>NC_041819.1:3648879-4257025 GCF_900964775.1 Scleropages formosus | reverse complement strand
TATTAAATTCCCAGTGGGCAAATATCAAATTAAAATAAACTGCAGCTTGCCACTAGGGTATAGAAAAATTAATAATCTTCTATTTCCTTTAGTCAGGAATTTGAGAAAAAAAAAAAAATTACTGTCAGGCTTTCAGCTCCCTCACGAGAAATTCTCTTGATTTAACAATGTCAGTCTGGTTCATCTAAAAGATATTCATTAAAATTAATAATGCTTTAAATAATACAGTTACTCCCCCTCAAATAGTATGTATTACGAAAAAAAAAGGAGTTATTTAGATATATGTATATAGTATATATATACAAAAAGTTATACACATCTGCTTTTGGAAAATATACCATAAGTTTTGACTGGTGTCAGAACTTTTTTTCCATCCGTTTTAATAATATAAGATGAGCATGAAGGCCATTATGTATGATTCATTATGATTCATTATCAAATACACTTATTAAAAATTCTAATGAAAGGGAAATGCTGTCAGTATAAATTTATTCTGAAAGGTATCAAGGAGACTGTGAAGCCGATGTTGTCCTATTCTGATGGAAAATCCCCAGGATAACAGAGATAACAAAGACACTACTAAGAATAGGTTCAGGGCATGTTTGTACTGCACACATCACACATTTATAAGTGTGTTCCATATTGTTGCACTGCCACAAAAATCAAAGTACTCTTTTGTTAAAAACTCCGAGACCTACTTTACTTGTGTATAGTTGCCCTATTGACTTCTCATGATTAGTACATTTATTTTAAAGCACATTAATTCATTTAATAGTTTAATTTTGATTAAAGTGGGTCAACTGCAAATTTTTAGCGTAAATTGAGAATAGGACATTTAAAAAAGTACTGGCTTATCCAACATGGTGATTGCCTACCTGAAAACTGAGAGGAAAAAAATAATTTTCCATTGCAGCTGTTGATTCTATTGATCATAACCTATTATGGAGAAGAATGACACATATTATATGCAAAGCATACTCTTTTATTCAGGATGATGAGTTATGATTCCACCAAGGAAATAAAAAAAGTCAAACACCAAGACAAGAGAAAGGAGAGAAAACATATGGAAAAATTATTTGTTTCAAAAACCAGCTTTATGAAATCAGCTGGTATGTTCCCTAACATCTGTGAGTACTTTTACCACATGTCTTAACTGTTATTGTGACCCTCTACATCACAAAATAGGAAACTCACAGGTAATGTGACACTACAAGCAGGAAAGGAGCATTCTGTCAAGTCAGTCTTCACCAAAAAGTGGTCCTACTAATGCTTGCAATGTCAGAGATGCAGCACAGTTGATCCTCTACATTCAAAGTCATCTCATTCAGTACAGAGAAAGAAGACAAGTTGCCAGTTCCTGCTTAACTAAAGGAATACCTATGATGTGAAGATGTATTATAAGTTCAAAGCCTGTCCAATAGACAGCAAAGCAGAAAACTCAAGAAAGAGACCAAAGCACCCAGACATCACCACACTTCTGTAGACCCTCAAGTCAATCTCAGTTCTCATTTCTCCATGTCAAATTTGTCACTTTTTATTGTATAAATGTGATTGCTTGGCAAGAGTTACCTGGTACCCTTCTAATAAAACAGAGCTTAAGGTCAGTCTCTTGGTCAAATTAAATTAAAACCACATTTGTTTAAAAATATTGTAATTGCAAATGATTTAATAAACCTGAAGCACTTAAATCTGAAGGCACAAGGTGACATAAAATTAAAAGGGTCATGAATATAAATTTTTCTGCTCACAGTTGATAGCAGGAAAAATGCAAAAAAGGTATGACGCACAACAACAGCAATACCGGGCCGTGCACTGCGGGCAATGCCAATACTCAAGTAGTAAGTATGAAAAGACAAACTAAGTCAGCTTTTCAAGACTAAGATTCTTCCACAAGAACCTCAACCTGCTGGACTAAGATGAGATGGAGATCAACAGGATCATGCTCTACCTGAATCTTTGCTTTCAAGCACATGAGCCAGCACAAGTTGGCACCTTATCTCAATCTCTGGGTCTCTGGGATGGAAACCTAGAACTACAAGCTGCTGTCAGAAGTCATGAGCTCCATCGTAATCATCCCACACAGCAACAGAAAAAAAAAAAAAAAAAAAGCAAGGCTACAGGGATACTATTCTCTGCTGTAAGGAGGGAATAAATAAATAAATAAATAAATAAGTTCAGCTTTTCCACTTGTCAAAAAAAACCAGCATGTGCAGTTTAAACATGTTATGTTGTAACTAAAAGTGCTTTGGTAGTCATGTGCAAAAATCTAAACGCTGCATATGTCACTCATAAGGCCAACTGAGGAGCAAGATGACAAGGACTGGACAGCTATCTTGTGAAGAGAACTCATAAAATTTACAGATAGCTGACCAAACAAATTCAAATATAGTAGGAAAATATGTGAATCAAATTTCTCTTAATGCTGCGTTTCAGCATCTTATTTTACTGCACTGATCATGAAAGTGTACTTTCACAAATTAAATATAGTAAACTGTGTCATTCCTAATACTCATATATAATGTTTATGGCTTTCTTCAGTTCTGTTTATTTTTTTGTACTCAAAAATATGATCAAATCAAAAATGCTGCTCTAATGATTAATTTAGCATTGAACCCAAATTTTAATGAGAACTTATAGTGTGGATGAAAAGGAAATGCACTACTAGAGATATTTCTGTAAACTACATTACAGATTTCATAAGGTTTCTAAGATTTTTTTTGAGAAAAAGTAAAAAAAAATATTAAATACACATTCATGGATAGTTAGGTAAGTCAAGGACTGTGTAGAGGCAGCCAAACCAAAAACTTAAACATACTGTGTTTGTAGAGGTAAAACATTACATAGGTGAGTCTTATGTTTGTGCATAAAGAACATCAGTGATGGAGAGCAGGTCGATGGAGTTGGCGTCTCACAAAAGAGGATAAGCAGTGTAACAGCAAAGGGTGTGAAGAGGAACACATGCAAGACCATATAATCAAGGTATGTTTTGAATTTAATTTTGAAATGGAGAGCCAGTGTTGGGTACTAGGCAAAGAGGTGGTTTCTGTGTGCTGTGGGCCAGAGTACAAAAGACATGTTACATAGGGCTGAATGAGCTAGGACGGTTATACAGTACATGTAATGTTGAGAGGCCAGCAAGGACATTCTGTAGTGTAGTATGAATAGAGCAAGTTATTCTGCTATCTCCCAGTAGTAAGAAAGGCCCTGATTCTGTCATTGCTGTGAAGGTGGTTATGGTGGAAGAAGATGAGAAAGAAGACGTGTGGAGTAGAACAACAGCTAGAGGTGTACTACAACAGGGTTTGAAGCCGGCAGAAAGCGCACCATAATAACAGTGTTAACAATTACAGACAGCGAAAGGCCAAGAACGGGGGCAAAAGAACAGAATGTCAGACTTCAAGGGAGCGACATTCAAATGATCAAGGCAGTGATAGCTGAAAGACACTTATATATGTAATTAGTAATATGGACATTGATATTAAGTATTGATTTTGAATGATTAGATTAGGCAAGAAATATGGCTTGGAAATAGGGAGACAGGAGGATGAGAGAATTTAACAAAATTTAAATAGAGCATCTGAGAGAGAGAGAGACTATACAACATCCCACAGTCTGACAAAGTACAAAATATAATTTAAAAAAAAAGGGAAAAAACTTTGCTTTTTGACCAAGCATAATGTTTTAATAATATCTGGGATTCATTGTAATGTAGTGTTTCATTATAATAATGGAAAATAGGAAGTCATGACTCCAACCCTATGACACAGTCATGCCTGCATTTTAACCATCCTAAATTTTGCATTAGCTACATTACATCAAAATACTTGTAAAAAAAAAAATTCAAATAGTTACAGTGTCAGTGTTCTGCTACTACATGAATGAAAATATTCAAAGTGCAAGGGCTATTCTTATTCTTTCACAATAGATTCTGATTGTGGCTTTCAAAAATGATCAAATGATGACAAATAATGACAAGTGGTAATTAGTTGCCATGCACAAACATAGCTTGTTATTGCATGCCCTATAATTACAGGAGTTTTCTGGTTGTTGCTTATTACAGGCACATGAAACATGTTAAAGCTTCTTAGCATGTAGGCAATGTTATTCTTAAACAGACCACCTATGTCGCCAAGAGAGCCTGGAATTGTGAGGCGATGCTGAATGAATATGATACAGGGTAGTAGCTTAAGCTAATGTTCCACCAAATATGCAGTTTGCCTTAAAAGAACCTGTGAATGGACACTGTCTGCCTAGTGATTATATCTAGAAGAAGTCCATGCTGTTCCTACTGAGAGGCTAAACCCACGGATGAGCCCCCAGGGGTAATGTGTATCCCAAGCTTATGACAGCAGGTTGGCAAACCACACAGAAAAATCTCAAGGGGTGAGGGCATGAAGCATCTATCATTCTGAGTACAAATGTAAAGTTGAGGACAATCTCAGGAAAGCTGAACCCAGAGGAACAATCCAGAATAAGAGTTCTCCTTGAGCTTACTTGTGATCTGGCAATATGAAGGGGCACATGAGAATAATAGTCATGGACTGCATCATATTTGGTTTTTTTTTTTTTTTTTTTTTCCAGTTTTTAGGTCATCTCCTTCATCCTGCATATAAGAATATTGCCATTGGTGCTAATTTTGTTTATACATAATGAATTCTGCAGCATGCTTTGTATTGGAAACCCAGGCATCCAATTAAAAGGTCATTTGCTTGTTTCATTGATGACACAGTTGCGAGGCACAATAACTTAAATTTGTCTTTCATGAGAAATCATGCTCAAATTTAGCAGAGATGAGTCGAGTTTCCCATACTGACATAACATGTGAGCTTTTGTTTTTACGCATCTGTGGGTAGTAGACCTGTTTGTATGTGCAAAAACATGCATACAAATAACTTTCATTTAGAATGCAACTGGTTACCAATACCAATGGAATGATGACGAGTGAGATGAGAAAGAGAAAGAGAAACATGAAATAAAGTTAAGAACACCAGCAGGAAAATGCTCAATGCCCCAGACAGATTCACACTTTACAAGTTTGGTTCAGCAACAGAAACTTTCCAATTTCATCACAGCTGCTGGCAGTTTTCTTGTTAACGGGGTTTATAGACAAGCACGGGGAAGGGAGCCAGCAGCCAGCATGTTGTTCAGAAGATGGGCTAGTGCAAGGAGAACTTGCTGTATTTTAACTAGGACAGAGACTAAAAAACAATAAGAAGGTCTCCAGAACTGAGAAGATGATGACCTTGCAGTGTTTTGGTACGAGGGTAGAAAGCCTAACATCTGTTATTGGTCAACAGGCAGGGACTCCACAACACCAGAAGACCACCAGCAGATCCTGGAATACAAGTCCCAGAGGCTTCAAAATTTTGTAAGACATAGCAGAAATGATCAGTTTGTTTCACTGATACCCCCTTTGCTATGTTTATGTATTGATTCAATAAACTTTTTTGGCATTTTGCTACCTCAGTTTTGTTGCTTATTCTACTCTTCAAGCATTCCTCCTATTTTATAACCCCACCCAAGCTAACAAGCATAGTACAATTTTTACATAGAACTGTTCTGCAATACTCATCAGTAGGAAACAAAGAAGCTGGTGTTGGAGCTGTTTTAAGTACAACGGGAACAACAGGTTCCTCATCATATGTAGAGTACAGTAACCCAATGAGTGTAATGAGTGTCTTATAAGTGCTATGGTAATGTAGTATGGTTGTCATTTCTATCTAATAATGCAAATTATATCATTGTTTGAAAACTTTTAAAATCCAAAAATGTACATAATTACAAAGTTTGTGCCAAAAATAAACACAATAATAGTTATGAAAACAAGTGTGATCATGTTCTTCAGAATGCACAATAACTTAATCAGCGTCTCAAGTATGGTTGCAGACTCTATTAGAAAAAGATTTTTTCTTTTTTTTTTTGAAATTATTTAGAGCTTTAGCCTTAAGGACTCAACCATGCCATTCTGGCATGAAAGTAAGGGTTTTTCAAATTAACCAAAGATCACTGGAAAGAACTAAGCTTAATGTCTATTAAAGCTCAGGAAAAGGGAAAGATACTTTTCAGCATATTGATGTATTCCTTTTCTTCATCTGAACAGGGGGAAAAAAAAAAAAAAAAAAAACCAACTCCCCAGATGAATTACACTGTGTGAGCTCAACAGAGCTCCTATGCTGCCATTACAACAAAAGCTAGACACATTCCGAACAATACCCCAGCTGAAGCAGATTGTTGCCTTTGCTGTAAAGACATATGAGATGTGTCATTTTAATTTTACTGTCATATTATTCGGTAGAAATACATTTTGGTGTACATTCATATTCTCAGCATCCATGGCATGCAAATGACGCATTCAAAAGCACCCATTGTGAAATGGAAAGTAAAAAGAATAAAAACAAAAGGGAAAAAAAAAACAGGGTAATTCCGCTTTATGACAGGCTTTACAAGGAAATCTAATTAAATCACACAATTTTTGTGCTACATCATTTGAACATTTAGCAATCTATGAGTACATTTACAGAGGGGGGTGGGGTGGCGCAGTGGGTTGGGCCAGGTCCTGCTCTCTGGTGGGTCCCGTTTGGGGTGCCTTGCAACGGACTGGCGTCCCACCCTGGGTGTGTTCCCTCCCCCTCCGGCCCTACGCCCTGAGTTGCCGGGTTAGGCTCCGGTTCCCCACGACCCCGTATGGGGCAAGAGGTTCAGAAAATGTGTGTGTGAGTACATTTACATTTATTCATTTAGCAGACGCTTTTCTCCAAAGTGACACACATCGTGTGCGTTACTTTAGCAGGAAAAGACACTTAGGTGCAGACGTGTGATTCTTAATTACAGTTTGTTTCTTTCTTTCCACCATATGCTCCAATGTTCATCACACGAGTGGTCGCATAAAACTCAGAATATCTACGATTCCTGATTACCTTCCTACCATTTTTTTTTTGAGACACAAACATTTACGTACATTTATCAAATCAGCATTGTAGCTATTCGTGCAGACGTACAGAGAAGTTATATGAGATATTTCATCTACCCTCAGTACAACTTCAGTTGTTGCCAATGTTCAGTGCAGTGGTTCTGCATGTAACAGTTTCAGTAGAGTGATGAATTACTGCATGGCTCCACATCAGGAAACCTGCCATCATTTTGTAAGACGGGAATGAATAAATAAATAAATAAATAAATACCTCTCCCAACTTCACCAGAACTGCAGCATTCCCTCGCAGGATTGCTCTTTTTCCTCAGTCAGGAAGAATAATTGCATGTGCTCAGATGTGGGCCTTCTGTACACATCACCAAAAGAGACGTTGGTTTGCAAGCTTTAAAGGGGGAAAAAAGTCACATCTTTCCAGGCTTCACTGAGCAGAAATGTGCACTTTGGGAGCTGTTTGCATGACAGCTAAAGCATTGTGATGAATGGATCACTGGCTCCAACTAACACTCTGCTCACTTCCTTTGATAGGAGTCGCCAAGACACTGTTTTCTTGCTGTCAGTGCTCTGCTCAAGAAAAACAAACTCTCAGCCCCAGCATCGTTTTTGTTGTGCCATCAAAAGCTCCAATTCCTCCTGTCCCACATGAACATCTGACACTAGCTTCCATATATATTTCTTTAACAACTACTTTATGCTGGTTACAATGAAGGGCAAAAAAAAAAAAAAAAAATGTAAATAAAAACCCAGATGTAAGAACAACAATGTGTAATTTTAAAGAACTACTACAATAATAAATGAAAGGTGATTGTATGGCTTCAGATTTCCCCTGTATATTATTTCTGTTGCAACTTTATTTTACCGACAGGGATGAATTTATGCAATATTCTACAAATACAAGGAATGAATGGTATGTATGTATTGTTTTGTTACAGGCGTACTCTCTAGAGCTGATCATGGTTCATACATTCAATCCAGTTTCCTCACACTTTAGTAATTAATTTGTAATAATGAATATAATTATATTAATTAATTATAGCAGAAACCAGATGATGTTGCTTTGGGATTAGAATGCTACTGATGCAGGGAGAACGGTTATAACCAATAAAGCAATAAAATGCATTACTAGTGTTGTTTATACGTATGTATAAACTTGCTATGCCACCACGTTATTTATATATATATATATATATATATATATACACACACACACACACACACACACACACACACACACATATAAAAAAAAATAAAAATCCCCACTCGCCCCCCTTTTTGTGGGCGGTCTTACTCCTTCAAGCTCGGGTCCTCTACCAGAGGCCTGGGAGCTTGAGGGTTCTGCGCAGTATTTTAGCTATTCCTAGGACCGCGCTCTTCTGGACAGAGATCTCAGATGTTGTTCCCGGGATCTGCTGGAGCCACTCTCCCAGCTTAGGGGTCACAGCCCCAAGTGTTCCGATTACCACGGGGACCACTGTTGCCTTTACCTTCCACATCTTTCCTAGCTCCTCTCTCAGTCCTTGGTATTTCTCAAGCTTCTCATGTTCTTTCTTTCTGATGTTGCCATCGCTTGGGATGGCGACATCTATCACTACGGCTTTCTTCCTCTGATTGTCCACCACTACTATGTCCGGTTGGTTAGCCATTACCAGTTTGTCAGTCTGGATCTGGAAGTCCCACAGGATCTTAGCTTGGTCATTCTCGACCACCCTTGGGGGTGTATCCCACTTTGATCCTGGGACTTCCAGTCCGTACTCGGCACAGATGTTCCTGTACACTATGCCAGCCACTTGGTTATGGCGTTCCATGTATGCCTTGCCTGCTAGCATCTTACAGCCTGCTGTTATGTGCTGGATTGTCTCAGGGGCATCTTTGCACAGCCTACACCTGGGGTCCTGCCTGGTGCGGTAGACCCCGGCCTCTATTGATCTTGTACTTAGAGCTTGTTCCTGTGCTGCTATGATTAGTGCCTCTGTGCTGTCTTTCAGTCCAGCTTTGTCCAGCCACTGGTATGATTTTTCGATATCAGCCACTTCTTCAATCTTCCGGTGGTACATACCGTGTAGGGGTTTGTCCTCCTCATCCTCCTTCTCAGGTTTCTGCTGCCTGAGGTATTCACTAAGCATCTCATCAGTCGGGGCCATCTTCCTGATGTAGTCAAGGATCTTTGTTGTTTCATCCTGGATAGTGGCCCTGACGCTCACTAGTCCTCGGCCTCCTTCTTTCCGCTTAGTGTACAGCCTCAGGGTGCTGTATTTGGGGTGAAACCCTGCATGCATTGTCAGGAGCTTCGTTGTCTTGATGTCAGTGGCTTATATCTCCTCTTTTGGCCACCTTATTATGCCAGCGGGGTATCTGATGACCGGCAGGGCGCAGGTGTTGATAGCCCGGACCTTGTTCTTCCCATTCAGCTGACTTTTCAGGACTTGCCTTACTCTCTGCAGGTATTTGGCAGTTGCTGCTTTCCTTGCGGCCTCTTCATTATTCCCATGCGCCTGTGGGATTCCAAGGTACTTGTAGCTGTCCTCAACATCTGCTATGTTGCCTTCTGGTAGTACAGTCCCCTCAGTTCTGACTACCTTCCCTCTCTTTGTTACCATCCGGCTACACTTATCCAGTCCGAATGACATTCCGATGTCATTGCTGTAGATCCTGGTGGTGTGGATCAAGAAATCGATGTCTCGTTCACTCTTGGCATACAGCTTGATGTCATTCATATAGAGGAGGTGACTGATGTTTACTCCATTCCATATAGACAGCTTGCTATACTTCTTAGGCATGGTCTTCATCACCCCTTTCTGCAGTTCCGATAGCTGGCTAACTTCCCTTTGTGCTGCTTTGATCTCGGTCTCTAGCCTTCTTTTCCATGGAGGATACTGCTTCTTATGCTTGGTATTCATCTTGTATCCAAGCATCTCAAGGATCACTGCTGCTGTGTTGTACATGGTTGGTCTCAGTAGGGATTGTTCGTAGTGCTGCACTCACATCTTCTAGTAGACTTTCAGTAGGTACTTCACTTGGTCTTGGTAATCAGCCACAGGGGCTCCAGGTGTCCTTCTTAGCCATGATCTTATCTCTTAGGTCAGCTGCTCTTGCATTCAGCTTACAAGGGCTGGTACCCAGTCTTAGAGTGTGGGGATGATGATGATGATGATAATATCTCCCCCCCCCGACCTGTCCCAGCTCCCCCTTGCCATAACATTTGTGTTGTACCTCATCAATCTTTAGTTGTGATAGCAGTTGTTTCTTGCAGATGTTGTAACACTGAGCTACTAGTTGTTTAGGCATTAGTCTTGATGTTTGGTTTCAAAGTATCCATAGGTCCCACATCCTCTTCATGTAACCCCTTTCACTGGGGTTACTTGTGTAGTAGCATTCCAACAGTTCCCTGTTCTCATCTCTTGTCCATACATGCCTTGTTCTAGTTCCAGTAGCCCACTTATCATCAGTATGTCCTGGTTCCCCAACATCTGGCACAGACCTTGTTAATTCAGGCAACGATCTTACCACTACGCTATCCAGCCACGCACGCACGCACGCACGCACGCACGCACGCACGCACGCACGCCTGGAGTTCGAGTCCTCCTTGTGGTGACTTGCAACGGACTGGCATCTTATCCTGGGTGTGCCCCCTTCCCCTCCAGCCCTGTGCCACCAGGTTGGGTTCCGGTTCACTGCGACCCCCTTGTGCTGTAGTAATCTTGAGCATGGTACTTTCCCTAAATTACTCCAGTACCCAGATGTACAAATGGGTAAGTAACAGTAGGTCTATTAACATTGTAAGTTGCTTTGGAGAAAGGCAGCAGTGTTATCCTGCTCAGATAAAATGCATCACAAAATAGACTTACAAGCTTCACATCTGTTTAAAGAATATATATATACACACACACACACACACACACACACACACATACACACACATATATATGGTGAGAGCCCATTGAAGGCCTATAAAGCACAGCAATTTAACCTGGATTGCAGACGTATAGCCCTTCTTAAGTGCATCGCTTGGTAGCACACACCACGTGGAGGAGGGGATAGAACAGCGGAGTTTGTCTTTGTCGAGCCAGCTTGCTGTGTGTTTAATGCATGCTGTTGAGCAAATAAATCATTAAAGAGGAGTTTGGACGCAGAGATACATGACAGTAAGCCTTAATACGTTTAACTCCAGGTAAATTATTCAGAGTGCAAAATCAGCATGAGGCTCTCCTCTCTACCCTTTGCAGGTCTGAAATGCATGCTGGGAAGTAAATGGAGCCCCCATTTACACTTCTGCCAGATGTGTTTTAAGATAAGAGTTACACCTGCAGCTTTTGAATTTAGCTTAGCTCACTCTGTCACATGCCTTTTTGTGTGTGTAGCAAGAGGTTGTATTTCCTTGCCCTTTCCTTAGTTGTCTATTTAAAAAATAAAGGAGGAAAATAATCATCTTCTTCCTATGTGGCCACTTAAGTCACTTGTCAAGTTTGAGGTAACAATATCAGGAAAGCTTTGTTATACCTCATGGAATAATTAAATTCTCATTAACATATAGGAACAAAAACAATTATTATAGAAGTATGACATCTGCTCTATTTGCATCAACCTGGAACTCAAAAATGCAGTTATATACCATTTAAGAGCAGCTGTGCATGTAAGACATTAGGTGTTTTGTTGATATTTACAGGTACTGTTTTTCAGTTTGGCATTACCACATTTAACATACTTAAAGTAATTATACATGAGGTGTTGTAGTATTCTTTTTTTGCTTTTTAGTATGCGGTTAACAACAAATGTTTTAGCAATGATGGATGAATAATTTAATATACATTTGAAAAGGAAATATACAGTATATGAGTAGTAGTAAATTATCCATCAAGGTTTACTAATGTTGAAATATCTTGTAAGGTTAAACTTTAGATTTATGCTGTATGCTGTATAATACACAAAAGAATCAAATCTTAGATGCACTTCGGGATAACATAATAAAAGTCTTACCCATCTCTTTCTTTCTCTCGAGATTCTACTGTCATCTGGGGACACATGGCACTACCAATACGAGAGTTCAGCCTGAATTGAATTTGACTTCTGAATGAGCCCCCGGGCTTCAAATGATAGGATCCAATACCGAGTCTGATGCACCATAAGGCTTCTACCTGTAAGGGATTTTATTTATCTATTAATTTATTTAAATTTTAATTTCAGGTAGTTTTTTCCTAGGCAACTGTTACAATTTGCTTGCTTTTTGGGACCTGAAGGATTTTCCTCAAAAGGATTTAAAATCTGAAAGCTATCAGTCAACTTTCTTGCATTATCATACATTTATACAAACCCCACAGATGTTTTATGAGGTTTATTCTCTGCATATACCATTTATTATTTGTCCACATATGTTACGGCAGGAGGCTGCAACACAAAGAATTTATGTGGGTGGAACAAAAGGTATCAGAAGGAAATATTTTGCACAGCTTTAAGTTTTCCCCACATGTACTGTTCTATAAAATCGAGATTAATATGATAGCGGAGGGGATATGTATATAAAGAGAACAAATACATATTAACACTTGTCATGGAAAAACTGTTTGACATAAGATTCAGTAGCAGTGACATTACTGTGCAGAAAATACCGTAGTAGTATTTACAAGAAATGTAGAGGATTAAAAAATGAAAATTCTGTTGGACAAGCAAAGTATTGCTTAGCCTCAGAGGATTGCTCTGAACTGTTGGCAACAGGTTATTTTACTGAGACAGAGCCTCAAAGAGGGGAAAAATGCAAGACAGCATGAAAAATATCAAAGTACTTGTGAGACACTTTGGGCCAAGACAGAGAGTGCTGAAGATACAGAGGTTGCAGAAAAGCCCTTTTGATCACTAGTGTTTGAAAGTCTCCATTTTAGCAGTTTACAAGCAATATATCTTTGAGTATTGCCACACTTTATAGTTGTGACATGTGAATAGTCTAAATTAGATAAATGGAATTATATAAAAACAATTCTGCATAGAAAACTTTGGATTTTCAAATTCCATCAAGGAGTGTGATTAATTATTATGAATTAATGAGTAGACAGACTGAAATAATACATCACAGATATCACAACATGGTGACTGATGATTACATTATTTTATGTGAGGGTGTGAAGCAGGGGACACACTAGATGGAATTTTAGCCCATTGCAAAGCAAACAGAGTCATTACCTCAGAAATGCACATACAATGGGCAATTAAAAACCACATGTTCACCTGAAATGAATCTTTGGACTGAAGGAGCAAACTGGGGCACCTAGAAGAAACCCAGGGAAGCACAATGAGAATTTACAAACTCCACACAAAGCCAGATTGAAATCTATGTCAGAAACTATTCCCCCCCAATGGACAACAGTTATTGATAATGGATGAATGCCCTTCTAGGGGGTGCGGTGGCGCAGTGGGTTGGACCGCAGTCCTGCTCTCCCGTGGGTCTGGGGTTCAAGTCCTGCTTGGGGTGCCTTGCGACGGACTGGCGTCCCGTCCTGGGTGTGTCCCCTCCCCCTCTGGCCTTACGCCCTGTGTTACTGGGTAGGCTCCGGTTCCCCGTGACCCCGTATGGGACAAGCGGCTCTGAAAATGTGTGTGTGTGTGTGTGTGAATGCCCTTCTAGTATTGTATATAATGTACATGTATCCCTCAATTAATGGGGATAAGTTAATTCACTCTGTGAAGTTACCTTCTTAACCAAATGCCTTCTGTGTGGGGACTAAGCAAACATCAATTCAAATGAATACATAGTTCCTGGATGAAAAATGTCATATAGAGTTAAATACTTTTTTTGTGCTGGACATATCATCATATTTTATAATTTCTGCCAAAAAATTGCTTATCCTTTAATGTTATACTTTCAATAAGTTATAATCAACAACACCTTGTTGAGTGCAGGGCTATGTAACCCCCATTGGAACCACAAGCTCTAAGACACAATGCACACTACACTAGAGACTTTTAAAAAATAAAAAAAAAAATTGGCTCATGGATGATTATAAAGGTCCCAAAAAATAAAAACACCTTGTCAAGCACAAGGACCGGAGACATGAGTTGAGGACCCAACTGCGGACTGGTCTTTTATTCTTGTAATCAGGTTCGAGGGATGAGACACAATCAGGGTCAGGAACAAGCGTAGGTCTTTCCAGGCACGAATGTCACAAAGTAGGCAATCCGAACCTGGTAGTCAAAAGAACAAACAAAGGTCAAAACCAGGAACTGTAGAACAGTCAAATCACAAAGAGCAGCCCAAAGCCACAAGACCCCCCCAGAGCAATTGCAAGAATCCACATCCAGGTGTGGACACGAGCTCCTTTTATCCCAGGTCTTCTTAATTGTTCGCAGGTGTTGCTGCTTTACTCATTCCCGGAGGTGTGACACATCTTTATGTCACCCTACAGAAACCAAACAGACACTACTGTTAGAGGAACTGTGTAGCACTGGAAACAAATATTTAAAGCTAGATTCTCTTAATTTTATTTGGCTATTGTTTCTATTATTATTATGACTAAACGTCTATTAGATTAATATATGTGCTCCTGAGAAACCATGAAGGGAGAAGCGAGGAAGGACATGTGCTCATCACCATTTATTTAAACCTTTCCCAACGGTAGGAGGGAATGTGATCCCAAGGAGACTGGAGGTTTGGGCAATATACCATCAGAACAAAATGCCAAAGGCCAGGGGAAGGAGAGGTGTGAGCTGAAATAGTAGGAGCTATCTGCAGAAGTGGAAGAGGGGAGAACAACTACAGTGGTATTAAGGCCTCAGCAGGGCATGCGGACAAGATAGGTGCAAGCAACTGAACATAAGGTGTTGTGGGCAGAGCTGTGCAAAGCAAAGCCCCACTGCATTGGGAGATAACTTTCTAAGAAAGCACCATACATAATGCGGGGTACATTTTTCACCTCTCAAAGTTTTAGAGCTCCAAATGCAGCTGATACTGCTTTTATTGAACATTACATATATATATATATATATATATATATATGGGGGTGCGGTGGTGCAGTGGGTTGGACTGGGTCCTGCTCTCTGCTGGGTCTGGGATTCAAGTCCCACTTGGGGTGCCTTGCGATGGACTGGCGTCCTGTCCTGGGTGTGTCCCCTCCCCCTCCAGCCTTACACCCTGTGCTGCCGGGTTAGGCTCTGGTTCCCCGTGACCCCATCTGGGACAAGCGGTTCAGAAAATGTATGTGTGTGTGTGTGTGTGTGTGTGTATATATAAAATGCTGAAGCTAATCTAATTTAGATCTGCACAAGGTCAACTGTCAGGACAGTCATACCTACAGTCATGCTGATATACATCAGCAACATAGCTGGATAACTGACTTTTTTTCTGTGTCTGCAGTTCTATGGCACACCACTTAAAGTTTAGTGTTCATACTTGCTGGGGGTGCAGTGGCACAATGGATTTGGCTGGGTCCTCCTCTCTGGTGGGTCTGGGGTTCAAGACCCCCTTGGCGTGCCTTGTGACGGACTGGCGACCCGTCCTGGGTGTGTTCCCTTACTGCCCTGTCTTGCTGGGTTAGGCTCCGTCTTGCCCTGTCCCCACTTGGGACAAGGGGCTTCAGCCAGTGCGTGTGTTCATATTTGGGCATAAAATACCTATATTGTTCAAGTGGAATCAAAGAACAAATCTTGCCATCTGTATTCTCACCTGCAGTTTTGCATACTTCAAGAACACCACAATCCACATTATCATCTATTTCTCAACAATCCCCTGCTGTAACACCACTAGTATCATCAAATACCATCTGAAAAATTATCATTTTCTATCAAATGTGGAAATTTTGCCGCTTACAGCAGAAAACCTGTTGCTATCTTGCAGACAACAACAAAATGGCTGACAGTAAGTGATCAATACATCAGTCACATGACCATATATGAAAAAGGAAGTAGCATGTATGAATGTAAGAAACAATTAACAATAGAGACCTGAAAGTGCATGCTTCAGTTATAAAGCTTTGTAATGACTACCCCAATGTTAGTTTCAGTTAATTCACAGTGTGCTGCCTAATCCATCCAACCTGTATTGCTAGTGAAAAGTTGATTCAAAGCGGACGCAGAGTCTGTTAGTATGCTGATAGCACAAAATAGGACCTGCTGGCTGCAAAGCAAGACATAGCACTTGTCATAGAAAGTGAAAGAGTAGAATCAGCACCCAGCACCGATTCAGGGCTCCTGCTGATGGTGTGAGGCTGACAGTTGCTGGTTGATTTAGGAAGGCAGTTGAGGTGTCCGGCTGCTATCATGGCTAAGCAAGTTTTCATTGTACAGGACCCCGTTATGTGAGGCATAAGTGCGCTTACACAGTATGGTACTTGCAGGTATATGTACAAATAACATAGATTACACCATGACTGCTTCACTACAGTTCTCTTGATTAAACACTGAAATAGTGCTTGTTCCAATTGGTCAGTGAACCACCTCATCCAACTTCCTGTCTTGACCAAACCAATTTTATCCTTTTATGAAATCTTACAGGTACCAGAAGAGATGGAACACCTGCTGGACTAGACCTTTCGCTAATGTAACTTATAGCCCTTCCTTAGAGACTGAAATGCAATATCTCAAACTTGTTGTCGTTATGTCATTACAAGGTCAGCAGGTAGAAACATGGTTAATGGTACATCCTGAAAGGTGGTGGTTCGCAACTCAGTAGGGGCTTGTCTGTAGTAGTCCTGGGAAATAAACTTTACCTGAACTGCTGTATTGAAATATCAAACTATAAAAATGGGTTTAATTTCAACCCTGCCACAAAAATCCTGTTACATTAGCTTGGCCTATTTGTAACCTATTGGCCCCAGTTGTTTTACATTGAAAATGCTGGCCTTAAACTCATCTTTGTCTTGTCTTAAAATAAAGAAAACATTGTAATACACACACACACACACACACACACTTTCAGAACCGCTTGTCCCTTACGGGGTCACGGGGAACCGGAGCCTACCCGGCAACACAGGGCGTAAGGCCAGAGGGGGAGGGGACACACCCAGGACGGGACGCCAGTCCGTTGCAAGGCACCCCAAGCAGGACTCGAACCCCAGACCCACCAGAGAGCAGGACCGTGGTCCAATCCACTGCGCCACCGCACCCCCCAACATTGTAATAAAATCTGAGAAAAAGACAAAAATGAAATCAGGGATCAGTTCCAGTATGTATAAGCAGAGAGTTAAGTAAGAAATTTAGCTTTCCTGCTTTGATGAATAATTTGTTTTATGTCTCAGTTGCATGACTTACTTTCTTCCATATTGCTTGACTCTTCAAGAAACTAACAAAAAAGTATTGAAGACATTCATATTCACATGTAAAGCTGTTATCAGTTCAAATACATCACTTAACATTAAATGCTAGATTACTGATACATTGGTTACTCAACTAATTATTAGGGCCCAAAAAAAGAAAAAGTAATATTGAGGAATGTTACTCATAAAGACTACAAAATAAATGTGAAAAAACCGTAGATTTGTTACAGTAAGTATAACTATTATTCATTTCATATCTACTTACAGAAAGTAAGGAACGCATGAAAAAGTAGTTAATTTGGTAACCAATTCAAGAGATTTCATAAATAAACTGAACAAAAATTTCAAACTTTTAATTAAATATGGAAACAAAATTCATACATATGTATAAATATATATGAGCATATATGTAAAACAATACAAAAAATCATATTTTGAAAATAACAAGAAAATATGATTAGTGCTAAGTTGATGCAAGCACTGTTAATGCATGAATCTGACAAAAGTTAAGGAGAAATTTTGTTTATTCAGAAGGTGTGCACTGAACATCAGAAATGAACATCTCACAATACAGCAGAAGATCAATTACATACAGCACATGAAAGAGAACCAATGGTGTAATGAAACAAGGTTACGGAACATAGCATCAGTGATATTTCCCAAACCAAAGGTTTCAGAGATGGTAATGCTGCATGAAGATCAATACACAGAATATCTTTTTTAAGAAAAAGAAAATATCCTTATTTTTCTAAATTCTAAACCCTTCATTCATGAAATCACAGTCACTAATCTCTGAGTGATGCTTTTAAATCCATCCCTCCAATAATTCCTCAGTGAATGGTCTGACCATGTTTATACTAAATTTATCAAACAATAAAAGCTAACAAGTTGTCCTGGGAGATGCTTTTTGTTGTTAGTCTTGTTAGAAAGTATATAATAGAACTCTAAAAGTTGAACCTACATTTCTGACACAGCAAAAACATTCAAGTGTTGTTATAACTGTTGAACTAGATGACACATTAAAATTATAAAATGTATACAATGGAATATATGGTGGTTACTTTAACATTACCGTTACACACACATTTTCAGAGCCGCTTGTCCCATACGGGGTCGAGGGGAACCGGAGCCTACCCGGCAGCACAGGGCGTAAGGCCGGAGGGGGAGGGGACACACCCAGGATGGGACGCCAGTCCATCGCAAGGCACCCCAAGCGGGACTCGAACCCCAGACCCACTAGAGAGCAGGACTGTGGTCCAACCCACTGCGTCACCGCGCCCCCGCGCCCCCCACATTACCATTACATTTTTTTTTTTTTTTTTTTAAAACAAGTCTGTTTTGGTCAATGCCTGTCATGTCTCCAACTTGACTAGCATTTCACCCTACTCTTGCCCTTTGTCTTGTAGGCAGTGTTCACACAATATGGTTTAAAAATGATATCTCAGCAGCTGCTTTATCTGAACTTGAGCAGTACACTGTTGCTGAACTTCATTGCCAGCCATGGACTATCCTTACATACCATGTTTGAACACAAGGACATTGTGTACATTGTGTATTTGGTACAAGTTAATCTTGATGATGATAAGTGGACCGACTTTGTGTATCTGCTGTCTGACTTGAGGCCATATGCTGTATACACTTGGCTGAAACACGGAGCGTAACAGTCAACTCATCATTACTTGGTAGTGAGCTGAATTCAAGATACAGAGTGCCAGGTGGACAGACCTGAGAAATTCAAACATTCTCAAGGGTTACTCTAGTGAATTAAAACCTATTACTCTTCAACAAGACAGCATGGTGTTTCGAGGCCTTCACAGTGGTACATTTATTAGGGTGGATAAGACACACACACTGTCTGAAATCACTTGTCCTGGAGTATAACCCAGCAACACAGGGCACAAGGCTGGAGGGGGAGGGGACACACCCAAGACGGGACGCCAGTCCACTGCAAGGCACCCCAAGCAGGACTTGAACCTCAGACCCACCAGAAAGCAGGAATCAGCCAAACCTGCTGCACCACCGCGCCCGCCATGGGTTGATAAGATTCAGCCAGAAATGTTAAATGACCTGGACAGTGTAAGAGTAGCTTGGCTCACTTGTCTCTTCAATGTTGTACGGAATATAGATAACGGTCCTCTGGACTGGCAAAATTTCAGGTACAAGGGCAGTCAAACTTCTCAGCCTTCCTTGCAAAGCTTATACCACAGTTAAAGACCATAGACCAGCTTTTCTCATTAGTACAGTTATATGATGGTGCATGGAAATAAGCCAATCCAACAAGAGCAATATGTGGTGCCTGGCTCACTGATGCACAGCATCTAATCCTTGTATGGACTGCAGTGTAAACTGTGTCCAGATTCTCAGTGTTCTCATATTCCTTTTAATGAGGACACTGGACTCTGCTGAAGGTGTGTTTTGTCTCCAAGTCTGCTTGCAATATTTTTTTTATGAACAGGACATCTAAGCACAGGTGTGACTCAGAGGGTGTCCAGGTGGGTAGACTAATGATGGAATGATTGCTGTTTGCAGATGATGTTACCCTTTTCTCGTCATCTGACTGTGACCTTTGACATGTATTTGAGTTTTTGCAGCACTGAGTGTGAAGTAGCCGGGATGACAATCAACACGTCTACGTATGTGGACACGCTCATCATCCCAAGAAGAGTGGACTGCTCTGTTCTGTTGAAAGAGGTGCAACAACCCCTACAGGAGGAGTTCAAATATCTTTGGGTCTTGTTAATTAGAAAAAGGGGAACAGCAGATTGAAAGACAGATTGGTGCAGTGTCAGATATATTGTTCTAGTCTGAAGTAAACCTTGAACTGAGCTTTTGTATGAAGGATTAACTATTATCACTCAGACAATGTCCCCACCCTCACATATGATCATGAGCTTTCGATAACGACTAAAAGTAGAAGATCAACTATACAAGCAGCAGAAACCAGATCTCCTTGCAGAATTACTGGGCTTGTCCTCTATAACAGGATGAGCAACCTGACATATCTGAAAGATATTCAAGATACAGTCACTGCTCCTCTGGATCAAGAGGAATCAGTTGAGGAAGTTCAGGCATGTTGTAAGAATTTCCCCTGGTTGGCTCCTGTCAGAGCTATCCTGCCCACATCCTAGTGGGAGGAGATGCCAGGGTAGCCTTAAGACAGGTTGGAGACCTTGTATCTGGCGGATAACCAGCATATGTCGGGGAACACCTAGGAGGAGCTGGAGAGTGTTACTGGAGGAGGTCTGGGCCTGCCTACTACCACTGAAACTGTCTTGAGGAGAAGTGAAAGGAAACTGAATGACTGACCAATTTTAAATTCTAAATCTCGAAGTGCAGCGTGCAATGAAGTGATGAATTATAGAAGAATTTCATACTGAGTATTTATATAAGTTAAAATCAGTTTAGTGGACTGATTTCATTTCGAAGACCTGCTCATTGTTTTCAACTGCCTGTCTCCCCTGGTGGCACAGATTTAAGAGATAAAATTAAAAAGATGGTTAAGCTAAATAATTCTGTGACATCGGTCACTTATATAAACAGAACATTTGATTCAAGTGGGTTCTAATGGCTGCTAAAGCTTTTAAAACACACACACACACACACATTTTCAGAACCGCTTGTCCCATACGGGGTCACGGGAAACCGGAGCCTACCCGGCAACACAGGGCGTAAGGCCGGAGGGGGAAGGGGACACACCCAGGACGGGACGCCAGTCCGTCGCAAGGCACCCCAAGCGGGACTCGAACCCCAGACCCACCAAAGAGCAGGACTGCGGTCCAACCCACTGCACCACCACATCCCCTTCTCCCATACAAGGTCATGGGGAACTGGAGCCTACCTGGTAACACAGGGCATAAGGCCGGAGGGGGAGGGGACACACCCAGGACGGGACGCCAGTCCATCGCAAGGCACCCCAAGCGGGACTCGAACCCCAGACCCACTGGAGAGCAGGACCGTGGTCCAACCCACTGCGCCACCGCACCCCACTTTTAACACAGTCAAAATAAAATATAAAATATAGCAGAAGAAATTAATTAAGAGGGGAGATCAAGTTTCAACTGCTATTTGAAAAGTGATTATGCACATAAGACCATACATAACCATGGATGTAATCCCCATGTCTTCCTTGTTTTCTAGTCTTTATTATTACTTTCAGCTTTTTTTAATACTTTTTACAAATTCTGATTTTCATAATATTGACTATGCCATGTATGTTTTTTGGAATAAATGGTTCTCTACAATGAGAGTTGTCTGCACTGTCTGCTAATATTGCATTCTTACATAAAATGCAAATTTAATTTTAAGTTTTATTTCAAAATTAATACTCACAATTGTATGTTTTTTAAGCCATCGCTCATGCATGTAGACCATAATGTTTGAGAATATAAAGGTTTGTTTCACACTTTGAATGAGCAATCAGAAACCGAAGCTCCTCAACAAAAACGGAAGCAGCAGATACACAGGAAGAAGTACTGCTTTTCTACAGTTTTAACATTTCTTTTTCTGATGCAGTACATTGGATTTGTGTGCCAGATACCTTTCCATTGCTCATTCTCAGATGGAAGCCAGGTGTTGCATTATTCAGCCCCTTCAGGGTTTCTCGAAGCACAACAGCTTCTCAACGATCTTGGAACAAATTAAAGAAATCAGAGTGACTTGCCGTCACAAACAACGACTGCTACCTTTTTAGGGTGTTAACTGCAGTCTCTTTATAGTGCAACTAAATTCTATTCCTTTCCTGAAAGTCATCCACTGCCAGAATGGTAGATATCAGTTTATCTCCTCAAGTATATTCAAATAATATCAAAAATTTTATTTATTAACTACTTTTGAATGGGGCAAAGCCTGTTATTTTGAGAATTAAAAACCTGCTTAAGGTGTTATTCCAAACATAATACTCATATACTGTATTTCAGATTTATAATTTTTTTAAAATTTCTGGGTTTTTCCTAAAAAAAAAAAATATTAATATCGCTATCATCTCTCTCCTCCAAGTAATTTTTCTTTTTTTACAGTTTAACTTACTACCAGTTTCCCAGTTTAGTGAGCTGCTTTACTGAAGACCTCCTATAACACGTAGGGCCCACCTTTTACCAGAGAACAGTATCTAATTTTTCATGAGATTAGCCATTTCATTTTTGCTGATAGCTATGAATTTTAGGCTACTATGACTGCTTTATCTAAGTTGTGTTAAAATGGTAAGATTTGTAACCTATAAAGATCTCAGAAACCAAGTAGTAACTCCGTCACAACTTTCTTTAAGGGGAAAAAAGTCATTGCACTTCCATTGCTTTCATTTACATAAGCACATAAGCAGCTTTTTTACTTTCTCTTTCTCTCTTGCAACTACAGGCTTATTCAATGCAATAATTATATCACCATTGTTCGCTTTCCAGTGCAATATTCAAATTATGTCATTTCTGAGTGGTTTCAATTATCTGTGGATGCAGCATGCACTTTATCAAGTATATTGGAAAATCACCATTCACTCATTATTAAATTCCGTATCGCAAAGGCATCCTTTATTTTATTTATATATACTTGTGAGGTAAAGGCAATATTGTCTCCACTACCTAGAATTATTAGTACCACAAAGTTAATAATACATCTTGGATATTTAATACCTTTTTCCTGAAAGCCTTTTTTCTTTCACCAGAGATACTTTGTCATTGTGAATAAAATGTAATTATCTCACCACACTGGGACACTCAGATAAATTTCTAAATCATTATTTTTCACCTCTTTAATTTTTCATGCAAGCATTATATCTAGAGTTTAACTGCAAAGTACCATTTGATTGAATTTATCATAAAGAACTATATTTAAATCTCCAGCAGACACAGGCAGAATCGATTGTTCTTAATTGATAAATTGCATTGACTTGATTAGTTTCTTCTCAGATTTGTCTTTATAATGTGACTTCTATTACATACAATTCAGCTTTTTTGTCATCCTTCTATTTTCGGCCATGGATCTGGCACTGCACATAAAACACATTATGTATGGTACATAAAGGCATCTCAAACTCAGTTATAGTTGACTGCTGGGTATACTTAGTTTTGCTTTACCATCTGGTAAAACCTTTTTGAACGAAGTTACCATTTATATTTTTCCATTTAGCTGATACTTTTCTCCAAAGCAACTCACAATGTTGAGATACCTACAATTATTCACCTGTTTATACAGCTGGGTAATTGTACTAAAGCAATGTAGGGTGAGTACCTTACTCAAGAGTACTACAACTGGAGGTGGGATTCAAACCTGAGATCTGTGGATGCAAATGCAGCAGCTCTATTACACTACCAGCTGCCCTGATGGCAAACTAACCAAAATAACATTTACATTTATTCATTTAACATATGTTTTTTATTATTTTTTTTTTCCTCCAAGGTGAAGATCTTTTCAGAAAAAAAAAAAGAAAAGAAAAACAGCAAAACTGCATATCCAGTCACTTTGCCTCATACCACTGTATAAACAAGTACACACTGCATGAGTAGCTGCATATACTGTTTTCTTTTATTTTTTAAATTTTTTTAACAGAAACATCCTATGCATTTATTAAAGACATCAGAGGACCAGTGAGTCTGAAAGAGATGTATTTTAAGACCCTTCTTGAATACTGAGAAACATTTAGCAGTTATGCGTGAGAAGGGGAGGTTGTTTCACCACATTGGAGCCAAAACAGAAAACTTAGTGCTTTACGTTATAGACCTCTTGTGTGTGAGACGACCAAGTTGGCAGAGGTGGTCTTGTTGGAGCATAGCTAGCGATCAGGTCATGTAGGTAACACAAGGTTCTTTGTTATTATGAAACAGGTAAAGCAATATCACAGTGCACAATCATTCCAGTCTTTTAAAAATGCATTTTATATCGTGATCAACCTGTGGGAGTTTATTATATCAATATCAAACAATGTGGGTGGGATAAGGTCTATTCGTGTGTTGTGTGTAATGCCTGACACTGTTGCATATAAAGTGAGAACGCACCTTATGAACTCACCCTATAAAGAAAATATTTTCATACATTATTTCCATGTTTGCTTAATTTTGATTAATCTCGTGGTTTGGCAAAAACATTAACACTAATAATTGGGAAAATAAAGGAATTTCTTATAACTCGAAGATAGAAGAAGGAGAACACATTTTGTGTCAATTCAATAAAGTGAATTGTCAGCCATCACAGAGGATAGGGAAAAAGTAATCTATACTGAGTTCACTTGCAAGACAGCTAACACAAAATCAATTTTGTTCACTTGTTATTCTTGCCAGACAAACCCAGTATAACCATGTGATGCATGCTGTGAAAATCGAGCAGCAAATGAAAGCAAAATACACCGTAACTTTTGTGGAATTCTATACATGATAAATTTCCCAAAGAAATGGAAAAAAATTGCTTAAATGATTAATAACTTTTTCCCAACCACATGCTATCATTTTAAGATAACATAGGTGAAGGATTATGTGTTTATATGTGAAGGAAGAACATTACATATTTATTATTCTTAATTTCAAAGAATAAATTATTATTGTTGTTGTGTGTCCCGTCCTGGGTGTGTCCCCTCCCATATGGGACAAGCGGTTCCGAAAATGTGTGTGTGTCTGTGTTGTTGTGTGTATGAAATCTGAGAACAAGAATCATGAAATGTAATTGAATTACTTTTCACAAACTGAATTGAATTGGAGACTGATGTTGTAATTACTTTTTCTTTTTACTTGTCATTGTATCCCACAGCAGTTCAACATAATAAAACATGGATAATAGATTTAAAACATTTACATATGAAATGGACATTTCTTTCAGATTAATTTGTCATCACTCACACCAAAGACCTCATCAAAGTGTACTTGCAAAAATTGAAGAAAGACGTAAACAGTCCTTTTCCTTGTTCAGATAGCATAAATAGGTGTTCTAAAAGTGTTTAAAGGCCTAAGAAATGAGAACGGAAATGGGAATCTAAATTTTCACCTGCTTCATTTTCCATAATAGATATAGTCAGGAAATGAGGACATCATTTCTACTCTTAAAATGGCTGGTCTTTTTATAAACCTTGTGAAGGGTTGCATTGTAAATGAATCTTACATTCTATTTTTACACCCAGGTCACGCATTTTCTAATAAAATAAACCAATCAGCTCTTTGCCTAGTGATACCCAGTATATATTGCATACTACCTTTCATGTGATAGGGAAGTTTCACTGAGGTCTGTATTAAGATATGTACTTTGAAAAGAAATAGCAATTAACCCAGGTTCTCATAAACAGCTATTACTAAATGGGACAAATAATTGCAGGTGGGAACTAAAGAAATCCTTTAATCCTGCCAAGGTCATTGCTACTGCTCTGTATCGTAGGTAACGGAGCTTCCTCTCAGCCTTGTAACAAGAAGGACAAAGATAACCTTGCCTACGAAAAATTTGACAGCTCCATGTAACAAGGTACACCGTTTTTTATTTATTTGAAGGCCTGCCGTGCAATCCTCTTGTCGACTGTCATCAAACTTGTATGCACCAGAAGGGGTCCCCGCAGCCGTGTCACCGTCTCATTTTGGATTCATGGTGATTTTCGCACCGAAGGCGACTGCATTACTCTTGCCTGCTCCCCAGTTGCCTGCAGAGTGAGGCATGGGATATTGCCCACCGTATGCAGTGTGCAGAATTTGTCTGTGACAGTGTCAAATCTCTCCACCCTCCCTTAAGTCAAATGGTTTAATGAATAAATAAATAAATAAATAAATAAATAAATAAATAAATAAAATAAAACAGGCTCTCCCATTTTTACCATTATGGTTAGGAAAATAATCATCTTTCTGGAATGAAATATCTGTAATTTATATGTTTTCTATTAAATGTGGTTTCTGTGTAATAACTCCAGAATCATGTCTTGCCTAAGTATTTTAGGAGTTTCTAGAGTGAAAGTATAGCCTTTTAATTTTTCTCTGAAATTAATTCAAAGTTTCTTTCCCTCTTCTTCCAAACTCTTAGTTTGCAGATTAAAAGAGTACGGACTTAAATTCTTTTCTTTGGTCATATATTTAACTCTCCTATGTTAAAGTGAAAGTCAAGAGATCTAGATGTGTCAAAAAGTTAACAGTATAGTTATCTGTCATTTCTTTAAATAATGACCATGAAATGCAAGACACTATAGAGTTCGAATTATGTTGTTTCTCTTTTTTTTTTCCAATTACAGTTCCACCTTTTTTTTTGTAATGAAGACACTATTTTGACTAAGCACAAAATCAAAACATTGCTTCTTATACCACAAAAACAAATAATCATCATAATAATAGAAGTGCATTGCATTTTGTTGTCCGTAGTTGATATTTTCTGTATATGTCCAGAAAGCTGTATTTCCCCCTGGTGTTGACACACATTCTCTGGTTTTCCATGTTTAAACTTGATAGTCATCTTTGTCTACTAGTATTATTTAACATAAATAGCATTTCTGCAAATCTCCCAAAATGAGGTATGCAAAACACACAGACACACACAAGCACACATACACACACACACACACAGCATTGTTGCATTGTCCAACAGGAAAAATGCCATGGGAGAAAAACAAGCTTTAAATAGTTAAACAGCAAACACTGACTTCAGACAATAAATAACCTTGCAACAGGGCACAGCAGAGAAAAGCTACATTCTTATTTCACCATTAAGACCTTCATTAATTTAGCTCCCATTTACATATTTCCTAATACCTGACACCAAGCTGGCGTGAGTAACATCCACAATTATAGATGTATGAGGTTTCACTATTGCTCCCCAAGCTGTTCTATTTCTTCCACCATATGGCAGTTTGACAGTGTTTTCTCTGCTAATTAGTACCTTACATATAAGCCAAGTCTGGGGACCAAATGTCAAGGCACACGTCCTATTGTTGCCTTGAAAATTTCTCATGAAATTTCAGCAAACTCTCGATGAGATCCCACTGTTGCATCCTCTTTTGTCTTTGCTTTACAAGAGGCACACTTCTTCACTTGCGTTAGAAAACCATCTAATCACATACTATACATATGAGTAGAAAGCAGGATAAACAAACCAATATGAAATTAAATATACATTATTAGAGGGGTATCTTGATCAGTCTGTCTCTTCTCTTTAGTATGAGTGAAACCAAAATAAGCTGTAGATGAAGTTAAATGATAAATACAGCCACACCATTACAGGAGTCAAAGTTCACTAACAATGTTGAATTTTATACCCCACCAAAATTGTATGCAGCTTTCTACACCTCAGTATTCTTATTCATTCTTATCAATTGTATAAAACATGTATGTGCAATTTCAAAAGCATCCCAAAAACCAAATCAATTTAATAGAATTAAACACAAAAATTTGTAAAACATCGCTGTGGTTATTGGTTTGAACTGATATTTCATTCATATTCATATGCAGCTACTTCCTTTGACACTGAGCTGTCAGGGGTGAATGTGTTTTTTTTTTTTTTTTGGTTATTTCAAATAAACCAGTGATGTGTCAAGCACTTCATTTCAAATAACATGTTTTAGAAAGACTCAGGCTCACTTTCCACTGAGAGGCCTGGAATAGAAAATTCACCTGCTTCCAGTTTGTCATACACGTTTCCATGCGTTTCCCTGCACTGAAAAGGGAAATATGAAACCAAATCAAAGTGCACTTTATAAAACATGTATACTCTCACCCATACTCCAAATACTGTTATGTATTGAGATGCCATTTGGCGTTACTGAGGATAAGTAGAGCTGGCTGTCGAGAGATTCCTATTAACAAAGTCAGATTGCCTGCACATGTAAATACCACTTCAGTTAAACACCTTACAAACTGTAGAGATGCTAATTACTGAGCGACACATTTCGTAGACATTTATTTATATTTATTTATAATTTTTGCAGTGTTCAGGCGGTACTTCAACATTCTTTCAAAAATAGTTAGCCCATGTATTACCTATATATAATTTTACTGCATCCATTTAAATTTGGATTAATTTTGTATTGAATGGTACCTTGGCGGGGGGTGCGGTGGCGCAGTGGGTTGGACCACAGTCCTGCTCTCCGGTGGGTCTGGGGTTCGAGTCCCGCTTGGGGTGCCTGGCGATGGACTGGCGTCCCGTCCTGGGTGTGTCCCCTTCCCCCTCCAGCCTTACGCCCTGTGTTGCCGGGTAGGCTCCGGTTCCCCGTGACCCCGTCTGGGACAAGCGGTTCTGAAAATGTGTGTGTGTGTGTGTGTGGTACCTTGGCAAATGCAAGTGTATCAGAAATGCAAGGCAGAAAATGTGTTTGTCAACAGCCTTTAGTTTATGTATATGGTATGCTTGTTTTGGAAATTTCTAAAAGGTATATAACAAAGACTACACATTAAAGTGTCTAATTTTTAAAATCTAATGAAAACAAATAAATTCTCATTGATAATTGTTGTTGTTGCTGCTGTTGTTAATGACTATATGGAAAACACAAACAGAACAGAAAAGTTGAGTAATAAAAAGAAAGGAAAATCCTCCGTGTCTTCTAGCTAGAAGTGTTGCACTCCCAAGTCATAAAAAATTTATTTGTGTGTAAAATGTGTGTAAAGTACAATTTAATGTTCTCAAAGCGTACTGCAAAAAAAAATAAAAAGAAAAAAAACAACAGAATCTGACAAAATAGCAGTATGAATATGTTTATACAGCTTTAAGCCAAGCGAGAAAATACAAGCAAGACTGTTTAGTGCTACTTTGTCCCCCAAAGAACCCATTTTTGTATTTAGAAAAAAAAAAAAAAAAAAAAACTGTTCATATTCTACTAGACACTACAGATGCATCTGGATCACTCATGTTCCACATACAGTTGTCCCTGAAAATATGTCCCACAGCAGGTTTCAGGACAGTGGCACAAACGTGTAATGACAGGTTTCAGAGTGACAGAAACACATGTAAGGGAAAGTGGCCCTTGCTGCAGCTTTCAGACAGAGGCGGGAATGTACTGGAAGGATTCACTCCACGCACATCACTCTGGTACTGCTTGGCTCTTTTTTCTTTTCTTTTTTCTTTTCTTTTCTTTTCTTTTCCTTTTTTTTTTTCTTTTCAATGGCAAAATAACTTGTCCCCTAAGTCTAAGACAAGGTTGTACCAATGTGGTGAGGTGCACAGGTCCCAGACCTGAGAATGCTGAGTTTCTTGCACGGTAAGGAGCACGGTGCTCAGGTCACAGCTAATGGCTGTGGCCAGATGGTAGCGATCCACTGGGGAGGAAGGACACAGACAACCTGGTCACAGTTAAGTTTGGAGGTTGCATATTTTGGTGCTATTTAATGCCCAATTATATGCATCATTTATCATAATTATGTCTTCATAGAACGTATTTAAAATACAGACACTGAAGTATTTTCCACAAATAAGTTTTGTGCCTTTTAACTTGCTTGTAAGGGTTTGTCCTTCTCACTGTTTTAGACCTTTTTTTTTTCCTCACAGCAGAATTTTCAGATGAGGCAGTATATATAACTGATGTAATATTTTCTGCATTGCCAACATGATATGTTTTGTCTCTTACATGGTCTTTTCTCTAGACACTATGCTATAAGTTGCCCTTAATTGTGACAAATAGCTGTCCATGCTATTCCTTCTCCAAGGGTCGGAGCTGAAGATGACAATAGCGATGACCAAGATTTTCATACGTAAGAAGGGAGAGAAAAATATAATTTTGCTTGTGTCTTCACTTATTACCACTCTTTTTAACCATATGGAAGAAGCTACAAGTTCCCAAATGAGTTCTTAAACACCAGTGAATTAAACCTTTATTAGTTGTATTGAAGAAATAAATTAACTTAATTTCAATTTTAACAGACTAAGGCATAAAATTGGATTTTGTTTAAAGAGGCTTTAGGAGATTATTAGACCCCCTTCCCAAGTGTCCAGAATAATTCAAATATAAAGGAAAAAATGTTGAGACTGTAGAACAAACAAGCAAAATCAGGATTTAAACGGCAAGGGTGATCATAGGCATGTGCAGAAGCAGAGAAAAGTTAATGTTTTTTGTAAACACTGAGAATTACACATTTAAATAACACTGATGCCAAGCAAAAGCAGAATAACTTTATATCCTTCAATACGTAAAGTATGTGAACCAATGCAATGAGTGGAATCACAATATAGGTAAATATATGTAATATACAGTGACATTCTGATATTTGATTTATTAGCACTGAAACGGCAGTTAAATATTAATTGTGTAAATCTATTTTTTAGAAGAAACCAATACATACCAGTTGATAGACCATACTTTATTGCTTTTTCCCTTGTTGAAGTCATTGTTCAGAACCATTTTCATTGTGAAAATATATATATATATATATATATATATGTAATCTTTCAAAATTCCAGTTGTCAAATTTAAATTATTTCTATGCAATATCAAATCAACCTTTTCCTCTTTTTTTTCTGAGCATTTGACATCAGAGACTTCAACTTGAATACTTCACCCATCACCAGGAACATCTGCATTGTCTCAGGTGAACAAATTTATGCTGTAGTATGACTTCCTATACAGTGGTAATCATGCCTTGATTTCATTACACAACAAACGTGAAGTTCTTGAAATTAATTGGAACTGTGTATTACTGATCTAAAGAAGAACTTACTGTACAGATTTTGGTACAACAGCAACAAATGTAATTCATCAGTTTTTTTTTTTTTCATGTTTATATTCCTTGTGCTGTACATACTGTACCGCTCTATAGAGGTCAGCTATAAGTGTTTGGAACTCAACTATGCTGATAATGTGAGGGATAATGAGTAACTGAAAGGGAATTGAGTATTATTTCTAGGGATTATACAGCTGTATAAATGGTTGTAGGTAGCTTAACATTTCACGTCGTTTTGGATAAAATTGTCAGCTAAATGAGTAAATATAAATAACACACCCAATACAGCTTAAATACACTCTTTTGGAATTTCATACACCTCCCATAATGCAACACTGTCACACTCCTAACACACAAAACACAGAGAGATTTGGTTGCAGACCAATGCCTCACTTCATGATTATCAAACAGTGAATGCGGAAATTAATAGGTATGTTTGTAGGCATTAGATTTCAATAACAAACTGTATTTGCCTCGTATCCAGAATACAGCAACGGGCATAACGCCAGCAGTAAATTATATACTGGAATTTTGGAAATTATATTCTGGAATTTTAAAAAAAGTTTGTAAGTTGAGGGATGCCTGTAAACATAAATGTCTTCTGCTGCGTAGCTGTTTCGGAGGTGGACAAAATCCAAATTTTGTCCTTGTAAACTGATAAAATGAAATTCCCCTGACTCAGCTAATATACAGAATATTACTGTATATTACTGACACTCCGTTCTATGTGGTGTTTGCACGTTCTCTTCATATTCATGTGGATTTCCCACAGGTACTCCAGTTTCCTTGCACAATCCAAAGAAATACACACACACACACACACACACACACACACACTGTCTAAAACCGCTTGTCCCTAGCAGGGTTGTGGCGAACTGGAGCCCAACCCGACAACACAGGGCACAAGGCCGGAAGGGAAGGGGACACACCCAGGACAGGACACCGGTCTGTCACAAGGCACCCCAAGCGGGACTCAAATCCGAGATCTACTAGAGAGCAAGACCTGGCCAAGCCAGCTGCGCCACCGCACCCCCGCTTGCCAAAGAAATATTTCAGGTGAATTAGCGAAAATTATGCAATTCAAATCTACCCATTCAGATATCCCAACAGAACAGTTGCCAAGTGTCATATCATCATACAGTACTTCTCCCAAATAAAATGCTTAATGGAATATTCAGAAAACACAGGACAGGAAAAAGGGATGGATTAGTAGAGAAACAAAAAGCACTTTATGTTCAGAACACATTACTTCTAAAAATGACTTCAACATGTCAAGGAACATATATTTTGTTTTAGTTCAAGGTCAAGGTGATAGTAGTACAGCGTGGAGTTTCATTTCATGTTACAGTTCTATGTCAAATGAACAGTTAACCAAACTCAGTCAAAGTAAACCTTAAGAGAATTAAGATGCGTTTGTAATTAGAGCGTACATCATTACCAGGGCAGTCTATTTTCTACCCCTCCTCACCTTTTGCAAAAAAAGAAAGAAAAAAACCAGGCCAAGGTCAAAATTTATCAGACGCCTGTTTCCAACACCAAGTTTAATTCGTAATTTTGAGAACTTTTCGAGTAGCGCTTCCCATTTTCCTACAGCGTCCCTCTTTTTAAATGCAAATGGAATTCTGTGGTTTTCAAAGCCATCAGCTCAGACGGCATGCGTGATTAGAGGCTGGTATTCACTATGGTAGCATCCGGACAAGCTGATTATCCCTCTGGTGTTTGTGACAGTCACAGCGAGGAATAAGCTGAAGGCTGTGGATGCCGGGGGTCCACTCATTTTCCCATCTCCCTGCCGGCAGGAGTCAGCTAAAGTTGGAGCCCCTGACTTCTGTCCTTTCCTGTCAGGGAGGATAATAGCTGAATACATTTCATCCTTTTTTGGAAGGGAGGGAAGAAAAATAGATGCAGATAATGGTGCCTGAGAACCCGGGGCTTTGTCCAGAGGTCAGAACAGTTCTTTTTTCTGTTTTTATTTATTTATTTTTTTGCATGAACAATAGCAATCTGATAACTATCAGTTTTTTTCCCTGCAGGTGAGAAGAGGCGTCATGGTTACAAGACCTGGAAACTTCCATAAACCTCACAAAATATTATCTTTTTGGTTAAATGGTAATAGCAGAACAAATACAGCAATTTTCTATCATTTTTGTTCTCTCTGCTATGCTCTCTCAATATTTCCTCTGAACAAAATGGATTCAAATCTTCTTTAAATAATAAGATCCTGAGACCTTACTACAAAGACTTTTGGTAACAGTAACATAAAAAGACATAGATCCCAGTTTTATGCAAAGTACAAAATATTAGCGGACCTTTTTATTTTACACTGACCCCACCTCTCTATCCAACCAGTATCAATAACCACTTATCCGTTGCAGGTTTGTGGTGATGTTGAACGTATCTCAAAACCATAGAAAGAGAAGATGGAACTGCCAATATATTCAACAACTGACATTAAATAGTTCAATAATAAATTAAATTACCTAATGAATTTTAAACATCAGTGGTTCAATTATAAATGAATGTATTAATAAGCCAGCATAAGGTCTTACCTACTTAATGTATATTAAATTAAACCTTGACCTAGTTGGCTCATCTGGAAAAAATATTTTCATAATTCAGTGATTTCCCTGAAAACACTACATTTGTACCTTGTGTTACGAATAACTGAGTTATGAGTTCTTGAAAATATAAACATTACTAAATTAATTTATAAAGCACATGTAATCTGCCTTCCTCCCAGATGTCTGCTTATATGACTGATCACCATCTGTAACTCAACCTCTCCAAAACCAAGATCCTTCACCTTCCAGCTGGTCAGTCCACCTGATGGGAATTTTCTGTAAACCTGGACAACTCATTGATTTTACCAGGTTCATCAAATACGAGTCTGGGACAAACAATCACGGGGGTGTGGTGGCACAGCGGGTTTGGCCGGGTCCTGCTCTCTGGCAGGTCTGGGGTTTCAGTCCTGCTTGGGGTGCCTTGCGACAGACTGGCATCCTGTCATGGGTATGTCCCCTCCCCCTTCAGCCTTGCACCCTCTGTTGCCGGGTTAGGCTCCGGTTTGCCACGACCCCCACTTGGGACAAGCGGTTTCAGTTTGTGTATGTGTGTGTGTGTGTGTGTGTGTGTGTCTAACAATCAACCTACCAGTCCTGCAGATACATCTTGTATAACATCCCCAGGATTCAACCTTATATCACAAAAATGTCTATGGAGCTTCTGATCCAGGCCATGGGTATATGGACTCCTGGCTTGGACTACTGCAAACTCTGTCCTGTCTAGCCTCCTCCATCACACCTTTCCAGGTGACACAGAATGCAGATGCAGTTGTGTTTTACCTGCCAAAATGATCCCATGTATTTCTTTTCCTTGTCTCTCTCCATTGGCTGCTTGTAACTGTCCGCATCAAGTTTAAGACACTGGTTATTGTCTACAAGACCATCACACACACACACACACACACACACACACACACACACACACACACACACACACACACACACACATTTTCAGAACCGCTTGTCCCATACGGGGTCACAGGGAACCAGAGCCTACCCGGTAACACAGGGCGTAAGGCCGGAGGGGGAGGGGACACACCCAGGACGGGACGCCAGTCCATCACAAGGCACCCCAAGCGGGACTCAAACCCCAGACCCACCGGAAAGCAGGACTGCGGTCCAACCCACTGCGCCACCGCACCCCCATACAAGACCATCAATGAATCCAATCCCCAATGCCTACAAGACCTGATTGCTCAATACACACCAATCAGAAGACTGGCTCCTCCCACTTTTGGTCACTTGGTGATCCCCTGCTCAAGAGGTCCAAAATAAGAAGCTCAAAGGTTCTTGCTTCTGGCTTCATTCTAGTGGAATGATCTCCTTCACTCATTCAGAATTGCAGAATTCCTCTCTGCGTTCAAGAATGGTTTTAAAATGCATCTCTCTCGGTCTCTCTCTCAACTATGTCCGCAGATTTACTACTCCACCAATTTACAACAGGTTACAGATTTTTCAGACAGAATTCACTCACTCACTCATTCACTCACTCACTAGTTGTGGTTAGGGTCACGGTGGTCAGAATTACTGGGCTCAAAGCTGTGGGCAGACATACACCCTAGATGGGAGGTCAGCCCATAGACTTCATTCAACACATTTTTATATATTATAGCCATATCTGACCTCACTGTGTTTATAAGTTGAGGTAAATGCGCACCCATGTTTTTCTGTGCTGATGTAACTACCATGCTAATGGAGGAGAAGAAAAGCATGTTTAGCAGCACGAATAATTTTATATACTACAGAACCCAAAGACCAGTGTTTGGGACCCAGACCTCTTGAAACACAAATTTTAAAAAATTCTAACTCATAATAGACTCCCAATGTATTTTTACAGAGGGGGTGCGGTGGCGCAGTGGGTTGGACCTGGTCCTGCTCTTTGGTGGGTCTGGGGTTCGAGTCCCGTTTGGGGTGCCTTGTGGCTGACTGGCGTCCCGTCCTGGGTGTGTCCCCTCCCCCTCCGGCCTTACGCCCTGTGTTGCCGGGTAGGCTCCGGTTACCCGCAACCCCGTATGGAATAAGCGGTTCCGATAATGTGTGTGTGTGTGTTTTTACAGCAAAAATTAATAAAGTAAGCATTTTTCCAATGTGCTGTAACTTCGACAGTAAAATGACATATTTCATCTTTCACTGCTGACAAGAGCCCCTTGCAATAAAAAAGAATTTTGATGAATGAGTGTGAAATTGTGGACTTTTCTCCTTGGAATGCCTACAAACTCAATCAGAGGGGAATGCAGAAGCTTTCATGGTCATGCCCTACTCCACAGGAGGTGACGTTTTGTCAAGGGCACCTTATGGTAACTCCAGGAGTAAACATTCATTTATAACTCCCAAATGAGAGGACAAGACTTGTGTTTCTCAACAGCAATCATAAATATTTAACAACATAAAACAAAATGCTACTTACCAGTCTTTTCTTGGTCCCAGGTGTATTTGCACACATCTGAGATTACTTTGAACAGGCAAGGATTGACTAGTCTTGATTACTGCATAGTGGTTGGGATCATTATTTGCGTATGTGATGGCCAGCTGATCGGCTCATCTCAGAATTGCACCAGATGGGTCCACTGAAAAATCACCCATGCTCACGTTCACCTCATGTACGTCTGTGGTCCATAAGAATTTCTGGAGCTTGTTTGTCTTTAGAACGTGACAGGCATACCCCTTGACAGAACAGCACAGAATTCTTCCATTTTCACACAGCTTTTATGAGAACAAAGAAGGGAGACGGCCAAAGTAATTTCAAACTGTGCAACTGTATAGCACACAAAGTGTACGGCATCAGGATAAAAGGAAGGAAAGAAAGCTTTTTATTTCTGTCAAAAATCAGAGGGAAATGACAACCTTCAAAGAATATATGAGACCCCATTCGTCTATCAAAAAAAAAAAAAAAAAAAAAAAAGAAAAAAAGCCTGCCATGAAAGATTATTTGAAATTTTCAAAAGGTGCAAAACTGTCACATCATTGCATAACACTGCTGATGCCACAAATGCAGTCTTTGGAGTAAAACTTGTACCTGCGATTACAAACTTGTCCTGCACAGTGATTATGGCTCCATTACTGGGATATTTGCTAACTAGCTGGAATGCAAACAAAACTGACAGACTCAACTACTGCTTAGGTTTTCGATTTTTTCTGTTGCCTTATGGGAAGTGGCATAGTGCATGAACTGCTGTTGACTCCAGCACTTTCCCTTCTCTCCTAAATGAGACACTATGTAAAGCCTTTTCTTTAAAATAATGCACTCAGTGATTTACTCTGAAGCATGAACGCAGTATCCATCTGCATTGCTTTCCTCTCTTCTTCACATAAATCCTTGAAGGCCACATTTTGAAATTTTCCATTAAAAAGAAGGAAATATTTAAATATTGGAAAATGGCCTAAGAAAAATAATGTTTAGCATATATTGCAAAATATTTTATTCTATTAAGTCCAATTTTCAATGACAAATTGTATTTACAGGGGTCCATAGGAAAAAAAAAATATATTTTTTTAGAATTTTAGAGTTGACTTCACGGTTTCTATTTCAACATGAGTGCTTGATAGACTGTTGAAACTTGAACTCAAAAAAAATAATACAATAATTATTAAGAACAGAAAGTAATTTACATTATGAAAGAAGTAAATACTTATGATTTACATATTTTAAAAGCAAAGGCACATCTGAGGACAAAGGGAATGACGCAACTACTTCTAAAAGCACGAATAAAGCCAAAATTGACCTGAAAAACAACTTGATTAAAGAAAAATTGAGTATTAAAACAGAATAAAGCTTAAACTCAGACCGTGGTACTTAGCATTTAAATGAGAGATTACGAAGCAACCATATCTTAGTGGCTTGTATGAATACATATGGCTAATTACAATATTTGTCAGAAAGTATGAGGGCGTAATTTGCACAAAGAAGATTAAGATAGTTATGCAAGGTCAGACCTTAAGATTCCTCATTTTTCCACTTTGTTGTGGAGAAGGTGCTGAAGAAAAAGTGATGTCTTTCTCATTAGATTTAAACTTTGGGATCTTGCTCTCTTGCTTCTTTTGAGAAGCCTTCAGCACAGATTTTTGGTTTGTCCTATTTATAGTTACTTCCTCTATTCTTCCTGGTTTATATACTGTTATGACTCTCTATGCTGTCTCAAAGATAGTTGGGTTCTACCAAGGCTGGGGAGCTATACAAGAAGTTTGCACTGAATATTCATAATGCATCTTAGAGGAAAAGGCAAATGAAAAATCCTTTTTAAAATGAATTTATAATTATTAAATGCAGGTGTACTGCATTTACATATTTCTCTGATATTTTTCAGTGCTAAACTATCCACAATTATTTACCAATTCACCCAGCCAGGTAATTTTTCTTTATAGAGGCAATTCATGGTCACTGCCTTGCTCATTTACAGAACAGAAGTACATAAAATTCAAACCTTCAACCTTTAAATCCAAAGGCAGCAGAACAGTTCTACAGTTCTACCAGCTGTCCTCGTCTCCGTTGCAGTCTGATTCCTCATTAATTAAATATAAAATATTTACTTAATTAAATGACTCCTTCCGTTTAAGTAATTCCATCCAAGGTCCGGTTAAAATAATCGGTCCTGGGGGCAGATTGTACAGTTGTATAGCATTCCTGGATAAGCAGTGTGGCATAACCTGATTTGCACATGCCACATCAATAAAATAAGGGTTTACAGAAACAGTGTACAACAACCCAGTTGCACATTCTTTAAGGTGTTTTACATAGCTACTTAGGTTGGTAATGTATTGTTTTTTTTGTCTGAAAAAGCTCCCAAGCAAAAGAATATCTTCAATGTAAAACAAAACTGACCTGATTGAGTGGAACACCAAAACATGAAAAATGATTCTTTGTAGATTGTTTACTAATGCATAGACATTACTGACACATTCTACCAAATACCCTGAGTGTTTTGGAATTTCTGGTCTTTTCCAGGAGACAGCAGTGGCAAGACAACCACAGTGGCTTTTACTTTAGCATTTGTTCTGGAGGGTGGCAGAGATGTATGAGAAGTGTTCATGATGGGAAATAGCAGGGGTACACTTTTTATTTTTATTTATGTTTTCTTCATTGTCACAGAGGAAAATCTGTCATGCTGTAAAAGCATATGAAACCTGGCATGACAGTTACAACAAAACAGATAAAAAATAAATATATTAAGCTCAAAGGAACCACATGTCTATGCAGTGCCCCCCATTCCTTCTGCCCAAGGTCCCTCGCATCTCAAGCAACATTGATCAGTGGAACGGATGCATCTCTACAGTCATTCCTCAACCTATGGCATTCTTGTGAGTTAATCTTAAGTTATTCAGAGTCTACAGCAAACCTCATACTCCAGCACAGCAGGTGGCAGTAATGCACCTTTATTGTGCTTTCTAGGCCATCCTCAAAATGCCATATAATAGAAAGAAGCACCAAACATCAAGAAACGAAAGTAGAAAAACCAAAGCTGAAGGTTCTGGAATTTCAGTTGTTAATACAGTAGATAAACATCAACTTCACTTTTTTTCTGTTCTGTGCTTGGGATATAAGATATTCCCTTACATCTATTGGTCAAACTGGATTGATTAATTTTACATTTTGATACATAGATGACACTCAGAAACCACAAAATTCTATGAAGTGGAAAGTTGTCACAACACAGTCTTGGTTTCTCCCAGCAACAGCTACCAAAAAGACAGAGAGAGCCAGAAGGAGCTGTTGGAGGAAATCACAAAGCATGTTCAGCATAATCAGGGTTTCTCAATGATCTCCAGTGTTAGAAAGCCATGCTTTCCAAATCACACTTAACCAATGTCTGAAGAATCATACAAGCCAATAGCTGTAGCTCAGAGAACTCTGATTTTCAAAGTATAATATTATGTTCTTTTGTTAAAAGGTGAGGTTGGATTAGTACTTCTCAGCAACCTTAAACATACATATGATTATAACTGCATGACAGGAATTCAAAAAGGATTTTAACATTAGTACAGTTAGCTGTGAAGGCCTAGAAAGAACAGATGTCCATATGATCAAGCTGGGCATCAAAACCTGATACACTATTTGCAATGGCATCTGAGAACAAGTTATAATTCAGTAATGCTGAAAAATATGGGTAACGTGATGTTTAACCATGATCAGCAACATTAAGAAGTCCTCATTTTTCACAATTAAGCGGAAACATCTTTCAGTATGTGGTTGCTCTCCCATAAATCTTAAGGTACCTTGACAACAGACTGAGGCTGAATGGAAGAACTTAATTAAAAGTGATAGGTAATAGAAATTGTTAAAGTGTGAGGAATTAATTGATCTTGAACGGTTTAAATACAGATTGCAAGTAACTGTTCAAACTCATTAATGCCAGAAGTTTATACATACACACATACATACATACATACATACACACGCATACAATATATGTATATGTGTGTATACATATTTATATGTATTTTAATTTCTGGATTAATATCATCATCAGCTCTTTATCTATTTAAGATATATATATATATATATATATATATATAAGAAAGAAAGAAAGAAAGAAAGAAAGAAAGAAAGAAAGAAAGAAAGAAAGCATATATAATCTCGCTTGAGTATTATTGAAGAAGCCTGTGCACATTAAAGGCAGGATGAATTGCTGATGTGAATCTCAAAAACCTTGCAAAAAAGCTAACTCAGTAATCTGAAATATTTACATTTCATAAGGAACCTTAGACAAAGACAGAGAACTAAGTCTGTCTTTAACTGCTCATGTGATGATTTCACTTTCACAGAATCTTCTAAAAAGTGTGACAGCATGTTTCTAAAAAGTACAACTGGTGAAGAGTCAAGATTTTTTATTGCTCACTTGAGCTAACGTTGACTTACCCTGCCTGGAGCATGTTGGCTTTGTAGGATACATAGTTATAGCTTAAAGATGATCCTTTACTGTTATCTCGATAAGTCTGATATGAACACGATGTGAGCTCACTAACCCATTAATCTTGCTTTGTAGTGTACCCGAACCTGCCCCTCTAGTGAAACATAGCAGCCTAGGTTTCTGCAAGGGGTCCATCAAGAAGACTGCGTTTGGAAAGGTCTTGTAAGAACTACATAACATGGTTACTTAATATTGTCTCATAGCTCTCATGTCGAACCTGGATGTAACTCACCTATTTTTGTGAAAAAATGAGGAAACATGCCACCAAAAAAATATATGGAATTAACAATGTCTGGGCATGAGGTGGAAAATAAATTATGGGGAAAAAAATCCCTTTGAATAAAATCCATTTATGTGTCATATTAATTAACTGAATAATGTTATGAGTAAATCACATAGTGGCACTTATATCTGAAATAAATTCTTTGGAACACTGCACTATGAAAAAAAATAATAAATAAAAAATAATACAGATATTCTTGGGATATTTCAGGTTTTCTGGCTGCTGTTGGAAGGTATAAAAAACAAGAGAAATAAATATCCCTTTAAGCCTTTAAAAACTACTTGTCCATGAATAGGCTAGATATTGGAATACCAAGAAAAGATAAAAAATAGCAGTCCAACCTCTTGTGAAAGCATCTTAGTTGATACAGTCAATATCTAACTCCTGGAAGAGTCTTAAGAAAATGCACAATGCACTTAGAAGTACTGCCAATGCTTGACTGATTGTGGAGATAAAAGAAAACAATCAATCCATATACCCACTCCATGTATACCCCACACCTGTTATATATATAGAAATGCTCCAAATCATAAATGTTTATGATATTTATGACGAGAAGGGAAAACACATTTTTCATTTTAAAGTTATGGTTTATATGAAGATATTAGGCGTGAAAATAGAACACAACTCATATATTTTTCAGCTCATTCAAGAAGACTACCAACATGTAGCTTTAAAACTGTTCACAAAGTAATGGTGACATGGCTGTCCACGTTCTTCTGACACACTCCTTCTTCAGCCGGTGGCTATTTGTCACATAGAAACTCACCCAGCGGTGCACAATGGACGTAGGAGTCCAAGCACCCGCGATTCCCTGGAAGGCATGTGTACAGTGGTCAAATGACATTCCCTGGCCTGTTTATTGCCTTTGGAGATTTTACTCCACTACAGAGAATAAAGCTGTAGGGCTGCTCCCTACGTGAGAGTTGCTCAGGGCTGATAATAACAGTATCATAGTTATCCCTGCATTATCCACAAATTGCAAAGGTGTTGCTTTCCACTTTCCTGAAAACTAGCAACTGCAAAATAAGAAAATTAAACTAACTGTATTAGAAACTTGAAAATTCAAGGGGGCATCCTATCACTGATAAAACTGTATAGAGTACAATGCCTGAAGGTATTCCATAATACATTTACCTGCCATTTTTGTCCAAAACGACTGACAATGATAAGCTGCTTACAGTTATTTACCCATTTATACAGCTGGGTATAGTGGAATAATTTAAGGGGGGGGTTCCAGCTCTTTAAACTATTGCATGTTGTATTTTGTTTGACATTGTCAGTGGATATATTAATTTTCCTCCACGTTTTAATTTTATGCTATACTACAATAATAAAATATGAACATGTAATAAGAGTAACATACAACTAAACAAGAAGCATTTTTCAGTCAATCTTTTTTTTCAAGAAGTACACAGAAAAGAGAGGTGCTAGTCTGAAAATAGAAAACCAAAATAAGGCATAATGATCTCATTCACCAAATCAGATTTTTTATTCTTCTGATTTGCAAAAACAAAATAGTTTCTCATACAGCCCAAGTTTCATAACTAACACCTGTTTGGACACTTTTCAATGTACTGTTGAGGAAAAGCTGACATCTCTAATGGCCTTTCCATGAAAATTTTTACAGAATATCATTAAATAATGAAACTGAAGGATTATTTATCAAGAGTTCTTTTCAGCAACATAAGAACAAGGGTGGTTGATGGACTCAAGTGCATTTATTCACAGTCATGGGTGATACACAAAGCCAAGGACAACTGAACATCAATGTAAGAACAGATGAGGGTAGTCATGAAGCTAACTAAAAGAATTGGAGGAGACCTGGTAAAGATCATGCTACGATTCTGTAAAGGCACCCAGCAACAGCCCCCTTTTTAAAGACTTCTGAGATGGCTCTGATGTACAGGGTGGAATCAGGACTTGGTGAAGGAGGACTCCTGCTGTGTCACTAGGGTACTCCAACCGGGGTTCAGGGCAAAGTACAACCGTTCTTTTACTGCTCAAATAAACCTTTTTTTTTCTTTTAAAAATACATAACCTCTGATTTTTTTATAAAGACCATACAAATGATTTCAAGTGTTTCCAAAAGTGGAGAAATCTGTGTGGATTTTAAATGAAATCATTATAACATGGCAGAATGCCAGGATTAAGCAACAGCTAACACTGTCCATACTGTTCCGTAGAAGTGTTATCCATCTGGATCAGAAGCTGTCTGCTGTGATTAATCTATTCTTCTTCTTCTTCTTCTTCTTCTTCTTCTTCTTCTTCTTATTATTATTATTATTATTATTATTATACTTATGTAAAATGTTATTTTATGCCAAATAGAAATTAAACCCCTTCCTATGCATTATATCTACCAGGTATCCACTTTTCGCTTTTAAACCTGAATAACCTGCAACCACCTCTCATCAAACACCACTCCACAGAGCACCTGTTAACTAGTGCTGGTAGGCCTGTCTAATTAGTTTTGAGAGTTCATAGTGCTCTGACAACTAACTGACAAAACAGCTCTATTGTTCAAGGAACAAAAAAAAGAATAGGAAAGAGTTGAATTCTTTTTGATAAAGTGGATTCTGAAAAAAGAAAAATGAATAAAAACTTAAAGAAATGAGCAATGGAAATCAAACCACTTTTAAGAAGACAAGAGGCAAAGCAAGATAAGTAATTTACTCTGAAATATGTTTGTTACACTAGAGGAAAAGAGGAAACAAAAACATTGATGTGTCCTCTTCTCTTGCACTGTAGTTTCCTCCATTTTTACTTAACCAAGGCATGGATTTCAAAAGTCTGATAGACACATAGATAGATAGATAGATAGATAGATAGATAGATAGTTTTCAGAGCTTCTTATCCCAAATTCTGACAAAGTTAAGGAGATGTTAGATCTCGGAATTGCTAAATCTATGGTTTGACCAATGAAACTGGTAGCCAAAGAAATCACTGCTCTAGAACTGAGGCAATTAATTTTTTTTAAGGACAGAATGAACTAAATGCTGCAATTGAATCAATAACTTCAGGATTGAGGCTTCCAACTCAGGATCCACTGAAACCACCCATGGTCTGTAAAAAGCTGCATGTGTTCTAATCGCATCTGCCAGAGAATTGAACGGGAGAGAGAGAAAAAGAAGCAGAGGCTGTGGGCAAGCCTGTCTTGTACCTCTGCCAAGTTTAAAAGTGGGTGATTACATGCCATTTGTAAGGATGGAGGCCTGGAGAGCCTGATAAAACACTTATACTTGGCTAATGAAATTCTCGGCCAACCTGAAAAGATTGAAAACTTCAGGCAGGTATAAATGCATTTAACTCTGTTAAAAGGCTCCTCATTATTTTGTCTGATGACAAATGTTTTGAGTGATTGGTTCTATAATGCAAAGAGTTATTTATCAGACCCTGGTGTTCTCTTTGTGTAAATCAGTATAGCAAACTGTCAAATGTGGATTATTAATCTGGAAAGAAATCTCTCTGGACATCTACAATTTAATGTTTTCAGAATAATCTCATTGTCCATGTTAATTAAAACTTTGGTTTGAAATATTGCTCATCTTGTTGAATTATTGCAGATGAGACATGTGCTTAACAAAGTACTGAGAAAGAGACCCAGTTCTTGGTTCAAGACCTATTTTGGGAGTCCACAACAACAAAAACTTGACAAGCAAGGATATTTCCAGTAACATGATATGGATTTTAACAGCAGAGGTAGATGTTACATTCCTGTGAGTACTTCTTGTTTGGAGCATTTCATTCTCCATGGAAGCATCCCCATTTCGTCATTTGTCCATAATTTTTTATGGTAATACAATTATTATTTTCATTGTTCATTAGTGACAACATCAACCCAAAAAGTGGATACATCTGTGATTATTTTAAATGGTTTTTAATGAAATTATCATACAATGGCGGAACATCAGGACTGAACAACAGTAGGGGAAATTCAGGTATGTTCAGAACATGTGTAGCTAAATTAATCCGTTCGTATGCATTAATACTGACAGTGTAGAGATGGTTAAAGATTTAACTGTTTGTATTTCAATGCATAAATATTCTTCTGCAAATCTAAATAATTTTTTAAAGGCATTCTAAAGTTCTGAAGACTCAATAGCTTCCAAATCATCTTTTGTATTACCACTGGATTTTTAAATAATGGCAAAGGATGATTCAAGTGAAGAACTGTGATATAAAGGAATGGTGTATTCAGTATGAGAAGTACAGGCAAACAATGCAATGTAACTTTCTGCACACAGGGCAGAGGAAATCAGAAAAATAAAAGAAAACAAAAAATAATTACTCACACTTTAATTACCCCATAAATAAGAGTAAGAGTAAAAGAGTAAAATCTTTTCATGATCACTGTTAGTATTTATCCTATTCACCTTCCCCAAATGTACTTTAAATGATATCTATATAGGGCAGTATCAATGCTAGATGCATAAAGTGTAGCTTTTCTTGTTCATTGTTTCTGGTCCACTCTCCGCAACTGCTCTGCATTGCCCCAGCTCCGCTGTCGGGGACGAACTCCCCTCTTGCGCCCCCGGCCATCTCACCACACCTCTCGCTGCTCGTCCATCTTTCGGCAGAGGACCCAGCAAAGCCGCCCTGCTTGCTGCTCTTGCCTCTGCCGCCTCGGCGTGCGCCGAGTCCACCATGACGCTTGTAAAACCAGCTGCTTCTCGCTGCTCAGCCCTCCTTCTTTTGCCGCATTTGATTCGCTGCACCACTCTAACTTTAAAAAGCTTGTCAGGGCTTCATGCAGGCTGGATGCTTTCTCCCTGAAAGTGGCGAAATTTTCATCTGCGGGCAAATTAGCGTTAGCAGGTTCGTGCTCCTCCACCACGGAGCCCTGCCTGTCCACAGACGAGTCACGCTGCTCCACGACGTCCACCATGTCGTCCGACCTCCTCGGGAAAGTGTCACTTTCCACAGGGCAACTTCCCTCAGCCACCACACCCAGCGGTGGTTCACTGTATCTTCCTGCCACTCCTACCCTGAGCGCAGGGAGACCCCACTCAACCTGTTCGCCCATCTTCAGTGGCACCTCACAGCTCTTCTCCACCGTCCTTGCCACAACATGTGCTTCCCTGTGGTCCCCCTGGACACCCATGCTCCGCCACAGCTTCTCTGCCTCGACCTCCACCGTCACAGGCTCGCTGGACGCTGTTCTTCCGTCCCGTTGGCTTTCGTTCTTGTGCCAAATTCCCCTTCCTTGTCTTCGGTGTTCAACTGCTCTCTGATCCAGCCTCTCATGGTCCTTCCACATCCCACTTCTAACACCAATGTGGCATGCAGCGCCGTGGGTTTGGATGGGAAGAAGGACGCAAAGGCAGAGTTTATCTTGAACATTATATTAAACACTGGCACACAGGGAAATAATGCTGTTGATCCGAGAACCCTGTTTCCTCCAGGACCTGCGCATCTCGCCAGCCTTCCCAGCCTGTTTAGTGCACCCAGGTTCTCTCTTCTTTCTCCTCCCGGCAGATGCATTAACCTCCTTATATTCCCCATACGTCACCAAACACAATTACAATAAAACACATTTCCCACTCAAAACAGTAATGTGTGGCATGGCAGGTTTCGATGGTGCCAGCTCTGTGGCGGGTCTGGGGTTCGAGCCCTGTTTTCGGTGCTTTGCAGCAGACTGGCATCCCGTTCTGGGAATGTCCCCTCCCCTTTCGGCCCTGTGTTGCCAGGAAGGCTCCGGCTTGTTGCGATCCTGCTTTGGACAAGCAGTTGTAGATGTTGGTTGGTTTAATTTTTTCTTCAATGCCACATGGTCAGTTAAATACGTACATAATGATCTCAATTCTGGGGGGTGTGGTGGCGCAGCAAGCTTGGCCGGGTCCCGCTGCATGGCAGGTCTGTGGTTCAAGCACCAGTTGGGGTACCTTGCGGCGGATTGGTGTCCCAATCTGGGCATGTCCCCGCGTCCCCAGCCTCGCACCCTATGTTGACGGGTTAGGCTCTGGTTCACTGTGCCCCTGCTCTTGACTACTGGCTTCAGACTATGTGTGTTTGTGTGTGATCTTAATTCTTGGTCATCTCATCTCAAGGCCTAAATTAGCAACACTCTAGCATATGAAATTGTTTTACTCTTTGAATTTTTTGGAATAGAGATGATGAATCTCATTGGATTGAAGGTAATTAAGGATATGAGAAACCCAGTACAAGTAAAGATCACAGTCACTACTAGTTTTTCCTTACCAGGAGCCTGTCACAACTGCATTTTGGCTAAACCTCTTTTCAATTATTTTGCTGTGACTGATATTTAATTTATACTGATGAGGGCATTTTTCCTACTACACAATATCAATAGAGTCTTCAGTCTTCTCATTTCTCATATAGCTGTACAATGCAATTTGGTTCCAGATATACAATCAATTGCTTGCTAATGACATTCTCAAATAGCCCCATGTGCAGTATATTTAGTCAAAGTGATATTTGCTTAATATTTGAATCTTAAAGCAAACTGATTGTCACTGGAAGTCCATGTATAACTATTTGCATATGAACACGGAGGACTTTTCTTGTAAGGCTCAGTCTTGTCTTCTGGATTTTAATGAAAATCTCTTATCTTACCCAAGTCTTTCAGGTGTTCAAAAAGGTTCCTTTTAAATATTATAATCCCCAAAGCCTGTACAATTACCACTAATGCTATTCTGATTCAGCAAAAAGGTGAATTGAGAATTAACATTTATCGGTTTAAAATTCACATTATGAGCTATAATTTTGTTTAAATAGTGGAAGGGGAAGTCATAATTACAAAATGAATTAATTGTTTCTAATTCTAAGTGTCTGATTTTGCTTTTATTGGTTTCCACCTGATTAAATTCAGTTTACTATACATAAACCATAAATGTGGTGAAGATGTTAATTGCTTGTTCAAGAACAGTTTTCGTGAAATATTTGAGAATAGACTGTCTTTTTTCTGGTACTTGTATAGTTCCAAGACGGTCTTGACCCTAAGTTTTTTTTAATGGTCTTCAGCACAAAGAACAAAACTTCCTTATTATTATAAAGACAAAATATATGGCTACACCATCCAGGGTGTACCCCTGCAAGCTCAGTGATTCTGGGATAGGTTCTGGTGCACTGTGATCCTGACCAAGATTGGTGGTTAATGAAAACTGATTGATAGATGGATGGATATATTCTGTTCCAGATTATTTTATATACATTAAGGAGAAAATATCTCTCTCTCTCACACACACACACACACACATTGTCTAAACCGCTTGTCCCATACAGGGTCACGGGGAGCCAGAGCCTAACCCAGCAACACAGGACATAAGGCTGGAGGGGGTGGGGACACACCCAGGATTGGACACCAGTTCATCGCAAGGCACCTCAAGCAGGACTCGAACCCCAGACCCACCGGAGAGCAGAACCTGGTCCAACTCATTGCTCCACCACACTCCCGGAGAAAATATCGAAGACAACTAAAATAAAAAAAAAAGTTTTTTACATTCCCAATCATAAAGCCTCATAAAGTACAGTTATTATAGATGAAACACCATGTAAAAAGCAAAAAGTGAAAGACAAAAATGTTTGACATCTGAAGTGCCAGTTGGATACCTATAAAATAAGACAGAGGCTGAAATTTCAACAGGAAAAAAAAAAAATCTATTTTTAGATCATAGAAATAAAGATAAGAGGAAATTCACACTATATGTGAGTAGCAAAATGTGACAAAAAGTCTAAGTAAAAGTTTCCAGCATGTTTGTTTTAGAAAAGCTGAAGGTAAGAAGAGTAAGGTACCAACAACACAAAAAAAAAAGGCAAAAAAATGTAAAAAAAGAGAGCATGTCCATGATTTATAGCAAAAAGTACACTTGGCCAGGCAAGGTGTATTTTTACAAAGAAAAAACAGCAAAGGAACTAACATGAATGTTAATAATTGTTTGTCCAATGCAAGGTCATAATGGTGAAGTCCAGAGCCTCTACACATACAGTCAATTTAGAGTCAACAATTCACCTAAAGCAAATTTTTGGGCTGTGAGAATAAACCAGGACACCTGGGGGGGACGTGCAACTCACATGAACATGGGGAAAACATGCAAACTCCAGATGGACTGAGCCAGTTTGGTAACCCACATACATATCCGCAAGCCAGGAGTCATAAGGACTGAGAAAATTCAGGCTACAAATCCAATAATGTATTCAAGACCTCAGGTTGAAAATTACCTCTTAAAAGCATTCCTGATGGGTTACTAAAAAGACAAGGTAAGAGAACACCTGCTGAGATCAATAACTGAGCAGATGTTGTGATCCAGAACTGTCTTAATAACTGAACCCACATGGTATAAGTGTTAGGAGATGTGTACATGATGATATGTCATTTTAAATAGCAATTTCTTAACTCTACAACAGTCTGGATACGCTTGTCTTTGTCAGGGAGTGAAGCCTTTTTGAAAAAAGTTCATAAAAATATGCTGCAAATGTACTTAAAGAATATTCTGTGCATGCTTCCAACGTACTCTTGTTACTGTTCTTTCATAAGTGAAGCAAAATTCAAAAGAAAATAGACAAAAAATTTGGATTGACATCATAACCACTTATTCCTACAAACTCTTGGTATCAGTGTGACGTTTTCAAAGTAACCATTCGCTGTTGCCGGTATCCAAGTTTATAGGTTAAACCATGCCATATGTAAGTCATGCCCTGATAATTAAGATTGCATCTGGAATTGACACAGGTTTGGGATGAATGCACTTTTCTCATCTGTAATGAAATCCTTGTGAAATTCCACACAAACATGAACATACTAGAGCAGTGACGATGCAATGAAACAAGGTCAAAAGCAAAATGGATTTTAGAATCAAGGAATCACTTTCCTCACAGAAAAGAATGTCTTTTTGTTCTTCCTTGAAGTTGGTGTTCCATATAGTGAAGCAACTTAATTAATGCATATAAATTTGTGTTACTAACTTTTGGTTTTCACCATTTACTTTACTTTATCAAAGTTTGGAGGAATATTTCACAAGAAGACCACTACTACTATGACCAATAATAATAATAATAATAATAATAATAATAATAATAATAACAGTTGCATCCAAACTACAGAAGATCGCACTAATGGTAACCTCACATATCCTGCAAACAATTCTTGGATGAATTTCTTTGGTGTCTTCTTTAATTTAATCAAGAACTAATTCAAATATTTCATTGATGAGAAAGATCCCAAAAATCTTCCAAAAATCGGTTCTATCTCAATGTGGTTATGTTTTGAAAAACACAGATTGATTGATAAGCATAGTTTATTGAACACTCTGAATGTTCTGTTTAATATGCACATGCTTCCCCGTTGTCCCGTGATAGACGTCTGTGACAGCACTTCTGAATTTTTATTTTTTAATTCCCCCTTTCTTCATCTTTCCCAGTAGTTTTCATGTTTTTGATTACACTGAGATTCTCCCAGCGGGTTTGGCTGTGGCCCGTTGTGCGGTGGGTCTGGGGTTTGAGTTCTGCTTGGGGTGCCTTGATGTGGATTGGCATCCCTTCCGGGGTGTGTCCCCTCCCCCTCCCCCTCCTGCCTTGCACCCTGGATTGTCAGGTTAAGCTCTGGTTTTCCGCAACCCCACTCAGGAAAAGCGTTTGCACACATTGTGTGTGTCTGTGTGTCTGTCTGCCTGTCTGTGCATGTGTGACATTCGCCTTCTGCAGCAGCATTGCTCTGTTGTTGAGAGGTTACTTGGTTCCCTTAATCAGTAAAATACATTGAGGCAAATGCCAAATAAATTACATTTTCATTGGGAGAGGGAGGACCAAGTGAACAATGATAGAAAAGCTAATAACAACAGCATACCATCACATACGTACAGGCTGCATCAATCCAGATGTCTTAAAACAAAGAATGTGGGATAAAAGTTGTACACCATGTTGTTCAGTTAATGTGTGGCTTTAAAAAGAACCAGTTCTTCTGTGTTATGTTGTGTTGCGATGGTACTGCATAGCTACGAAGCCGTAAATTTTCTGTGGTTCCACTTGTAGCCATGATTCCCAGATGGAGAGTATACTTTTTAATGGTTATGTTCCATGAGGCATTATAGGATACATTAAGATTCGTTGTGCTGTTTTGAATATTGGATTCAAAAAATTCTATATGGAATTTCTTCTGGTATTAGGTTGTTATGTCAAGGTCTTATATTAGGTACAAAACACTTTGAAAGTTGTACGAATGAGCTTATCACATTTCATTATAATAGTTGAGTAGTAGTCTTTATCCTTAAATTAAGTCACCTTGTTTTGTAGTCTTGCCCAGAAACCTTAAACACATTTTCGACAACATCCTTTCAAAGGTGATGGTTTTTTTGCACAAGGGTAATTGACTGATTGGCCACTGAATTACCCTAGGCTGACATCGTAATGAACTGAGCAGGTTTTAGATGAGCTGAGTTTCCCTATCAAAAGACTCTCTTGCGGGAGCACCACTGGAACCAGAGATGTTTTTTGTCATTTTGGACAATTTAAGACTCCATGATTTTTCAAAAGAAATTTTCAGTACTTCTTCTGTATTGTTCTATATTATTCTGTGTTTCATATTGCCAGTATAGATCTACAGTAGTTTTATACTTAATATGCATTCCTCCCATCTTCTAAATGGGCCATACAGTCTACTCTCTCTGTAGAAAGACTGAAATGCTTTCCGTGCTGACTGACCTCAAGGGCTAGTCAGGGATACAGGACCACGACCATACAGAGTCACAGTGGTCTGCAGCCTATCCCAGAAGCATAGGACATTAGTGAGGGGTACAACATGGCCTGGGCCCCAGTCCAGCTCTGGGCAATCACTCACACACACACACACACACACACACACACACACACATACAATGGGCAAATAAGTGTAACAAAGACACATTTATTCTCTACAGTAAAGATGGCTGCTCTAACCAATAGGTTATCAAGAGCTGTTCTACAGCTGAAACACATCTCTATGGATATTGGGTGGAATCTGTAACACCTAGAGGAAACATAAAAGAACATGAGGAGAACATGCAAATGCACCCAGTCGAAGTCAGACACCAGAACTACCAACTGTGCCACTGGTCCAGCTACTACAATTCTTGAAAATTATTTAGTACCCTGAAATTGATCAAATTAAGTTGCATTTGCTGAGCTCTTTCAGTTCATAATGTTTGATGCTCCTTTATGTCGGCAGTATTTGCAATGCCTATGTGCTTTGGGACAACATGCAGCAGCTCATAGTATGTTTATAGTGTGTTTATAGTTCAAATAGTGTTTTTATGCCATAAATCTAAAGCGGCCTCTGCCAAAAATCAGTATTAATAACACAAAACAAGCAAACATTATAAAAACATTTATTGCAATAGCTGGATACTTGTATAGCAGTAACAAGGATTAACTGTTTAAATATCTATGAGGTCAAACCATCCAACAACTGACAAACATACTGCAGTAAGCAATTCACTCCATCCCACGTGGATTTTATACTGTGACATAAAACATGAGTGCTATACAAAATGTCAGTTACCCAATGTACAAATTAACTGCTTTAAAATATAATGTATACGTGACATAACATAATTTAAGAAAGTTAAAGTTATTTCTTTTTGCATGCTGTTTGTTGTCGGCTGACATGCCATTTTTTATTTATTCATTTATTTTTTTAAAACAATTTTTATTTCATTATATATATGTATATATATACTTCCCCAGCACATGCCCCTGTGACCATTTATTTTTCCATTAATGATACAGTGATACTGGATTGTTTTGCAAAAGATGTGTCTTGGCATTTGCCAAAAAAGGTAGAAACAAGCCAGTAAAATGCTTGTTACAAAATTGTGAAGGCACAATACATGAATTCTGTGAATAATAATAATAATAATAATAATAATAATAATAATAATAATAATAATAATAATAATAATAATAATACAAATTAATGGTACAATTAAAGTTTTCAATTTGAAAGTAATTCAAATTGTGTTCCATTTGTGCACCAGCTGAACTGTTTTCTGAGAGTCTGGTACACAAACCTCTGGTATAAACATATTGCTTTTTCCCTAAGATTGTTTTATTTTTAGTCTAGAAAGTTGACTTTCTCGTCAATAGTATAAAATAGTTATTAAAAATAAATCTGCCATATTTGTCTATTTTGTATAGGATTGGGAAAACTTTTTAGGTAAATGAGTTCAAGCTTCACAAGTTTTCTGGGTTTTTGGCAAATAAGTTCCATATTTAAAGAGAATTCATTCTCTTATGAGATTCCTGTCAAGAAGGATATGATAACTAAATGAATGGACACTGATTTTTTAAAGTGAATCAGTAAATGAACTCCATCCAAGTCCATGTGATTATTACAGGTACATAAAGTTGTTTAGTATTTGCTCTATTTACAAACACTTGAACAATGACAGACTAAACGAGTGTTCACCAACAGTGTTAATAGTACAATGCTGTCTTAATTGTAGTCCCGTTTTTCTTGGATGGTTTTGATTAATATTGTCCCAAAACATTCAATAACAACCACATCACAATATCTTTATATACTACTCTGCCATAATATCTTCAGTGCCCCCCCCCAAACTTATTCATAAATTCAATTTTTTATGAGGTACACTGGTACCAAAAAGTACAAATAACCATGAGTTACCTGACTTTCAAAATAACAATAATCTAAAACCAGTGTTGTATAGTTATTTTCAAAACACCATGTGTAGTGTCAACATAAAGTACATTTGTACAGCTTACATCCTGCATTAGTACAAGTCTAGAGGCCTACTTGGTACATACTGTAACTATGACAAAGCAATAGCATCAGATGAAATAAAAGTGCAGCCTGACCCATCTGGTCAGTGATGGTTCACTTATAACTGGTGCTCCTTCGGACTGTCAGGCCCCATAGCTTGTTTGTAGGATTTCAAGCTAGCCAGTGGAATGTCTGTCATGTGACCAGCCTGGGTGAAATGTCCTTCGGCGCTGCCAAATTGCTTCCGATCCTCAAACTGGTCCCGGCTGCCCTCACTCTTCCAGGTCCGCGTCAGAGTGTGCCCGTTCAGCAGTTTGTCTTTGGCCCAGTCCTTTTGGTTGGCAAAGGCAGAAATGGGGGACTTGGGTTGTTGGTACGTCCCAAGGCTTGGGGGCATCCAGCAGTTGTCTGAGTGGCCCAGCACCAAGCACTCCTGGGTGCACATCTCCGTGGCTTCTACCAGTCCTCTTGGTCCGAGAGGGCCATCTAAGCAGGAAAACAGAGATGGTCATTTATATCAGTACAGTTATAAATATATAGTACATGCAAAAGAGAAAGTCAAATATGAGAACAATGCAAAATACATCCCTCTTCATAGATAAAATAGAATATTTTTATGCACTTTATATAAAATAAAATGTGTTTTATAGTGTTTCTGTCTATAGCATCTCATCTGTTTGCAGTTTGTGCAAGAGAATACAACAGCGCTGTTGTTAAAGTATGTATAGTTGTCTGCTGGCCATAATTAAAGGTGACATTTTATTGACTTTCAAAAGGAACAGGGCGAGAAAATCTAAGAGTTATTATTATATTACATACTTGGCTACAGCATGGTTAATTTAGTGAGCATCACAGATACCGATTGGTAAGTCCTGCAGACAGGCAAAATTAATATAATTTAGTCAGATAAAGTAGGTTAAGGATGCAGTCGTGGCCTATGTATGTGTAAGGTCATACTCAGCATAGAACAAATCTAGCCAAAGTTGTCAAAAACTGGAGAAAATTCCAGTTTCACACTGAATCACTTCACACACACACACACACACACACACACACATTTTCTGAAACCGCTTGTCCCATAGGGGGTCGCGGGGAACCGGAGCCTACCCGGCAACACAGGGCGTAAGGCCGGAGGGGGAAGGGACACACCCAGGACGAGACGCCAGTCCGTCGCAAGGCATCTCAAGCGGGACTCGAACCCCAGACCCACTGCAGAGCAGGACTCTGTTGAACCCACTGCGCCACCGCACCCCCCTTGAATCACTTCATTTAGAATTAAAAAAAAAAATGTTAAAAATACACACACACACACACACACATTTTCAGAACCGCTTGTCCCTTATGGGGTCACGGGGAACCGGAGCCTACCCGGCAACACAGGGTGTAAGGCCGGAGGGGGAAGGGGACACACCCAGGACGGGACACCAGTCCGCCGCAAGGCACCCCAAGCGGGACTTGAACCCCAGACCCACCGGAGAGCAGGACTGCGGTCCAACCCACTGCGCCACCGCACCCCCATGTTAAAAATATATTATATGATTTAAATATTGTGCATGTTTTCTGACACTATAAGGGAGGTGGATATTGATAGATCGTGTTTGTATCACCAAGTTATATATGCCTATAATTTTATCAGATTCTGCCAACTTTAGAGCTCGAAAAGGTTAGAACATCACTGATGCATTTGCCTTAGATTTTGTGCTTTTCCGGAAGAAATGACCTCTGAGTTTCTTTTCCTTTCTCTTCATGTAAATGTGCCTATCAGATTTGAGGTACAAACTCTTCCCTTTCTTTTTCATGTGTAAGGGCACTTTTTATGCCATATACACACATCACATTGGGATATTGACTGATCATACACATCTAAGTAATCATAATCAATAAACAATTAATGTAACAGTGTATATCGGCATAAGTGTCTGGAACGCGATCCAGAAGCTTGCAAACACAAACATGGAGTGTTGTGTTTAATATGGATGTATATATTTTGGCACAGGACCAAACTCCCATACGCACACTATTGCTGGAAAAATTGGGAAACATAAAATACCATGATTGCACATACTTTGTGTTCATAAAGTGTGTATCTGTGTGTTTGTGTGTGCAGACAGTAGAAATGCATATATTCAAATGTGAGGGCCTGTTGCCTGGGTCACCTTCCACATTACTGGCACCCATATGACCCTTATGCTTTTAGTTTTACTCTGGGTTCTTTAGAAAAATCTTCAGCATGTCTTATCTACTGGGGGTGTGACCTGATGTAATTACTCCGTCTCTTTGTCATCTAATAAGACCATGTCACCTTGTGCCCCGGAGACCCGGATTTAAATGCAGTTCTACCTTAAATGATAAGACGTCATTTTCATGTAATGACTGGTACAGGCATAAGAAATGTCAGATTATAGCGTTGGTAACCAACTCCCTGTATGGTGCAGTTCATCCTAACAGTAATCATGACTGAGCAGGATGATAGAAGTACAGTAAGATTATGAAATAATTGAAAAATTGTGGGAAATATTGCAGTAGCCGCTTCATTGACAGCTGTGAATACCGTCAATGAGAGAGGAGAATGCAGAGGTCGCCGTGACTTTCTTTATTAATTACGGATTGCCCATGTGGTACAGAACATAGCTAGATGTCACTATATTTCTAGTTTCATTTTAAGATTTAAATGGACTTAAATATTGACACAATAATCATTAGAAAAAAAAAAAGAAGTTTAAATTTACTTATGAGAAAATGAAGACCCAAACTGCATATTGGAGACACTGAGTCAACTCAGCTGAAGCATTCTCACTCATCATGCTCTCAAAGAACACGTATAATTGCAAGTCATTGACACAGATTGGCTGAGGTATCCCAGCGAAAGATGACTTAATTGCATGTAGTACTTGCACTACCCTCCAGCCTTTCGCCCTGTGTTGCTGGGTTCGGCTCCGGCTCCCCGCGACCCCGGATGGGACAAGCGGTTCAGACAATGTGTGTGTGTGTGTGTGTGTGTGTGTGTGTGTGTGTACTTGCACTAGATTCAAAAGAAGTATAGTATGTTTGTAGAATTGAACAAAAACAAGCATACATCAAAATGGCAGGTTTAAATATAGCGAGAATCTGATATACTGCTGTGACACTGTAGAAATCTGGAATGTCAGATTTGTTGTGGTACAGTGGCCAGAAATGAAAAAATACAGTTATGTTGAAACAAAAGAGAGTAAAGAAAATGTATCAATGAGGATAAGTCTTGTCCTGATAGTGACCAAGTAAGAGGCACCAATGGATGCACATAGAGCTCATTGCTTTGTCCCACAGAAAGACAAAGGAACACAGAGAACAAAGCTTGTAGGAAGCATGTATACATGTATGTACGTATCTATGCATAAGCAAAACACATAAATAGTCTTTTAAACAAAAATCGTAAAAAATAGTTCTAACAAGTGGGATGAATTTTTTGTATGAACATTCATTCATTCATTCCCTGCAGTCTTTTTAGTAGTTCCAGCATGGGATAATCCACACAGTTCCACAAATTCCACACAGTTTCTGGTTATTTGTGATTACACTGAAGCGTTAGACCACTGATAGTGTGTTCTTTTTTGTATGAGTAGCCTCCCACACACAAAATAAATACCTTGTTGACCAGAAAAAAGTAAAACATTTCCACACTCTTGAATATCCTCAATGGCCTTTAGACATTGTATGAATATTTAATGTTTAATAGCAAAAAGTGCAAATTAACCTCATGCACTTGAAAATAAATAAATAAATGAATAAATAAAAATAAACAGTTTTATACTTAATACAAAGCTAACAATGCTCTGCCAATATGAAAAACTTTTTTTTTAATAAACTGAAAGACATAATAATGCATAACTGATTAAATCCCCAATAATTTTTGCATTTAAAGTCCTTAGTTCATCTCCCACAAGTTTCAGGTTCAGGTTGACATATTTCAATAATAATGCTAACAATTCCAAGTTTTCATGCTTTAGAGTTGTGTTAGCAACATAGGTCTCTTGGACTACTCGTGCCCCTATCCCTATGTATGCAAGGTACTGAGTCAAATCAGACCCATAGCTACCACTCATGTGGTTTTCAAGGCAAGTTAGGAGAGGAACAGCTGTGGGTTGGCAGGTCTCTGCATGTTGGGGGAGGCAAATGCAGGGAGAAAGACAGAGCTGCTATGCACCCCAAGCAGGACTCAAACTCCAGACTCACCACACAGCAAGTCATTGGTCAAACCAACCATGCCACCACACCCCTTATACCTATACCTATATATCCTTTAAGTTTCAGGTGTAGCAGGTGAACCATCACCAAGTCTTTGTTTAAGGAAGGATCCTAGTAGTAATGGTACCTGCTTAGTGATTAATTTTTGCTGTAATTTTTATATATAGGTTTGTTTTCTAAATGTTACTTTTTTTAGGTATTTTTTCTACAGTGATGTGAGTTTAAAATAGAAAAAAAGAACAATGACTCTTCTCACTGGTCATTCCATGAACAAGAAAAATCTTGCTATGTCAATAAAATCTTTATATGATATAGATTAGTAGGAATTTCAGTTTAAAGACTATGTTTCTAAAGCAATGTCTCGCAGCACCAACTATTTGCTGCAATGTTGTGCGTATAATCTTAGGCGATAAATTATATATAGCATGTTGATTTAAAGGATGACTATTACATTGATTATAGCCTACATACACCTGTCTTGTAAACCTTGGCCTTTTTGGACTGTATTGCACTTTTTATATTTAACTAAAATTAGACTTGTTAATTTCCATCATTCAATGCACTATTATTACATCACACCCAATTATCTATTACACACATTTTGATGTATTTCATCATTAAGATTCAATGACAACATGTCTTCTAATGAAAATTAAGTGGTGTTTCCCTTCATGGCTAAGGTCTATAGCTTTCTTCCAATGCTACTTCAAGCAGGGTAATGGGCTATGTCACAAATTATGTGATTCTCAGGATGATTCCCCAGATTTGTCAATGATTACTCCGATAGCCTGCACAGTCTCCAGTTCTCTTGTAGAGCACCCATTCATATGGATGAATCTGTCACCAAAGATTCTCCAAGAATTACAGCATATGATGTCAGCATGGACGGTTTCTATTGACTAAATCTATCTAATATAGTGACCAGTGGGCGTGTGTATGAATGTATGATATATAGGTCATGTGTGGTAGCATGGTGGCACAGCAAGTAGTGCTACCATCTCACAGCGCCTGAGTGATGTGAGAGGATCTGGGTTTGATCCTTACTCAGTCTGTTTGGAGTTTGTGTATTCTCCTTATGTCTGCATGGATTTCCTCTGGGTGCTCCTGTTCCTTCCCACACTCCGAAGGCATGCTGTTCAGGTTCCCCCACAGCGTGTGAGTGACAGAGAGTGTGTGTTCTATTGATGTATGGATGAGTGACCCATTGTAAGTAGTGTATCTAGCAGTGTAAGTCAAGTTGGTGAATAAGGTGTGTGGGCTGGTAACACTACATAGTATCCATTGTAAGTCGCTTTGGATAAAAGCGTCTGCTAAATAAATGTAAATACCATTTAGATAAAAGAGAAATCAATGCAAGTCAAAACTGGCACATTTGTAGCTCTCTTTTACATTGGGGCCATACACACAGAGCAGAACATGAGAATGACAGCTGTCCTCACAGCAATCCTAAAAAGTATATGTAGAAGTTCCTGTAACTTAACGTGTTCCGTATTTGTTTGAGATCGATGCCTCACAGAGTGTAGTCTTTGATGTAGAATGTGCATGCACTAATATTGCGATCTGTTAATATTTCTATGTCGAGCAACTATTTAAATGCTTTTTTAAGCACATTCTTATGAATGAGATGTCTTGAAAATTTGGAAACATTCAGCAAATCAGGATAATCAGCATAGTGACCTTCTGCACATTTTTGTGAACAGTTTGTTAAATCTATTGGTATTGCAAACACATGCTAGTTAAGACAGCTTACTGGTTAAAATGATTACATATATGTTTTTGGCTGCGTCAAAATGATTCCTTTTCTATAAATAAACAGTCTCAGTCAGGCAGCACAAGAGGGAAGAAGGAAAATGAGGTACATCGATCTAATGGAAGAATTTTCTGATCAGATTGTTGCTAGGTAATGGAATAAAGCATTATTAACTGCAGGTATGACAATGAAAATTATTAAAAGTATCTATTGAAACAGATTACTCATCAACAAAGATATACCCATTTGATTTACAGCAATGTGACTTTATGAGGTGTTTCAGATAATACCCCAATTTTAAGTTACATGACTTCTTTCTGCATTCATAAGGACCGAATTCCAATTTCTTGAGCCTTCCACCAGCCTCCCCCTATAACAGCGTCCACCTGTTATAATCTCAGAAATCATGACCACTAACTGATGTCAATCTGTTAATTATTGCAACCATACAGACTATCCAAATAATGTCAATTTTGAATGGATTTTTGGTGAGTTCCAGAGGTGCAGCATCACAGTGGTGGGTGTGAAAGCCTCACAGCTTCAGGGCTTAATGTTTGGACCGGTGTTCAAATCCAGCTCAGTTTACGCTGAGTTTGCCTGTTCTTCCTGTGTTTATGTGGATTTCCTCCAGATGCTCAAGTTTTCTCTCACTGTCCGAAGTCATAAGTTTCAGGTGAATTGGTGACTCTGAATTATCGGTAGTGAGTGTGAATGAGTGTGTGATTGCCCTGAGATGGATTGATGCCCTGTCCAGGGTGTACCCTGCCTAGCTTAGTGCTCTGAGATGGGCTCTAGGCCACTGAAAACTTACCTTAGAATAAGTGAGATTTGTGAGTTCAATGGTTTCTTGATATTCACTATTTCTGCTGTTATAATTTGTAGGCAACAAGACCATTATTATTCAGATTGAGGCATCACAAGTAATATCATGAAAAAAGGAGTGGACAGTCTTCACTGTTCATCTTTTTGTGACAGGTCCCTGCAGTCACGAGCTGATCAAAACAATAGCCGACAGATATATAATGACAACCTTGTCATCATTTCCATTGTTTAAAAAATCTCTTTGTATCTTATTTCAAACCACTTCTGTGCCTCTGTCATGGTAATAGATGTTGCCAAATTGTACCATAGACATTTCAGCAATGTCTTCAGGTTTTTTAAATATTTCGGATATTTATTATGACTGAAGAACTACAGGATTACTTTTAAATGTTGCATTTTAGTACAGAAATCCTCCTCAGTCAATTTGTAACACTTACTTTCATTTCACTACTTATACTTGTCAGGGTCATGGTGGTCCAGAGCCTATTCCAGAATACCTGGGTACTAGGCTAGGAGAGACACATCCTTGATAGGATGCCAGTCCATAGGAGGATGACCACAAAACTTTCAAGCTCAAGTTTCAAATGTTCTTAACTATGTATTTCACAGCTAAACTTTCAGGTGCAATTTATATTAGAGTTACAGTTCTACATATTTATAAAAATTGTAGAAAGGTGTTCTTGGCAGCCTTAAAGGTGGGCAGCAGTACCTATAGAGAATTTTGCTGGGGCAAGAATATCGCAGTATTATGTTTATCCATAAGAACCGTGTAGAAATATTTCTATTTCCTGCAGTAATCTAAATCTTTACAGAAGAGCGTGCTGCATATGTGTTGTCATTCATGGTCTCACAGGACATAATTTTGACAATAATTTATTTATTTATTTATTTTTTTTTTATTTAAATGCAAATATACTGCTGTTAAAATAGAAAGCTAATAAGAAAAAAGATAAAATTACCTGTAATTTGTTTTGGAGGAACAAAATCCTAATTTACCTCTATATTCCCTACATGTTTTTCCTGTGTCCTCTCACCTCCTAACCCATTGTAGATGCTCTGGTTCCCTGGCTTATTGCATAAACTCCCAGAGTAACCTTCAGTCATACTGAGAATTCTGCCACCAAGGCATCATGATGCCACTCATCAGGTGCCATTAACTGAGTTTGCAGGAAAATCATCAGAAGGAAGCTTTCTCTTCGGAACAATTTCAAGTGGGAGTGCCTGAAAATCCGACTTCTCTTATATGTTCCATCGGTCTAACCTCTCAAATTTGAGATCACAGTTTAAAAGGTAGGTGATGACCTTAAAAAAAGAGGAAAAAAGTTTATATCCTAAGCATTGTTAACTGAAATGTATACTGCAATCTGTAGTGATACACAGGATATGAAGCACAAATCCAGGGAGAACATATCTGATATGTCATCTGCAGTCTTAATAAAGCGCATGCACATATTTATATGTTCAACACATGCAGGGTATTTATTCTTTAGGAAAAAAATGTTTCAAAGAAAATAAATTTAACCAAGTATTCATGTTTCACCTGTGCTTCATGTATACAATTTAATAGTGTTCCCTTAAATATACTAAACAACCACAGGAGAATTATAACTTCCTGTCTGTGTTTTTACTCAATCATTACATTGTAGTAATTTAAACAGCAGTTTGTATCTAGTGGGGACAGTATACACCTACTAGGTTTTATTTTTTTTTTTAAATTTGAAAACTTTGAAGTTTTTTCTTTTTCTTTTTTTTTTTTTGATGAATTATTGTTGTCATTGAACCAGGTAGTACCACAACAGTTAGCTACCATCCAAAAGTCAGCCAGGCATCTTGAATAAAATAAGTGTAGAGATCCCAGATTATAATGAGTCTATCAATGAGCAAGTTTGGCTCTAATTAATTGTATGCCACATTACTGTTGCTGACTATGGATATACCCCGGTCACCTATGTTAAGGATAAAATCCACAACAGATCAAGTTTCTACTGGGCTTGTTTATTCATTGTTGCTGTTTGGCTGTCCAGATGTTGTTGTCAGGGATAAATGAGCTTTTGTTTTAAAACAGGAGGCCCCACGTTGCTTGCAATCTCCAGCTGCCACCCCGTTGCCGACAGAAACAGCTTTTTATCGGGGCAGAACAAATGGTTTGTTTGTCCAGGCCACATTACGTCAATATCCATTATTCTAATGCAACACATAGCCTTATGCCAGTTTTTTAAACTTTGTTTTATGAGCGACATATGCAGCAGGGACCAAAAAAAAGTTTTTGTAACAGATGTGTCCTCTGAATGATTTTAAACGTAAGGACAAAGGCTGTTGAAAACAAGCCCGTGACACAGCAAAGACAAAATAAATGAATAAATAGCATAATTTAAACTTTCTGATTTCACAATAAAACCATGAACTATTTTTATGACTACAACAACATACATCTTTATTTCTAGCCAAAACTGTTTTTTTTTTTTTTTTTTTTTTTTTTGCAGGCTTTTATAAGTTGTCAGAAGAAATAAAGTACTTTTAAAAATTTTTCCTGTTTTTTCTTTTTTTCTTTCAGCAGCTGTCTGTCCCATCGCTTTCTTCTGGCTCATGATGTGATTAAAAAAGTATTGATTTTATACAATGTACATTTTTTTTCTTTGTGCATCTTAACATTCTTGACATTCGTTGCCATGTCTCCCTGTGGAACTGTGCTTATAAAAATGGTAACGACTTCATTGGACAAGTAATCAGCTTGCATTTAATAATGGAGTAAATTTGAATTATAATGCAGTATGCCATATTGAAAATCAGCATTAACTTTTTATTACTGTTTTATGACTCATTCAGGAATGTGTAATCAGCCTTGTGTTTTATTAAGATACATGCACACACAGTGGAAATTATGAAAAATAGCATCATTTTGACTTAGACCACCAGTGACTGAGTCAGGTTTTAATTTATTGTTGCTTGACTTCAGCCTGCAGAAAAGACAGAGTGTAGAGTAGAGACCCATATCACTCTCTGGCCTCACAGAAACATTGTATTAAAAGTAAAAGATTATCAGTACTGGGATATCCACTCCTGCATCCATTATCTTTAGGCTTCAGAAATCTGTCGCTTACCCTGAAGGCAGGGTACATCCTGATCACTGGATCACAGAGCAAAGGCAAAAATACAAACTCATTCACTCACGCTACAAACAATTTTGTCACACTTTACCAGAAACACATGTTTTTTTGGATTGTTGGGGGGTAAGCACGCAGAGAATTCCAAAGCAAACATATGGAGAACATGCAGTTTTGTACTTTCCATTTCCCACATTAACTGTTGCTGTATAAAATATATGTAAATGCTTTTTTTTTTTTTTTTTTGCAGTGCATCCACTATGTGTATCACTGCGGTCCTGTCTGGATGTGTGATTAATGAAAACAGGCAGATGGAGGTATTCTGTAGCTCTACAAGATAATGCTAGATTAGATGGGGTTATTTAATTAACACCATCCAATGACTCCAGCTCTGTGCTAGATTATCTGTCATTAATCCCTGGTGCAATATATGCTCAAAATAATGAACTGCTGTCTGGCAATGAATGCCAGCAAGATTTGCCGCAAGAGAAAGTCAGAGACATGTTGGCAAGGCATTGCTGCGCAAGAAACAACTGTGACATCAGCCTTTTCTATCAGAAAAATGCTGGCTGACCTCAGTAGAAACCAATACTGCTTCAACAGTGGAACATTATAATAAAAAATTGGCTTCCTTTCCTAAAACTCCAAATTGATCTGCATACTCCAAGACTTCCCAGAAAAGCTCATTCTTTTTAAGCACAAATTTAACTACTTTAAGCACTCACATCCCTTAGAGTAACCTGGAACAACTGAAAACAATTTGCACAACTGGTTTTGGGGTATCACTCACAAACACACACACACACACACACACACACACACACACACACACACACACACACACACACACAAGTCTGTGTGTAGTGGATCCTTCGGATGCATTGAACAGCCAAGCAGAATGCATTTCATTCCTTCCTGAAATATTTGTAACTTCCAGGCTTAAAGTTTCAATTTGTTTAAAAGTTCATTTCACAATTTAATTCAGGAAAATTCAGTGGAACTCTCACAAAAGGTTCCACGGTGCATCTGTTCATGTGTATAAATAAAATGAGCTGAACTTCACGAATGAGAACATTTGGCTTATTTATTTTAAAGCAAAGATAATGCATTCCACTAGGAGGGCTTTCACGTCTGTTACACAACAGGGGATTCTCACCATGACAAACAATTTGCGTTTTCATTTTTGTAGTTGCATGTTGCATGTATCCTTTTTGAGTTTACAACAGTGAAATTTAGATTACATTAACCGTAACTCATTTCAAAAGCTGCCATTGTGACTTTGAAAGAAATGTATCCTTCAGAATTAATTACATCACTGTTGGAGATTGTATGAATTAATATAGACATCTGAGTTAGAAATACCAGAAGTTGTGCAAGTCACAGCACATGCTCTCCCATATATATATATATTATATTTTTTAAATATAAAAAATTGAAGAAAATAATGTGCATTTGCATTGTTACATTAAGGTTATGTTATGATCTTAATCTGCCCCTCAGTACGTGATTACAAGAATCACCATTTATTGACTTTCTTCACTAACAGGAAGAATAGTTTCACGTCATATGATAATATGTGCATAATGCAACCCTCCATTACAAAGAAACGTTTATTTTGCTAGTGAATGAAATACACTTGTTTTGATTTATTTCCAAAACCTTCAGGATCTTTAAGAGAGTACAATCTTTTGGAAGAAATAAGATAGAGAGCAAAGCAATGTTAATGTTAAGTGTGGATCTCTAGCATCAGTCATCAATGGTCAAATGGACCAAATATTTGGCAAATGAAATATTCAGATGGAACTTTCTCTGTTTTTCTGTGGATACTTTTGCCCTTTAAAATCAGTTTTTGGTGGTGGTCCGGTTTTCAACAACTTTCTTGTGGAAGAAGAGTGTCGGATTGCTTTACAACTGTTTGAGGCCATCGCTGACTCCATGCCACATTCCATCCACACTGTTCTGACAGTGCACAGTCGCCCAACAGCCAACCAAGTGACATTGTGGTGGTGTTTTCCTTTCTCATTAAGCAAAGTGGCAATTGCGGTATACGCTATACCTGTCAGGCATGAATTTATTCATGAATACCTAGAGGCAGGAATATGCAACTGATTTAATTACAGCCAGGATATGCATACTGTTTGCTGTGGTAGACCCATGATTTAATTTACTGTAAATTATAAAATGCTTAAATATTCAGCAGATTTAACGAACACAGTGGTTTTAGTTCTGATAACTGCCAGCAATTCCAACCTTATTGGATTTTAAACTTTAATTGTATGAACTGCAGTGGAAAAAAAAAAAAAAAAAAAAAACTCAATTTAAGAACTAAATACTGAACACGTTTGTTGGGTTAATTAGCTTTCGGGCCACTCAGCTGAAGACAGGACAACCTGGACCAAGCAGATAACACAGGTGCTGCATTGTGCATTATAGACTGTCCTGTTTGTAATTTTCTAATAAACAGAGCAAGTAGAAGAGTGAGGACTGATAATTATCTCATCTTATATAAATCAGTATGTGCATGTGAAAAGGCACTATTTTACATTTACCTTTCAAGGTAAAGAAACTGCAATTTCTGAGAAAAAGAAAATATATGTATTTAGGTATTTTTTAATTTTATAGAAATTATTATATTTACTCAGTACTGTATCACAATATCTATGAAAATAGTGCAGAAAACTTGCACATTTAAATTTACATTATTTACTCCACATCCTTCAGGCATTCTGCCACAAGTGACCTTTATTTGTTTTGCATAAAGCACATGGTTGTTATAAATTTAACATAAGCTTTTTGCGCACATATATTTTGTGACATGCTATAGGCGAGCACAACTCAGCTTGTTAAAAAGGCAATGTGTCACACAAGGTGTAGTGAAGCGTTAAATTGCTCTTGATGGGAATAAGTTCACTCTCCATTCCAAACTTTAGTGAAGCCTTGCACTGAGTCCTTGCACAGAGAACAAATAATTAGCTCAATCGGGGAACTGAGCACCTCATTATATTCTGAAATCAGGCACTGGACTTATTTTTTGAACTAACTACAAACTGCAGCAAACAGACAGCAGGTAGACATGTACTGCAAATGGGGAGGAAACAGACACGTTCTGAAGTATCAGGAAAGAGAAAAGTACATGAATTAATAGCACTGGGAGAAACTGACACACGGTAAGGGTTGTCATTAGTTTCACAGGTTTCAATTAATATGTATATACTACATTTGGTCATGTTGGGGGAAAAAGGTCATTGAAATTCTTTTAATCAACTTGTTCTATAACAGCATCTAGGCAGTTATCACTATCACTCACTATCAATAATCACTTGTGCAATGGAGAATCACAGTGGTTCAGATCCTATACCAGAATATAGCATTTATTCTGCATATGACACTACGTTAACCTTTTAGATAATTGTACAATACAAATTTTTAATGCACCCGAAAGCTCTGGATTTCTCCCCTGCGGTGAACCTGAACTTGCATTTTGATATGTGCCTTCGTTATGTTGATTTCTATGTAAAGCAAAAGTTAAATCTGTTGTATGTGTATTTTTTTTTTTTTTTGTATGATGTTATATTTAATAGCTGTTAAGTTTAGAGTTTTTGTCGACCATATGATAACAAGTTATGTCCTAATATGTAAAACCACTGAACTAAAATAGGGTGCACTGTCCTCTTGACCTTTGAGGATGTTTTACATTACATAATTTCAGTCTGGTCCATGGATGTCACAGTGTGGAGATGTAGCTACTAATAGCTAGTCAAGAAGTTCTGCTACTTTTTTGTGTCAGCCACATTTACCTTGCAAAACTCAGTCTTTAATTTTTGCAGCATAAGTGAAACAATAGTGGGGATTTTTATCCTGGCATTTTTTGTTGAAAGGTTTTTTGCTCCCCCCCCCCTTCACAAACTTCATGTATAATCTATCCAAAATCTTGCAGTCTTATTACAAACTAATCCAGATGATTACCTTCAACTTATTCCAACCTTAATTAATTCTCTAACTCGACACCTGAAAGGAGAAGGGTCATGGGCAGCTTTATCTGACTGCCAAGAAAGGAAATTATTCAAATCCTACTGTGGCTGAAGCTTTGTTATTGAGCACTTCATTATTAAAATTAATTTTTAAAGTACCATAAGTTCCACTTGGATTCACTTCACCAAACACCCAAATAACAATTTTTAAAAATGTGAACGTATTTTCCTTTATTCTGTGAAAGGTTATGCTATTTGGTTTGAACTCTGAGGGTGCTGTAAACCTAAAACATATAGAAATCTTATTGTGATATAGCTGGCTTGGTAGCTACCTGAGATCTTGCTCTTCAGTGGCCTCACTGAAGTTAGTTGTTTGGCTATTGTCTGGCCCTGGTTCTTAACATAATGAAGCTACGAATTAATATATGTACTGAACAATTATAATTACTATAGAAAAAATCTCATATTACTAGCCACAAAATGGACAGGATGGACTTGATAACAGCAGATAACTAGTGCGACATGAAAGGAATTCATTTATGAAAAAGCAAAGTGTAGGACAAAGCCCCCCGAGGAAAAAATCCGCCTGTGACAACACCCCCTTAGGACAAATAATTAATTTTTTTTTCTTCTGATTATTTGTAGTTTATGAACACTTCTCTGAATTGTACAATACTACATTCGTTGCATAATGAGACTGCAGTAAGGAAGGCATTGTAAGTATTGTATTGTAGCATGCATTAATATTGCATTAGAAATTTACAGCTCACTGTTTCACATCAAGGAGGGTGCGGTGGCGCAGTGGGTTGGACCGCAGTCCTGCTCTCCAGTGGGTCTGGGGTTCGAGTCCCGCTTGGGGTGCCTTGCGACGGACTGGCGTCCCATCCTGGGTGTGTCCTCTCCCCCTCTGGCCTTACACCCTATGTTACCGGGTTGGCTCCGGTTCCCCGTGACCCCGTATGGGACAAGCGGTTCTGAAGATGTGTGTGTGTGTTTCACAACATAAAATTATTTATACACTCATAAAAAAGCATAATGAAAATAACATTATATCATATATTTGAAAAATATAAAAAAGCAATATTAAAAACATGTGGGTGCGCTGGCGCAGTGGGTTGGCCCGGGTCCTGCTCTTCAGTGGGTCTGCGGTTCGAGTCCCACTTGGGGTGCCTTGCGACGGACTGGTGTCCCATCCTGGGTGTGTCCCCCTTACGCCCTGTGTTACCGGGTTGGCTCCGGTTCCCCGTCACCCCGAATGGGAGGAGCGGTTCTAAAAATGTGTGTGTGTGTATTAAAAACATCATTGAGTGTTTCTGTAGACATTAACATTACATTTCGAAGAGTCAAGTCTACCACTAGCACAATGAACTTTAAGTTGTTGACATATGGAATTTGCAACAATATGTGCAGGTCTGACCCTGTTGGTCAAAGTGACAGTTTTTATGGTGTTCTTTACCTTTCCTGCTTCAGTCTTGTTAGGATCTGGGTTGTGCTTGTGGGTGTGCTCAGTCACAGAAAGTAGTTGCTTTACCTCCAAATCTGTAATAGTGGAACCTTTGCAAGAAAATGCATTCCTCTAAGAACATTCCCAGCATATTCGTGTATTGTTTCTTAATGGTTCTTGATGATCTCCATGGTGGAACTGACGGCTCTGATTAGATCCGACATCAAGTTTTTTCCTACTTTACACTTAACAGAGATTGTTTTGTCCGCCTTTCTGTTTCAAAAGAGGGGGTTTTGTCCTAGGGGGTTTGTCTGGACCCCCAAAAAGTATGCTTACTACAACAGGAAACAGAATTTTCCAAATATTATATTTATAAGTTTACAAGTACTACAGGTAATGTTATTTAAAAAAAAAAAAAAAAAGAAAATGCATATACTGTACTCGTACACAGCAACATCAGCTGTATTTTGGACTTTCTTGAAAATACTGCAGTCAGAAATACACACACACACACACACACACACACACACCATCTGAATCGCTTCTCCCATACTGGATCACGGGGAACCAGAGCCGGAGCCTACCCGGTACCACAGGGTGTAAGGCCAGAAGGGGAAGGAACACACCCAGGACGGGACGCCAGTCAGCCGCAAGGCACCCCAAGCGGGACTCGAACCCCAGACCCACCCGAGAGGAGGACCCGGTCCAACCCACTGCACCACCGCGCCCCCCCTGCAGTCACAAATAAATAAATGAAATATTAGGATTATATACATAGTATATCATCCTAATCTTGTTCAGGCTCCATGCCAGTTAAAATCAGGTTTCTATCCAAAAATTAATGGGTTAATTTTTCCTTTTTAATTTTGTAAAACTGACCATATGTCTTACAGAAATACAAATAAAATAACTTTCTTGTAAATTGTGCCTGGTGCAGGGGGGCAGGTGCAGTTTATATGTTTAACTTAAATTCAAAGGTAATTGTTAGTTTTAATTGAAACACTTGTTTTAAATGTCAGACAATGTCAGACTGCTCTGTGAAAAAGTTGTGTATTGACTTTGGCAAACAGAAAAGTAGCTGCAGCACTTGCTCTTTGCACCAATGCAGGAGTCCTGGCATGATGACTGCGAGTTGAGCGTACAGCTTTCTGAGTAAACATTCTTATCCGACGAAAAATCTGATAATCTTAACTAGTGCAAAAAAATTGCTCAATACCAGGTCCTTACAATGGAAAGCACAAACAGTAATTTAAAACTACTTCAGAATCAACTGAGAAAAAGGTGCACAAGAAATCACAATATGAGAATGGTTCTGCTTTCTTACTTTTTAACTAATGAGAGGTCCAATTTTAACAGAATTCAAAATATGCTGAAAGGTTTGTAGAAAATGATTTCCCTTTTAAAGGGTGATAACGAGTCCAGTCTTCTTCAATTGAGTAACATCTCATTTACTCTTCAGCATATAAACAACAAATTGGTTGGCCTCTACAAGTAGGTTACACTACACAGGGCATCATTTTTATGACACTGAGTACCCAAAAAAAAATGCTTTTGGCGACAGTTAATGTAAATGAACGAACGAATGAATGGATGAAGGAACAAATTAATGAATGAATCTACTTAATATTGTCTGAAAAAGGTATGCTTAATCATGTATAAATAGTTTGTGAAAGTTGTAACGTGATCCGTAATTTTTTTTTCTTGAATCAGTACAGCCATCCTCCAAATACACGAATGCATTGTATACTAAGATCATCTTAATATTAAATAAATGCATTAACAAAAACTCCTATGAAGTTCACTGAACCCTGCTGTGTGTAATACTGGATAATCAAAACTTGGTATTAGAACTGAATTGAAATTATTATTTTTTTCCAAATACACTGACTTTGTAAACTATTCTCATCCAGAACCCCAATTGTCTTTTATCACACTGACATTTTCATTTGGACTTTCTCTTTTATGTCTGTATTAGACTTCAAAAATGTTTGTTAGCAAAGACCTTCGAGGGCTCTTTACTTGCTCAAAAATACGTCCAGGTTTTTTCTTTTTTTTTTCTTGTACTGTTCGGCATCCCTTCTCAATGCCGAAGACTTTTTAGCAGTCTTTGAAGGAAGCATGCATTTATGAAGACCTTTTCTGAAGAGAGGCTGTTTGTGAGATAAGTCAGTCTTTGCATTGATGTCATTCTTCCTTTCATCACACAGAGGCATCTTCCTGACATATCTAAGGACAGCCTTGTCAGCAGTGCATTGGGCGATTTAGAATATTTTTAAAATAACTGCATTTGCTACGGCTAAAACTGTTTTATGTGCTGACACAAGTAAAATCAGCTTTTAGTCTGCCTACACCATGTCTTCTAATTGTTCAGGGAACAAATAAATAAAAAAATAAATAAATACATAAATAAATAAATAAATAAATAGTAAAAAAGCATTGCATATAGCAGGGATGTTCAGTCTTTTTTGGCCAATGGGCACAACTATTACTGTGAACTGGTTCACACGTGAAAATCACAACAAGTGACGTATTAAATCTTGAATGTCTACATTCAAAGAAAATTAAACATTTAACTATATGATATAACAGTATTACATACAATAACCACATAAAAATCATTCTGTCACTTACAGATACAGATATATGAATAACACAGAATACTTGCATTGCAAAATTTTATTCCTGTAAAATTTCAACAAAGATTTTTTTTTTTTTCCCTTAAGTTGAACACACCAGTAATAACACTGTCATAGATGGACCCCCCATCCCCTACTTAGCCATGCACCTTATTCTTCTGTGGTAGGAGATAGGCATTGAACAGTCTTGGGGTACAGTATATGAGACATGGCAACTACACAATGAGATTTTGTAACAGCTGATTATACTAGTTAGTGCACTTTGAATGCAGAGATCAATGACATTTTGTATTATATCTTGATGGAAATACACACACACACTTTCTGAACCGCTTGTCCCATACGGGGTCACGGGGAATCGGAGCCTACCCAGCAACACAGGGCGTAAGGCTGGAGGGGGAGGGAACACACCCAGAACGGGACGCCAGTCTGTCGCAAGGCACCCCAAATGGGACTTGAACCCCAGACCCACCGGGGAGCAGTACCTGGTTTAACCCACTGCACCACTGCACCCCCCATTGATTAAAATATATCAGAACTATATATTTTCTAACTTTCCAGCAAACTTTTTTGGTAGATATTAATGACACAAACTAAAAAAATCTGTAGTATTAGCCATAGTAGTAGCATTAATGAGAAACTGCAAATGTTTAAAATGAGTGCACTCTAAAGTCTTGAAATTACACAAAAAAACAGAAATGCATTACAATTATTTTACATGTTTTCCTAGCACTGAGTGACTTATTGCCTTTCTTCATAAGTGCATTATCCTACCAAAGGTATCATACAAGCAACCAGACAAAATTCAGCTCATAAGTTTTTCAAAGAAGCTAATATCATAAATGACAATGACATGAAGTTGTTAGTGAGAGCATATATTATCACTCCATTAGAATAAACAACACGAAAAGCAGTGGATAGATTGTGGTACTTTGCCAATGAAACTGCATATAGTTAAAATGAGAGGTATATGATAACTTAAAATGCCCATACTGTACATATGAAATTCAATTAATTTATTTTTTCAATGAAAATGTTTGGTATTCATTCTAATCCTTTGCATTCAACTAATTTATCTTAATTTTGCCTGAACAAGTAATTTTTTAGCAAGGTTAAAAAAAAAAAAAGAAAAAAACTGTCCCTGATAAAACAGACCAGTTAGGAACAAACACAGGAAAACTTGGCATAATACTGTTCTTTGATTCTTTTCCTTTTAATATCTTACATTATCCTTCCAATTAGGAATTCCTTCTATAATTACCTCAGAAAGAATTACTGTAGATACTTCCAAAGAATACCTGCAGCATTCAAGACAACAGTTCCTGTAAGAATACAGTACAGCGTGACAAAACAGTTAAAATAATTGAACGTCCTCCCTTAAACTGTATCTAGATACTTCCTGTCATCCAATTCCAAGTGCCATTAAAATATTTAGACTGCCTAAAAGCCTGAGTCCTATGCTACTCCCAACAGTCGGGCCTGGCCCTCCGGAGTCCAGGCGGAGAGGGCTGCCGAGATTTCAGCGAAGCAGTCTGCCTGCCGGGCATGTGACACTTAAATAATCTCTCATAAAATCCCACGCCTCCTGGAGGGGGCCTGGTAGGAGCGGCTGTGCTCCTCCAGTCGTGGGTCGGGTGCATATTCCAAGGCTGCAGAATAAAAAGAGGCCAGTGTGGGGGCTGTGGTTGCCACGCGGCTGCCAAGGTCTAAATGGCAATGCTTCTCATTATTCACCCGGGGGGTCCCACGGAGGGGAATCCGGTGCATCCGGAGACACGTGGTCCCAGCTAATCTCTTCTAACTGCGGCTGACCTATCGTCGCTGTCTGAGCCTCCCCTGGATCTGAATGGAGTACTTCTCAACGCCAAGAAATTAAGCAATTACTCCATGCATGAAAGAGCTAGTGGCAAGGCCAGGCCTGGAGAGTGACTGTTTTTAGCATCTGACAGGCAAGGAGGAAAAAGAGATGGCATCAAGGGATACACAATTCAAATAAAATAGCCCACACCCTGGCCTGTATATATTTTTATACACACACACAGACACACACTGTCTGAAACCTCTTGTCCTAACCCAGCAACACAGGGCACAAGGCTGGAGGCGGAGGGGACACATCCAGGACAGGACACCAGTCCATCACAAGGCACCCCAAGCAGGACTTGAACCCCAGACCCGCCAGAGAGCAGGACCCAGTCAAGCCTGCTGCAGGCTATATATATTTTTCTATATAGCCATAATGATATATATATCACTACATTGATATATATATATGGAAGGGGGTGTGATGGCGCAGTGGGTTGGACCACAGTCCTGCTCTCCGGTCGGTCTGGGGTTCGAGTCCCGCTTGGGGTGCCTTGCGGCGGACTGGCGTCCCGTCCTGGGTGTGTCCCCTCCCTCTCTGGCCTTACGCCGTGTGTTACCGGGTAGGCTCTGGTTCCCCGTGACCCCATGTGGGACAAGCGGTTCTGAAAATGTGTGTGTGATATATGTGATATATATATATCACAATATACAAATCATATTAATTTAGCTGCTACTACATTAACTCGTATAGTTTTTCGCCAAAGTGACTTATAATGTTAAGATTATAATTGCACAACTATTTACCCATTAATACAGCCTGGTAATTTTCCTGCTACAGGTTTGGGTAATTACCTTGCTCAAGGATGCAACAGCCAGAGGTGAGATTTAAACCTGTGACCTTTGAGTCCAAAGCCAGCAGCTTTAACCACTTTGCTACCAGCTGTCCCACACATGCACATGCACATGCATGCACACACACGCGCAGGCACAGAAAAAGTGTTTATCCCCTGATGTCTTTTCTCTCTAAATTTAACACTAGTGTTATCTGACCCATAAACTTAACTACATAAACAACAGTTGGCATCACAAGCCTTAATCCATGTCGGCTGTGAAGTGTGTCTCTGATAAAACAGGAGAACGTTCATGGATCTAGATCTCTCAGAACACATTGCAATTGCAGATACATCATTTGTACTCAGCCTTTCACAATATCCTGTTTTCATTGCAACTAACAGCGTGTTACTGTGATTATAACCATTCTGCTTTTATTTATTTATTTCTTTATCTGAAATATCAGTCGCATAATTTCATGAACTGCATAAGATATACAACTATATATAAGTTACAAAATTATGATCAGCATAAAGGCAGAGGGCTATGCATTTTTGTAAACAGTGATGGTGCTGATGAAACCTCCAGCAATTAGCTGCAAACGATCAAATGTTCAGCTGAATCGAGACCTTTGATACCTGTAATTATGTTTGTTTAAAGTCCTTCCCATGATATCCCTCTGAATTCATTAGAAAGAAAACATTCTGAGTATCGCACAATGAATGTCAAGAGTGTGCAAAGGATACTGACTTGAAAAGGCTCTACCAATTAAGTAAAAGAGCACAATTTAATCCCTCCTTTCATGTGAGGACTAACATTATAAAGATTTTGTGAATAAACACTTTTGAAAGCTCTAGTCAGAGAAAACCTTCCAAGCTTTTCATGCTCTGCAGGATAATAATAATAATAATAATAATAATAATAATAATAATAATAATAATATGGGCTTTAAAGGCATTCATGACAATACTATGCTGTTTCTGGAGGCTTATTGCATTGCTATATGAAATGTAAAAAGTATATTCAAGCCACATCAATATTTCCTTCATCTTGTCAATGGTATGAATACAAACCCCCAGAATACCTTTCCTTTCATGAATGACATTGACTAAGCTTTTTTCTTGTACTTAATAAATATCGGTAGTGAAAATCAATCTGAAATATCAAGTGGCTCCTTAATTCAGCAAGAGAAATGTCAAACAGGTTGAGCTCGTGTAAGATCAAACATGATCTGTATTCAAATCACTTGAAAGTAAACAGAGTATGAACATAAGTAGGTTTTCATGTCAGGTCTTGTGTTACAAAAGTCCAAGTTAAAAAAAAAAAAAAAAATGGAGAAAAATTTTACTCTTCATTAATTTCTTTTGCTTTTGTTCCATTTTGATGGAAAAAAAATCATGCCCCCCCCACACACACACACACACACACACACACACACGTCTTTCTGTGTATATCCCCTATTCTGGCACATCAATGAATAAAAGGTATGAAAGATAGAAGGTGAAATTACCTGAAGGCTAAAATACAAGCAGGGGGACATGGTGGCGTGGTGGGTTTGGCCAGGGCCTGCTCTCTGGTGGGTCTGGGGTTCGAGTGCTGCTTGGGGTGCCTTGTGATGGACTGGTGTCCCATCTTGGGTGTGTCCCCTCCCCCTCCAGCCTTGTGCCCTGTGTTGCCGGGTTAGGCTCTGGCTTGCCATGACCCCCCCTTGGGACAAGCAGTTTCAGACAGTGTGTGTCTGTGTGTAAAACACAAGCATTCCCAATGGATGAACTTTACCTAGTGTCCAATCTTATTTGTATTTCCTCGAATGGAACAGAAAATTCTATAATCAATTGCAATTAAAGTGTACAATAATTCAGTTTACTTGCTATGAATCTAAAATAGGAACTTTATGCAATACCTAAACAACACATTCACCATTTCATCTGAACAGCTGTCATAGTTGAGTGGCTCAGCAGGTTGTACTGGTGCCTTACACCAACCTCCCTGTGTTCCTGTGGATATTAAACAGGGGTTCCAGCTTCCTCTCACAGTCCAAACACATGCAGTTCAGATGAAATGTGAAATTCTAATTGCTGGTGGTATGAGCATGTGGTGTTTTACATTGCTAAATTAATAAATGTTATCAACACTTCTACAACATAGGTATAAAAATGTGTAATTTGGTGCAGCACATAGCACAGCTCCCCCACAGTGCCTGGTCTGTTCAGGTGTAGGTTCAAATACAGCTCAGTCTGAGTGGAGTTATTGTGTCATATTTTCCCTATGTCTGCACAGGTTTCCTTCCGCAGTGCTCAGACACACAATTCAGGTAAACTGGCAACACCAAATTGCTTGTAGTGTGTGAGTGGGGATAATGAGTGCAGCTACCCTAGTGTCCTGTACAGAGTGTGACCCGCAGCCTTTCACCCAGTGATTCTGTGGTAGGTTCTGGACTCACTAACACACACACACACAAAGAGTCTGAAACTGCTTGTCCCAAGCAGGGTTGCGACGAGCCGGAGCTTAACCCAGCAACACAAGGTGCAAGGCTGGAAGGGGAGGGGACACACCCAGGATGGGACACCTGTCCGCCACAAGGCACCCCAAGCAGCACTTGAACCCCAGACCCACCAGACAGCAGGACCCAGCCAAGCTGCTGAGTCACTGCGCCCCCCCGGGTTCCAGACTCCCACAACCTTAACTAGTATGAGCTGTTAGCAAAACTTAGTGAGTAAGTGGTTTACATAAGATCTAAGGGGGTGCAGTGGCGCAGTGGGTTGGGCCACAGTCCTGCTGTCCGGTGGGTCTGGGGTTCAAGTCCCGCTTGGGGTACCTTGCGATGGTCTGGCGTCCCGTCCTGGGTGTGTCCCCTCCCCCTCTGGCCTTGCGCGCTGTGTTGCCGGGTGGGCTCCGGTTCCCCATGACCCCGTACGGGACAAGCGGTTCTGAAATTGTGTGTGTGGTTTACATAAATTTGTTTTGTTTTTTGCAAAAAAAAAGAGTCTGTAAGCAGAAAGAAAAAGATATATATCAAGTAGAAGAATCAGGGTTAGGTTAATCCTTTCTTGCTGCTACTCAACAGTTAAAATCAATACTTTTAAACAGTTTGTGTGTGCACTCTGAAAGGAAGAAGGGGAAAATGTGTTTATTTTGTAGAATGAAAGGACAAATATGTCAAGCAATTTGGATTAAGAAATGTTGTTCCATTTTTATCTGTGCCATGGCATCCTATTTTCTGATATCAACTTAAGCGCTATTGATCCAAAACGGTGTGAATTAAATACTGTTGATGGTCATATTTTGGAAGAAAAGTAGGGTCAGCAAAGCAGAAAAAAAAAAAAAAATCAAGAAAAATAGCAGGCTTATTCTTCAGCAGTAGCACCATAAGCAACAGTAATGTGTCCTGCAAATCATGGTATGTTAAATGAAATGATATTCAATAGAAAAAAATGTGAAATACTCAAAATAAAACTCATTTGCAGCTGTACATAGTAAAGTTCCCCATCTGTCTTTGTTTATTCTCTGCGTCCAGACTGGCTTTCAATCTACCCATGCCTATGTGCAGAATATTTTGTGGGAACACATCACAGCAATGGCTGGTGGTTTGTGTGTGGCAAGTTTAAGTGATGATGGCAGAATATGGTGCATTTGCTATATTTGGGCAATGCCTCAGTGGGGTATCTGTTCCCCAAGTGCTTTTTGAAGGATTGAACGTGTGAGGCGTTGGCACACGGTGAGATTTCTCCCCGAGTTTATTTTGGCAGCCTCTAATTTGCACTTGTGAGCTCAGCCCGATAAATTAGCAGGAACCAGATGCTCTGAATGACGACCAACCCTTATCTGGAAAAACAAATTCTTAGCCTGTCTGAATCACTGCCGCACAAAACAATTTAAAAATATTCATGGTTCCGTCTCTGCCTTCCCAACTGAGATATCCGGGAACAATAGCTTGCTGATATAACGGTGAATAATGTCATAACCGCTCTATTCCCTTGACAGTAGAAGAATGCCATGAATTGAAGGGGATAATATGCTACAATAAAATCCATTAGACTGATTTTTCTTGTCATCCAGTAATCAAAACTTAAAGGAATCCTTCTTCAAAAAATGTCTTTTATGTCCACATTTCCATTTTTCTGAATTTTTCTGTATTTACATTTGTACATTTACAAATGTGTCAAAAATGTTTCAGCCATTTATGTCGTATTTTTTCCTTTATTTAATCTTTGCACAGTTAATTCAACTTACTACTAATGGCAAGTTTAGCAGGTGTAGCATGTGTGGTCTCATCTCATCATGTCAGAGCATACAGAAAAAAAGTCGTTATGTATTTGCAGAGATGTTGATTTTTTTTTTTTTTTTTTCCTGTGTGAAATAGTCTTGACTTTAAACTTGACATCGGTTTAGCTCTGACAATCTTTGCTGAATGGTGAAGGAGCAATAATCAAACACAGTCCCCAACTTCACCTTTTGTGGTGTCTGCTGCACAGCACTTTCTGATAATTAAAATCAATCTATACAATCTTGGACTTCTACTTTAGTTCTTCACCTCTCACGACTTTGTTGACAGTAATATTGGCATCCAGCTGCTGCTGGAATTAGCCACAGAAAGTGCATTGATTTCGACACAGAAGAGGAAGTTTTAACTGACAGAAAGCAGACAGAAGACAAGACAATAACATTGTTCTTCCGTTGACACAGTTGTCTGGGCATTGTCCCAGTGTTGACTTTATCTAATGCATGACAAAGAATGTGACTTCCTAATAATGCAGCCAATTGTCATTGTGCTCCTACAAACACATAAACAGACACTTGGGAACAAAGAAGTTACTGTATATCTACAGCATCTTTGTAGTTAAGATGTATAAAGTGCACTGCATTTCCAGTAAATGTATGAATTTTTGATGCAAGCATATAAAATGTAAGTAAAGTGTTGACTGCATGCATTTTCGTTTTTTTCCCTTTCCAGAACATGCTTGTTCTTAGAAAGTCATGACTGCTATTCATTGGCATTTTCATTAAAATCAATATGTGATTCTCCGCAATCCATCGCACAATGAAAACACTTTTTTCAATTAATTTCATCCTCTAAGACAAGGCAGCATGCCAAAGTATACCATCATACCATGAGCCTTCACTGAAAAAGTAAAGTTGGCAGACCTATTTAACAATACAATATATACTGTTTACAGCACTGAAAAGCATAGCTTTGACTTTTTCACTGCAAAAATTGCTCATATATGAAAGGCATATTAAGTTACACTAAATGTTTTTAAATGAATTTGTAAGTAATGGCACTGTTTTTTTTTTTACATTAAAATTATTGACTGATCCATCATATATATTTTTTCAAGTCTTACATGCTTTTTATATCTTGAATTCAGTCAGATTGAATAAGGATTAAATTAATTACATTTATATGGTTTATTTAATTGTTCAAAATGACAAATATTACATTTCAGTCTAATAGCTTTTTTTAGGATGAAAAACACATAAATAAGTTTTCATAGAAGATACTGCATACACATACTTCAGAGGTGAGGGGCATTAAGAACCGATTTATCTGAACAAGTACGCTTCCGTGTTTTAGGAATCATCTTTATTAATTTAACTTTAGTGCCAACTGAAAGCACAAATCATTGTAAATGATCAGAGGGGTGTTTGTAAGAAGGTGAATATAATGTACGTACATCAGGTTAATCAAATCCCCATTTCACATAGAGACACACACCGTAGAACGAAATTATGCAGCCTAACAGTTCAATCCATTAAATTAAGGTGTGAACTTTCACGATATCCAAGAGTAATGGCAATGCATTACAAGGTCTATTCCCAAGGCAGCTGGTCTCCCATTTCTCACCCTGGTGTTTACACTTCCTCTGTGTGGCCTGTCTGCAGTCAATCCCCCTGTTGCCCATCTCCAGTGAGTAACCACAGCCCAGACGCCAGAGATTTCGCCTTTCTGTGCAGGAAGAAAGCGACTGGGAGCTCCACCTGGAGCCCACATGGCATGCAAACACCTTGCCTTTACATATCCACATGGAAATGAGTGACTGGCTTGACAACAAGTCTCCGTGGAGGCGTCTGGTGCTCTGCAATTGCCTTGGGTCAGTGTGGGAGTGAGCTGGTGCTGAAATCTGCGCTCCAAGAACACTAATTATCATGCCTGCTACGGTGTGACTTTCAGCCATGCTGTAAATTGCCTTGCAGGAAAGTGCCTAATTATGTGATAATGCTTCCTATTATGTGTATTTGTTATAGGTGTTTATATTTTTCAAGTATCAGATAGCTGTGTGCCTGTGCTACCTACGCCACTGACGGAAAACAGCATAGAATTATTTCCTAAAATCCTGGAGTCTTATTTTGTTCTCCTTACACATCGTGTATTGATCATCCTATAATGAGAAAGTAAAACTTCACAGCAGGTTGTGGAAAATGTACACCGTGCACAGAGTTTACATATACAGTGAAACCACTGAATAAATACACAAAAAAAAGCAGCACAAATTTATAATTTTATTAGTGCCTTTAGGAAAGCTTGAGGCTGTGGACACATTTATCTATTAATTAACACACAAGGGAATAGCCTGATGTGTTAGTACTGGAGCTATTGACTGATGCCATATTAAGAGAGAATACCTCTAAAACCGTATGTTCGAGGGCAATTGCATGTATGGTTGAGGACTCCGCACAAAGATATCAACTTCAGATTTAGCTCTCTCCACGTTACACTGAAAATAGTTTTGAGTACTTCCACTCCAGAAAAATCATAAAGCTCATCAAAGCAAACTTGATCAATGTCATCTGAGGACTATTCATTCATATGTGTGAATAGTTAATGGGCACAGCAAAGGGCACAGTAAATATTCCTATACCTCTTCCTGATGCATCTACTTTTCTGTGCAATACCTGCTGCTCAGTAGCAGAAAATAAACTTGACTCTTGTCCTTGGAATAAGCAGGAAAGGTCTTCTCAACTGGAAACACAGCCCTGAGCATCAAGTAGAAGTACACAGCAGCCAAGGAGGCAAGGCGGATTTTGGAACCCGTCCTACATAAACACTGTAATTCAATTCAACCTCTCCTCTACAACTCCTCATATCATTCTCTAAGTACTCCACAGCTATTGGTTACATCGACATAACCAAGGTAGTCATCACTGTGGAGTCCTTAAGGAGAGTCTTATCTGAACTCGATGACCTGACACGGAGATGATGCAGCACATATTTGATTTTCACTGAGAGATATGAGTATTAATGCATATCGTTCATAGGAGTGTGCAGTTGGCAAGTTTATCCAAAACATTTTGTGGACATTCCTTACTCACCGGTGAAAGTGACTTCTGGTGAAGAATTATATGAAGCTATTTTCTACTTATTATAGGACTAACATTTTTCAAGACAGGTGAAAAAATAATAATACTTCAATTTCTGACATCTAAAATAAAAACAATTTGAAGTCAGGTTTTAGACTTTCTTTGATGTCATATTAAACAAACAGCAATCAAAACATATGCTTTTTACCAAAGCAAATTCAAATGGACTGTATGCTTTACAGAAAATTATTATGATAATTGCATTATTGACAAACCAAAACTCACTAAAAAAGGCAGCTTAAATCTGTGAAGTGCAGTTAAAAAAAAAAAAAAACCTACAAATTAAGGACCTTACAAGAAAAGACCTGCAATACTATTTTATATACATAAATGCAACATTTGGTATTATACCTCTTTGCTGGCACCAACAAATTAAAACAAAATTCTAATCGAAATTATAATTTTTAACACTATTCTTTAGCATTGATTGGACAATGTTTACTGCAGATTTTATTTTCATTTCTAAGGTATTGAAAACTGACGTCAGTCATAACCTCGGGTGGGTTAGTTTGTACTTTCTGTTTGTTCACCGATGTAAATGCTATTCTGAATTTAATTTTTTTACATATTATGAACATGTGAAAACTAAGATTCTGTAATGTAGAAAGGGAATGTCAAAGTTACAATGTGCACTAGTCCAAGAAGCAGCTGTGGCCCGTTTTCAGGAAAACTGTTGTCTCCCAGCCTTAATTGGCAAAGCACCTTGACTGTCTGCCCAGTAAAATAACCTAAGTTGATCAATGCAACTTGACTTAATTAGGTGAAGCTCGTTTCCCCATTTCCTGACCGCCGAGCAGTCTGGTGAGGATGAAACCACCCTTCTTAGTGTGCAAGTGGCTTAAGCAGGCTCTGGACACAGGATAAAACAAAGCCACCCGAGAGAGGGCTGAGGTTCGATCTTTGCATCGGACTAACCAATGAACCTGATTTACTTCCCTTTCCTAGCAGTAAATTACTGGAAGTCAAAGGTTATGGGGGAAGAAAGGGGGGTGGTCCATGGTGAAGTTTCTTTTTTTGACACTCCAAGCACAAACTACAGTACTTTAAAAGTTTTCAGCATTATAACCTTAATCTCAATTGAACTGCTCAGTGAAGTGACTGCAGAACATTTTAAAATTTAAAAATATAAAGAAAGAAAAAGTTAATTTCCAAAATACACTAAGGCAAAATAAGCAATGCTTACATAAATAAATCTGGCATGGTCACTGGTGCTTTAAAACTACAACAATTGTAACAATAAAACTAAATGATGGCTTGATAAAAGCATAAAATCTTTAAGCCGACTGGATTTCTTGGTTTGTCTAAACCCACAAAATGAAACACAAATATGACTGATATGCATAGGCCGATGAGTATGGTTCTTGAGACACAGACTAGAGAGCTCTACTGTTTATAAATAAATTAATAAATTAAACAAGACCTATTCAACTTCACAAAAAAAAAAAACCTCACAAACATCAACTTTCACTTATGGTGAAGTAGAACAGCGCGAGTGAAATATCAAGCAAGATATAAGACCATTTCCTTCTGAATTGCATCACTTCTTTTCCAAGAGATGACAATATGATACCTTGATGCCATGGAAATTGGCATTGGTCTGAATGATTTCCAATGACATGTTCAGAAATATCATGTTAATTTGGCTATTATTTCTTACAAAAGAAGTATGAAGTCTTAAATATTACATTGGAATGGTGCTGCTGGAGCTGTGCTCCTCTCCATCAACAGTCAAGTTTAATTCCATTCAATCGAATGCTGTTGGCATATGCCTTCCAGTCTGATCATTTTCCCCCACCCCCTTTTATATTTTTGAAAGTAAAGAGATTTTTGGAGCCTTTTCCTCTTTTTCTCTGCATCTCATTTGTCTCCAAGTTGTCTTCAGTGCTTTCCCACCACCGATCACCTCCCACCAGGCAATCCACCTTGTGTGTGATACCTTCTCACTTTGGGCGCTCACCTTGTCTCCACCTGTCATCCCCCCATCTGTCTCCACCTGCCCTACTTCCCTCTCACCTCTTATTAATGTGTCCTTCCAGCACAGCTCCCCATTCTCCTCACAGGTGGGCAGCCGAATCACATCCAATGTTACTGACTTTCTTTCGCTCCTCCTTCGTGCAAATTTCTTTTTTCTATTGACTTGCTTTATTTTTAATTTATTTGTTTGTTCGTTGGAGCTGTGACAGCGCAAGACTTTGCTGACAGCAAAGGTTTTGAAATGGGTTGAAAAAAGTTTCTAAATATATATATTTTCAACCTGTTGTGTTTTGGGCAGACAGGGGGTGCGGTGGCGCAGTGGGTTGGACCGCAGTCCTGCTCTCGGGTGGGTCTGGGGTTCGAGTCCCACTAGGGGTGCCTTGTGGTGGACTGGTGTCCCGTCCTGGGTGTGTCCCCTCCCCCTCCAGCCTTACGCCCTGTGTTGCCGGGTTAGGCTCCGTGACCCCGTATGGGACGAGCGGTTCCGAAAGTGTGTGTGTGTGTGTGTGTGTGTGTTTTGGGCATTTTGTATAGCAAAGTAGAGTTTCGCTGCGAATATGGCTGCTATAGTGTCTATGTACACAGAAAGAGTGGCATGTTAGTGTCAGGGAGATATAAATAAAATCATATTTTAGTAAATTAAGCTATTGCTCACTATCACAATGTATAATTTTATTATTAATTGCATAACCATATAAATGATTTTTTTATTCATTACTTGAGTAGAAAAACTGTGATACAGTACCATCACCATGGCCGTCACAGTCTATCTTTAAACAAAGTGAAAGTACAGGTGAAATAAAAAGCATTTATTCTAGTCCTATCAGGAGGGGGGTGCGGTGGTGCAGTGGGTTGGACCGCAGTCCTGCTCTCCAGTGGGTCTGGGGTTCTAGTCCCGCTTGGGGTGCCTTGCAGTGGACTGGCGTCCCGTCCTGGGTGTGTCCCCTTCCCCCTCTGGCCTTACGCCCTGTGTTACCGGGTAGGCTCCGGTTCCCCGTGACCCCGTAAGGGACAAGCGGTTCTGAAAGTGTGTGTGTGTGTGTGTGTGTGTGTGTGTGTGTGTAGTCCAGTCCTATCGGGAATAACATCATGGTAGTCTGTGGTAATTTTACACTCCTGTCTGACTGGCTGCCGTAATTGTCAAGTTGCCTTCTTTGATCATCACTTAAAATATTTGTCTTATTTTAAATAGATGGGTTGTAACACTGTGTGAATTAAACCTTTACCGAACATGGAACACCATTTTGCCATTGTACAATGTACAGTTGTTAGGAAAAAAAAAAAAAAAATGTTAAACTGACTCATCTATTTGTTTATTCAAGCTAATTGATTTTTGATCCTCATAGAGGAACAAGAGATACAGAGAGACAATGTTTTCAGGAAAGCGTTTTCATTTCAAAATAATCATAATACTCCTTATAATGAATAACTATTACTAAAAGTCTGTTGGTTATATAGATATATGGTCATTGATAATAACTTTACCAGGTCCATCAATTAAAGTAATTAAATTTCAAGGTGAATCACAATTTTACATTATGCTTGTTATCATGACCCTTGACAATAATCAGTAAATTGTTATGTTGGATAATGAAAGTGTTGCATGAAATTTAGCACAGCTAACTTGACTGTCATTTTAATCACAAGGCACTGCATATATTAACTGCAGTTTTAAAGCTATGCTCATATAATATAAAACTTCCTACAAATATACTACTAATATTCTTATTTGCATAGTCATAGTGATGTCAATCATTTTTTTTTTTCTTTTGCAGAATTCTGCAGGGCTTGTGTCTTTGCAGCCCATGTATCACTTTAAAACATTTTTTAACTTAATGTGATCCTTTCAAAAACAACAGAAGGTGCTTAAGCTACTATTTCCTTAACATTACCACCACCATCAGCAAAAGGAGAGGGAGAGACAGAGAGACCGAGAAGGTTTAATATTTCACAGTTTATCAAATGTCTCACAGCAGCTTTGGCTGAGCTGCATTGCATTCACAGCACATATAAGGATTAAGAACTATCATAGGTGTTGCTTGTTGAGATCATTTCAGGGGTGGGGGTGGGGGGGTAAAGGTTTTTTTTTTTTGAAGGTATGTTGCTTAGAAAAGACTTTACTCTTGTGCTACTGAAGTGTTAAACTAGGGGTTTGAAATAAACATGAAGTGGTAAGATAACCATTTTGACTTGCAGTTTTGAAATGCTGAGACAAAAATCTCTTAACGCTCTTAAATCCAGTGAAAGGTGTGTGTGGAGAGAAAGATTGCAGCATTTTCAAGTTTTTATTTATTTTTTTCTTCTCTTCTGACATCACAGCTGAGTAGTAAATATCACGACTATCACTGCTGCTGTCTGAATGTTTCACAATTGAATACAAAATATAATTAAAAAAAATCATAAAACTCATTTTGAAAAGTTATCAAGCATTTTATATTTGCACACAGTCTGATATGTGTAAAACAGCATTTACACTGTGCATGAGATACAGTTCTCATGTCACTTTCCATCTGTGCCTTAACACCTAGTGGTCCTTAAATACATTTTAGGTTATCTGACACTAAGGTTCCTGTGAAAATGTGAATGCAATTTACTCAGGTTAAAAATTAAACATTTTCTAAAAAACATGGAGATAAAAAGGATTCCAGCTCACATGAATGCAAAATGTTTCTATTAAACAAGGAAAGCACACAACACAATATATAAGCATAATCAAAAGCCCCCAAAAGCATCAACATTTTGCCGCTGACCCAGATATAATTTAATTCCTCATTAAAATGTGCATAAAGATTGCAGCTTCATCATAGAGTAGGTGAATTGGTTAAAGGTAGTAATTGGCTATATTTCATGAATAACAATGCTTAGCTTTTTAAATTAAGTGTATCCTTCGAATTATTATATTAGTGGAAATGTAAATTCATGGTAAGCTTCAAAACTAATTGTCTATACACTGTTGATGAAGTTCTTTTTTATCTGAGTTAAAATAAACAATCTTATATAACCTTAAATAAGCAAAACAGATATACATACTGTATAAATATGCATATATATTTTTTAAAAAAGTTGCAAAGTGTATTGGACACTCATTTAGAGTTTCACTGTATATTTACATGCTTTAGTTTAAAAAATGGGACAATTTTCCTCAAATATTCCATGAAGTTATAACAATGAATTGTATTTGTGGAAAATTTTAGCACCACACTTATGGTGTTGATAGTATTTTTTTATTGGTGTGTGTGTGTGTGTGTGTGTGTGTGTGTGTGTGTGTGTGTGTGTGTGTGTGTGTGTGTGCGTGTGATAATATCCTTCTTAAAACAGCCTCACAAACACTTCCATCTAATTCTCACAATTTTAGATTGTAAGCCTTTAATTTGTTAATTTGGTTCCTGTGTTTGGACATAGTAATTCAAATGGGAAAAATTACATCGGAAAAGTAAACCATTGGTTTAGTGACACTGCAATCTGCAATCCATCTTGTATCACTACACAAAAGTAGCTGACCAACAGGCAGCTGTTAAAGGGTAAGTTGCGTCCTTTTTGGAGAATCCTTGCAATCAAACAGTATGACAAATAAAATGCCATCATCTTGCCAACCAGGCGAATACTTTGAATATCTTCTAAAATCAAAAGTCGCAAAAGACCCATAGACGGTATGTAATCTTCCTTTGTCGCACAGCTGGTAGAGTAACGGTTAAAGCTGTGCCTTTAGACACCAAAGGCTGGAGGTTTGAATCTCTTGTTTAGGCGAAGTACCGTTTACCCACATCAATACTATGAAGTGGTCTAGTAAAAGTTACCCAGCTCCATAAATGTGTAAATAATTATAAGTTGAGTTGGAGAAAAGTATCAGCTAAATGTAAATAGGTTAAGACTCACAGCAAGTATGAAGGTTGTGTATGATCATGGATAGTATGTGCATAAATGGCCTATGTTTAGTAAACAGATAGCAAAAAAACTGGCAAATGTAGTCTTGGTGCCCTTAGGAGGGTTGGCAGAACCCGTCATAGGTCAAAAGACAGAAAATAAAATCTTTCATGCTGACTGTCGAAAATCAAGCATTACTAAGTTCCTGAGATGCAAAGTGAAAATAAGCATCTCTCAGATCCAGCTCAATGAACAGGTCTTCTTCTGTGCAAAAACTAACATTTACAACTATGCAATGAAATCCTCTGAAAGAATTTAGAAATGACTAGTGTGGGAGTGCCCTGAAATGTGGGTTTGCACATTAATCTTGACTCAATGTATGTGCAGTTTGCATGTCCTTCCTGTGATTGTGTGGTTTTCCTTCAAGTGCTCCAGTTCCCTCCCGTTATCTAAAGACACATTTCAGGTGAATTGATGACTAAGTTGCCTGTATGTGTGAGTGAATGCCCTATAGCAGACAAATGCATTTACATTTACTCATATAGCTGACACTTTTCTCCAAAGCAACTTACAGTGTAAAGCTACAATTATTTTCCCATTCATACAGCTGGGTAATTTTGCTGGAGCAATTAAGGGTAAAACCTTGCTCAAGGGAACAACAGCAGGAGATGTGAGACACACCTGCACCCTTTAAGTCCAAAGGCAGCATTTCTAATTATTATACTACCAGCTGCTTCCACTACCCTTGCCATGATACTCTGTCCAGATTGTGCCTTACCTGACACCCTGTGCTCCTACGATAGGCTCAGTTAATCATGATGGACAGAGTGATTCATATATGTATTTATTTCAACTAACAGGAATCCGTTATACTCACTGCGTCCTAAGCCTTGACAGGAACACTTACAGATTTTAATTTGCTGATCGTGTACTGGGTGCTTTGTTTATATTTTTATGAGTGTATGAGAGGTCAAAAATGGCAGAATAGCTTTTTTCAATGAGATGCATTGATTTCTGTATAATAGTGGAGATATCTGTATTTCTGTATCTGGGTTCAAAGAACTTTTCAACAGGGGCACCTCAACAAGACACTAAGTATCTATAGCATCACTCTGTGGAACTGAGGAATGGCATTAAGTGCTGGTTTAATACTGAGAGTAAGTGCATGTAAAAAGGTGTAATTTTTTTTTTTTTTTGTGATGTGGTACAAAGCTACCAGCACGTGCCTGATCAATTGCTGATTACCACTGCTGTTTTGGATTTCACACACACTGGCTGAAACCGCTTATCCCAAGTGTGGTCATGGCGAACCAGAGCCTAACCCAGCAACACAGGGTGCAAGGCTGGAGGTGGAGGGGACACACCCGGGACAGAACGCCATTCCGTCGCAAGGCCCCCCAAGCAGGACTCAAACCCCGGACTCGTCAGAGAGTGGTACCCAGCCAAGTGCCAATGCAACCCCTTGTTCTGGATTTCTATTTTCCTTTATCAATAAAACTGAACATTTTCTTCTTAGTATTCCTGCCCTGATAGTCTTTCATTTGGTAATTAGAGAATCTTAAAGAGATTCAAGGCTACAGTTAAGATATAGAGCCCTGCAGTGGCCCTATATCTCAACACTGTTGTAAAAGGCTCAGTGAAAATGAGACATGGCAAACATCCCAAACAGCTGCTGTAAACACAGGCTGTTGTGAGCCTTGTTAAAGTGAATGCTGCTCTTAACTACTCCCAGTCTGGGGTCATCACACACATGCTGCTTAAGGGCAGAGTCTGGGACGTGACCTTAATTTAAAAGATTGATTACCCATAATGTGTTAACTTGTGCAAAGTAGAAGGATTGAATTCTATCCATAATTATATATTGACAAGGGAAAAGTTACACCAAAATAGAAAGAAAAGGCAAAAAAAAAAAACAGGTGGGCTTATGAGGGTATCCTCTTGGGTGGAACCTGAGAGGGCATCGATTATTTTGTCAACTCCCTTTCAAACACCTCTTCTTGTGTGCTTCATATCCTCAGAGGGATCGCTATGGTTCAAGGCGGGTGGGGAGGCGGAAGAGAGGAGCAACAGAGCGACAGCCATATGTCAGGAGGAGACACGGTGTCTAATTAAGGGAAGGCCGATAAGGTGTGTGTTCCAAAATTCCTTGCTCCCTTGCAAAGTGTTTCTGCCAGACAGCATTGCGCTATTACAGTGGCACAACATGTTGACGTTAATCATGGTCACCTGTCTTCAATTATATTTTCTTCCAAATACACTTTAATTTTATGGTACTTGGTATTGTAATGTACAAAAACAATCTGCTTTACTGGGTCGACTCTAAAATATTACAATGCATGCTTTACTCATTGCATGTTAAGGTGCTATTAAAGAGGACAATATGGACTTGGGTTCTTTCATGCTTGGTGCTGGCCCAGGCATGATCATTGTGCTATTCATAACATAGTTCATTCTTTGAACTATTTCTTTACCTCATTTTTGCTTCGTGATCTTAGTACCTACTGATACTATGTAATATTTGATGTAGTAACATCTACTTTTGCACTGACTACATCTTCCTCTCAATGTACTGAAAAAAAAAGGTTATTGAGATGTTCTAGTCATAAGAACATTGCACTTTTTTTTTAAATTTATTAAATATGTGTCTTTCACGCATTGCATTTGCATGATGATCTGTGTAACTTGCAGGCTTAACTTTGCTAAACTGTGCAACATTTGTAAAAGTACATGCTACATCCAAGCAGGAGGAATAATTTAATGCATGCATTAAAGTTAGAAAGGCTATGATGCTTAAAGAGAGGGAGAAACCACAAACCAATACCACAGCACTTTCACTTCAAAAAAAGTTCACCATGGAGCTGAGAACAGAGTTCTGACTGAATCAACTTGTAACTTGATACATACGTACAGGACTACTTCACATTAAGGGCTACTGTTTGAAAAAGTGCAAAAATCTCCCATTTAAGAAGGCAAGCACGAAACCATAGCCATGAAGCAAATTATTATTTTTTTAAATTTTATTTTATTACATTTTCTTTTTTTTTTCTTTTTGTTTTTCTTATTCATATTTGCAAATACTAGAAAGAAGCATCTTCTCTCTTCACTACCACATACTCCTCCCATACATACCCACCCCAGCTTATCACCATTTTACACACGTCAGCTCACACTGTACTGCTCAGTTCCGAAAGCCTGCAAGATTGCACTTGACACCTTCCTGTGAGGCTTAGGAACACTGACAAACTTCACTGTTTATTTCACAGCAGCAGAACTCACCATCATAGCAGAGTAATGTCTTTGCGCAAACTTGAAACATCATATATACTTCAGAATAAAATTATACATGTATTATATATGTTTTTTAGCAGGTGGCATGGTGTACTGTTTTTCTGTATATGTATGGCTTCCCTGCAATGGACTGGAGTTCCACCCAGGGTGTACCCTGACGAAGTATAGATGCCTTCCAGCCACGATGACATGTGAAGATGTGAAGTCAGCAATAATGGATGGATGTTAAAAATAATGCAAAATGTATTTAAAAATACCTGTTTATTCCAAGTTTATTTTAGGTAATGCATTCTCTGTGTTGGACTAGGGTAATGATCATTGAGCAATAGTGACATTATAAATAAGAATGGAACAGGAGGATAAAGGGATGTACTTCCTTGCTATGGGTTCAAATATATCTGTGCACAGTCCACTGCAATTTTCCATTAAACGCAGGGTAAGCAATAATGGATGGGTGTTAAAAATAATGCAAAATGTATTTAAAAATATCTATTAATTATAAGTTTCTTTTAGGTAATACATGCAATCTCTGTGTTGGACTAGGGTAATGACCCTAACAGGTGACTGCAGTAGGTCTTCCTAAAAGTGTATAATGCATCACACAGACAGCAGTGCTCGCAAGCAAAAGAAGTAAACTGATGAGAGAACTAGAAGTAATTGATTAGGATACTAGTAAAATGCCTTTGTCTTTAATGATTATTGTATTTTTCCTTCGTGATACCAATATTAATTGTGGTTTATGAGCACATGCTATAAATTTCAAAGCACAGATCTACAGTATTAATCAATAAATCAGTAAATTCTACAAATGAATGGCAGAAATGGTAGGATCATTCTGTGGTACCTATCAAAGTATAGTAAATTATTCTCGTAAAACTAATATCTTAAATAATTCAGTCCTTTAAACAATTTTGTGTCTCCAGCACTGTGCCATTTTTTTTTTTTTTTAAATTATTTCATTGTTGACATTCTTTTCTTTCTAAATATTTGTTGTGAAGAAATACAGACAAAAAGCAGAATCCCTTTTTTCCCTTTCAGACTCGGTTCAAGGGAAAACATCTGAATGGCATTCAAGCGAATAACAGAAGGAATTTTCCCATTACTGAGAACCATAAATGATGTACGATGAAAACCCTCCTTTCTCAAGGCTGCAAATGCAACAGCCATGTGCTTGGACTCCATTAGCCAGGCAGAAAAAAACAATACGGTCATCTCCATACCTCCTAGGCTCTTGTTACCCTTCAGCAACTCATTTCATTTCCACTGAATTTAAGCACATATGCTTTATTGTGCAGCAGCTTATCATTTTGTTTATGAAACCTGTTTATGTGTTTGGAAATGCATTGAACTGCATGTTTGTTCTTTACATACAGTGGCCTTGCAATGGAAATATAAGCTTGTGTTCTTTGCTTTCTGTTTTGAAATGAGTGATATTTATGATGTGCAAATATTTTGGTCTAGTCTCCAATTTGGAGTTTGACTGGCTGTTCAGTCAGTAAAAAAAAAAAGAAAGGATAAATCAGTAGTTCTCTGAAATGTTTCCATCAGCAATGAAAATAGAGTAAAATGCATTTGGCCAGTTGTCATATCTGCAGAGGCACAGGGATACTGTACTATGGTGAGTTTTCAGGAACATTCTGATATATTATTATGTAAGGCACTTGGCAGTTTACTGCATAAGCCCTTTATCACCTTGAAAGTGTAATTTGTAGCGGGTGTATAATAAACATTTTTATTTATTTATTTATTTATTTATTTATTTATTTATTTGAACATTTATTTATTTATTTTATTACTAGGATTACTAGCTAGTCATATCAATTAATTGGTGGTCTCTAGCATAAAGAGAGTAGTAAATTACTTACAGGGTTACATAATATGCAGTCCTGAAATTTCTTAATATGCTTTCTTCTGTGCATTGGATGTAATGCTGTTATTTATTAATATTGTCTAAACAATGTCTTGAAAAAATAGGTATTAAATAGGTATTAAACCCAAGAACAATTAAAAAAAAACTGTTAAATGATTCAAGGAACCCATGTATCCTTAGGAGTTTTAGGATAAACAGTGTTGAAGTAATTTATGTAAAAATGTGTTTTCGGGTCAAATCCCATTGAGTAATTCTGCAAAAATGGCCCGGTGTTCCTTTGTAGTCTGGGGAAAGGTGTAAATTTGAAATTAGCAGGATGGCTCAGTTGTGCGTAATTTTAACATAAAGCCAGAACTTCTGAACAAAATTTCATTGTGTTTACTATACTAAAATGAATTTCTTAAGCCATTACAGTTTAAAAGGCAAGTTGAGCATGTTTCCTGTTCTGATCGTCACCCATGCAATTTCTCAGATAAAAGCCTCTGCTCTAGTCATTTCCCTCCTGCTTTCCTGACACCTTTGTAAGTTTGTCCTTCACCATGTGTTTCTTTTATCTGGCATTTTGCAGTGTCTATGTCACTTCTCTAGGAAGCTACGTGAACATATACAGAATGAAAAAAAAAAAAAGAAATGGAGTCAGCCAAACAAATTGTGCTTTAATAATCATTTACTTTGTCTCTAAGCCTTCTGTCTGCTTTGGAAAGCACTTCTTAAATTGTGTAGCACTGTGCTCCTGAAAGTTTTGCATGTAAGCCAACATTTTTTGATTATGCATGCAAACACACATTTTATTTTATTTTGTTTTATAGTAAAATTAAGTTTATGCTACACCCTTCATTCTGTGGCAGCGGATGACATAGTATAACATCAAATATGTTAATCCCTAATGGTTTGACCTCAGATCAATATAAAATTGCTCAGTCCTATGTAAATAGGCTGTACTCATTTTTCTAATCAAAACACATGCTTCAAATTACTTTAAATAATGAGCAATTAGCAATTATCTCCTACAGTTCTTACATTAAGAATTACATAACTGCATTTCTAATATTTGAACTACTGGCTTTATGCTACTAATTATTCCAAACATTGCTGAAACTCCTAACTCCGAAATGTTTTGCACTTCATATACTAACTTTTGATGATTCATAGTGAAGTTCCTCAAATATATATTTGACTGAAGAAGGCAAAGAAAAAGAAAAATCATTTCCCGCAATAATAAACAGTGGTGAATCTTGAACAACTGTGGAATATGCAGGCAGACCCATACATTTTATATGTATTCTTCAAATGCAAAGAGGTTCAGGGAGAGGGTTTTGTTGAAGGATACTCTTTGTGAATCGTTGCTGTGCAGCTCACATTTTCCACAGCAGATGCTTGTTTTCAGCTCTTAATGCTCTGCTTTCTGCCATCTGCTCCCTATCTCACAGATGCAAAATGAGGGAGCTTAGGAATTTATTTCTTTGTTAATAAGCTATAGAGGTACATGACAAAAGCAACTTTGTTAGTACTATTTGAATGGGAGACACACACTTTCACTTCGGATGGTAAAATGCGCTGAACATCTGTAATACCAAACACTCCAAAAATGAATATATACCACATCAAAGCTTAATTTAATAGGCAATACAACCAGAGTTCTTTATTCCCTGTGCTGTGCAATGATCACTGGAAGTTGACAAATTAATCTCCCTCACTGTGTTACAAAGACTGCTTTCTGAATTTAAATGTGCTGAAATTGTAAGATTTCAGCACTGAATACAACCCTAGCAAAGCCTATTTGGTTTCTGGACAGGACATTTCAATGAAATCCTCACATAATGGTAGCAAATGTGCTTTTTCAGATATTGTTGTTTACAGTTGGAGAAGTACGTAGCGTCATATTGAGTGTATACTGCTTCAAAGCCATATGCAAGAGCAAAAGTACTGCTTCAGCTATGTATTATTTGGATATGTTCAGAGATAAGCTATAGAGGAAAAGCTGCACTCTTAAGAATCAGGACAAAGAGCAAAGCTGCCTATTGTTTGTACTCCTACATTCAGTGTATAGATAATTTTAGATACTTACTTGTGAAACTGAAGTCAGACATGTATAAATGCTGCTATTTTTAAAGGGAAAAAGTAGCAAGGCTTTTTAGTGCTTGGTGAATAAAATGATTATGCATGATCCCTCTTTGATCTGGTCCCTACTAAACTTAAAGAATATTGTAAAAGGGGCCAAGTATACCTCCCTTGTCAGAAATGTTTCTCTTTCTAATGACACTTTTACATAAAACTTCCAATAAGGTTAAGCCTACATATAAGGAATTCTTTCTGTAACATGAAACTGGTTTATATCTTTACATTCAAGTTACCTTTTGGGGAAGATATGCATCATATATATTTACAACTTTACTTCTCTTTTCTCCTCAAATAAAACTGATATGTATCTCCTTTCACACACAATCATTGCATAATTAATTGTCTATCCCTATCATTTGGTGATAAATTCTACATGATTCATTGCTTCTTGGCTATTGACAAATTAATTTATGTATGCTTATTTATGTTTCTCGGTCACAAGAAAATGGGTCAGTCTGTTTCTGTACAGCCAAAGGTTCCCGTGACTTAGTGAAAATAACTGTGAACTGGGAATTGTCAATGAAAATTTCAAGCCTTACCCACAGGATGATAGGTATCAGTTGAAACTTCAGATTATACTATTATGAATATTTATTGTGCATATTAGGGGTGACACACATCTCAGGGGTGACTCAGATTACTTGTGACACAGAAGTAATCAATGTAATGTAAGGCCTGCTCCAACACTGAAGGGAAGCTGATGGTTTAATACTCCGTAGACTCATAATTCACAACTGCAATCAGAACTGCTGAAACTGATGCATGCAGCACGCATACATTTTAATGATATGCTTCTCTTTGGATTTATAACAGAAGTCTGGAACTTACAAAGCAACCAAATAAATATAATTACGAACAGACAAGTAATTAAATCTGTCTAGTCTAAGAAAGGTACTCCTCAGTGGAGCAACTGAAATTTGAAAAAAGAAAGATTGTGGGTATTAGCATCACAAATTACTGAATACCTTTACTAATAGGCCATTTAATTTGTCAGTCACATGTTGTTTATCGCGATGACTCCATGTAACATTACAGTTGATGTTGATTCATAAGCATAAGCACTTTTTAAACCTGAGGCAACATCTTCTTTGAGCTTTGCTACTTAATGATTACAAGAAAAGTGGGTCATGGCCCATTCCCACTGGAAATTAAAAAAAAAAAAACCTTAACATTCAACCTTCAACAGGGAAATCATCTCTAAATAAAAGCAGAGGGTGCAGAACTAATTTGAATGTAAAATTGTACCTGGTGTGAATTAAGCTGGAGCAGAGTTCATGACAGGCTAATAACAAATATATAATATAGCACACATATATGGATTCATTTGAAAATGAAAAATTTTCTGGTTCCCAAGAATAGAAAAACACCTTTGAACATTTCTGGAACTAAATCAGAATCAACTTAAATACAACCACACCCCATTTTCCAACTAAATTTAATTTATTCACTCAAGTGAAGAAATGGGGAGGCTTTCAAATGAAAAAAAAAAATATCCAGGATTCACGTGGGACTGGAATTACTGGATCCTTTAGAGCCATCCCCAATGATAGGTCCATGGTTATGTTAGAAAACCAAATTGTTTCACATGCTCCCTGATGTGCTGTTATGTGTGCTCTTCTAGGGCTGTAACCCAGCAACAAGAACACCGCATACAGATGACTATGTTCATATTAGCCAACTATTAAAATGGTGGTGAAAGGATAAAACATACAGGAAAATGAATATAAAGAATGTGGCTTTGTTCTTTTCCCTGATCTGCAACTTCAGCTGCCCCAAGGAAGTGTAGTAGCAAACGATCATCACCATCCAGCTATTCAATTGCCCCGAATGCTGCGGAGGACAAGGAGCTCACCAGAGTTGGGGTCGGAGTTGCCATCCGCTTCAGTCCGTTTGTCAGGAGAGGCCTGTTCGTAGAAGTCCTCCTGCGGCTGAACCAGAGGAAGAGGGTGTGAGAGGAGAGTTCCACTGCCCACGGGCTCATGGTCCCCTAGACCACTGTCACTGCAGCTTTCCTGGGAGCCGTCAGGCAGGTGGAACGTTACGCGTCGCTGCGACTAGAATGAAGAGCACAAGACAAGTCCATTAGTGCTCCCTCTTTTCCTCATAAGAGGACCACATTTAATGTGCTTGATCTAAATTGATGGCTGTCAGGAACAGTAGTGGAGGATGGGTGAGGACATTTGAGTTTTAAAAAAGTCAGTTGGCTAAGGTTGTGCATTTTTAGGAGTGTGATCACATGAAACGGTATGATTTCCAGCATATCAAAGGGTTTACTGATGACAGGATGGCTTTTTGCTCTGCATGTTGGAAATGATTTTGAGGTGTTGCAGATTATGTTGCGTATTTATTTTCCTCAAAGACTCATCTATATAAATACTTTTTTTTAAAAAAAAGGCTGAATATCAATTATAGGGTTCAAACAATCATGCTGAAACTTTTTGGCTAGAATGAATTACCTTAAACTGCGCTCCTTACCAAATAGAAATTCCATTACTTATTTATAATAGCTTATTTACATAGCAGAACCCTTATACGCAAAGACTTGTGAAATAGGATGTAAGTGGCTTACTGAACATTAGGCTAAATATTTACAGAAGCCATTCAGGTTAAGAGCTCAGTTCACTGGTGGCTCCTTTGGGATATCAGTCTGCATTCCACTCACCACAAAGCACCACAAGCTCTTAACTACAGCAGCACACTGCATGCCAGACTTTAGTCCCCAGTGTGTTTCCATTATGTACTATGTAACAGAGCCCGTTTATTTTATCACCATTTACGTCTTAAAGCAATTATAAAATTATCAGTAAAATAATGATAAGACAAGGTTTTGCATTGTATCTTCACACCATAACTGCCTTAGGAGTCCAAGATTCCTTCAATAAAGTAATATAACATGTCATTTCAGAAAATTCCACTCTGGTCCCAGTGGCTCTGTTTTTAAGTTGTATTTTATAGGTGTTCCACAAGCTAAACACTCAAACAAAAATTGTTTAATTTCTTTTGGCACAGTTTGCAAGTGAATGGCCACCACAGTTAAAACTAATTGTTTGAAAGCAAGATGAAAATGTGAACTATAAATTTCACACCTTCCTGTTGGAAAATTAAATCAAATTAAAATTAAATAGTATCAAAAAAATACAGTATGTACTTTATAAAAAAACAACCAATTTTTAATAGCTATGGAATAAATGTAAATATAATTATATTTACAAAAATAAGTGAAAAAGTTTGTTGTTAAAATTAAGTCACATTTCTGCCAATACTCATTATTTACAGTGTGCTACTATTATCAGTTTAATTTACAGTGTACTACTATTAGTTTAATTTTAAACATCTTCAAAAATGTTTTTAGAGTTACGTGATCTTGTGACGTTCAGCCAAAACTATGACCGTGCATGATTTGAAAATTGGTTTACTCAATGCAAGAGACTGAAATATGGATGGTAAGATTGTTAGCAGACATATCTTTTATGAAGTAAAACATAATTTGATGCCTGTGTAAATGTCAAACGTTATCCATGCATACCCTTTAAAACTTGTACTGGTTTAATGAGTTTTACAAAACAAATCACTTTAAACCCTGTTTCTAATCCTTTTCGAAATTGCTCATACTGATGCAAAGTTGTTCAGAAACCCGAACGTCTGCAAGATCGTAAAAAAAAATAAATAAAAACAGTCCAATCAAATTTTCTTTTCTTCGCCTTCTGTAACCGATCAGAGTAATGTAAAATTGGGGAATATGTCACATAATAACAGTTATCACTTAAATGAAACGAGGGGTAAGACAATTTTTTAAACCATGTTCAATTATGGAGACAGCTAACAGGGCTTTTGAAACACGTATTTTTATGCTCAGCACTCACTTGCTGAAGTATTAGCGTAAGGCTCTTAAGCCATTCCTTCTGCTAATTTACAAGATATAATAGCTTATCATGCTTGTCACCACTCATTACAAGCTTGTTTCTTAACATGCAAAAGGCCAAACACGGTCTCAGTTTAGTTAGCACAAAACGCTAATTCCTGCTACATCGGGGCACTTCAGTGCCGTAGCCCAGCTAAGGACACATCTTATTATCATACTTAGAATTTACTACACATAAGAGCGAAGCGACTCACTTTGGAAACTTTGTGAGCATAATGTAAATAAATTCAACTGCTGATACGGGTAACTCTTTTAAAGTGTCGTAACAAATAATTTCATTGCACAAATGTCAACTCTGACACTTAAGTATTTTTACTGTTGAAGTTACATTACATGTTTACAAATGTTATGAATGTTTTAAAAAAGACTGGATAGGACAGTCAAGTCGTGTGGATTTTAACTTGTTCTTACAAATATCGGTGGCATCTGGGCATCTGTCTATAGTTACCCTGTGGTAAACATGCAAAGCTGAATACTGAACATGTAATCAAACATATTTGTTGACAGAAAGTGTGCAACTATAGATCTTATCTTCTCCACTCTGGCATCACCACACTCTGTTTCCTTCCAGTCACCAACATCCAGCAGCTCCTCAAAACTCAATTAATCATCATCACCAGTTTCATCCTCATAGGCATTTATTTAATTAATGCCCTTATTAACACCATTAAAAGTCTTCTGGAGCTTCTTACTAACATTAAAATACATCTAGAAAGATGCTGATAGTTACATCTTGAACTGTGCACATATCTTCATAGTACCTTTGACAACATTTAATTGAATAGAGTTCAAACAAGCACAGAATGAAGACTGATGTGTACATACAACATTTTTTGAAATCAGTGTTAATTTTCTGAACTGAATATTGTATGCACTGTTAAGGTTGCATTTGAAGTATGCATAAAATGTAAGGGTGCAATAAAGGATACTGAAGAAGGCCTGAAATCTGCCTTTATACTGATTTACAGAGAATTGCCTCTGTACAGATTTGAGATGAAAGCAAAACAATGGAAATTGCTTTGTTGGAGACAAAAATCATCACCTCTTCCTTAAATTTGATATTCAAAGCTAAAGCCAAACTGCAAATTGGTAAGTTGAGGAAGAAAAAAAGCAGAAAGAACAAAACTAAAACTAAGTGAGTGCGAGTTTTAATGACAGCTTTAGGGCACGCAATTTTCTGGAGTCTCAGAGGGAAAGAAGTCAAGAGGATCAACTAACAGTAGCAACACCTCCCACTCAATAGATGCAAAGATCTGAGAAACCAAGTCAGTTATCTATTCCTTTGTTAAAACAAAGAATGCTTGCAATAAAAAAGTCACAAAACGCCCACATCCACTGCATGTACTGTTTACAAACCGAACCCCACCCTAACATTTCATCTTAAAGGGAAAAGAAGATTTTTTTTTTTTCTTGGGTGATCAAAAATGATTTCAGTCACTGAAAGTCAATGAATTGGTCAATGAACCTCTCATCAGTCGTAGGAAAAATCTTTATGCCTCAAATAAATAAAATGAATGTATAGTCAACGGAAGTTTAAGGAGAAAATAATTTGACTCCAATTGCTACTGCAAGCAAAACAGATCAGCATTACCACTTCCACAAATAGTCTTGTTTATCGATACTTGAAAAAGAGCTTTTTTTTTTTTTTGTCCAATACCACAGTTTCAGAGGAAAACAAAAGACTTTTTTCAGCCCAGAATAACATCAATGACCTGGTCCACATCACACGTTACATGTACTATATCCACAGTGTGACAAGCATTGCAAGTTTTGATAATCTAACACAGATCTTGCCATCAGAGGATTGGAATAGAAGCCATGTCCGCCTACTCTCCTAAATGAGGGTATAACAGAAGTGAGATGTGCGAAAGTGACAACTGCCTTGATCAGGTGATGGAGCGGGGTGTGAGACTGGCCACACTGTGTGTAGGCGGAGCTCTGGATGAACTGTTTGAATGTAGACCAAGTGATGCTGATGTGCAACATCATGCAGGAAAAGAAACAAGGAACAATTTGCTGACTTTCTTTAACACAGTAGTTGGCAATAATCACGTCTGATGAGATTACTGATTTTGGTTCATATTTGGTGCATATTACTTATGTGGGCAAGGGGGGCACGGTGGCAAGCAGGTTTGGCTGGGGCCTGCTCTCTGGCGGGTCTGGAGTTTGAGTCCTGTTTGGGTGACTTGAAATGGACTGGCATCATGTCCTGGGTGTCCCCTCCCCCTCCACCCTTGCACCCTGTGCTGCTGGGTTAGGCTACGGTTCGCCGCGACCCTGCTTGGGACAAACGGTTTCAGACAGTGTGTGTGTGTGTGTGTGTGTGTGTGTGTGTGTGTGTGTATACTTATGTGGTTATGCCTTTGAGAAGTCTTAACAAAAGACTAATTTGAGGCGAATGCAGAGCCTAGGATACTAAACACCTGACATTTGCAGCAGTTGAGTCAGAGATTTAAGAGTGTTGCTGGTACGACAGGCACTGCTCCATTGCTTTCACTAATCAGACCGTCAGCAGTAACACACCACAAAGCTGACCTGGAGCTATTATTTCCAGGATCAAACGCTGGCCACCATCAACTGGATCATGGCAATACTGCATAGAAACACTTGAAAATGCATCATAGATGCAACCTTTGGTGTGTTATACGTCATACCTTCATTATGCTAATTCTTCATTCTTTCCCTGCGGTGATTTAAGTACCATGTACAAGCTACAAGGCATGAACAATGCAAAATAATACGATTAATTTGCTAAATATATAACATGCAGCAAAAGTTTCTAGAAGAATTCTATTGATATGGCAAACATTCTTCTTCTTCTTCTTCTTCTTCTTCTTCTTCTTCTTCTTCTTCTTATTATTATTATTATTATTATTATTGTGTTGTTGTAATGCAAAGTTGTGAAAGAAATGAGATTTTTTTTTTTTTTTTTTTTGCACACCCTTCAAAGTTTCCATTGTTGGTACAAAAGAGCAAGATCATGCTAACCTGACATTGCCTGGCCTAATCATTGCTTCACCTGTTGGGAGAAAACCAAGCAAACAAGATTTTATAAGCATAGAAGGTGTTTAGAAATATGTTTTGAAAATCAAGCCAAAGGAAAAATTGAACTGCAACAGATCCAAAAGAGCAGGAAGGCACACACAGCATACCAACAAATCTGCTCATAGTCCTGCACCATCTTTATATTTTTTTTCCTACCTCTTCATTAAATGGTGAACAGTTTTGATTCAAACCAACTGTGTAAGGCCACATTGCTTGACAGACAAATATATCCGTACAGTGGAACATGAATTAACAAAAAATAGTAACAATAAAATAAATAAAACAGAAATTAATTGCAGCCGTGGGGCCATCTTGCCTAGTTCTGTTGCAATTTTAAAAAATTACAGGGGTAGTTGATTGCATTTATGAGAATTTTGCATTTGTACAAGGCTTGTGTAAATGGGCTGTGCAGATGCAAACAGCTTCTTAAATCATATTAATAGTGCTTATAAACCTATAGATTTGAAATTTCCTGGCCTTTGCAAGTTCAGAGTTACTGACTCGTGGTGCTTTCTCTGATGTGCAATGTATTCCATATGATGCAGTCCATTTCCACCATGACTGTGTAAGCCACTTACTGAGACAAGCATGGGCACAAAGCCTTTCACATTACATTAGTTCGTTATAGAAAAGGTTATCAGCTTATAATTCTTCTTTAACTCGTAAAGTTGACACATGTCTTAAACCCAATTCCCAAACTTTGTCCAGAGGAATTTAACATATACTCCAACACTTTCTTAGTATTCTGTTGATGAATGAAAGCCACTGCCACAGGTAGACCAGCACCAATATGTCACTCTATGCCACTGGAAATATTAGTGGAGTACACAATTTTTATTGCCAAAGAGCTGGAGACACTATGATACTTTTTCAGTTTTATCTGGATTATTTGCTCAGTCTGTAGTACAATAAGCAGTGCACCCCACGTAAAGATGAGTGAAAGCCTATAAAATAAGTTTTTATTGTTCATTAGCTTGATTTTACACTCAAATTCTGAGAGAAATCTAAAGCTTTCACTGTGGTCTAATTATTCAAAGAAAGAAATCACAAAAATTAAACATATACAAATAGCATAAACACACTGGCTGAAATTGCCTGTCCCAAGTGGGGTCGGGGCGAACGAGAGCCTAACCCAACAACACAACAACATAGGGTGGAAGGTTGGAGGAGGAGGGGACACAGCCAGGACGGGATGCCAGTCCATCGCAAGGCAGCCCAAGTGGGACTCAAACCCCAGACCTGACAGCATAGCATATAGGCAAAGTACTAAACTTTGTTATTAAAACATACCCTAACATGACACTGAAATATTAAGTGAAAGGACAAGCTGTTAAGCCTTTCACCCCTTTCCAGCAGATGGTTGTGTATTTGCAGTGGGTTTCTTCATGAAATGGAAAAGCTTGGAAAGGTGTGAATGTGTTAGGCTCATGAACTAGTGCAAAATTCAGTGGTAATGTTGTTCCAGATACTTTGAGAATTGCTTAAGTTCATTGCAAGCGAAGTTGCCAATTCATACATTTTCTTAGTTCAAACAGCTTTTGTGCGATTTTAAAACAACTGATGCATAAATGCTTACAATAAAACACAGCATCAACAGAAATTTCAAGGAAAATTGAATTCCCCATTTCCTGAAAGTAACAGAATGTCAGCTGTAATGCTTGGAGTACAGTTTATGTGTGCAATTTTTTTTTTTTTTTTTAAAATGTGTTTGGTGCATCAGTAAACCTTGAACAAGATACTTTTGTTGCATTAAAACTCTCCAAATCATTAGCTTGTTGAATGATTTCCCTGCAATGGACTGGCATCCCCTCCAGGTTTCACCAGCGACTCTGGGATTGGTTCCAGACTATCGTGACCGTGACCAGAGGAAGTGGTTATCAAAAGTGAGTGAGTGAGTGGGTCCAAAATTTACTGACATTCTTCTGAATATGACAAAGAATCAGCAGGGGAAACCATTTTAGATCATCATAAATTAAAATTAGTCTTAATATATGACTCTACCCATCTCTATTCCTCCTACCTTGCCTTGAAAACTGCACAGGTGGTCGCTATCGGTTAGGTTTGACTCGGCACCTTGCATGCATATATGACTGTATATATGAATTACACACACACACACATCATCTGAAACCGCTTGTCCCATATGGGGTCGCGGGGAGCCGGAGCCTAACTCGGCAACACAAGGCAAAAGGCTGGAGGGAGAGGGGACACACCCAGGACTGGATGCCATTCCATTGCAAGGCACCCCAAACGAGACTCGAACCCCAGATCCACCAGGGAGCAGGACCCAGTCCAACCCAATGCACCACCACGCACCCCATGTATGAATTATACATTTTCTGAATGCTAAGGCCATAATAAGGACAACTCCAGATCTTAAAGATTAACCATTATTAATGTGTTAGTAAAGAACCCCCTTTAGTAATGTACAAATGAATATCTGGGCTAGTACACTAACAAGAACAAGCATACACATGGTGTCTGAGACCACTTGTCCTGAGTGGGGTTGCGACAAACCGGAGCCTAGTCCAGCAACACAGGGTGCAAAGCTGGAGGGGGGGGGGGGGGGGGGGGGGACGACACACACTCAGCATGAGACTCTAGTCTGTCATAAGGCACCCCAAAAAGGACTCGAACCCCAGACCTACCAGAGAGCGGGACCCAGCCAAGCCTGCTGCACCGCCATGCCCCCACTAAGAGCAAGCATTAATTCTCAGATGAAACTGCAACAGATTTAAAGTCCTGTGGAAAGGCAGATTTATGATGGCCCTAATAGCTTAGTTACAGAGTGTTTAATGTGTTATGCTGTAACAACATGACACACAAACCCTTGATACACAGATTTCTGAGAATGAGAAGCAAACACTGGTTAAAGAACTGGATGGGTGTAAAATACACTGTTAATCCCAGCCTTAATAATCAATTTTATGGGCAGTGATCTAACTATCATTTCATTGCAATCTGATCATGTGGAAAATAAGAATTACCCAGACTTTCCCATTTGTTTTGTTGCCAGGTAGCCTTCAGGCTTTACTGTAAATCTTCTTTGCACTACTACTGCAGATGCAACTGGGAGCGGTTGGTGGGTTGGGGTGCAATCTGGAATCCATCTGCCTTTGGATTCATAAAACTGCATTCAAACACACAACTTTAAGTAACCGAGCAAAAAGCTACACACAAGCTTGGCTATATCTTGCAATTAGTATAATTTAGCAGCATCAAAAGCCATAAAAAACAGATAAATACATTTCTTCCAAGGGCAATGTATGTAAACATTATTTCACTGTGCCCTTTTTTTAATTAAGGACCGACAAAGAAGAGAAGCATTATATTTTGCTTTTCTCCCTACAGCCAAAAAAGGCATTGACAAAGTAGTGGCAGTTCAATTATATTCTGCCTTCCAGATAGAATAACATTGATAATGAAAAATATATTTTAGTGGTTGCGAAAAACCAGGGGAGGGTTTTTATAAGATGTACAGTAGTTTGAATCCTTTAAGCGTTGTCCAGTATTGACACATTTGCTTGAGATTTGTTCAGTTACAAAAAGCACAAAGTACTTCCTGCAAAGAGAACATTTTTGCATGTCAGAAAACTAAACTGGTGTTTAAAACCTGGTACCTGAGCTTTTTTCTCAAGGGATCAGATTGTTCTATTTTATGATATGATCATGGATTTTGCAAGGCAGCCAATAAAATCAGAAAGCAGTGGGTGTCATTGTGTTCTTAAACTGAAGGCCTGTCAATTTAGTCAAACTGTATTTGTGTTAAGCCATTTGTGTGTATTCATCTGAGACAGGGCTGTAGCAACCTTTTTTTTTTTCCCCCTGTGGGAAATTGGTGAAAATACATATTTTTGGATTTCCTTTAGACCTAATTTGCTATGTGTTAATAGGGCAAGTTATCAGGAGTTTAGAAAAAACTAAAATTGCGATTTAAGATGTTCTGAAAAAAAAAGTTATTTAATTAACCTATTTCTATTTCTTTTTCTCTGTGGCTTTGAAGACAAATGGTACTCTTAATGTGTCTGCATAAATATTAATTTAAGCAGTTAATCCAAGACTTGACCAACAACAGAAACGAGAGCAGTTCAAACAGAAAAAATAAGTGATTGACGCGAATTGTTAAATCAGTTTAGTGCATAACGCTGTTATGACTGTGCAAGCAGAAAGAAAATAAATTAAATAAATAGCTTGTTAGCAGGTCTATGACTATGCCCTTAAAAACAAATAAAACTATCTTTTCAACAATGTATAAAAAAAAAACCACACAAAGGGAACTGCAGGGCAGCAACAATGGCAAAAAATAAATAAATAAATAAATATTATTATTATTATTATTATTATTATTATTATTAGTAGTAGTAGTAGTAGTAGTAGTAGTAGTTGTAAAGAAGAAGAAGAAGAAGAAGAAGAAATTCTTTTGAATCCAGTCAATATGTTTCACTGCATGAAAACGAAAATTTGACAATAGACAATCACAAATGTGCTGAGACTCAAAATAAATAAATTTCACTTCACTCAGTGTATGATTTGTGAAGCAGCTGTTTACTCTTTTACGGTTTAGTACTTCCAGTTTTAGAAACCACAGAAACCCTTTGGACAATATTTTATGGCAAAACCTGGTTAACTCAACGTCCACCATTGTTTGTAGCTCTGTTGCTTTTGCCTGCTTATTTCTTCTCCAAGTCGATCACAGTTTTTTATCCATTTTTAGTTAAGGATAGGGTTTCATAACAGTCCATGTCACAGTTTGTACTTCTGACCATTATTACAATTGATTAAATTGCATTCTACTAAATACTTTCTACTGTCAAGTGAATATTACTGAAATTGCACTGCATTGCATTTCCAGTGACCAAACACGCTTCAGAGGCTACTGAAAAATAAGAACCAGATGAACACTTAAGAATGTTTTTCTTTTGTCCTGCTTACATTAATGAGCATCCCCAAAACAAAACCCAGTGCAAAATCTAGGTTTGCTATAACAGCTTAACTGAAGAGTACACATAATTGGACAGAGTACTTTAAAAAAGAAAATAAGATCAATCTGAAATTTACTGAATGCAAATCCAGTCCGTTTCAACACAAAACTACAGACGTTAACTGTTCTTAATTGCCAAAGTGCTGAGAAAATTGGCAACAAAACTGTGTGTTCATGTGTACAGATCTTGAGGACTGGGATCTATTAGTGTGATGGATGAAACCGGACTGTCTGAACACACACATGCTTGTTTGATTCTAGGAAAGAAACTGAAACATGCAGAAATACAGAAATGAGATATGAAACTTTATAGAGTTATTTGTTTATATCATTCCCTTCCTCAAGTGGATAATAGTAGAACATGCTTTTATTTGTATTTACTTTTTTATTTATTTACTTTTTTATTTAAATCGTAGATTTAAAAAAAATAAAATCGATTATACAAATACTTTTTTAAACATATAGGTTTAATGTTTTCCTTGTTCTGCCAAAAACATTGTTATTATGAATATGTAACATAATAATATGTTATAATAATATTACACATTATCAAAGTGCTTACTGTCAGCTGACAGTGAAAATGCACTGCTTTATAAATGTAAAGTACATGGACAAATTACCAATTGCCACATGTTGAAAAGTGACTCTTTCCATTTGTGCTTTTAAATACCAATTTATTGGTGACATTCCTCAGATCTTCCCATGAATTCAAAATATGAGCCAAAAACACACAAATTGAACGCAGGTAACTGTGTTTTCATTTAATACCAAAACCACAGTTTCATATGATGCTCTACAATGAGTCAGAAAAGCACTGGCCCAGTTTGATCAAATACTTGAAATGGCACTTTTTTAACCATTGTAATAGTTTTCAAAAAACATTGTAAATATTTTTGTAATGAAGTAAAATGCCAATTGATTTCTGTTCCCAGCTACTGGTGACACAGTCACTAAAATTATTCCTGAAAGCAAGATAAATGAACTTGTATGTGTTGCTGTGGCTACCAAATAAATCAATTTTAAATTGCCTGATCTGACAAAGATTCATATCATACAGTACAGAAATTAGGTTCTGGTCCTCGAGGATTCCTGTCCAGCAAAGGTTTTTTTTTTTTCTACCCAGGGAATGATCCCAAACAATTCAATGCATTGTCTCAGCTGAATATGCATAATTCCTTTTCTTAGAAATAGTGCATGGAGAAATGAGAACTTAAAAACCCACTGGAGTACAGCCCTCAGGACTGGAACTTTATAGCTGTTCAAATAAAGATGGAGTTCAGCTACAAATGGTGTTTGATTAAAATGCCTTTTCTGAGTTTAAATACAGATTGTTTTTTTTTTTTTTCCAATTTCCCTAGTCTACAGTACATACTTGAAAATATCCATTAAATATCTGGAAATAATATTAACTTAATATTTTAGTAGAGTAAAACAATATTTTCTGTAATTTTCATTGTATTGGTATTTGAAGACACCACCTAGTGATATTTCAATGTGGTTACCACATTTATTCACTTGGCAGACACTTTTCTCCAAAGTGACTTACAATGGATACTACATCATGTTATCAGTCCACACACCTTATTCACCAAGGTGACTTACACTGCTAGATACATTACTTACACTGGGTCACTCCTCCATACATCAGTGAAACACACTCTTTCTGTGTCACTCACACACAGTGTGGGGGAACCCAAACAGCATATCTTTGGACAATGGGAAGAAACCAGAGCACCCAGAGGAAACCCATGCATTACATTATATCATTTAGCTGATGCTTTTCTCCAAAGCAACTTACAACATTAAGGTTACAACTATTTACCCATTTATACACATTGTAATTTTTACTGGAAGAATTCAGGATAAGTACCTTGCTCAAGGTTACTACAGCCAGAGATGAGGCTTAAACCTGCAATCTTTGAGCCCAAAGGCAGTTGTTCTAACCACTACACTAACAGTTACCCCATTACTATCACCACCACCAAGCATACATTGGGAAGAACATGCAAACTACACACAGACTGAGCAGGGATCAAACCCATGTTCTCTCACACCACCCAGGCACTGTGAGACAGCTGTGCCACCATACTGCCCTACCAATATTAGAGTTTAAAAGTCATACATTTTTATAGTGTGGTCTGTATTGAGCTTAAACCCATTACTGATACATATATATATATATATATATATATATATATATATATATCAAATATATTAAAGCAAAGAATGAAATTGTATAACTGTACACACACACCTTCAGAACCACTTGTCCCATACAGGGTCACAGGGAACCAGGGCCAACCCGGTAACACAGGGCATAAGGCCAGAGGGGGAGGAGACACACCCAGGACAGGACACCAGTCCATCGCAAGGCACCCCAAGCAGGACTCGAACCTCAGACCCACCAGAGAGCAGGACTGCAGTCCAACCCACTGCACCACTGCGCCACTGCACCCCCTGTATAACTATATTTTTACCTAATTTTTGTTCACGACTTCATGAGACTCTCATTCAGTATGCACATAACATATAGCTTGATTCTGAAAACGTAATGACTGATAAACTTCAAATACCAGCTTTGTGTCCACATGGCATAGGGACAGAATAAAACAACAATAGATAATATTCCAGAAATGAATTCCAGAAATAATACTTTAAGCGGTTATTTACACAAAAAAATTGCACTTTCAGTGCAAATAATGTTTTCTTAATATGATCGTAGGCAGATGAAATATCAGAGCAGAAGATATCTGTTTCCTTGGAAATCTCAGTATATATAAACAAAAAACAGAGCTCAAGACCCTGCTTATGGCCTAGAAAATAGTAAAAGTATCTGTACACTGATGCATACAGGACCTGATCAGTCTTTACACTGGAGCAAGAGCACAGCACTCCTACACCTCTGCCCCATAATGGTCCCTCAAACAAGGGGTCCAAAATCAAAGTCAGTAGGTTCTCAGATTTGGCCCCAGAGTCGAAAAATGAGCTTCCTCTCTCTTTCAGAACTGCTAAATCCCTTCCAGCATTCAAGGAGGGTGTCAGCAGGGTATCAGACAAACAAACTGCGCTTCACTTATTGTGTGTCTTTATGCTAAGCTGTTCAGCTGTTGTGCAATGTTATGTTACGTTTACTCTGAATTTACATTGTATTCGAGAACAGTGTCTGGTAAAATAATTAAAGCAAATGCATATGTATATAAAATTAATAAAGGATTACACAAGGAATTTTGGTGAAATGTAGTTATATATTATTACGTTATCAGCTATTGCTTCTGATGCTTAACTCATTGCCTCTATTACGTGAGATCTCTTACTATCAATGACAGCTATCAATACTGAGTGTGCCAGCAACACGAATGCACCAATATATGGGGGTCCACTTTCACAGCATCAGAACTAAATACATTTGGGGAATTGAAAGCTTTAACTAGTCTGCATCTAATTCATGGCCATTATCCTAGTATTAGAAATAAATGTGAAAGCCCATCAGCAATCTAATGCAGCAGTTTCCACAAAGCCTTGTGTATCAAATTAAGCTTTTCTTTCTGCAGAGTTGCACTTCATACCGGAAGGAACAACAGACCTTTAATTGAGCCCTTTTGCCTTTTCTACCAGTGTGGTATTTTCAGATTTTAGAATAACTCCCTTTTCAACATTAGCAGAAAGTGAAAATAAATGGTGACAATGATGACACACACTTTTTCCTCCTGTATCACAACTTCACATTTTAATTCAATATTTTTCTTTTTTTTTAATTTTTTATTTTTTTTTATTGTAAACCCAACCCCAACAACTCTCAGGAAAAAAATACAATTTTACACATTTTATTTAAAAAAGTTTGCTAATCTTTTTTAATCGCTTGGGGACCATTTCCATGAAGTCTATCTACCAATGATATCCCTACAACATTAGCTTAACATTCCAGTCTGCATACACACAAATAGACAGAAATGGACACACATACACACAGTATCTAGAGAAGCAGACAAAAAAAGAGTCCAATTCAGTAATCAAACATGAAGTAATGAATTTAACATGCTATTTGTTTTCTTTTTTCTTTTTTTTTTTTTTATTTTTCAGGTCACACTTCTGTTTAATGTTTCTATGAGTCATAACTTAAGTGACAGATCATATTTTCTTCAGAATGAAGAATTCTGCATGGGTGCTAAAGCAAGACTAAAAGTAAACTAAATCATTAAAATTTAAAATGAGATTTTTGGGGACATATACCCCCTCAGCCTTGCCTCCGGGATAGGCTCCGGCTCACCGCAACCCCGCTCCGGACAAACGGTTATTGAAATTGGTTGGTCGGTTGGTTTTGGGGACATGTTATTAACAAAGGACCCAAAATGTGCATTTTCACTGTATTTTTTTTATTCCTTCATGAACAACCTTAATAGGGCATTTGGTAGGGTACTGGTTAGTGCTGTTGCCTTTGGATAAGAAGGATGCTGGTTTGAATCTTGGCTGTGGTATCCTTGAACAAATTACTTGTCCTAAAACTGTTCTAGTACAATTAGCCAGTTGTGTTAATGGGCAACAGTTGTTGGAAACTTAACACTGTAAACCTCTTTTGAGAAAAGTGTCTGCTAAATGAATAAATGTGAACCTCTGTACATCTAATGAATTAAAAAACAGAAAACTTTTAGTTAAAAAAAAAAAGTCTGTTTCAGTCTCAATCAAAATCTCACCTGCATGATCTAAAAGACAGTTGAGATATTGCTTTAAGCTTCATATGAAGCGCTTTGTAGGCTATGCATAAACAGCATGTATAAAAATTGCATGCTGTTGATTTGATTGGTTGACTATGTAAATAGATTAAAGTCCCAGTCTGCATGCTCTGACAGTCTCTAATGTACTTTGCCTTTAAAAGAAGTAAACAAGCTCTAGTATTGTATTGTACTGTGACATTAGCTCAACCTGAGCCTTATCTGATATTATGCCGCCGCTGCGGCTGTCTGCCGGTATCTGTTGCACTGCTGTTTGTGAGAGAGGATCAACTGTCAGCCCACAGCCATGGAAACTTAAGAGTTATCTCAAGCAATCTGTGCTTTATGCTTAAACATCTGAGACCCTTTACATGCATGTTAGGCACAGAGAGAACAGCTTTTCGTGCAAGGAGCAAACCAAGTGATAAGTGGTTTACACTCTTTGAGCTCGTCTCTATTTATGGCCTCCCTGCCCACCCCCTTTACAGCGCCCCCGCCACCACCCAGCGTACCCTAATCAAACTCTCACATAACAAGCAACACTCTACTTAACACAACCTTTTACAAAGGAGCTAGTGGCTCAGTGCCATTAAATATGACTCCTATATCTATTTACCACTGTCACTGCCTTCCTTGCTGTTTCTCGTTCCCATATCCTGACCTTGCTTTAAGTACCCTTTTTATTAGCGTGTGTTTTTACTTTTTATCATCTCTTGTTTTGATAGCACTTCATAGCAATACAACTGGGCTGGACACATGCCAATGGGTTGTTACAGACAAGGTCGCTATCTTTCAAACAAGGAAAAAAAATAAAGAAGTACAGCACTGGGCAGAATATTAGTGATATCAAGCTGTTACAAACTAAAATACAAAATGTACCGGTGATACAGACATCCAGTTCTATTATTTAGCAGCTATTGCTTAACTGGCCTTTACATTAAGTAGAAGAATATAGACCAAAAGAAAATCCTGAAAGCTGCATGTAGAATCAAGTTGGAAATTAGTGTACTCAGCATTTCTTGTCATTGGCAATGTAGAAATGGACCTCTTCATAAACAATCAACGTCTACAATCGCTTGTCCCAGCTAGCGGGAGCCTACCTATCAACACAGGGCTGGACAACACACTGTCTGAAGGCACCCCAAGCAGGACTCAAGCTCCAGACCCGCCACACAGCAGACACCTGGCAAACCCACTGCACTATCATGTCATCCCTCCGTAAACACTTTTACGTTTACATTTTACATTTATTTAGTTAGCAGACACTTTTCTCCAAAGCGACTTCCAATGAACTCTATGTAGTGTTATGAGCCCACACACCTTATGCACCAAGGTGACTTACACTGCTAGATACACTACAATGGCACTCATCCATACATCAGTGGAACACACTCTTCTTTTAACCATAGAATCACATAAACACCATCAGATATGAGCACTGTCTGCTGTTCCACTCACAAAAATGACTGACTTGAGCTCCCAAAAACCAAATAAGAGTTGCTCTAAGCACATGCTTTTTTCAGAAGACACAAAGGTTTTCTTCAGTTTTCGACTCTCTGTGCACAGGAGACACCGATAGTGAGGGAGTTCAGATAAATTTGGTTTTAACGGTACAATTTTGTTCTTGTTTTGTGAGTATGTCTGTTTTTCTGTCTATAGTAATTTCATTCTTAAACTTTTTTGTGTCAGCGTCAAGGCGTAAAATGCATATTCTATAGTGTCGAGGGAAAAAAAAAATGATAATGCCTTCTTTTTCAACCGTCAGCTTTGGGTTTATGGAGAAATGCATCCAGAATTTAATATTTTTGCACTAAGTGTGGCAAAATCTCTGCCAATGCAGTGCAGTGTATGCAGTGTCAATACACATCACCCTTCTTTGCACTCTGTTTTTATACCATTGCTCTTGCTTCAAAAAAGTGAAAGAGCAAAGAGGCTCAGATATTTTTTCCCCTTATCTTTTTTAAAAGAAAGGAAGATTTAATTTTTAATGATTCATCTGAGAAACACATGCTGCCCTTCATTCAGATAGTGATACACCATTCAGCAGAGAGCCAATATTAGATTAAATTACATTTTGTCTCAAAAGACTTGCAGATGAAAGTTTGCCACGTGATCTTGAAATATAGAGTTCTTTGGGATACATCTTCAGTAAGAGACAGCCAGCAAACTTGAATTCAGCAAACTGCTAGACAAGATCACTTTCTAAAACTCTTTTTGGAGAAATATTTTTATTTTCATTTTGTTTTTAAAAATATCCCTTTCCTTTTATCTTTGTTTAATTTTTTGCCCATTAGATTTGCAGACAGTTGCATATTATTTGTTATTTTTTATTCTGAGGCCTTTTGTTCTTTATTTTTTTTTTCATTTTGGGAATCCAGCAAAGCCCTATAACTATGTCTTCAAATGAACAGTAATAGAAAATGATGATTCAGCTGCTTGCTGTTGTTGTTGTGGTTGTTGTAATGTGTAATTATCATGAACCATAATATTGTGGAGATGTAATGTGGTGCTGACTGTGAAACTGAAGCAACCCAGAAAATCATCTCATTAAACAAAAGGTTATTAAGATCTATTAGATGACTAAGAAACCAGGCTCGTGATATCATTGTATATTTTTATATTCGTTTTCTCCTCCTCAAAAAAAAAAAAACTTTCTCCCTCTCTTAACTGGTCATTTTTTTTTCTCTCTCTCTAAATTAAGCTATTGACAATGAACTGCCCAAAAGATGCCCAGGTGATACAGTCATGGTTATGTTTTTACATTTATTATAAGCAAACTCCAAAAGTAAGTTTAGTTTCACCAAATACCCTTGGTGACACTAAAAATAACAGTATAAAAAAGTATAACTTAATGTCTGTTGTACACAAGCCACCACTAGTCATTAGGTTTATCATAAGCAATATGGCCTAGAGGGGCTTTTGTACATACATGAGGTTATTGAAGTAGCCTATGGATAACTGACAGCTGGACCATTCACAGCTATGTACTTAACATTGCAAAACAGGCACACAGCCCGGTGGTCATTCACATTTCTGGACATTGAAGCACGCACATAGCAGATGGTCCTGACAACACTCGATGGAGAGTATGGAGGCTTGGCCTGGACGCTGACCATTGTTTCCTCCTTTGCACCGTCACCTGCCTTTCTAAGTCAGACCAGATAGACACTAATGATCCTAAACTGAGAGATAGTTTGGGACACCATGATGATTAATTTCCAAAGGAACAATAGAATACTCTAGTGTGACGTTATAGAGAGCCTTTCATCCCAGCCGCTAAAAATAGTATGCATTATTCAGATGTACCCTGGAGTCACTTGAAAATATTGTATTTTGCTGCGATTAGATTTAATTTGCAATTAGAGGACAGGCTCAAAAGACTTTAGTGTGAATCTAGTTTGCTCAGTCTCCTGTTCTCTCTGATTTCCCATCACAATCACATCAGTGTTATATTTTATTAATTTGGTAATTTGATAATACTGTATAATAAAGCAGGTATTTATCTTATACTTTATGGCTTTTCTCTATGCTCAGAGTGGCTCAGAGTATTTAGCACAAAGTGCTTGCCCTTAGAGACAACCAATTATCTATTTATTCATTTTTTATTATTTTTCTGTACTCTTGTGCTCAATATGAATGATTATTGAATGCACATCCTTTATTTAGGAAATAATTTTTAAAAATTGAACCTGTGTATTACACATCCTTTAAACAAACTATTATGTATAAACTATTTAAGAATACAGTCACACAATTTCCCCCTAAGTATAAGAACTGGCAGCTACACTGCGATCCAAAAATATATAGTACATAAACAATGCCCCCAGTGACAGTATTTAATAGTTTTCATTAAATGTTTTCAGACCACAAGGAGAGACATTACCAAGGGCAGGGAAACGCAGCCACTCTGAGCCTCAAAGGTGTTTCATCAATATTTCAGCAGAACGGGTTTATCTCTCGTATAAAACAACTGGCTGCCCCCAAGGATCCATCTTGCAGTGTAACGTGCTCCCCTGTGGACCAGCCTCGAATGATCTAAACCAGCCGCATGAGCACAGGTGCAAAAATAGGAGCACAAAAGCTTCGGGCTGTATGGCTTTGAGTATGTTAACTTCACTCTGCATCCAGTGCAGGAAATGCATCACAGTACAAGGCATGTTTTAACACAAACCAGAGAGGACACTGCCATCTTCAGCCGCACAGTTAAATTGACCTGGATACTGGGGGAAATAAATTAATAAAAGTAACAACACCCATTAATAATCTGCTAATAATCTGCTGTATGTGCAGTTTGAACATCTCCACAATATGCTGTTTCAGTTATCTTACCATTGTTAATCTGGAGCTTTACAGTTAGGTAACCATATGAAATGAATGAAAGGTTGATGATTCTATCCCAAATAATAAAATGCCAGAGTGAATCTGGTCTGCTTAAGACAAATATAGCAGTATGTGACTCACTACCATTTACGCTCACTGTACCATCCATATAATACAAAGTGAGACACTACACAATCCAGCTCCTGGTGCTTCTCTCACATGTGAAAATAAGCTTCCAATTTTGTGTCACTGCAGAGCTATGCTGCATGCCAAAAGCTTCAAATGGTGCATGGTAATCGCCCACCACAACCCAAGCTAGAGAGTCAGCACAGTTGTGGATCTGGGTCCGTAAGGCCTAAAGCAAAGCTGTTGCCTTGTCGCATGTCAGGTTACGACCATATGCTGAAGATATCTGCTCGGCCTTGGCCCTCTCTCCTGTTTGTTGGCTTATTATGCTGCACAGAGTCTGGCCAGAGCAAAAGTACATTCCTCTGTAACAAAATGAATAAGGTCAAAAGGAAACTTAAAAAAAAAAAAAAAAACAGGCAACACAGGCCTAAACAGTATGTACAAAGGATTCACATCAAGACTGTAGTCTCTGGAGCATGGAGTAACTAAATTTGGAGATTGACTTCACCACTTGCTGCACCCATTTGATTACTCAGTCATGTGATTGTCCATGATGCAGAATCTTCACAATGATCATTTGGCACATGCAGCCACATCCTGGTATTGATGGCCATAAACCCAATGCTGTAATTAAGACCTCCTGCTATAAATACTGTATGACGTTATTTTTGAGAACCCATTTTCCAGTCAGGGTTATGTGAATCATATACAGGACTGTTTTCCTAAATCACATATCTGAACTGGGTAACAATTCCAGAATCATTTTTGGCACAAGAAGCAGGAGAAAGAACAAATAGTTAAGGCACCAGAATTTTTAATATGAGGTCATAAGTTTCAAGCTTTAGGAAGAGCCTTACTGCAGTGCACTTCTATTTCTTTTAAAATCCTTTTAATTAGTAAAGTGTGCAACTGTAGGCTATGAAGGTTGTGTTTGAAAGCATTAGCTTCACATCACAGTATGGGACTATGTTGCTAATACACATACTTTATATGCAATGTCTTTTAAGATCAATCACTGAAATTCTGCTCTCTGTTATGTTTTATTTTAAAAAGACTGATGCTAGAAAATATTACCAAAAAAAAAGAGAAAAAAACACAAAGATATTGTTTGAAAACATATTTGTTTTTGACATGGTAAGATCTCATACTGCCAATTGACTATAGAGAAGAAGTATATTTGTTCAGTCCCCTTGGATAAAAAGTAGCCCCACAGCATGATGCTGCTACCATTGCAGTTCGCTACACATTTGGATTTATATATACATTTATTCATTGAAAAGACATTTTTCTCCCAAGTGTTGCACAGAGTAAAGAAAGGTGCATTTCACTGCAGGGATCGTGTTTCTGAGACACAGATAGTTTTTGTTTGAGTAAGAAATGGTGGCACAGCAAAAGTAATTACTCTGTATGTATTTCCTCATTAAACCACATTCCAATTTGCTTTGATGTTAGTCATGGAACATAGGGTGATAAGTCTTACATACTTGGCAAGGAAGCGTATTTTAATGCTATGGTCTATACCTGCTGTAATCTGAAGTTCCCTATGTGGACATCTGAATGGCTGAAGTGTCCAAATATTCTTCTGATTGAAAAATTAATATTTGATTTGCATGACAGTTCTAATGGATTCTGGAATATCTAAACAAACTTTTGGAACTTATTAGACAGTGCAATGGGATCATACCTGTGAAATAGTGTAACCTTTTGACCTCTTGCCATTGCTTTAGGTACCTGGATGTTTCTGTAATTTCTCGGTGTATTGCCTTTAGATGCTGTGACCCAGTGCTGTTCATAAAGCTAATAAAACCAATAAAGCCAACAAACAAAAATGGCATTTTTAAAAGCACACTTAAATGCAAACATTTGCATCCAAAGCAGTGATTTTATTTCAGAAAACAGAGGAAGGAGGAAGTTGAAGAGCATGAACCAAGCTCATGTTCATTATGTCATATATATCTTTTCCTATCTGTCAACTAGCAGGGCAAGATGTGCCTGTCTGTTCCTTTCAGTTTTCTTAACTTTTTACAGAATTTCACTTTGGGAGAAAGTGCTACTCTGAGTGCAATTTCCGTGAAATTCTGCAGATTGACAGGGACATATGGGTTTTTCTACACCTGCTCTATTTACTAGCCCTTGTCTTTTCTCTTATTAGATTGTCAGCCATCACTAAAATTTCTTCCATAAAGGATTCAGAGTTAAAATCAATATGGAATCAAGAATCCATAGTGACAAATATTCTCTGAGGGCATGAAGCTATACATTTTGTGCTTGCACATTTGTTTTAGAGGAGACCACAGATTTTATTAGGTCGTGGGGTAAATGTCAACCTGTTCACTTATGTGCTGTTATACTAAGACAAATGAGGATGCTGTTTTCTGATATGGTAGACATTTCAATGACAGGTATAGCCTTATTGATTATTGTGTATCTATACAAGTGCTCCATGTTAGACAGCTGAAAGTAGTGCAGATAATAAATTCTGTTTAATGTGACCTTTTACCCCTACAGGGCAATAAGGAAAAGTGTGTTGTTTCATAAATGGTATTAACATATAAAACTGGATAGGATGGAATTAAGTATTCTGATCATATGGGACATGTGCCAATCATGTTTTACCGTTTGTATTTAATTTTTGTGAGTAGATTTTTTGACTGAATGTCTAAACCTGCGGGGGGCGTGGTGGCGCAGTGGGTTGGAGCGGGTCCTGCTCTTCGGTGGGTCTGGGGTTCGAGTCCCGCTTGGGGTGCCTTGCGATGGACTGGCGTCCCGTCCTGGGTGTGTCCCCTTCCCCTCCGGCCTTACGCCCTGTGTTGCCGGGTAGGCTCCGGTTCCCCGCGACCCTGTCTGGGACAAGCGGTTCAGACAATGTATGTGTGTGTGTGTCTAAACCTGTGTTACTTAATAACATGTATGCTGTCAGGGTTCATGTTTTTTTTCTTTAATATTACCTTTTCAACTGGCAAGATATCTGGAAAATTGCATCTCTGACAATTAAGTGGTTAGACCACACATCTATGCTGTTAAAGTAAGATCTGCTGTGGAAATGAAAGGAAAAGGGGGAAAACTTTTAATCATACTATTAAAAAAAAAAGAAAAAAAAAAAACAGTTATGGGCTGAATCTTCAAAAGTTATAAATGCTTTAATGAATAGTTTCTCATTAGACATTTAGCTATTACCATCAAATAGGTTGGTAGTGTTTGTACACACACACTGTCTAAACCACTTGTCCCATACGGGGTCGAGGGGAACCGGGGGCCTAACCCGGCAACCTGGCGCAAGGCTGGAGGGGGAGGGGACACACCCAGGACAGGACGCCAGTCCGTCACAAGGCACCCCAAGCGGGACTCGAACCCCTGACCCACCAGAGAGCAGGACCCGGTCCAACCTACTGTGCCACTGCGTCACTGCACTCCCCCCTGCATTGTTTGTAGTGAACAGTAAATGTAATAGTAATTCTTGTGTAATTAGAAATTGTACTATATAGGTTTCATTTCAACAGAAGAAAAAAAAAAGAAAAAAAAGATTTGGAAAAGAAGTCTAGAGTTTTCCAAAATTAAATTCAGTACATTCTATAAAATAATATGATAAAATAATGGGTAATCCTTAATGTCAAATGCCTACATATGCTGGAAATATATAGGATTAAATAAGAACACATATATAGTGAGCATACTGTCCAACTGAAAACAGCCAGGTGGTTTTCACATGGCAGAGCAACCTCAGCCAGGTCCCTACACACAGGATACAGAAGACCTGGCAATGCCCACTCACAGGTGAAGTGATGCCAGCAGCCTGTAGGAGAGACATCAAGTCTAATAAGGCTTCCTTAAACCTGTCCTGACAAATGGATATTTGCATGTGTGGCAACAGCCCAGAGAGCTGCTCTCCCACAGCTAAGGACTGTCATAATGGCTGTGTCATAATGATGGGGTTTAGAGGGTCTGGGCGATCACTTTGGCAGGCAAGGTTGATGCAATGCTGTAGATTACCATTCTCAGCAGTAATCATGAAATTATGATGCAATAGTTTTCACTTCTGGGAAAAAAGATGAAAAGGTGCCTTTGCACAGAGCATGTGATGTAACAGTCTCTGAGCTCCTCCTTACATGTGTTTAGCAGATCATCCAATAGCTGGATCTAAAATCTCACTGAGAACTCATGGGACTATCAGCAGGTGGTGTATGACATGAACTGGCAGATTTCCTTGTGGAACAGTTCCAGGCCTTCATGGTGACCGTGCCACCCTGAATGCAGAATGTAAAAGCTCTATCATGGCCACAAAATCTTTTTTTGTCATTGTAATAGCTTTGCAAAAACATGATGACCTTTTAGTACAATGTAATGATCTGCAATAATGAGCTTTGTTGTGATGATTTTAAAATAAAGGTATCATAGTACTACCGTTTTTAGTACTACACTTAAACCATATTTTCTAACTTATTTTTAATCCTTTTGAAGTACACTTCAGAGGGGTGCTATGCTCCAAAGTGTACAAATAAATTGAGAATTTATTGCTGAATCAAGCTTTCAATGAAGCAGTGTGGTAACCATTTTCTAGTTCTTTCACTGCCTTCCTAAGGTCTACTGAAGAAACAAACAGTAAGAAAATGCCATCAGGGCTGTTTAATAATTAATTGTAATTCTATGCGGTAGAGCCCTGAAACGTGAGTTTCTGGGACCCTTCATGTGTAGAGCGGTTTTCTGTGATCCAGCTGGTATGGGGTGAAATTTAAACAGGCAGACAGATTTGATAGATAGATAGATAGATAGATAGATAGATAGATAGATAGATAGATAGATAGATAGAAGCAAAAAAATATGTAATGTTCTATGTCATTTGCAGCCAGTTTCTTCTGGAATAAATCAAGCCGTGTCTGCTTCTTTACATACTGACCCAGAAGAAGCTTAAGTTAATAACTGACTCCACCTTCCCTTTCATCTCGCTTCCTCTTTTACATTATCATCATGATCCTAATTGAAGAAACTGGCTTCCTGCCTTTTCTCTCTCTCTCTCTCTCTCTCGCTCTCTCTCTCTCTCTCTCTCTCTCTCTCTCTCTCACTAGGGCTGTTTATCAGAATGCACAAATGCTTCTGTTCTCAGAAACAGGCCCGTCATTATTTCCTCCCCTAAAGCTCACATAAAGGTAACATGATGTCTATCACGGTGAATTGGAGAGATGTACTTTATTTATTTATTTATTTATTTATTTATTTATTTATTTATTTATGTTTAGGAAGACCCCTGCCTGAATCAACTTGAGTTTCTCCTAAGAGCTAATTATCCAGAGCCTGGAATACTGCATGGTTCAGCACTGTCTATCAAACTGCCAGCCACCATTGACATCACCAGCCAAATGTCAAGTTCGGCCTTTTGTGATCGAGACAAGCCTATTACTGTGAAGCGTATGGGGGAGGGTAGGCCACACTGGGAATAATAAAAAAGCTGCCACGTTCTTACAAAGAACCTAAACACCAACTGCACTATTACTCTCCAGCAGCCTTCAGGAAAGCAAAGCAGAAAATGAGGGAAATTGTGTTTTGTAATATACAAGGTTGCCTTTACTGCCTCTGCCACGTGATGGGATATTTTAATCCCGCCCCCTCAAACTCATATAAAGCCACTTCAATAAGGAAAAAGTGCTGGGAATATGGTGAAATCTGTGTTGGAGTGGAGTAGGGTCCGATGTTTCTATTTAGGGCAAAGTGAACATATCTTTTTTTTGGCGGAAGCTTTTCATAGAGCTTTTCCATTTTCACAACATCCCTACAAAGAAAATCTCTTTTTTGCTGTTGCTGTCAATGTTGCATGAAAAAGAATGAGTGATATTACAGGGAAAAGGAAAGTGACACTCAAAAAAGATGACATGGCACACACATAAATGAGTCACTTTACACCAGAACCAGCCAGTTTGATCATAAAACCACAGTCCTCCGTTACATCTCGCTCTGAGCGAGACTTGGAAAGACTTGAGTTGTCAAAATCCAAGGGGTGAGTCGCTGACATAAAGCATTAATGCTTGTTATCTGATCGAGGCGAGTATCAGGTACTTTGAAAACACAGGTGCTTTGCTTCTTCTTTCGATGGAAAGCGTCACTTTCCTGAGGTACAGCAGATGGCACGATAGAAAAATAGATGCAGGTACTAATAGACATAAATATTTTTTTGCAGTAAAAAAGTCTGTCAGTGTTAAGTATTTTTTTTTTTTTACAATTATTATCAAAGTACTCACAAATGTTCATCACTACATATTTATAAGTTTAATGTCCCTGTGCAAGTAGACATGAAAAGCAATGAAAAAAAAAAAAAATTACAGAGTTTACTTATTGAATCGCACCCCTGCAGCTGCTTTGAAAATAAGGGAAACAACTACAACTGGTTTCCCAAATCCTTTCTGGAGAAAACAGAGTTCTGTCTATTTTCTTTTTTTTCTATTTATTTTCTTTATTTTATTTTTTTAAACTCTGAAGCTATATAAGGAATGTGTTGCTATATACTGGGAAACTGGAAGTGTTGGAAAAGGAAAAGGTTGCAGGTTCAGATACTGATGGTTCACATACTGCTGTAGTACCTTTGAGTAAGGTACTCACGCTAAATTGCTCCAGTAAAAATTACCCAGGTGTATAGATTAGTAGATAATTATAGGTAGTTTGACATGATAATTTCCTTTGGAGAAAAACATTGCAGAAATGTTGACGTGAGATACTTTACATCTTGAAATGATCACAGTGGCTTCAAAGTCCAGTCTGCAGGATGCTGAACATTTCGTTGCTTCGTGGTTAAAATAAAAAAAATATATATATTTCAGATCTTCTTCTATTATCAGCATTATCATGATCCCAAGGCTAATTTGATGTTTGCAGACCTTTTTTGTTACAGTCATGTTACACATTATTTTGTCTTTTTTTCACAACGACATAGATTTGCAATAAATACTTTCAGACAGAAATGGGCTCTAATCTTTATAGATGATGTGTAAATTGAAACGGTCTCCGTTGATACAGTTTAATCACGCACCACCTCTGCATATTGTAAACATATGCATCTTGTAGATTTGAGTCTGTCTTTTGTATGAGGTAAAAAAAATAAAAATCCATCCTGAATTTGAAAATGAAATGTAACATGTTTTCTGGAGAAAGAATCCGTTTAAGTATTTCTACACTTGATAAAGGCAGAGTAACATACCTGAAATCACAAGAATCTGCAATTTGCACACTGTGGAGAATAAGCAAATGCAGTAATTATTTACTTTCGCAACTAAGCATCCTTTGTAAAGGTGAACTTCTGACTGCTGTGGACTCACAGCTTCCAGAAAGAAACAACAACCATCTGAATAGGATGGAAACATAGTCTTTGTGATAGACAGGGAGACAAACTCTTCCCCTTGAGATTTGCTGAGGAAGCATTGCTACAGGCAAAACCACTGCTCACGTACCCCAGTGGCAGGGGTGTGCTGGGCCATGAACAACTTTAACACAGAGCTCTGAAAGACTAAAATCGTAAGCGGTTGCTTGCCTCATTCCATATTTCTCCATCCATTCATGCATCTATGTATCTATCTGTCCACCCATTCATCTGAGAACTTACTTTCCCTCTGGCCATGTACTGAATTAATGATATACTATTGTTTGGAAAAAAGCTCTAACTTACAGTCTGTGGTTCTACAAATTTTAGGAAGAAATTATAAAAGGAAAAACAGAATGAGGCACAACCAGTTCTACTATGGACTGTTGAATTCATCCTGGTCTTGTTGAACTGCTATAAAGAACGTTGCAATTTCGGTCTTCACCGAATTGAAATCGTGGTACAGTTCAACTCTTGCTACAAGGAAACTTTGTCAATCATGTAAAAAAAAAAAAAAAATTATCTAAAACAGGCAAAGCCATTGTACCTGAATGCTGACATATTCAATTCTTCAATTGTTAACACAAATATCAACTAATGGGAAACTACTGCCAAATTTTGAAATTATAATAGGTTCAACCTGGTAAGCATAGCTTCTGTCACAACATACATGTTCTTGCATTCATGTTGGTTTAAATATGACTTCATACTGATTCCCATAATTGAAAAGTGCAGTGAAGACATATATTTCATATCCAGTAATAATACACATACACACACACTGGCTGAAACCGCTTGTGCTCAGTGGGGTTGAGGTGAGCCAGAGCCTAACCCGACAACACAGGGTGTAAGGCTGGAGGGGGAGGGGACACACCCAGGACGGGATGCCAGTCCATCGCAAGGCACCCCAAGTAGGACTCGAACCCACGACCCGGCCAAGCCCTCCACAACCCCGCTCAGGACAAGGATGGTTGATGATGAATGGTTACTAAGCTTTGTAGGAAGTTTATTAACTGAGAGTATTATTTTTGAGCCTCACCACACCTACACACACACATATTTGCTGAAGCTGCTTGTCCCAAGTGGGGTCACGGAGAGCCGGAGCCTAACCTAGCAACACAGGGCGTAGGACTAGAGGAGGAGGGGACACACCCAAGATGGGACGCCAGTCCACTACAAGGCACCCCAAGCAGGGCTCAAACCCCAGACCTGCCAGGGAGCAGGACTCAAAACCCGCTGCCTCACCGCACCCCCCTGCCGCAATAACAGTATAAGGAAATTTAATAACCTTGAGTATAGTACTAGCTTTGAACTGCTCATTTAAAAATTACCCTGCTGTGTACCGGTACATAACAGTAACTTGGTTCATATAGTATGCACTGCAAGACAGTAAAATAATTGTAAATGATATATGAATGAAACATAAACCACGTGCATGGTTTAGTATAAATGCTGGGGATGGGTGAATACAGTGTGGTAACATTTGTCAAACTTCAGTGAAAATATGCAGCAAAAAGAAATATAAATAAATAAATTCTCTAACTCCCACACAAATTTACTGCAATACACAAAAACAGATGGACACAGTGAGTCTTATGTCTCAGTGGCGAGAAAATAAAAACACAGCTTGTCTTTCCAGTTGCTTGCACTGACCCACTACTGAGTTTGAGTGTTTTTATTTTTTTTAATTTATTTATTTTTTTTTTTTTTTAATATATAATTGAATTTCAGAACACCATTTCTCTTCTCCTTACACTGTAAACACGATCTTGTCACATTCTTTCAGATACCATGTCTAATTGTCAATGGTACTCTGTTTGACTCTGTATCCCTTGTGTTTCATTGCACTCCAGATATTTTCTTTGTAGAGTTAGGTTATTTGGGCTTTTTCTTTGCTTTTTCGATTCCCTTTGCTTCCTCTTCACTTTTGTAATGTTTTGTTTTTTGCCTCTTTATTTTGAGCCCTTTGACTATTTGCCTTTTCACAAAAAACGTTAAACACACACTCCTGTTTGTGTTTTGCTATCTTGTCAATTCGTGGCCCATAACTTATTACAAAAAACTATATGTTACACCCCAAGACAATGTTGGTTGTAACAGCCTGAATTGGACAGTTGGAGATAACCCACACAAACATGGGGAAAACATGCAAACTCTGCACAGACTGAGACAGGTTCAAAGCTACACCTGAACAGCTCAGGTGCTGTGAGGTGACAGTGCTACTCGCTGTGCCGCTGTGTAGCTTATTATCACATCTAGCATCACGTCCACAGTGCACCCTGGCTCACATCCCATCCTTCTTGAAAAGCATCTAGACCACCACAACCCTACATTGAAGAAACGAATAATGACAATATATACATATAGCTTGGATTTGACACTACCTTTTTTAAACTGAGTCAAATTCACCATTACACTTCTTTCTGTTCATCTGAAGCACATCCAGATTCCCAGTGCTGTGTATTGACATTTATGAATGTTTTGGATTACCTTTCCAAGACCTGATCAACAGGGGAGTCTTGAAAACTCTTCAGGCATAATTCAAGCAAATGCTGTAATGTATAAAGAAAAGCAGCCCAAGGTAAATGTTTGGTGTCCTAGTAAAACATTTTCCTCTAGTATGCATTCCTTTTTTGGTCTGAGCCAAGCTTAAGTTGAAGTACTGATTCGTATTAGTTGTTTCGACCTTTTGTTACTCAGCTATTGTTTAACCACTACACTCAAACTGTTTCCCTTAAATTAAATTTACATTTCTTTTTGCTGTGTTCAAATATCAAACGTTTAAATTTTGTATTTTTATACTGACAACAAATTTTTGCTTAGTCCTCACTAAAATATTCCAGTGCCTAAGAAGATGAAGAGCATCTTTGTGAACATCATTTTCAATAAGCCACAAATAATAAAGAGAACTGTGTCTTCCCAATATTGTTGAAATACTGTCACATTAGCAAAAGAATCTCTCTGTTGATCGATCAATATGATTGTAAAACAGTTGAACCCATTGAAGGGAATCATTTGAAGTGTAATTAGGAATAAATTATTATTACAATAATGCTATAATAAGTTATTAAGGGTAATGTCACAGTGCATAAGGAGTGGTCAGGAAATGACAAAAACATTAATGGAAATGAAAAGATATTAAATAAAAGAAATACTGTAGTGGGAGTCTGTTCAAGGGAGTGGTAAGACAAGCTGTGTTTGGGTTGTCTTTGTCGAGACTGCCCATCTGTTCCTTTTTGGTTAGTTGTTGTTGGAAAGCCATGTGGGTTTGCTGAAATTTCTCCGTTGAACGATATATTCCAGATTAATTTCCCAGTAACACTGTACCTATACTCATAACTTGCCTTGTCCTGTCACTGAAGACAGATTCTTTTCATATTATTATTACTACGATAGTTAAATTGACTAGTATCTCTATTAAAAAAAAAAAAAATTAAAAACTGCTGGTCTTTAAAAACTGCTAAAAAAAATAAAATAAAATAAAATAACCCCTGTGATTAAAAAAGTTCATAATGTTAAAATCCCTGCTGACAATTTATGCAGGTCAATCACACATTATGTCCAAACTGTTAATATAGAACATCCAAAAGTGCTGCACCCATCACTGCCAATAACAGCGTCTATGTCTTCTTTGCAAAGGTTTCTTTCTTTCTCCTCCTCCACATTGTGTTTACTATTCAGCATCTCTCCTTGTGGAACTTATTATTTTAAAATCTAACTAATTAAATAATTCCTTGGAGTATGTGTTCTCCATTGCCTATCATTAATCTTAGTAAATTACAAAATGGAGCAATGAAGCATTTTAATGACTTTGAATGCGGGTTTTCTTTGAATTTGCTTTGATTGAAGCATAGCCCAATTTTTCATATTTAAGTATTCCAAAATTGTTTCATGCTCCCTTGAATATAATGGAATTCCATTGTTAAGGTATAACATAAAACATACTGAGTTATATGCAGTTTTTTTATTTCTGCAGCATCTCCCAATGAATATGAAAAAAGCAGTTCTATGTGTTGAATGCATATATAATAATAATAATAATAATAATAATAATAATAATATGTACTTGGGAGAGTTGATTTGCTTTTATATTTTTTTAAATTATAGGTTCTATGTTCCCATGTTTCCTATGTTGTTTTTGTTTTTTTTTAATGAAGAGGAATAGGCTTAAATATCAATAGTGCTATTGTTAGGCCTTGCTTTATAAACATCAGAAATGCAGTTTAAAGTCCCCATGCACTGACTACAAAAGTACGTAGGAGAAAAAAATAGTTTTTATATACACAAATATAAACCAATAAATAACAACTGAGGGCACAAATTTTCCACCCATCAGTACAATACACCTGTATCAGCTGTGGTGCAATTAATTGTTTTTAGAAGTTCATTCACTAGAAAGGGGCTGATGTCAGGTTGGAAGTTGCAATGTTCTAGTGCTAAGACAGGAGAGACTGTACATACTACAACAGTTGCCTTGGTGCTTCACTAGTCTCAGCTTCATGGGAGAGGGGCAAAAAGAAAGCTATTGTCATGCCAAAAAAAAAAACCTCATGTGACATCTCAGCTGCTGTTTGCAGCAATCTGGAAGGTTCTAATTGATCCAAAATGTAACTTTTTGATAATCAATTTAAACCGTATGTTTGGCAGAAGGCAAACACTGCACTTCGGTGAAAACACACCACCTTCACTGTGAAGCATGGTGGTGACAGCATGCCGTAGGGATACTTGTCTGGAGCAGGGCCTGGAAAAACTAAAGATAGAGCGTAAAATTAAAGTAGCAAAGTACAGGGAAATCCTGGAAGAAAACGTACTGCAGTCTGAAATGGAGTTATAATTTCGGAGAAGATTTCAAGCAGAACAATGACCCCAAAGACGAATCAAAAGCCACAAGAGAATGGCATAAAAATAAAAAAAATAGTCTATGTCCTACAGGGGGACCAATCAGACAATGGGCCTCAATATGAATGGGATTTTGTTGCAGGATTTGAAAATTGCAGATTGCTCACAGCTCCCAACTAGAGAGAATTTGACTAGTTTTCTAAAGAAGAATGGACAAAATTATAGTGTCAGCTTTCTCCTGTATGTCACAAAGATTGTCTAAAGAAAATGAAATATTGCAAAGGCAATAAAATGACAGAGCTTTACATATACACTGTAACGATTATGTGAGTATAGGTTAATTTATGACAGTACACACAGATTCTTTAAAACCTGTTATTACCTCTCACCTGTCAAACTGGATCATTATGGTAGCAGCATCATACTATAAGGATGTTTTCTCCAGATCAGACAGGGACACTGCCATCAAGTGCAAGATGGAAATGGACAGCTTCCTGCACAAGAATCTGCTTCAGTCACAAGATGATATGTGTGTCATGTTCAATTCATGTTCCAACTAAATACTGGGCAAAAAACAGAAAACAACACTTAGAAACAAGAAGCAAATCATTGTTAAATGACCTAGCTAAAACCATTAATTGAATACCATGGGAAAGAAGTAGTATGACTTGAAAATTACTTTCCAAAAATAGTCTAACCTTGGAGATTTCTGAAGATGTGCATTGAAGATCTTCAAATGTTAAATTATGCAGTCGTCATACTGACATATCCATGAAATCTCAGAGCTGTAAGCGCAGCTACTGGACTATCTATTAGTTTTGCAAATACGATATTGTAATATTGCATCCAGACAAGACGCTGTTTACACACACAATGTTGACAACCACTTGTCCCAAGCAGGGTCACAGCAAACTGGAGCTTAACCCAGCAGCACAGGGTGAAAGGTTGGAGGGGAAGGGGACATACTGAGGGACAGACACCAGTCCATCACAGGGCACTGCAAGCAGTGCTCGAACCCTGGACCCACCACACAGTGAGCCCTGGCCAAACCTGCTCCACCACTGCAACCCCCGAAACTGTTTACTGTAACGTACAAATTCGGACGCAAGGAGTGATGATGTCAACAGCTAGTGAAGTGCACCGTGCAACTTATAAAATGAAGTACCGGTGTGCTAGAATAAACATGGGACATAGAAAGTGCATGATAGAAGAACTGCTGAAGAAAGGTACATAGTAAGTGATTATCAACAAGTTCCTAGAGTAAAACAGAGGGACAAGAGCAAGACTTGGATAAAGCGGCGTAATAACAACAAGGGTGAAGCACAGGAACAGAACCCAAGCGACAGTAGCAGACAGAAGACAGAAGATCAGGACAAGAACAAAACAACCAGTATGGAAACGTGGAAACCAGGTGAGAGAACGAAGGAAGCTGAACATTTACGAGTAACATTATTTAACGTCTATCAAGGATCCACAACTCCTCCAGCCCCCATTTTGCCTTTTATACTTTGTGCTACAATTAAAAGCAAGTCCACGGATTCCTGACAGTTGACTCAGAACTGGACTTCTGATTGTTACTGCAGCTCCTGGTCATGGCACTTATGTGTTTATACTTGGGGGAAAAATTAATTAAAAATGCTTTGTGTGTTGAATTTCTGTTAGCAAATAATACGGATTAGAAAAAAAATCACAGAGTAAAAAGTTGTCGTTGCATTCTGTAATTATATATCTGTATAATAGCAAACCTTTCAAAATCTCCACATGTTAAGTACTAACAATGGCCTGCTTGCTGACCTGACATGCCTTTAATTTGATATATCAAGCAATTTCATGTTAGGTCACAGATAAATTAAACCACATATTAGCTTTTATTAACTCTACTCACCAATGACCAACAAGTCCTGCTCACACTTATAAATTTCATATCCAGGCATCTAGTTTCAATGGTTTCAACATTTTTTTCAAGAGGCATAAAGAATCTAATTTTATACTTGGCACACACACATTTAATCAACAGTTAATAATTCTGCAGTGGAGCTCCATAACTCTTGAGCACTTCTAGTCGAGCATAAACCACTGAAAGAACACAAATTTTACCTAATATTGACACTGCTTGTAAGTCAGTTAGCCGTAATTTAAAATGTGTTTAATATAGGCAATACTGTACCTATGTGCCCATTTTAACATATCAAACGATGGACATGGATAAATATTTTAAAAATTTCAAATATATTATATATATTCGGCTTGGTGGACTTGGTGGGCATGGTGGGGTGGCAGGTTTAGCCGGTCCTGCTGTGGAGGGGGCCCGGGGTTCGAGCCCCACTTGGAGTGCATTGGGATGGACTGGTGTCCCATCCTTGATGTGTCCCCTCCCCCTTCGACCTTGCACCCTGTGTTGCCGGGTTAGGCTCCACCTTGCCGCGACCTCGCTCGGGACAAGTGGTTATTGAAGATGGATGAATTATTTGGCTTGAAATTGTTCAGAGTTATTGTTTGCTAAAAGTACACATCTCAGCATGACAGTCTTCACGGTCCGCTGATTTATCAATTTAATTTTACCCTTTTTATTTGAAGGAAAAACTACAAAATATATAATTAAACATAACATTCTTTTACTGTCCCCATAACTTGTCACATGTTTGGGATTTTGGGTACGTACCTAGGTACCAATTCTGTGCCAGTTGTTGGCTGAGCTCCAATCCTGTATGCTCGTGTGCGCGAATGAACTGCTTAATGGAAGTGGGATGTTCAAGGCAGGGGGAAACGCAAAGAGTAATTAAGCTCACTCTCCAAAGCACAAAGGCACTGATGATGGGACCTATTTCCCTGATCCCATTTTAATCAGTGTGCTTTTTTTTTTTTCCTTTTCTTCAAATTTCTCCATCAAAATCTTGATGTTCCCTGTTGTTCTTTCCAAATGAGAGAATGAGAGACATTTTTAAAACTGTTCAAACTTTTCCCCATTGGACTAATTCAATTTTAGATATTTAAAATATGAAAAATGTTAGAATATATTGGAAGCAGTACATTTTTACCACTGAATTCTTAATGCTGAGCCTACATTACTGAACTATTACATTTAATAGTACCAAAGTATTATTATTTATATGACATTTTTTTCAGGGAAAAAAAAATTGCATTTGTATACTAAGCTACTTGAAATTATTTAAACATTTAGCCATATGAGTTATTTTTATTGGACAATTTAAGGGTCCACTTCTTTTTAAAAACATACTGTAGTAGAAGGTGAAATTTGAACCCTAGTCCATTGGCTTCATGATAATTCAAGTTCAAGTTGTTTTTATTGTCATTCCTCTATATAGCTTGTATACAGTGGAACGAAATGTTGTTTCTCCGGACACCATGGTGCAACACAGAACAGGAGTATAAGACATAAATAAAAATAAAAAACACAGGACAGGACGTGGATGCAAACATGGGCTTTGAACTGTAGGCACATGTGGTTCACCACTGAGCTTTCATTTACATTTACATTTATTCATTTAGCAGATGCTTTTCTCCTAAGCAACGCACATCTCCGCAAAAATACAATTTGTACATTACATTAGGAGAAAGAGACATAGCTGCAGACATGCGATTCTTCAGTAAGCCTAGTTTTTTTCTTTCCACTTGAAGTACTGATGTTCATTGCTCGAGTAGGTGCATAAAACGCAGGATAGACGAATCCTGATAACTTTCTTACACAAACATTTACATACAATACAGTAGTGGCTGTGTAAAGGCTTATCTGGGGATGAATAATAACTAAACTTATTGGTGCATAACAGTTTTTAATCCATCTTGCTTGAATCCATATACAGACAATATTACACTCAATCATACAATTAATTATTTCATCTTATGTATCTACCCTTCATGTATGTCTTCACTGCCTGCATGTAGCTGCTCATATCATGTTCAAAACTCTGGTTACAGTGTACAGGACCACCAAGGATTCTGCATTCTGACACCGACATGACCTGACCATAGGTTTGTATTAAAAGCTCTGTCTGTTGTGTCCCATTGTCTTTTTTTTGCAATGCACTTTCTCATAGCCGAAATTGTATGAAGCCTTACAGAAAACTATCTGTTAAATAAAGAAGTGCAAATATAAATGTAGTGTGTGAACATATATTTTACTGCTAAAATAATATATGAGTGTATATTTCTGGCTTTTTGCGGGGGGAAGAATCAGCTTCTCTTGTGACAAATATGTGCAAATGCAAACTCTTTAATGTACATCATTAAATTCAATTAGGCAATTTAAATCATGTCAGATATTCTGGAATTTATTTTCTGATTTATATGGATATTAGTTTTGAATTAGTTGTACCCAATCATTAAATTCCCAGTTGACAGCAATACATTAATTTACCTTTTTGTCATGATTAATCATTTTAATTCTATGTTTCATCTCAAGAATAATAATATGGGTTAAGCCAAAATATTAACAAGCTTCCATAATTATTTTCCATTTTTAATTCCACAGGCCTAATTTAATTTCTTTTTGAAAGAAACACCAGTCGATGAACTGGGAATTAATGTTTGCCAGTGCTCTCTGAAAAACATTACTTGATAGTGTTGCTACAGGTAAAGTTCATTGAAAGGGGCCAGTGGTATATTTCATGTAATAATTATTCAGTATAGTTGGCAGCTAAACTAAATTCAGCTAAATGCAGCTCATTCAGCATCACTGGTATGCATTTTCCAAAAAGTGAAAAGGAAAATCAACAATATTTGTATCTTAAGACAGGTGAAAAATTGTGTACAGTTTATCATTAAGCAGACATATTCAGAACAATGTTTACAATAAATTAATTAATTAATTGATTGATTATCAAGTTGGTACTTACTGCAGTAGTTCAAATATGAATACCTTCCTCAATATTCCTACAGGAGAGCAACTCCTAGTACTTCAAAAGGTTACATGTTCCTAACAGCTTGACTAAATAGTTATCCTAAAATTTATATATACATTTATTCATTTAGCAAATGCTGTTGTCCAAAGTGACGTACATCTTAGCAAAAATACAATTTGTGCATTACATTAAGAAAAAGAGACATGGCTGCAGACATGTGACTCTTAAGTAAACCCAGTTTGTTAATATATTTCTTCACCCTTGTTTTTGTCACTGTTATTATTGTATTTCATCAGAAAAGTAGTATAATAAAATGTTTATATTTCAGGTTGTAAAGATTAATCATAATGAGCTGGCATATCAAAGGTTTGGTAATTTCAGATAACTGTGGGGTACATCAGAAAAAAATTAATCGATGTTATATGCCAAGCTTTGGATGCCTTGTCAATTATCGAAATAAGGGTAACTGTATTTTCTGCAACTCACTGTATGCTGCTTGACATTGTGAAATTTAGATTTATTTATTCCTGCACTGAGCTGTAAGAGCTTATGACCTGCCATGAGGAGTTAGACTGACTTTGCTGTAATAGCTTTTCAGTTTCATATTGATCTTCCATATGACACTCAAAATAAAGTGCTTCAAAATAAAATGATAAAGTTTCGTATTATTGCCATGCTTCATCAACACATTTAGATCCTTTTCAAATGAAGCCAATGGACTGAAGGGGAGTTCTATAAATACATATCAAATCACTTCTAATCTATCATATTTAGCATTTTATTTTTATTAGCTCCTTGACACAAAGAACAACTTGTAAAAGTAATTCACACTGACCCGATGTTGACGGCAAAAGATACAAAGACATTAATATAGTTTGAGAACAAGGATTTAAAGGTAAATTCTGGACATTGCCCTTCTCACAATATAACTTAAGAAAAAAAAAAATCCATATGAAATGTTCTCTACTGTTGAAAACATATAAATTAACAAATAATATGACAATATAATTACATAAATTATATACAGTTTGCAGAACACAGTTGATCCTCCTGCTGTGTTTCAGTGAAATTTTGTCAATTTACAACTTTTCTTTCATAAATATTTTTTACTTCCTCTGAGTGCGATCAGGGGTTGCATAGTGGCACAGCTGGTAGTGCTGCTGCCTCACAGGTACAGGTTTGAGTTTGGATCATTCTTTCTGGAGTTTCTTCCTACAGTCCAAAAACAGTTCACAGTACAGGGAGCAGCTGGTAGTGCAGTGATTAGCACTACTACCCTTGGAATCCAAAGGTTGCAGGTTCAATTCCCCCTCCTCTGGCTGTAGTACCCTTGAGCAAGGTACCTCTCATAACTTGCTCCAGTAAAAATTACCCTGCTGTATAAATGGGTAAGTAACTGCAAGCTTGTAATAACTGTAGCCTTAACATTGTTAGTTGCTTTGGATAAAAGTGTTAGCTAAATTAACAAATGTAAGTGGTTAGAGGAAGTGATTGCAATAAGATCTTATTTTACTCAAAAATAAGTGGTGGCTACAAACCTAAAATTCCAGAAAAAAAAAAACTGTGCCAATGAGTAAGAATTAAATTTGTCGAAAGATCTAACCCAGTACTAGGTTATAATTTTACATTTTATAGTTGACTGATAAACTATATCAGGCCACCAAAGTTTGGACAGCAATACCAAAACAGAAGGCTTATAGAAAACACAACCCACCAGTTAATGGCTCTTCTTAGTGTTACCCTGGGTATTGTGTATGTGAAAGGAATGTACAAAACTGTTCAGTAGACAAGCACATGACATGTCACGCCAATATTTGTATTACTTTCCCCATTTAAACAGTCAGAAGCTTCCTGAAACAACATAGGTTAAGTGCCCTGCTCAATTTTGTAACAGCAGTGGCCCTCCTGAGACTCAAACATGCAACCTTCGGAAAATAAGCCTGGCTCCCTAACTCCTGCCATATGTTACTCACCCACTATGAAACTATGGCAGCTGTTAAAATTGAAGAACATAGCACGAAAATCAGTGAGTTGGTGTTCCTCACACCGTGCAAGCAAAAGCAATTCCAACAATCAATGTTTTGGGCCGGTGAAAGAGGTGAAAACAAAACAAGTTCAGACAACTTAAAAAGAAAAACAGAGATTGTGCACCGTTACATATCTCAAAACTCAATTGACATAAAAGGAAAATAGAAGTAGACAGAACAAAAAGGTGCACAATGCATTTTACAAAATATCACGTTGACCATGGAAATGTCAGTGAACGGCTCAGTCGCCAGTGTCCCATCCCCGCCAACTGTTTACTATCAACATAACTGGATGCCTCTAAAGTTCATGCATGGGTGCACTTTTTTCATTTGAAAGGCCATGGAGCATACCTTGGGACTGAAAACTGATTAAAAATACTACCATTTAATTCTTTTCTCACTCACCAGGCACAGAATTGTAATTAAATCTGTTAAACCTCTTGGGCTTCACTAACCTGCTACTTGCCATTACACAGTGTGTGTCCAACTTGACCTACAAGAAAGGTGACAAAGTTCTCCAGAGCCATTTTCAAGTTGGATCTGGAAACACAGCGAGGTTGTGTTTCCGTGCCTCTTCAGCATGTGTCCTCTTAGTTCTAAATGATAACTATGAAACCATGGCTCTGATAGGAGAGAAGTCGATTTGCGAAAATAAAATGGAAAATGTGCTGGAAATAGCTAAAGCAAGTTTTACAATTACATTAAGAAAATTATAGCAGCCTGTTTGTACAAAAATAAAAACTGAAACATCAAGGTTTTTACAATACAATAGTCTGTTCTCTAAAATTCTGACATGAATATTGATCTTTCTGTTCAATACTTAATTTAAGGTAACTAAATATTCATCTGCTGTCAATAATCACGTCCTAAAGCAAAGTCGTGGTTGCCTGATGCACTGAATGGGACTTTTCAGTTTGTTATAGAGCAATGACACACAGATACAAACACACACATATACCCACACACACACACACACACACACACACACACACACGTAGGGCAAGTTAGAGTCACCAGTTCCTCGCATAGACTGAGCCAGATTCAAAACCTACTGGCCAGAAGTTTTAAGGCACCAGTTATACCCAGAGGATCATCATGCCCCTTGGTATCTGAACGCTGTTGTGTAAAAATAAAATATTTCCAAAATCCTGTGTCATACTCAGTTCAGTTTGAAGTGCCATTTACATGAGCACTTTATGCAAAGGCCTATGTTTTTCAAATGTCTGTATTCTCATTTTGCTATTCCTACTTTAGTACAAAGGTTTGAAAAGGGTCAACTGAATATAAAATCCCTTGCCTTTAATTAAGAAAAAGTGATGGAGACAAAAACTGCAAAGAACCTGAAGTAAATGAATAACTGCTTTCTGTCCAGACTTAAAAGGTGCGATACCATCATGTAGTCAACTTTATGAACAAGGAAATGCATGTCGCTGAGAAATTCTTAAGAACAAAGCCCCACAGGGTTGCTCCCTAAAATATAAAAGCTTTGTAAAGGCTTCACTATACTATCCTGAGCACAGTAAAACTGAAAAATATGGATACGATTTTGTTGTATGGCTTTTCATAAAGGTTATAATATTGTGATCTGAAAAATGGCAAAAAATTATATTTAACACTCACTGTTGTGATGAATGTCAATTTGATACTTTGTATTACTTTAAGCACTCAGTTTAAGCAATGAAATGTAAAATTATATACATGAGCAATGCTCCAGCATTTTAAAAATATTTTCCTGTTAAAAATGCATCACAAAATTTAAGCTCTTTGCCGAAGCACAGCACATTAGCAACCTGGCCAAAACATCACACAATTACAGGGCTCTGCCAACGTTGGCAATTTTCATTAATTTTTTAGAGGTTGAAACTAGAAAATGCCAACAAATACAGTTTATGAATATGTACTCTGGAAAGTATCCACATTATGAATACAAGTTCCAGTACTCTACTTACATGAGTTAAAATTTTTAAAGCTTCTTATATTATTCACAAATACAGATGGTTTCAAAAAAGACTCGGAACTTTAAACTAGTACCTACTAAATTCCCATAATACAGATGATCTCATCTTTTGAGGAAATTAGGTGGGCAGTATTGGCCTCCTTAGGCCGTGGGATATGATGGCTTTCATAGCAACCAAGCTCTTAATTAACAACACGTAGAATTCTGAGACATTAGAGACATTGCACTACACAGATCACATTTAACTGAATTCTTAAAGTGATAACCTATCAACAAATCCAAACAATCATATTAAATCTGTTAAAAGTTAAATAAAAACCTGTCATATGAATACTTTAGTAAAAATAAATTAACTACTCCCCACTTTGTATGTAGAATGAAAACAGAAATATTTCTATTGCATTCAGTCAGTCTTTTAGTATTTCAGTCAATAAAGGCTAAACATAATTAATTGTTGAGTAACTAAAATAATTAACATCCAATTCTATGAGTGAAAAAAAAAAAACATTCAGAAAAATAATTATGATTCCAGGTTCTCAGTTAACCCATTTCATTTAACATATTTTAAATCACAGTCTGATGCTTTCCACCATATTGCACTGCATCTTATGCTGCACAAATTTTTATAATTCATTGCACATCTGTTTATAGATATTTATATATTTTGCTTTTTCATATGCATAAATAGATTTTCTATACATTTTTACATTTTACTACTTGTTTTTTTTTTTTAACTCATGTCAGACAGTTGAATAAAGCATTTCACTGCACGTCGTGCTGTGTATGGTTGTATATGTGACAAATGAAATTTGAACTTGAAGCAACTTACAGTATTAAGGTACTTATAGTTATTCACCCATTTATAGAGGTGGGTAACTTCTAGTGGAGAAGTTTAGCATAAGTATGTTACTCAAAGTTAGTATAGCCAGGGATGGGAATCAAACCTGCAACTCTTGGGTCCACAGTCAGTAGCTGTGACCACTATACAACCAGCAGTAAATCCCCTTCCATGCTTTACTTCTTGCATGCTCATCAGCTACAAGGGGGGGGGGAGTCTTTGACTCAATAATGCTGTAACTAGCCATTAAGCAATCCACAGAGCATGGTTCAACAGCCTTTCAGAGGTTTGTCAATGTGCTGTTTGATGTGTTTCAAGCAGATGCTGCAGTAAGCCATAGGTCTTCACTTCCTGAAGCAATTCATACATATCAGTATTTCGAGGAAAAAAAAAAGCTTTATGTGAATCTTACATCTGCATGTACACTATATGTCAATAAATTGCCCAGCAGTATAAATGGATAAACAATTGTAAGTACTGTAGTTTCACACTGAAAGTCACTCTGGAAAAAAGCATCACTTATATGATAAAATAGAAATCCTTCTGTAGGACATGACAGAATATATAGTTAATAAATGCATGAAAGCAAACATTCAGCAGCATGGATTTTTGAAGAAACAACAATGTCATTACATTACATTAGAGTCTCTGTAGTCTTTGGCAAACTATTGATGGTGGCCTATACCCCACCTGGGGTGATCGTCAAAAGTAATGAAGCTTGCATTCTATTCTATGTACAGCTGGTGAACTATTTTTGAATTACTTATTGAATTACTTCAATCATATTCAGTTTTTGTGAGATCAGGTTTTTTTTACTCCATACGTAAAGTGTTTTGATATTAGTTTTTAGTCTTGTCTTAGAGTTGTCCACAACAGATCTTCTGTACAAAAAAAGAAAAATTAATAATAATAATAATAATAATAATAATAATAAATTGGCATAAATAATATCCAAAACATGTTTCCAGTAAATAAATTGCTTTCCAGTTGGTTTACAAAATAAGTTTATTGCTTGGATGTGGTCTACTCAGGGTCACCCAGGAGATGGAACAATTAAGGTAAATAATGAATCCATCTATCCATAGTTACTGTACTTTAATGAAGTTCACTGTCATTATGTCTCTAAAGATAAATGCCGGCATTTACGTACATGTATTTCATTACAGCAGAGCAATATCTCATACTTAAGATTCACAACATAAACCACGTAAGTAATGTTTTCATGTGCTGATATGCATAGATATGGATTCCATTTTGGGATTTAAAATGTGTTTTCCAAGAATACAAAGCCATTAATGCAGAGTGATTGAATAATACTTTTATATATGTCACAGAAAACCTGTGGCTTTTTTTGAAAGCCTGAAAGATGTTGAAATCAATTTCCCCCACAGGCTAGTAATAACTTTGCTGCCATATCCCAACAGTCCACACTTTTTAGGAAGGAGCTGACACAAAATTTTACTTTTTTTGTGCTATAAAAGCATGAAATTGCTCAACTGGTTGAAAACACAATGAAAAAATGCAACTTTGAATACACAGGTCTCCCTTGACGTGTGACTATGGAAGTTCCAGACTTCTGACTGACAGTATTTTTCTACTCGCTTGCCCTGTGAACAGACAGCAATTTATGCATTCAAAATGTATTGAAAACCCCAGCTGTACTGAATACATATTATTTTCTCTGATCTGAAACATATCTGTGACACAGCTGCCAGAATCAGTTCAAAATAAAAGAGGAAAAAAATAATGAAAAAGCAAACCTCTTGATAGGCTGTGTGTTGCCTTATAGAAAGTGATTAATACACCGCTTTATTACATAATACATTATATTGTGATAACTCTTTGGTCATTTTGTGTTGATAAGGCCGGATTACAAACTTGAATATATTATTTATTTAATCAACATATGCCAAAAGCAATATCACTGGAAGGAACGCTAGTATTTCCATTGCAATGAGCCATTAAAGTTTGATTCAGATAAAACAAGAAATATTTAGTTCAGTTGTTATACAAGACTGTGAATCTGAAGGATGTCCACTGATCAAAGAAATTACAGTAATGGATTTTTTCTACAGAATACAATTTAATCAGCAACATGTTTTACGTTGCTTGATTTAGTTTTTTTGGGAGCGACATTTTGGGCATTATTAAAACCTTGTCAGTTTGTCCCATTAGTGTATCTGAATATGAGTTAATACCTTCTGTGACTCTTTATATATAATACTGCACTTAAGTATAATATGGCAGCAGAGAATGTCATATTAAAGTGTGTTATTGTCCGTACACCAAAAGTCAAAGAAATAGTTTAACCATTATTTCATATTGATACTTAATGTATGCAGCCATTAGCTAGTGAGGCAAATCTACTTACATTTGCATTAATACTGCAATAGTTTAAAAATTGCATTATCAAAAGCAATCTTTTTATGGATAAAGTACGCACAGAGATACAGGGTTAATCTTGAGGGAAAGTAATGTATAATAAAATATGTAATCACGGACAAAACATTTATCTGAACAATCATTTGCGAAAAAGTAAAATAAATCATCGACCCCCTTTCTCTTTGTGGTTGGTAGGAAAAAAAATTATGTGATGGTTCCAGGGGCCCTAAAGTACAAATGCATGCATCTATCTATCTATCTATCTATCTATCTATCTATCTATCTATCTATCTATCTATCTATCTCCCATAAAGATTTGTTCATACCTTGGCTAAAATAAAACAAAATAAATGAAAATAAAAATCACAGCTTCCTGCTTCATGACTACCATTACCACAGCTATTTCAAGCTATTTTATAAATCAGTTTGTCAAATTATTACACAAACTACTTCTGCTGCAATTGTTTCTGGAAATTCTGAGAGCACAGGGTCTTTTGCCCTAGATTTAAACTCACTGACAAATCTTGGAATTATCCAGTATTATATTTGATAACTGCACTTTGCAGTATTTTCAAATGGGGACCCTTAATAATTTCTAGTTCTTCAAAGGAAAGGATATAAGCTATATGACAGATTAAGCTTCAGTTTGATTGCAGGATTAAGGATTGTTATAAACATTTGGTTATTTGTTCCAGATACATAGATATAATTAAAAAGCACCTTCAAAAGTATTACTCATGTTTGTGTTTTACAGCAAAAAGGATATCCTCTTCAATATAGGTCACATTAAAAGATTTACTTTGAAAACAATAAATATATTTCTGAAATCAGCCACATGAACCCCAGTAAAAAAGAAAAATCACTTTTTGTTGTTTTGTTTTTTAAAATGTTCGAGCACTTAATAGTCTCCCGTTAGAGAAAACATTAAAATATTAAGCATAATTATGTTTCTCCATATTTTGTGAAGGTGAACACCAGTATTTAGACTCTTTTAAACTAAATTACATTTCTAAACAGTCTTTACATAATATTTAATTAAATTGTGTGAGTTTAATTTAATTATGCTGTATGCATGATTACAGTGTGTATAAATTGCTCTAATCCACACCAGTCATGATTTTTTTTACATTAATATTTTTACATTTGTTTCATTGTATGAAACAAAGGTTTCAGAATGTAAGTGCAGGAGCTCTTCGTAACAATATATTGTTAGAAAACTGTTGACCCAGAGATCTCAGCTCATATGTAACATTCATCGTCGTTGTGTATTATTCCACACAAGAACTCAGTCGATATTTACAACAGTTTCACAGTCTCAGACTGGGTTGAAACATGGAAACATTTGCCTGGAGAGTTGCAGAAAAATAATATATTTACATTATGCTACTATAATTTCGTTCTCAGCCTTTCCCTTATGTCTTCGGATTGTGAACACAGGGAGAACATGGACTCTCCACACACCCAGAGCTACATTCAAACTTACACACAGTCCTGTATCTTTGAGTATATTGAAATTCAACACAGTATGTACTTGTTAGAGTGGTAACTGGGCATTATGATAGAGGTGGTTAGATTTCCACAGAGGGACGTCAACATGGATCATGATCACTTGAGAAAAACACTTCTGAATGCTACAATCCGCACTAGATCAGAATGTAGCACTTGCCACCCACACAAGTGTTCAGAGTCAATATTTTCCAACCAGGTAAGAAGCTGTAAAGCAAGAGATTTAATGAAAAACGCACTTCGCCAGCATAGATATAGCATTGCTCTCCATCGTTGTTATTCTTTCGAAATTAGCAGTTTTCATCTCACTGGGAGGGCAGGAGATGGTGTAGTGGTTTGAACCATTGCTTTTGGATTTGGAGATCCCAGGTTTGAACCCTGCATCCAGTTGTAGTACCCCTGAGCAAGACTCTTACCCTGACTTGCTGCAGTAAACATTACCCAGCTATCTAACTGGGTTAATCATTATAAGGTGCTTTGGAGTAAAGCATCACAAAAATGAATAAATTTTAATATAATTTGAAACTCTGCCTCCGCAGATGACCTGTGCTTCAGCAGTTCTGCTGAGGAGGTGTCGAGTCAGGCAACCCCGTGCTGGGTGGGCTCATAGTTATTAAAGAAGGTGACATTGAGACCAGCTCAGAAGCAGCCCTTCTAATAAAAAAAAGTCTTAAAATTACTGTTATTACTCTCCCACGGCTTTCACCCCATTTTCGTTCTGAATTCTGGATCAGATAAGGCTGTCTGTAAAGGCCACCTTACTCATAGTCTTGCCCAGATGCTTTGAAGGCAGGTTGTGCTGCTTTCTGCCAAGCTGATTGCTTTCTTTTCACACCACAGGTCACACAGTGCCGGGACGGAGAGATAGCGCTGGCTGGCACACCCTGCCCGGTGAAAACCTTCCCTCGTATATCCGAACGTGCCAATTATGCAGTGTGCAGGCACTGCGGAAATCCTGCTCACAATCAATGGGCAAACAGAGTCTAACTGAAGTTTAAGCTGAAGGACTCATCCTGGGGTTTAAAAGATCATCTTTAGCAGCTGAGCTCTTTAAGATGCTGCTAAATCTTTGTCCATGATAAATCAAACTGTGGACCACCCTAATGGATGTCAACAACTGCACAGTGAGAGTGTGGCACAGACATGCAGAACAATATACCAATTGATTCTTTACAATGCTCTACTTGATGCTGAGGTTCAAGGGTGATCTGGTCAGGAAGGTCTAATCACGAAAGAGCTACTGTGTCTAGTGGCTGATTGATTGACTGCATTTGGTCATGTTTTGGACAAAAACCTTATATACTACTCTTTGTCTTATTTAGATAAAAGTTTCAGATTGTTTCTTTCAAGCCATCTCTATGTCTATATATAGGCATTATGCCTGATCATTAAACAAAACTGTGGGCACACGTATCCCATAAGACGGCATCAGCAACATGCTTCATGGGCTACATTGCACATGTAAAGCATGTCAACTTTCTGCTCTGGGACTTTCACAGCAGGCTGCCTCTTAATTAATCTTTAATTAGCATAAAATTAGCAATGTTGAGTTAATTCAAAAATATTTCAGGGAATATACAACAAAGATTTGCAATATTCCGGCAAACGACTAAAGGGTTTATATGTGGGTCTTTATTTCATACTGATCATGCAAATACATTTTTGTCTCAACTGAATTTTCAGGAAAGTTATAAGATGAGGTACGGAAGATGGGTTTCCATTATTGCATGATGGCAATTTTTATGGAAAGTTTAAACAGAAATTGTGGAATTCGATGTCTTTAACTGACAGACATTTACTGATATTTCCTTTTTATTTCATTGATTTTTAACACATAGGTATATATCCCTTGAGACACACACACACACATTGGCTGAAGGTGCTTGTCCAAAGCGGGGTCGTGGTGAACCAGAGCCTAACCCGGCAACACAAGGCGCAAGGCCAGAGGGGGAGGGGACACACCCCAGATGGGACGCCAGTCCGTCGCAAGGCACCCCAAGCAGGACTCGAACCCCAGAGCTACCAGAGAGCAGGACCCAGCCAAGCCCATTGCGCCCCCTCCCTTGAGACAGTAACTCATTAACGGTTTGTTGGAATGTTTTGCTCATTTCTATACAGTGAATAGTAGCCTAATTTTGTTAACTATGTTAGTACAAGATCTGAAATCTTAATCACTGATTTCTAAGATCTGTATGTCCAGGCCCTGTACAATTAAGTACAGTTCACCCATTACTTTTGTGTTTGGGTGCCTCCTTTAGTCTGAAGATACATATTTCAGGTGATCTGGTGTCTCAAAATTGCCAGTAGGGCATGTATGTGCAAGTAAATGTGTGAGTGTGCGTGAAACTGAGCTCTGATATACTGGTTTTTCTACTAGGATGGCCCTATAGGCAACCAGTTTAACCCCAAATACCCTGTTAGTCCTGTAGCACCCTTGAGCAATATGTGTACTAACAATTACTCAACTTTAATAAAATACTTTAAAATACATCATATAAAACCAATCTTCCCAGCACATAAAACATTCATTCATTCATTTATGGCAACATTCAAAATCATACTAAAATGTTGTAATGAGTGGCTGAAACTCATACAACTTACATATTACACAAGTTTGCAAATTCAAACTAATTTTGACTTTTTTGTTCCTCCTGACTCATGTTAATAAGGAAAAGAACCTGCTCAAGGGTAAGTCACATTACAACTGAGTAAAAGCATATTTCCCAACATGGAATGAGAAGGGATAAATCAATAGAATGAGAAAGATATTTTCATTAGACTGTGCTAGAAAACGTTATATTACTCCCATTCCTCAGAGCTACGTCCTGTGTGAAGCGTTAAATCACTAAATTTAAACAGTATCATGTGCTAGTTGCTGCAGGATTTTTACAGCATAACTGAACTGCCTTAAAATGTTATCCTATTACATGTGAATGTGCCTTGCTTTGGGATGATTTATTATTACAGGATCAAAAGCAAGACAACATCATGTTCATCATTTCTTGGAGAACAAGCCATTGAGATCAATCACTGAATGGGGACAGTGACAGCTCATAGGTTTCAATGAAAACATAATAAATAATGCTCAAGATTTTGAAGGCAACACTGTGTATTTTCAGTCACTAATGGATAGGAGGAGCTTTCATACATAGCTCATCCCCAGCAAAAATCATTAAAAGATGACTTAACGTAGAATGCAACTGTGTTTTAATCTTGTTTGGGACACTGTTTAATTTTCCATACAGAACAAAATACCCCACAATATTGGTCCCAAGTATGTTGAAAAATGATGTGACAAATTATTTCAGTTTTCTTTTTACACTATTCACCCAAAACTTTATTATGCATTTCAAAAAAAATAAATCATACACCTCTTCATACAAGCACAAACACATAACCCCAAGGACTAAAATTTCCTATAAATCAAATTCATAACAGAAAAATTCTCTCAAATGGAATTTCAACTTCAAAGTCTTTTTTCATCCATCCGTACATGTATGTTCAATCCTCCACAGCAACACATTGCGTTCCCTTAGGCATAAGTTTTAGGTCAATAAACCGATGGAAGCAGATAATGATGCCTTCAAAGACCAGTAGGTCTGTAGAGGCTGACCACAGGAGACTGTGCTTTTCCTTACAAGCGCTGTTATTTATTAATTCAGCCCTGTACCCTTATTAATCACTCAATCTTTTCATTTAATATTCCAAACTGATTTCTGAAGGAATCAGCAGCTTATTCACTGAGTCCAGCAAGTTTCTGAGTATGCAGATGAATAACAGCTAATCACAAAGTGAGCAGCATAAAACATGCGGTTCGCTGACCATGATGCATTTCCGTATCTTTTACTTTAACCTTTGAGTTCATTTTAAAAACTAAAGTTCCCTAAAGATAAAAGTGGGTTCATATGTAGGAAAGCTGATTAACTCTGCTCTGCTCTTCTTTGTAGATTTCCGTCTTAAATATCTTTATATAAAATCAACACACATGGGTTTCCTTTCTGTTAAAACAAAGAAGAAGCAAATGTTGTGCCCCCTCCAAACGTTCCAGTAATACTTAATTTTCTATTTAATCGTGAAATGTGAAGTTAATAAAACCAATGAAGCAGGAAGAAATCCTGAAGCACACATCGTGATTCACAAAGTACTTAAGTGACCCAGGTTCACATTTTGGGCTGTGGCTTTCAGAATACAAACCATCATTTGTTTCTTGTTTTTTTGTTTTCCCACATAGAACATTTCGTAGTCTCAAAGAGCTCCAGAAAGAACCTCCTGAATACTTTCCATTCTAACTGGCGGAGGAAATGCTGCAATTTGCATAGCCATTGTTTAGCACAGTGTGTTTTGAGTGGCTTCACGAAATTGCTCCACTCCTTGATTAAAATTCTATATGGATTCACGGACGTGTCGCCTCACATTTAGCCACATCTGCATGCCCACTTTCCAATGCTAATTCCAGGAGCAGATGGGAGACATAGCTTTGTTGGGAACTGGCAAGTGACAGATCTAGAGAAGTCATAAAAACACAAACAGTACACGTCAGGAAGCCACATTCATGCTTTACTAATGGGGATTCCAATAAAAATGCAGGATGAACTGGGACTGAACAAATTGATTCATGCAACTTTCTTTTCAAATATTTTGTGCAAGATTTTATTTTTTTTCCCCCATTACCCAGTGCTTTAGTATTATAGTGTACTATTAAAAATGCGATTCAAAAACAAATAAATAATAATAAGAAAAAAAGCCTTCTGTTTATTACTTCTACCTCTCGTTTCGATATGAAAGTCATATTCAAAGAGAAGATAAAAATGCAGAAGCAAATAGAAAAGATATTTTAAAAATCCATAACCAAAAAAGATTTTTAATACCAAACTTCTTGAAAGTTGAAACTTCTTGTGTGTATGCAGTTCTCTTTTTTCAAAAGTTGAATAATCAGTGTGAACAACATATTATGCCATATTACATCCCATACTGTTCCGAATGGATTATGTTCGATTTAATGCTGACCAACTCATTCAATACTGCATATTAAACATAAGTTTACTCCCAGATATGCCTAAGAAACATAATTTCACAAATTGAAGTATAATACCCGGGTGTTCAGATGCTTTGTAGACAGTGTATCTATTAATATTCCTTTCTGGAATTAAGATTTTACTTGTACAATGTGCTGAATAAATAAATAAATAAGGTTGTAATATCTGTATTTCATTCTGCACTTTTTCTATACTTTTTTGTTAACATGTTTTGTTGTTAACTATTCATGTTGCTCAGAAAACATCCCTGAGGACAAAAAACTAATTTAATGAGAAACTGCGATATATAATCAAAAATGTCACAAAAACAGGAATAAAATATAATTTTGATTTGATAAGTTGCGTGTTTAGAGGAAGACCCTACAGAGGAGGATTGTTTCGAAGTGCAGGCGGACATACCCACAAAGTACAACTACAGCTTTCAAAGCTCGAAGTAATTACCTTGGACTTAATTAGTAAAATGAAATGCATCACAAGACACCCCCTTTGGGAAATACTGTGAAGTTATTTAAAATGTACAAAGGATTGCTTTTTTGGTGAAAAATACATGTACAATGGGAAGAAAGGCAATGTCTGTCTCATTTTTATGTAAGCGTAAATCTGACAGATTTGCTGTGCATCAAACCTTCCTTCTTTAAATAATTTTCAGATTACTTTCCTCTTTGAGTATCTGTCTGGTATTTTTTTTAAAGTGCATTATATTTCCTTTGATGCTTAAGCTGGAGTAAATATGTCCACCACACAAAATGTTGGAGATATATTAAAGATAACCATATTAAGTAAGTATAAGTATGGATACATAGAGCATATTGAAAATCTTCTTAAGCTCCCTCTTAACATAATAAGGTCATGCTTTCAAATCAAGTAAAAATTAATTTAAATCAAAGCACAACCCAAAAGGGTGGATTTTTTTTAAGCAGGGAACTTTTATGCAAACCCATGAGCAAGAAGCTATCCCAATCAGATTCTTTCTTTTTATCAGAATAGCTAAAAAAAGGTTCTTAACATGTTTAAATTTTGCAGCTGTGGAATTTTAATAATATAGCCATGGTATTTCAGGTATGTAACAGATATTTACCTTTTTTTTTTTTTTGGAGTTTTTGAGGTACATTATTCAAGCTATCTGCTTTAAATAAGCAGTGCAGATTCTTCAAACTACTTTATTTACAGAAGTATATTATCTTGTAGTGCCCTGGATTCAAGCACATTTGACATGGTCAGTCTCAATATGCATGCATGCTATAAATGACACCCCTAGAATGCCAAAGAGCTAAAATATAGATAAGTGGCTGTAAACTCTAACTGTTGACCATTTTTTTTCTGAAATGAATAAAGACAAAATTACAACAATGAATACAAAAAGGAGAACAAAAGGGGGCACAGTGAATGGGAGTGATAATGCACAATCACTGGAATAATAAAGATGCCAAGAACAATGATATTTGTAATGGAAGCTGTATCACAATGACAAAGGCTCTTGCTCTTTCATAAAAGAGGCTGACTTCAGTGCCATTGACAGAGTACCAAAATGGCAAGATTACATTCCAAACCATTCTTTTCTGAGGTCACGTTTAGTTCATACATCTTAATTATTCCCTCTGAAAGCAAGTGAATACAAATGGGGAACATATAAGGTCTATATAACAAGAACGCATATCCTCTGTCTCTCAGTACACTGAAATCAAATAAACATATTAAATTAGTGTTAGCCATTCTGGACTTGCCATTTGGAAACTGTCAGAGCAATAACTGCATTTGCACCAAATGGGCTAATGTGGGCCGTTATGGTGGATGCACTTGGCTAGATCAAAAACATTACTATGGAGCTGGCCTGCATCATAAATATTCCCTCTCGCTCTAATGCCCTTCCTGTCAGAGACAAAGGTTTTAAGACTTAAGTATTTGGCAGAGAGTGCCATCGAGCCCATCCATCAAACTCAGGAAAGAAAGAAAAAAATCTCTCTCTCAACGCCTTGAGGAGAGGCCAGCTATCTGAAACCACCAATACTGCTGTTAATAGAACAAGGAAATCAAATTCAGCTAGATGGCCATGCACTCCTGATCGAAATCTATGACCTGAACAAAAGGCTAAATATCAGACATACAATCAAGATCAGATAAATATCTAATTTTCCTATCTTGTACAAAAAAAAACAGAAGTGTTCTAGATGTTATTATAATTTATATTATAGACCTTGTCATTTAACCCTCATGATTTAGGACTCAATGATTTGACATGCTTTGTCTGAATGAAGCTTAGGATACCATGCACTGGCTTGGACTAAACATCTTAGAATATGTCAATAGTGCAAGGAAAATAATTAGGACGTTGAAGGACAGGGACTATTTTAAACTGTTTGACAGTAATTCCATGCAAATCACACAGACAGAGCAACACAGAATCCACAAATAAGGCCTGACAAGCATTATAATTGGCTGTTTGGCTAATCTGGCCTCTTTCATTCCCATGAAATAGTCCATGTTACCAAGATTATATTTAAAAACAGCAGTATCATCCTCCTTTTGATTAGTCTTAATGTTGTCCACATAAATGTCTCAGTGAGCAGATAGGGAGGTAAACCAGGCTCTGATGTTATAATCTTGCTGGGCCTGTGGGTGCTCACTTTTCCATCGAAAGGCCTGGAATATTCCGGGAAATGGGCATGAGCTCTGGCTGGTTGTGATGCAGACCTGCCTGAATTGTGTTCTGGAAAACAATGGCAAAAACAAGATACCTGCACAGCTCATTTCCATTGCTGTCTGTTATCTTTGATGCCTTGGTGCCTTTTATTGTCATGCAACAAAATTTGCTTTTATAGTAAGAACTTCTGGAAAGCATGAAACTTTAGAACCTCTAATCGTCTCAAAAACATTTTGTTCTACTTGAATCAATTCTACTTTGACTTCATTGCTTAGAACATTCACTATTCTATTGATCCTTTCATAAAGTTAAATAAATAGATAAATACAGATATTTCTGATTGAGTCCTCCCCTCAGCCTGACATAAGACAGACACAAACTGATTTGGACTCTAAAAAGTCCGAATAGTAAAGAGTCTCCGCTAAACAATCTTCAGTTTCCCTGGGACACATGTTTATGGGTTATATATCAAATTTACTTTTCAAAATACACACACACATTTTCAGAACCGCTTGTCCCTTACGGGGTCACGGGGAACCGGAGCCTACCCGGCAACACAGGGCGTAAGGCCGGAGGGGGAAGGGGACGCACCCAGGACGGGACGCCAGTCCGTCACAAGGCACCCCAAGCGGGACTCGAACCCCAGACCCACCGGAGAGTAGGACTGCGGTCCAACCCACTGCGCCACCGCACCCCCACTTTTCAAAATAAAATGTTGATTTTTTTTAAAGCCCCAGCAAACATTAAATATCTCTCCAGTGTATGCAGTTATCACGGGATTGTTCCATTTGTCACTATTGATAGGTTTACAACCTAAAGTGCAATTATGCGTTATTACATTTCGGATAGTGATTCAAAGTGAGATAACATAACATGCATTATAAGATTTGAGGTAAGTTTACAACAAGAGCTTGGAAAGGGCTTAAAAATCATTCAGTCAATCAATCAATCAACCTGGGAACCACAGGCACAGTGAGGAGCGCTGCTGCCTCACAAAGCTAGTGTGGTGCGAGAGAATGTGGATTTAATCACTACTCAGTTTGCGTGGATTGTACATGTTCTCCGAGTCTCTGCATGGGTTTCCTCTGGCTGTCCTGATTTCTCCAACAAACATGCAGTCTGTAAATGTTTGAGTGACCATGTGTGGTTAAAGTGTTGCAGACTGGGGTACTGCCAGGGTATTATGCCCCAGCCTCATGCCCAATACTTCCAAGACAGGCTCTGGATCACCGTGACCCTGCTCTGAACAAGCAGTTATTGAAATTGGATGGGAAAAATTATCCTTTAAACACCAACTCACCAGAATCTAAATGGCACTGACAAGGAAAATAGTGCAACAAAATCTGTAATGTCCAGTTCCACTTTAAATCTGATTTAAGAGGCAGAGACAACCCCAGAGAACGGCCTAAGAGACAGACCACGGAGACAAAAATAGAGTGGATATGGCAGGTATCTTAAGGCCCAATGACCAAGTGACAAGAGCTTGAACCACATTTTCAGCTGGAAATGGAAGTACTCACTACACTATCAGAACATGGACATCTTCCTTGCCACTTGGGTTTCCCTAGAGAGCGGTGAGATGCCAGGGAGACAACTGTGAGTTGCTGTTGATCATTGAAAGGAGAGTTCACACATGCAGTGCAGCCCACTTGTACAACCTTTCCATCCTGACGCCAAACAAGTCTAGACACATACGCTGCAATCCACAAACTGGCTCCCAGAAACATACCTCTAAGAAAAGATGTGTACCGAAGTTCACTGCTCAGCCACATATGCAAATTAATAAATTTACTGAAAACTTATAGCAAGAAAAGAAGAGAACATGTGCACTTCACACAAAGAGTAAGCATGATGCCAATGAGAATATATGCAACTTATACTGGAAATGAGTGAGAAGTCTCTTTGTTCTGTGCATCTGTCTAGAAGTTTAGCCTTTGATCTTAGATGCATGTTTGTTTTTGGGCGAAAAAAAACAAAAAATAAAAAGGTTATGGTTTAAAGATCTCTACATTAAAAGAAAACTGCCCTGCAAATCATATATCAACTCTATGACTCACATAGGGCACTGTATGACTTACGTAAGTTCATGGCAATCTCACCAGGCATGGTCATTATGGTATATGTGACAAACATGCCATTTCATCGTGGCTATGGATAGCAGGGCAGTCTTTCATTCACCATCTGAAGAAAGTGAAGTATAACTAAAATGAATTACCTGGATGAAAACTACTGTGAATTACTGAAAATAAATAAATGAAAGTTTCATGCAAGTGAACTCACCTTTCTCATACTGTATGTGTGTGTGTTTATATGCACATACTGGATCAGTAAATAATATACACAATGCCATAATGTTATATATTATACATTGTTTGCAGAGTTAACATTTTAATAAGATTTCACATTTAGGATGGATATTACTAATTTCTGCTAAATAACAAACGATAAGACAGGGAAAATGCCTTTAACTGTGCAGTCAGTGAGCCAGAGCATAAATAATTGTTTGTCAGCATGCTATTTTGTTTGTGCAACAAATGCACAATTTTGTGGCATTTTTATGTGTGAAACAAGTTAGAGAAATTGATCAACTTTCATGGTTTAGTGATAATGTACCTAGGGTGTACATTAGTACTGTAACACATCAGAATGTTGAAAACTAAAGCAATGGACACTACAGAATCTTGTTGAATTGGGAGGATGGGAGTTGGTCAGATGAGTGAAGGATGTAATATTTTTCTGAGTCTGGACTAGGAGTACTCACTAAAGGTGTGCAAGGAGTCCAATATTCAGGGTTCAGTTCAGTCCGGGATCGGAGGTCCAGATATTCAGGATTCAGTTCAGTCCTGGCTCGAGTTAAAGTTCCCTTTATGAAAAATCCAAGACAGGTTTATTAATTTAGAAATGTACTCTTTGAATTGTTACAAATAAACATCAGTGACGGTAATGATGTAAAAGGCACAGAGAAGAAAATAATTAGACATGGAAAAGCTTGAATGTATTTTTTTTTCCTCCCCTAATAATGTTAAGAACTGAGTTTAAATTCTGAAATCATGCGCCAAAGTCAGCCACATAAAACTATACCAGTGTTTTAACTTTTTGAATTTTGTTCGATGTTGTGGATATTTTGTCACATACTTGCACAATGTCCTTTACCTAACTTATACAAAATTATGAAATTAATTACACTGTAAACTAATATATTACGAGAGCCAAGTATAAACTATTATATTTCTTACAGTATGTTCATCCACAATATATGTAATGCATAATACCGGTTTAACTTTTCTTGGCCATACCACTTCATGCTACATTAAATCAGGGTGAAATTTTGAAAAAGAAAAAAAAATTGAAATAAAGTTTTACTAAAAATAAATAAATAAAACACACACACACACACACACACACACTTTCAGAACTGCTTGTCCTATACAGGGTCACGGGGAACCGGAGCCTAACCCGGCAACACAGGGCGTAAGGCCGGAGGGGGAGGGGACACACCCAGGATGGGACGCCAGTCCGTCGCAAGGCACCCCAAGCAGGATTCGAACCCCAGACCCACCGGAGAGCAGGACTGCGGTCCAACCCACTGCGCCACCGCGCCCCCCGTAAATAAAACAAAATAATAAATTTATAAATCTGTATATATGTAATCCTGGCCATGATGATGGGTTTAAGGAATCAAGTAAATCACTGTGCTCAGAGGTGTATGATGTATGCTGTAATTATCTCCTGATTTACAATATCACTGTGTTTAATGAGGCTGTGCTACACAGAGCCCTGGGCATAAATCACTGTCTTTTTGTGAAAATGACCAAAACTGTAATGAACCTCGACTGCAGCAGAGCTTGAAATATATTTTCATAAACCCACAGCATTTTAACACTGCAGTGTCCACATTCAGAGAATTATACTAACAAATTCTTTTCATTAGAACTTTTGTCCACTGGAATAATCACAAATACTGCAGATATTAAGATGTTTCACTTCTATCTTTTACAAAAAACAACTTTTTTTTTCTTTTGTTATCCTTTTTTGTTTGATTATTTCTTTGTCCTTTTAAACACTGCCAGATTTTTTACCGGAAGCTTTCAACTTACACACATTTCAGAAAGATACCACACAAGATCTCTTAAACCACAAACTTTCAGGCAGTAAAGCCTTGATCTATTAATACAACCTGATCCACATCTGAGACAGCTATACAGTGTTTGCACTGGTACAAGAAGCATTCACTCATTAATTTATATATATTCAATATGTGTACCTGTAGAGCAGCTCACTGCAAAGCTGATGTTTTTCACCAAAGCAACTTACAATTATTTACCTATTTATATAACTGGGGAATGTTACTGGATCAAGTGAAGATAAGTACTTTGCTCAAGAGTTTTAGAGGGGATTTGAACCTTTGGATCCAAAGGTAGCTGCTCAAACCACTACACTACCAGCTGCCCCTTGAGAGCAAGCTCACTGAAAGTGAGCTGCCTTTAAAAGGACCCTTCAGCAATGTGTTAGCCTAAAATACAGGTGCAACTAAGTTTAATTTGTTCTTGCAATATTTGTGGATAATGCCATTCAATACCAGTTCAATTTTTTGATGTCCTCAAAAATGTGACAAGTCATAGATTCTGATCTAAACCATTTCTAGTCTGATCTCCTTAAATCCTATAAAGCCAGATAAATGTTAACTAAGTAAATAATTAAATATTTAATTAATTTATTAATTCATTAATTCATTCATTCACACAATTACCACATAAATATGGATCAGTTCTTATAATGTAACCTTTTGTAAAGTTTAAATCCAGGCTGTATTTTTTACATTAAAACAAAAGGGAACAAGTACACTCTTTACAATGGTTTTCAAAATCAAATAATTCCCACAAAGAGATCAGGAGCTCTAGGACATTTGGATTTTTGGATACGATAGATAAAACAAAATATTCATAGCAACTGTGCTTCCAAATGTCCACAGAAAAGCCGTACTCCAGAAAAACCAACGAGAGATAGTCTACAAAGATTAGATTGTGTGCCGTGTACATAATCACTCAATGATTCTATCTTAACATGCAGATGGACACTTTGAAAGATTTAAGTGACAAAGTCTGGTTTGTGGAGAAGCTATTGTGTGGTATCAATTATGGAAGAGTATTTAACGAAAAAAAGACCCAAAACTCATCAAAAATTGAATAACTTAAATGCCATTGTTACAACTAATGCAACAGCCCTTCATTATTCATTTGCTTAGCGGATCCTTTTATCTAAAGCAAAACATAAATTAAGATAAAATTTTACACAGCTGAGCAATTATGGAAGCAATTAAGGTTCAGTTTTTGGCAAGAGTAGGAAGAGTCATTTTTCTCTAGGGCTGTGATTGTCAAATATTGTGGTCACAAGTCCAGGAACCTAACTATCCTCTCAAGCAATGCTGTATTTGCAGATAAAGCAAAAGTAGTTTTCTTACGTTAACAATTTCTTACTCTGAATGAATGAATGAATGAATGATGCTCTTTATTGTACACTCTAGGTTTATATTTAATTTCTGATTATGATCTTCTCTCGGGGGGCGCGGTGGGTTGGACCGGGTCCTGCTCTCTGGTGGGTCGGGGGTTCAAGTCCCGCTTGGGGTGCCTTGTGACGGACTGGTGTCCTGTCCTGGGTGTGTCCCCTCCCCCTCCAGCCTTACGGCCTGAGTTGCTGGGTTAGGCTGCGGCTCCCCGCGACCCCGTCTGGGACTAGCGGTTCAGAAAATGTGTGTGTGTGATCTTCTTTACCCATTCTGATATTTTAAATGGTGTCTGTCATTCATTAACTACCATGTCACCTGCTTGCAAGAGTCCCTGTACATATTTAATCATGTAACATTTGCATGAAAGATGTGGTAAAAAGAAATATGTAGGGACATAATTTACCATCAATCATCATGTCATGTAAAAATTATGGGCAGCGCTGCATATTGGCGGTTTCAACAACAAAACGTGTTATTGACAAAGAAATTCATTCTGAGGGAAATAGAGTGAAGTTTGTTTATGTGTTTATTTATATTTATATTGCTTAATTTCCATCCATCACAATTAATTTTAGCTTCACTGAATTGGCCTCAGGTAAGTAGCTATACTAAAGTATTTGGAACAGAATTATGTTTGCCATACTCAGCTGGTTGATATATGATTGCTGGAGCAAATACCCTCACGCAAACTGACCTCATTTTAAAAAGGGTTTAACTGCAGATATGAGTTAAAACATGAAGACTGCATATGTATTTGAAGGACTACCATTATGTTTAACTGCTTCACACTGTATAAAATGAGGCTGTTTAAAAAACTTTAATTTCTATGAATATTTAATGTGGTGGCATTACAAAACCAGTAAACAACATGATAGTTTTATTATGCAGTACAATATTGTTCACACTTTTAAATGTCAAAGGTCTGATTAACTATAATCCCATACTATGCATTCCATAGCAACCTGAGAGCTTTTAAAGAAAGTTGCCTGAGCCTTTCAGTTTGGCAATTCTGAGTGTACTGGTCAAATTTTAGTGTGATTTTCCCACAGAAATGTTGTATTTCTTCAAATGACAGAAGGGCTTAGGAATGACTCTGAAAATGTTCACAAGGCAAAACACTCTCACTTCATAAACCAGTAGTGCCAAGTATCTCACTTGCTGCTTGTGAGTGGGGCCAAAAAGATGTCACCATGTATCTAACTATTGTTTGAGCCCTTACACCAATACACTGTGCCATAATTAATAAGCACAGCTATTGTGCCTATGTTGCTTTATAATAGTCTACTATATATAGACTGTACCCTATTACTATGGCCTATATGTGTTAAAACTCCTGCATGGAGAACATAAACCTCAGAACTGCGTTGCATTATCTCGCCATTTTTAACTATTTTGATATAACAAATATGTATATTGTTGACTAATTGTATATACAACCTTTACGTCCATGAAGTTCCATGACTGAAAAATTATGTCATGATTGGCTTTTACTCAAGCAATGGAAAACTGTATTTAGAGTTCTAAACATATTTCCATAGTATGTTTCTTTATTTTTTAAAGAAAATAAAGTGCTGATAACTCTTTCATGAAATACTGGCAAAAGATAGATAAAATATCAAATATCTGCAAAGCAAAAAAATAAAGACATAATAGTATATACAGACAGTGACTGAGTTAAATGTGAATTAAATGTTTCTGTATGCGCCTTTTGTGTCACAGGTTTTTTTTTTTTTTTCCTACTTAGCAAAACTATTAGTTTGTGTGGTAAAAATATTGAAGTATCCATCCATCCATCCATCCATCCATCCATTGCAAGTAAGTGCCCGTCAAATGCAGGGGTTGAAAGATAAAAAAAAAAAAAAAAAACAGAAATAAATAATCAATTGAACCGAAAAAAGTCTTTAAGTCTGTGGCTGTTTCCAGCAAAAACATAAATGATGTCAAGAATCGATTTTTTGTGACATTTCATTCTTACTATTAATAGCATTGTTGAACAGGCGAAAGTGTCTGAACAATATTGATCAGCACATAGTTAACAGCTTTCTGGCATTCTGACCCACACTTCATGGATTTCTAACCTGCTAAATTGTGACTACAAAGTGCTTTCAGAGTCACAAGACAGTACAGAGAGGGACTGCAATACACATATGAGTCACACTGCTGTTATTGCCAAAGTGCATTTGAATATTGCAATAGGTTATCTAAACTGCCCTTGCCTCTATGACAAGGTGAGTGAATCCCAAACCAACAGATACTTTCCTAACCTCGCATCATAGAAGCCACATTACTGTTTCCCTAATTCAACACATTTGTCACAGTGCACCAAAGGTTCAGATAAAATGTGGGAATATATTCTGCTGAGAGGAAGCAGCTTTGCACATAAAGTGTCAGTAGAGGTCTAATATAAAGAAGCAGCATCCCAGGAAAATGACATTCTAAGTTTTTTAGAAAACCTCTGTCCCAGTTCAGAAGAAATGAATCTTCTTCAGAATGCAGGGCAGCCAAAGAACAATGTGAACTATATTCTCTCAATGGTTTGAACCCGTGCACATCTCCTGAGGAACGTTAGACAAAGGTTGCCAAAAGCAACCAGATGACCCTGTCATCGGATTGTTCGTTCCTTCCTAACCCTCATCCATTCAAGGGCTTTTTCTCTCCAAGACAGTTTCTCCTGGGAACCAAACAGCTGTGCTGCTGAGGCAGCTGCCGTTCTTCAAGGGATATTGGACTTTTTTCTATACTTTTTTCTACTTTGTGTGTGTGTGTGTGTGTGTTTGTCTGCTGTCAATGTTTATTTATGGTATTAAATGTACCTCCCTTCCTATTAGGACAAACAGGCAGCTCAGTTGTAGCCTCGGTGGCCTCTGTGCATCAAACTGTATCATATTACATCGCCTCGATTTAATGAGCTCTGCAGCCCTCCAATTAGTTTAGCTGGACATTTGATTGCCTGAAGACTATATTCTACAGAATTCTCAAAAAACACTATTTACTGTGGAGGCAAAATAAGGAAATAAATATCACACAGTATGGCTATTTTTATTCAAATTACTCTTGTGGTGCTATCTGAGTTAATTAAAAAAAGTTGCAGAAGGACCAAATCAAGCACATATGACTGATTATGGATTATAGATCTGCGGTGCAGTTGTGCTCAGTCAAGCGACGATTTGATGGTTACGGGAATTAGCATTTGCAACCATTACACAGAGAGGCAAAGACTATAGCGTATACACAAAACAAAATAATTGAATCCAGTAATCATTCTTTATTCCACCTAAATGTGATGGCAGAACATGAAAACAGGAAAGTAGCTAGAAAGGAGAGCTAAGCTGAACCTACCTGAGTTCAGGGAAATAAATCAAATTTATGCTTTTCTGTACCTGAAAATATAAATGTTTTTCAAATATTTAAATAAATTAATCCATTGCAATGATGGATTGAAATTCATGATCCGAAATCTTTCTTGCATATACTCAGTAGTTTTGGCTGCCAGTCAAACAAATAGTGACACGTACATGATTTATCTTTGAAGGTGGGAAAAATGAGTACTGAGATCAAGTGACCAAATGCTCTGAAAAAGTAGATGCATTTATTGATTCCTATGACTTACAAACTAAACCTGGAATAATATTTCATTTAAGTTTTTTGATCTGCACATATTATACCAAGAGCCAGTTTCATCGAAGACTATGTGTTATTTTCACATTCTGCAGTATATTTGTTCTTCTTCATCCTCCTCTTATTATCCATCCATTGTCAAGAACTGCTTGTCCTGAATGGGGTCGCGGTGAGCCAGAGCCTTAGCCGACAACACAGGGTGCAAGGCCGAAGGGGGAGCGGGCACAACCAGGACAGGACACCAGTCGATCGTAAGACACCTCAAGCTGGGCTTGATCCCCACACCCGCCACATAGCAGGCACCGGCTGAACCTGCCACGCCACCCACACCCCTCTCTTATTATTATTATTACATAATGGTGTCGTATCTTCATTTTTTGTTTCTCTAGAATAGGGTGGTGGCTCAAAGTGGGAAATAGAAAAACAAGTTCTTTGTCTTATTTTCTAAAATCATCAGTTTTCCATTTTCTTTCATTTACCTCATCTGATGTGATATGCTGTCTGTACACATTTCTGTCCTTCCATTTCAATCCGCAGGGCAGTTTTTCCTTGTCCTGAGCAGTTTGACCTTTAATACCGATGTATTCAATTCAAAATGTTGGACAGTTGTAAGACATATGACCTCTTTGCTATTTAATTCCCTCATATAATAATGTTGACAATAATTCCTTTTCAATTTGATACTGAATATGCAAATAAGTAATTCAGTATCAATCTTAAAAACTGTGTTACTGCTTGAGAGAACTGCTTATTTTTCAGTGGATGAAAGTCAACACACTGTTCTTGATGACAAACTTTAATATTCTGTATATTTTTACTTTAGTTTGTGTATATAGGTAGGAAATTGCTCTGAACCGTCTTTGCTTGGGCTTGGTTTCTGCTCAATTAAGTCTTTTACCGTATCAGCATATCCAACGTTGATGAGGTAGGGAAGTGCTTCCTTCAAGACATGAGCAAATATTGAGTTCCACTGGAGTATAAGTCTGAAATCTGAAATGTCACAGGATATTTAAAGTAAATATAAAGTTGAACCCTTAAACAAGCCAGTGCAGAATTATGTAACATGTATTTGATCTTGGCATGGATTCTACCTACATAGTAATTCTGTCTGATTTGTTTATAACAATTAGTTACCGCTACATTTGGCAAGGACTTGATTCTAGTATTTAGTCTTGGTTAATCGACAACACTATGTGTTCTCAGTGTCATTGTTCGTGTCACAGATTGTTACCTTGCCATGGACTGTCACCAGCAGAATGCAACCTTAGTCATAGTCGTTGTGTACCTAAGTGTTCATTTTAAAAGATTGACCTTTCATTCTCTGTCTCAAAAACTAAAATAGCTTGACTGTCTCTTCCGCCTCCTCTAGGAAACCCCTAGAGGAACATATCCTTGACTGCGGTCGCTCCTGACAAGACTGCAACAAAGAAACAGGTTCTGGCCATGCAGAGAGCCATTAAAGCGGTACTAATTTGTGAATAATGGAATGATAACTCAACGATGATGGCATATTCTTTGTTGCAGCATGAAAAACAGGACCTCATCAAAGCCTATTATTTCTTTGCCCCCACCCTCCCCACTCCCCCAACCCCACCCAGCTCAATTTAGAGCGGGAAGATATTCGGGACAAGTGCAGAGTCGTGCAGTACGGCCCGGCTCTCTTTTCCCTATCGCCCAAGAAAGGGATCAGAGAGCGAAATGATTCTCTCTGCTGGAAGATTGACTTTCACACCTCATGGATCCCTGCCAACTTAATTGTGAATTGGATTTTATGCCCCACTGGAAATGATGGTGTCAAGATTTTCCTCCCTTCACACCCCCACACCCTCCCATTTGAGGGCAACATATAAATGCAATTAAAAGTGCACCTGTGGATTCCACGGTTTATTTTCTGCCCCTGTGGCAAAAAAGAGCTTAAAGCAGGCCATTGCTCAAGTAGAATTGAAAAAGATATTTTAACCCTAACATGTGAACTGAAATCATAGCAGGTAATTCATATCCATGGCATGACTAATATCATAGTAGTACTGCTGTTTTATACATCTTAGTCATTTTTCGTTTATTAAAACACAATTTATTGTGCACCTGCTGGAGCAAACAAGCTTTTGAATTTTGTGATTATGTTCAAATTGTTATGTTTAAAGTATCTGTAATGGCATTGGATATACCATGGTGTTTTTTCAAAGTTTTCCATGTCAATCTTAATACAAAACATGCATTTAACAATAGTATTATAATGCATTTCACTTGGTGGTTATTTAGCTTTAGTCGCTAAACTAGGTGTGAATGTTGCCATAATTTAATGTAAATGTTTGGGAAATGGGGGGTGGGGTGGCGCAGTGGTGCAGTGGGTTGGACGGGCTCCTGCTCTCCAGTGGGTCTGGGGTTCGAGTCCTGCTTGGGGTGCCTTGCGATGGACTGGCGTCCCGTTCTGGGTGTGTCCCCTCCCCCTCTGGCCTTATGCCCTGTGTTACCGGGTAGGCTCCGGTTCCCCGCGACCGCATATGGGACAAGCAGTTCTGAAAGTGTGTGTGTTTGGGAAATGAGTCATTATACATATACTACAATATATGGATGCTTCTTAACAATATTTTTTTGTGCTGTACTTTACAGATATTGTTTGCATAGCAAGAATTCAATGTACAATATCTTAATACATGCCATTGTGAAACCCACATTCATTTCTATAAAACAATCTGTAAGAGAAAGGGCCACAAAACAGTACATACTTATTGTCATGTGCTGCAGTCCTCCCAGCAAATTATATTTGCAGGGGAAGTATTTTATAAATAACAAAATGTATTAAAACATTATCACACTGTAATGAACTGGGTCAAGTGCATTACTTGACAACTGTGCTCCTTGGTTACCACCTGGCACTTTACCCAAGAAGACCTGCAGTCCATTTGCTTATTTAAAACCAATACTCTTTCTTCCCCCTCTATAGACAAGAAAGAAAAGTCATTAATTGTTTTTTTTTTCTTTCTTTCTTTTTGCACAACCTCAGCTTACTGAGCACAGATGTGCTATTTGAACCTGTTGATGATTGGACACAGCCGCTTAAAAGATCTCAAGAAGCCAACAGAAATAACCCAGAGATGAAATTGTTGAATTTTATTTGACTTAGTAAAGCACTGGAGGACTTTATACTGTGCCATTCCAATGCTACCATTCAACAGGGCCAAAGTCTGGTGTCTTTTTTCTTTTTTCCACTATTCCCAGAACTGTCAAAATATAATGGACAAACACTGGCATTTTTTTTTTTTTTTTTAAAGCCAAATATATTTCTGTTTCTTTAGACCAAAAGCTCATTTATTCAGGTAAGTTTAGAACTATGTGATGTTCTGTTTCCTTTTATCACGCACACATTTGCTGAAGCCGCTTGTCCCAAGCAGGGTTGCAGCGAGCCAGATCCTAACCCACCAACACAGGGTGTAAAGATGGAAGAGGATGGGAGACACCCAGGACAGGATGCCAGTCTGTTGCAAAGCGCCCCAAGCAAGACTCGAACCTCAGACCCACCAGAGAGCAGGCCCCAGCCAAACCCGCTGTGCCACCGCACCCCCCTGTTTCCTTTTATTTGGTGTTCAAACTAAACTGTCTATTCATAATTGTCAAAATAATTAAATTACTGTGGTAAAACAAAGGGTTCAGTTGACAATCGTGAGATTGAGCCATACAGCCCATATCATATCATTGACCCATAGTTTACATTAATTACATTACATTAATGCATGATAATGGCATCAGTGTGACACATTCAAAAGGAGAAGAAATAAAGTCTCTTATTGGTTTAAGACAAATTCTGTTAAAGTGTCTGTCTGTCATTTTTGTGTTTTCCTTTACTTTATAAATGCATTATGATTTGATCACTGTTACTGTGAAACCGAAAAAGGGGTCACTGATGTTTTTGCATTTGATCCTGAAGTTTGGCCATAAGCAGTCAAGTATACGTCTGTGCTCTCAACGTTCTCTGATTCTCTTTCTTGCCAACTCCATAGCAGATGCTGTTTTTTTTTTAAAAAAAAAAAAAAACCCATCCCCCTTCTTCCTCTGAACACTTAATTCTCCCTGGTGACTGAACAGGATAATGGCATCAGCTGCAAATCATTAGGCATGCAGCACACACACAGGAGCAAATGAAAGTTTTCCAGGATGTGTAACAACCAATGACACTGCCGTTTTCATAATTCCACTCTTAAATAACTGTCCTAGCCATGCATGTGAGTAAGCATGTGTGCACCCATGTTACACTATAACAGAGATTATCTTGCTGGCCTTTTCTTCTAAGGTTTTTATCCTGCTAAAAATATTCTGTGGTGAAGAGCAACATTCTACAGTACATGTATTTTTGATTTAAAGATCTTACAGCTCATGGTTTTTGTTTCTTTTGTTTTTTGAGTGACTGAGTGAGTGAGTGAGTGAGTGTTTTCTCTGCAGTGGAGTAGCATACCTCCCAGGGTGTATCTTGCCTCTAACTCTATGATCCTGGATAGATTCCAGATCACTAAGACCCTGAACTGGACAAGAGGTTACCAATGACACAATGGACAACGAAAGGATGGATATGTACACTTGTTTTTTTACAAAACATGACAAACACTTTTCACACATTGACATAGGTGGAGGTTTACAGACAAATTTCAGTACAGACACCTTACTCTGTGGTGCAGTGACCGAAACTTAGAACTGATGGTGCACATCCTTAACTGAAACCACGAGTTCACAAATCATATGTACACATTAGAACTGTTCTGCTCTTTCATTTAATTGAAACCCACAATTCTGCAGGTTGCCACAGAAATGATTTTGCATAACATAAGGAAGGGAGAAGGGATGCAAAAGCAGTTTTGACCTATGCAGTGCTTCGAATTAATATACTTTGATTTGTCACATTGTGGAGAACTAATTGTTCCTACAAAGCTTAAGGTGTCAAATGCAGCAGTATAATCATCCTGCCATTGAGTGGCAGTTGGTATTATCTGTTGCAGAAGCTGTTGTCATTAAAATATTTTCAAGCATCGCTTCCACAAGACCATGGGTAATCTGCAGTGGTCACTCAAAATTGGATTTTTTACTATTCCACAGTAGGTAGTTTGTTTAAAGTGTCTAAAATGTGTAGGATGCCATGGGGCAGAAAGAGGGAGAGGGGGAAAAAAAAAAAAAAAACAGGAGACTTTGACGACTTCGCCTATTTACAGATGAAGTGTTTTTCAAATGCACAATGTCAACCCAAATGCAACTCTTGTGACAGGTCTTGGGTGCCGTTAATGAAAACAACGTCCGTGCCTGTATATAACAATAGTGGCATGCCTTGATGCCAGACCTGTTTACTTTCCACAATGACTGCACACAGACACAAACTCATACAAACATACACGCAATCAAAGTCCCCTTGAGCTAACATCTCTGGGAAGGCATGGCAATTATGGAGGACAAAGGCGGAAATGCCAAAGTATCTGAATACATTACCTTGTACAAACAAAATATGTTGTTACTAGGGGCAGCCAGGTCCCTCAGCAAATTAGAGAACCAATTTATTTATTTCAGAGAATGTAAATAGTTGTAAGAGACTGGTTATTTTAATTATTATTTATATTTTATTTGTACTATTTAATTTTTTTTTTAATTTATTTAACAAGTCTAGTGCATATCTATGATTTTGTTTAAACAACATGATCAGAGCATTATATATTATAAGTTCATGTCATTTCTTAATTTGTCCATCTGATATACTAAAATGTTTCTATTTTTTCAAGGTCAGAGGCTCTCTGGGGTCAAGCACTGTGGATGATGCTACGTTATTTCCACAAAAATGTAAGTTTTTCAGTGTGAGAATGAAGAATATTTAAAATTTTGCTCCAAATCCACATTTGGATGGTACATTTCCTCATGGAGAAAATACAGTTTCTTTGCTACTTATTCTTTCTGCTTCTTGTGTTACATGAACTTACGATGTATCTCATTGAAACATTAATCAAAGAGTCTCTTGAACCTGTGTTCATGTAACTGAGAGTATGATGTGTGGGCACCATTTGTCCGGTCCTGTTCTGTTACAGTGGTGGATAGGGTAAAGTTAATATAATCATCATCTCAAGAGTATTGTGCAATCACATATTTTCACTTATACCCTCCCCTTAAATTACTAGAAGTAGATTTCTTTGAAGTTTACCTTTCCTTACCAAATGAACCTGCTTTATTCCTTTAATTTTTATGTATATTAGATTCAATAAATATAATGTGGAGAAAATCTGCACCTCTTTCATTTTTAATACTTACACGGCAGGGGAGGAAAAAAACAAAACGGGGTCTTATCCCAGTGTTACCCAGTCTGAATATATCAGCAAACTGCAGCTGCTACATTACACTATGACCTAAATATATACAATGTAAACATCCTGACTCATGTCAGCATGTTAAATTTTAATACCGTAAAACAATAATGCAGTGAACTAGGTTACAGGGACACCTTCTGCATGAACAAAATGTGAGCTGTTGTTCCTGTTTAGCGTGCCATTTCCCTCTCTGCCTAATATCCCATTCCGCAGAGATTTGGGAGTCATGTTAAATTTAGGAAACTGAAACCGCTATGTACTGTAAGAGACACCTCTTACATCTCTCCCTCTCAGGGCACCGGGTACTGACGTGCAGATTTCGCATTTGCAGCTTCTCTGCCTCTCCCTTTATTAATCATATGCAGACAGACAGTTACGCTCTGTTAACCTTTAGGGTTAGATTTAGATTGCAATCATGGGTTTACCCTCCTCAAAAGCGAGCAAAGCGATTTGTTTCTCCATTTCTGACCTCTTGTCACACTACAGAATGTAATTCAGCGAACAAAGCAAATCAAAGGCTTGCTCTACACCAAGGAAATGCATTACTAAACCAGAAAAAAAAAGATGTTTTGATGATGAAGCTCTTTGCCTGCTCAGAACCATGTTCAGTTTCTTAAATAGTTCCATCGTGTAGGAAAACAGCAACAACTGTATTCTTCAAAAAAGACCTCTTCTACGATATTCTATGTCATGTACAAAGACGCAGAAATGCAGTTAAAACACAGCACAGATTTAAAACAGCATTTTGTTTAACATAACAAATATTGCGCAGCGAGCAGATAACTGATCCATCTGCTGAGAAGGGGATGCATATGGGCTTCTGAAAACATAGTAGGGTATTTCCCTGGAGAGCAGTCGGATTTTACTGGTCTCTACTTCTTCCTTGACCATCTGTTTACCTTTAAGTGTTTATCCCCAAGTTAACCTGCATTCAGTGACCCAATCTTTTAGTCCTTACAGCCAGATGGGGTGAATCAAATACACTGACTAAATAAATAAATAAATAAATAGCTGTAAGATATAAGCTTTTCTCGGACATGTTCTGTTGGCATTATCATCACCTGTTAATATAAAGATGAAAAGATATCAAAATACAGTTGGATGAAGCCGTTGCTCTGGTCTATTTTCTACTCATCCACTGTAAGAAACGCTGATTTCACAGGAAAAGGTTGCAGGCAAAACTGTGTCAGCAGCAAAGACAGCAGAAATATAAATTTAAACATGCGTATGTTTTGGTTCATACAGTAACTAAAAAATGTGTATTTTGGTGTGCAAAACGTATGTATCAGCAGAGGATTGCAGAAAGCCACACTGTTCACAGAGCTGGATTACTTATTTATTTATTTATTTGTTTATTTATTTACCCCCCTCCCCCTGTGCCCACCACTTCCAAACAATGCTCCTCAACAAAGTATGCTTCATTTCCCTTTTGAAGCTCCCTTGATGCAGAAATACAAATTACTGAGAAAAAGAGCTGCTGCATGAAGGATCCCCAACTAAAATAGCTCCTGATATTTCCATCAAGTTCACTAAGTCGCCAAGAGATCACTGAGAATTAATTATTTGTGTTTGGTATTACTGAAATCAAGATAGAGCTCGTTATGAAAATTGATGTTGGCATGTGTGAGGCCACAGGAATAGGAAAATTAAATATAAACCAGTATGTTATAAATTGAAAAATGAAAGGTGATCGAGATTTTTCTGCCCTCATTAGCAAATTAATAAGAGATTCTAAGCTTGCTGGCTGCTGGCAGGTTCTGTTGTCTTGAGCTTTAGAAATGAAACCATTCACCCTATGCATGAAAGGATATTGTTGGAGTAGGTCCTCCAGACAAGCAGCTGAGATTATTTCTGTGCTATTGAAAATGTTTTGGTTTTCTCAGTGTCATTTATTCTGCTCAAGCTGATGAAGCCCACTCGAAAGTCGCAATGAGCAGGTGAGATCAGGGGTTGAACGCGGATACAGCGAAGAGTAAACAATAAATTCACAAGACAGATGAGCTGCAAGTGACAATGAAGAGGAGAGATAGAGCCACAGGGATGTGTGGTACAGATTATAAATGATGTCTTTATCTGACAGCGACTTTATAGGGAAACTCTTACTGTCAGAACCAACTTAGAAATAGTAGTTTATTAGTTGGCACCTCAGTGCTCTTGTTGTCTTTCATTCATACTGAGACTTCTTTCTTTCTTTTTCTTTCTTTCTTTCTTTCTTTCTTTCTTTCTTTCTTTCTTTCTCTTTGTTTAATTGGCTGTGTCAGTTGACTAGTTACATACTAACCTCAAATGTCTAAGCTTGAACTTCACTAACTTTGAGTTTTGCTCTCTGGATTTCAAGACTGCAACATTCCAATTAAAGTATGACATTATAATCATAACAGCTTGTTTAAATATAAGCAACCATGGCAGAACTATTTTTAAACTATAATGCATTCCAAATATTTTTCTGAAATATGCTGCCCTCTTTGAAGCTTTTCAGCCAAATGACTGTTCTATATGTCTTTTAAATTGTATTCTGAAGCACTCCATTGTTTATTAATGCTTTCCAACAGGAAGTTATTCATAAGATGACAGAGGACTTCTGCAGGCAATCTGCAAGAACAAGGCAAACTCTGATTCCTGGGTTCAGAATAACTGCTCGCTTGTTTGAAGACTGGATCAGGCACAGCCCTTATTCACGCATAGACCCTGTGATATCAGCCTGGAGACACATTCCAATATACACTTTAAAAGAACCGTCATTGTGCACAATCAGAGACGTACCCTATAAAGGAATGCGGTAACGGTAAAGGGGGTCACGCAGCACACACAGCTGACTCTTACAAAGAGAGACTTTGAATAAACGCTCAAGGCCAATCGCAGTCACATTACCAACTGCTGTTCATGGCAGGATTCTTGCTTCCCTCCAACAGTTGTTTTTGCACTCCATAAGCAATATCCTGCCACCAATGATATATGCAGCCATATTTCATGTGCAGTGGATGGGCCTTCTGACTCTGTTTCATAGCCTTGCTTCGCATTAAATAAAACGTATGAGGCAGACATGCTGGGTTATGTCTCGATACTGCAAGCCAGCTCATTTGCATTTTGTTCCCCCCGACTGTAAAGTCTGCAGTGTCAATATGCAAAAAAAACGCAGTGGGATGTGCACCATATCCATGTATATTTCTACTATAATTTTATAATACTCTAACTAGAGCAGTTAAAGAAGGCAGTGTTCTGTTCTATGAGTGAACTGAGATAACACAAATCAATTCCCTGAAAACTGATTTTTTTTTTTTTTTTTTTTTGGAGAGCAGCGGTAAAGAAAAAAATTAATCTAAGGAATCCAACTGTTTTACACCACTGTATATAATAACATTTTTGCCAGTTCTAGTCTAAAGATGCTAAACGATCCTGCAGTAGCTGCATGAAAGTCTACAAGGGAGTATTCATTCCCAACAATTTTTGGCATCCATGACAGTGACACAACAGTAGTTTTCATGTGCAACATGTTCTGTAATCACACACCTCAAGTAGATTTTTTTTTTTTTTTCGAGATTCATTGTTTTATAGTCATCCTATTGAAACAAAACATTCTGTTATTTTTACTGGCAAAGTATCACTAATAAGAACAAAGTAAAAAAAAAAGGTGTAACTGAATACTGACAGTAACAAAACACTCTGCAAAAGGATCTTCATCAAATTCACCTCTTCATCTCCTAGAAGTGGCACACACTCTATAATTAATTTTAAAAACTTAAATGAAATTTAAAAAAAAATAAAAATAAATGTCTGTGGCTAACACTGATACATCTGGAAGTTCAGCCTATAAGCAAGAATCGGAAGGCCTGTGGTGGAATAGGACAAATTAAAAACAAAAACACGGTTAGACATCCCTCTCCTTACATACCAGCAGACCATGCACTTATCAACAGATGACTAAATAAATCTCCTTACTAAACTCATCAACTGACAGGTGACATCCTATCAGCCTTTCGTCTGAAAAAGAAGGAAAAATGAAAAAGTATGAGTGTGACTATATGAAGTAAAGCACTTCAGATCCTTCTTCAATGCACAAACCATATGTAGTATATGAGTTTCTTTTTAAGGAATTTCTTTTTATCAGCACCTTGCAAATGTATTGCTTTTAAAAGAGAAAAATTATACAGTTTGTGCATAAAAGTGGACTCCTCCTTGCAGAATTTGTGGTACTTGAACTATTGATTTGAAGCCTCAGACAACAAGGTGTGAATAATGCAACAAACATGCTGATGAGCCTAAGCATTCTACTATCTGAAAATCACCTGGTTCAGTGAAATGTCATTGACCTTTTGCAGGAATTTATGGCAGATTCACAGCTTTCAGAAAAGCCATTAATGGTTACAGTAGGATGTGACTGGGTTACAGGCAAAGTGCGGATGTCAGAGAAGCAAAGATTTCAATGCGGTCATTTAAATTTTCCAGTTAACAGTACACTTCTCACATTCATAGGGTGTTATTGTTTTTTAAAGATGTTATATTATACGAACACCTAAGATCTGCTCAGAAGAACACGTATTTCCCAGTCTGAAGTTTTGTAAAAGCTTGAAAGGGATGACTGTAACCCTTAGGGCAATTTCTTCACCCTTGAGCGGACACACAGTGAGGAAACGGAAGCGTTCGCTAGCAAGATCAACTGCGGGGTATCTAAGTATTCGGCTACAATTATTTATTTTGGTTTTGTCACATTTGTTAGTTCTAATGCCTAGATAAAGTACAGTTTCAAAAGTAACTGTTAATATTACACTACTCTGCAGAATAGCAGTGATTTCAACAGCAAAGTGAAATGAGATGTTGTAGTCTAATGTTTGCTTTTTTAAACCTTCTTTTTCCTTTGAATTGCTGTATGTTACCATTAAAATTTGGGAAACCGTGGGTTGAATTTAAGGAAGAAGGAAGAGAAGACATTTCACCAGTTCAGTTACAGGTGATTACACAACTTTTAAGGACTCAATCAACAAATTTTAGTTTAGTGAAACTTCAGCCTCTACATCTGGCTGCAGATGCAGAACTATAAAGAGTGTCATAAACAATATATACTTAATTGAGCACAAACGGTGAGTTCACAGCAGCCTGCTAAAAGCCACAGTTGCAGCACGGGAGGTCGAACCCGCTAGGGGCCAGCCCTAGCGTACAGGAGGCAACTAGAGACCTGCAGCAGAGCAGACGAGGCTTGTGTAACTTTTAACAATTGATGTGTTCTTTTCATCTAAGAGTCTCTTTGAGCTTTATATACAGTGTGCAGCTCTGAAATACAGTCTCAAGCAAGGAATGCCTTCCAAAGTGACAGTCTAACCATGTCAGATTGGAGATGCCCAAAATTCAGCCATGCCATCATTCAGTCATATACACACACACACACACACACACACACACACACACACACACACACACACACACACACACACTTTCAGAACCGCTTGTCCCATACGGGGTCACAGGGAACCGGAGCCAACCCGGTAACACAGGGCGGAAGGCCGGAGGGGGAGGGGACACACCCAGGACGGGACGCCAGTCCGTCGCAAGGCACCCCAAGCGGGACTCGAACCCCAGACCCACCCGAGAGCAGGACCCGGTCCAACCCACTGCGCCACAGCACCCCCCTTAGTCATATACAAATATCAACAAAATTAAACAATTGTAGCTGTAATTGTTTTCATTAACCTTATTTTTTTTTCTTTTATATAATCTACCATTATTAATTTTTGAAACGGTTGTTTTTAATCAACCATTACTGTATATCATTGTATGCAGTGACATGCAAATTCCATATATCCACTTCACTAGCATGCGCAATAGGTTAAATATCACAGTGCTTCATTTCTGTCTTGAAAAGTATGTTCAGAAAACCTGGCATATAATTCCTATTAGCAAGTAGGGATCTACTAAAGTGAAAACCAAAAGTGAAGTATGTTGCAAGCACGTAAAATGAACATAAAGTCTTGCTTTGCAGTCTCAACACAGGTTGAACACACATGAACAATACATTCCAAGTGATCATGTATGTAGTAATAGTTAACCTCCAGCTTATAGCAAATACATGTTACTCACACATACCTGGGGTCTAGTTTGATTAAATGAATATTTTTGGGTTATACAATTGTGTGCAATTTTACTGCAGCCTTGACAAAAAAAAAAAAAAAAAACACTCAACAGATTGAGTTAAGAAGTGTGCACAGAAGGCCCTGATTCTGTTTCATCATGAATAAGAGTATTTTTCTGTGTGAGGTGAATGCAAGACAAAGACTGAGAGCAACCCATTTGGAGAAGGTAAAACAGAGCACTGTTTTGTATTCCAGTGCTCAGTTTTCTGCAAGTAGTATAAACAAACTTTAGTTAAGGGGAGGGGGGTGTCTGCCTACTATTTCAGTGGAAGGGTTTCTGTGGAGATGTTCTTCATCCAAATAGCCAAAAAAAGTTATTATTCTCCATAACACTGACCAGCCTTTTTTAAAAAAGAAAAAAAAAATCTCCCAAATCCTTTGTTTTTCGATATCACTTTTGTCCAGTGACATGTGTAAACAGTGGTAATACACAAAATTAACTGCATCGTCCCAGTAGATAGGTTTCTATGGTGACATCTTTGAAATTGCTTGTGCTATCCACATTCGGCATAAAAGAATCACCCTCTTCTTGTATTTTCTTTTTTTCTAATTTCGCTTGACAGCACTGTCCATTCAGTTTCATGTGTTAATTGGCCATTTTGATATTCTCATACAAGAAAGGGATGTGGTAAACAGGGAATTGGGGTAGAATGGAAATGTGCTTTCATGAAAGACAAAGCCTGATTTGTAATAAATGGTTTATTTCTTTTTGCATTACAATTCAGTCCTTCAAGAGTTCTGCTTCTAAGAGCCATACTTATATTTATAGGACTGAAACCGCCTACGGAAGCTACAGAATATAGGGGCTGGCACAAGCTTTAGCAACCTATGAGCTCTTAATACAAGAATATAAACATACTGAGTTCAGTATATGAGGTTTTACACCAATGAACTGCTGGTTTTCAGCACAAAAACTCAACACAATTTGCATAACAGAACAAATAGTAAAAGTTATGTCCAGGTGTCTCTCTTGCACACTTGTTGCATAACATGACTTACTAGAGTTTTACACATTTTAAAACTAATTTAAATTTATTAAGATTGTATGTAACTTTCAATGTGAATGTAACATGCCTGACAATGTACCTATTCTGTCAGCATTTTACACATACTGTCAGGATAGTTTTGATGCTCAAAAGAAAGAGTCAGAAATAATACTAATTCATTATTCCAAACCACACTGCTGATGTCATAAGAGAAGAAAATACAGTAGAGGAAAGAATGATATTGTTCTACAGCTGAGATCTGTCACAGGCAGCAAAAGAAGTTAGCTGTATATGACCTGTATATGCAGAAGGCCACAATAAACTGAGAACAGTATCATTAGAACGCTGGCCTTTGGCTGCAATGCCCTTGAATTTACTGATTTGCTACATACTTTACTTATACAGTAATAACTATAACTTGTGTAGACATATTGTTAAAAGTTCACAAATCAATACCGATCACATTAAGAAAACGAGTGCAGTTCCAGTTTTCAAACTTGGAGTTTAGACTTTTGAACATATAGAAAAAAATTTAAAGTCTTTGTGAATTTGTGACTTTTGTGTTCATGTTTTACAATACATAACAGCAAATGATCTTCAATTAATGATTATAGGTACAAATGGGCTCATCTACTTCATGTCACACCTAAACTGTTTTAATTATAGAAGTAATTTTATGACTCAAAGAAAAAAAGAATGTATATGCTACTTTATCCGTTCTTGTTTTGTCAAACATATCACTGAAGACTTAAAAAATGCTACAAATTGAATTGAACCAATCCACAATCTTCAATTATAGATCTGTTAATAATTGCTTCTCCCATTGGGATATGACTAACAGCTTCCAACTGTTTGAAAATCCATTACCAGAGTAATAATGTTTGATCTGATTAACAAATGGCCTTATTTACAACAATTAGCCTCACTGAGGCAATTTAATACTTTACAAACCAGTCCGAGCCACTACAATGTTGTCCCCAATGTCCAGTCTGTTTACTTAGTTTGAATTTGTTTTAAAGTTGGGATAAGGGCAAATGAAATTCTGGCTCAAATCACAAAATACATTCAGCAAACATTTTGATTGCAGCTACACAAACATGCGATGGAATGAATAAACACACAGAATTGGACGCTTCGTAGGTGTGACATTTGAAGGTGTTTTTCTTTTTTTTTTTGGTAACTTCCAACATTTCTCTACGTTTAGAAGGATTTCAGGAAAGCTGGACGTCCAAAACTGAAAATGGTTCATCGTTACCAGCCGAACATTATATGTTGAATATTTCAAATATAGATGAACAAGCATACTAACAAAAAAGTTAAGCCTGTAACACTGCCCCAATCTTCATTACGTTTTGAGTTCAAAATATAGAGATGTTAAAGGAATGAGCAGCTTGTCAAAAGCAATCCATGATGCTGCATCCAACAGGGTTGCACCCATCAGTTTTGAACCCAGCTGAGGTAATGCTGGACCCCTCTGGTGACAACCATGGGACATCTCTACTTTGAAACGTATAATTGAAGGTCGTCTTGTTATCTTTCCAGCTGACAGCAATTACCTGGTGAGGCTTCCGCCTATTAGATGCAGCAAGGGTTGCTTCAGCGAAGGGTCAGTCTTTATAAGAGAGGCACCTGCTGCTCATAAACATCTCACATCCAACCTTTGCCCCTTATGTGACACCCCAATAGGCATCCGGGATGCCTCTAACTATGCTGACAACTCCAGCTTTTTCATCAGAACATACTGAACTTAATAAAGATCCATAAGTCCCTTTGACAGGGGCTTTGCTGTGAATTTCGACTGTGTCATTTTTATTCGTTTTGTCTCCCTTGGGATACTTGTATTGCTTTTCCCTAATGGACAGACCCTAATGTTGGTGTGATTCATCTTCTGAATGTGTTGTTAGCCTGCACTGCCAATCATTTGAACATGCCAGCAAATGAAAGAAAATGAATATATGATTTGTAAATAGGCAACCAAACAAACAGATCCAGCCCAAGTTAATGAGCACACAGAAAGAGCTGAGTGATGAAAAGCAGTTCTGCAATTGATCTGAAAAACCGAGGGACCTCCAACCTGGTAATAAGGTTTCAGCTGTCCTCATAACAGCATTGAAGGTCTGCTTCTTGACAGGGGTTCTGCAAGGTCCTGAGATAGGTGTACTGGAAAATTACAAGATCAGCAGTGGGAGAGAGCTCAAGTTTGCCACAGGACTGCTCTGTAGGAAAGGCGAGGGTACACATTTGATTTGTCTTCCCTTTTTGTGGACGCTGCAGGACACTGAGCAGTATTGAGGGCACTAGAACAGCATCCTTGGTGACATGCCAATTGGGTTAAATGGACCTCCTAGTGTACTGTGGGATAAAGAGTATTCACAGCAGTGAGATACACCACAAAGTCTCAAGGTGTACAATGATTGTCAAGGGAAAGAAACACACACATATATGATTCAGACATTAAAGCTAAAACCGTACTGTGGATGAATAGTTTTCAGATAATAGTTTTGCAGTAATGGTTTTCCAGTCACAAAGCACCTGCATAGTGAACAAAAGCTCATGATTGCGAAGATGCTTGACTATCACAGGTGCAACATTTCCACACCTGAAATCGCCAGCCATTATCACATATAATTTCCCAGAATTACACGCATAAGAACAGTTTTTATCATTAATATTCAACTTGGAAACCTTAATAGATCTCATCCATTATGACTGTTCACAAGTATCCCTCAGAAATTTACAAGTAAACAGCTGTTGCAAGTAGAACTGGTGGCTTAGTGGTTTGAGCTGTTGCTTTTAGTCCCAAAGGCTGAAAGTTCAAATCCCACCTTCAGCTACAGTACCCTTGAGCAAGGTACCCTAAGTTGTTCCAGTCAAATTACCCAGCTGTACAAATGGGTAAGGAGTTGTAAGTAGCTTAACGTTATAATACACGTTGGCAAAAAACCTCCACTAACTGAAAAAATGTAAAATGATGTAAATGGAAGTAATGTTGACTCACAAAGTTCCACGCATTTACCTACTCAGCTTCCACATTATATATCTTCACTGCACACATCATTTAATAAAATGAGTAATTTAAGAGATTTCTTTGTTACAGCAGTTAAAGCACATTTTCATCCTTATGAAGATATTTGAAAACTGAATTGTTCTTTCAGTCAAACAAATTTAATTTTGCATAATTGCAGGAGACTCGGCAAAATGCTGGGAACTAAGTATGTTGTGTTGCTGAAAGAGGAAAATATCAACTTTAGTTTCAGTGTTTTTCATGGGTGAATTGGAAGCTTTCACATACAGAATGGTTGCATTTTTGTGAAATGCTTATTATTCAAGTGGTCTGGAAAGGGTTAATGTTTTGCTCAGATAGGGGGAAAAAGCCTGTTTGATCATGTGGCTACTTGCCGCCCTATCATATCACCATCATCCTTTTGGTCCAGCAGAGATATTTGTTGTTCTCTGTGTTTCACCCCTCTGGTCAAATACCCGACAATGGGAAGTGTTCTGGTGACAACAGCAGGGCTCCACAGTTGTTTTCTTCACAATGGGATGCTAAAACGAAGCTCATCTAATTATTTTCTCATCTTTCCATCTCCACTAAACCAGTGAAAAGGGCCGAATGGCTTCGAAGGAGGGTTCACCTGAGCTACGAGAACTGACTGCAGAACCCGACTTGTGGCTCTTTTTTTGTGATTTCTCAGTAAGCTCCAGGGAGGCCTCGGCAGGGCTGACGACTGCAGTGCTTCAATCAGCCAGTCCTCAGCTTGCAGTTACAGCCAATGAATAGCTTGAAGCCACTTGGACCTGAGCGGATCCTGTAGGGTATTGTTGAATAAATGGGTGGCTCACTGAACTGTGTCTCAGTCTGTTCTCATTTGGGTCATCCTAACAGGTCCAGCAAAGCGGGTGTGCACACCTACGTCAGTTCAGCAAAGGACTAAAAACAAACAAAAACACATTGTATTGAGGGGGCTCTGTCTTTTCATTCTACATATTTAAATTACACTTAGTCAATGTAAAAAGTAGGCAATTTGATTTGTATATTGTGAAAATAGTGTTGCTAAAAGTCAAATGTAGATCCATCTGTATCAAGGGGATAATGTATCAAAATGAAGAAATTATAAAGGTGTAAACACTGTTCAAGCAATGTTTAAAATTTATGTTTATTATCTTTAAAGCCTGTAGTTGTAGATTACTACATTTTAGCCAAATACAGATTTCAGATAAAGATTACATTAAGTAAACAAGTCAGTTACAACAAAACACACCACATTAAGCATAAAACATCTCTGAAATACATTATAAGTTACATATGTGTAGTTCAAAGTAATTTAACTGAAGCTTGAGGTCACTTGGTAAAATGTCAAGTGAAGGTACTGAAGTGAGCCTTCGTATCACCATTAATAATACAAGTATTCACATAATGGCAGCAGTGCTAAGATACTCTCACCCAGATGACCTCTGTCTAGGACAATGCTCAATTGTACATCATTTAATACCCTGTGCCTGCTGACTTGGAATGGAACTACAGTTGAGTTTATTAAGGAAAAGGAGATATGTAGCAAACAACATTTAAGGTAGATTTTTTTTTTCTTTCCATTTAAACGTTGAACTCAAAACCCTTTTCTCTCAAATACCTCTCATAACTGGACAAATGCTACACAAATCAAAGGAGGAAAGATGAAACTAATTTATACATAACAGTGATCTCTCCATAATTTCTTATAAAATGCAAAGAACAAGCAGCCAAGAAACATTTTCTTCAAGCCTCTACTTGATTCATTTCAGTTTTTGAATGATGCAAAACAGCTCCAAAGCTTGAAAATGTGTTTTGCTAACCATGGCATAATAAATAAACAAATACACAAAGATTTTTTTTTTTTTTGAATAACCTACAAACATTTAAAATCTAGAGTAGAAAGATTAAAGAATTCTTAAGAAATGTCAGTGAGTTCAGATAATACTAATTTCCACATTTTTGTTTCCAAATCTCAAACGGCAAATCCCAAGGAAATAAGATACAGACAATACACAGATGATAATGAACTACATATTGGGGACTAAAAAAAAATCAAAGCATTTTTCAAGCCTGTTTTTCATGTGGAATTTTTTTTTCCTTTTCTTTTTCTTTTTCTTCATCTCAGGAAGAAGAAAAATACTCTGGAAAGTGTTCAAACCACCAGAGACACACATGCCAAACAAACTAGAAGACCGGGAAAGTAATACTGCAATCAGTCTAGCAAGTGACCTTACTGTACAATCAGATGTTGCTGTTCTGAAGTACTAGGACAAAAGCAGCATCAGTGACATCAAATGTTGACAGGACAATAACATCACAGATGAAATTCAATAATACTTCAGTGATTATACATAAATCTTATTAATATGAGAAATGCTAGGAAGCGAGTTGTAATATAGCCACCCATTTTTGGAGCAACCTGGGAAAAAGATCATATCATTAGGGCTTGTTGCATTTAAATTAATTACCAATATGAACAAGTAAATTCAAGCATGCAAGAACAGAATTGGAAAAAAAGTATTTGAAAAATGCATTGTACTATTGCTTTAGAGCATAAAATAACCTAACCTTATTATTATTGTTATTGTATTGTTATTATTGTTAGCCAAAACATCAACAGATGGCTAACTTAATGCCATGACCCTCTTTATATATACACTAGAGAAAATAACATTTTTAATAGCAATACATGGCACTTTCACAAACTAATTTGTAATACAAAATTGTGCTGGTCACTGAAACAAGGTCAGGCACAAGCTAGGAGACAGACATAAATGAGGCTGCAAATAATAAAACGACATTAAGCAAAACTAAAAATACCTACAGTAACTGCCTGCCCTGGTTAAAAAAAAAAAATGAAGGCAAATGCACAATTTCTGATGTGTTCAAAGATGGAGAGACGATGGGGGGTTACTGGAAAGGCTAAGCAAAAAAGTTAAGTAAAATTGTGCTGAATGAATACAGTCACATGATCTGTGGCCAATTCGCAGAATTCACTTGTTTGCTTATAATTGAACATGAAAATAGTCATTCTTACTAGGCAGTCAAAATATGAAGGTCTGGCAAATCCTACAGCTCTGCCATTTAAATCAATCTGATAGACACGAAATCGATTTTAAAGAAACTAAAAACACCTCCTGGCTGTCAACATCCCCAAAGATGAAATTAAACCTTTGGAAGTATAAGTGAGGTCTATATCAGCAGAACTCGAGAGATATAGTAGCAGAAAGTCCCCTTAGGTGCAGGATTGTCATAGTCCATTAATCTTTTCAAACTCCCCCAATCATTTTCACTCCCTCCATACTAATCCTTTATTAACATGGCAAATTAACCTGTTGAAAAACAGAAAGTAAATTGCCTCTGTAAATCTAGTGCACTGGGTCTCAAAGAGCTCCTGTTTGGATAAGATGTCCTGTCATCAGACTAAATTTGTCACGTTTAAAGTCATTCAAGGAAAAGTATTGCCATTTGCTGTCATTTGTGTCCTTTGGTTTAATTGCTTAAATTTATGAGGCAATACAGGTCTCTTAATGTGAAGTCTCAAAAGCTGTTTCACAGCCGTTCTGGTACCTTTTGAGCCCTGGAATTGCTTTCTTATACCGGTCATTTCTTTCGTCAGTCCGAACATTCACCGAGCAGCCAGAAATATGAGGACACAGCAATAGCCAAGTGTTATTATGTGCTGTAACAGTGGGAGGTACATATTCCACATCCTACTGAATAGCGAGCAGAGCCGTTAGAAAACAAGTACGATGTATGCAAAGTGACTAGTTCATGTCTGACTGCGGGAAAACAACAATTTTATAACTGAATTGTTTGTTCAGTGCTGGAAAACATAGTGTCACATAGGCTGTTTGAGGTACTTTGCTTAAAAGCATCCAAGTCTATCCTATTTTTTTATGAAAGTATCAAGTATATATCATGCATACATCAGAAGAGCTTATGGATCTAGACTTTCAAACCATTCCATGGAAATCTCATGTTATTTAGCGAAAGTCAAATGAACAACTTCCCTGTAATATGACTTCATTTAATTCATTCATTCATTCATCCTTATTCAATAACCACTTGTCCAATGCACAGTCATGGTCCAGAGCCCATCCTGGAAGCATAGCATGTGAGGCAGGGTACACCCTGAATAGGGCACCAACCCGTTGCAGAATCATAATGAACCATCAAATTGGGATATAAATAACCAAATAAAAATAATTTCAAAAATCTCCAAAAATTAACTCAAGAAAATGATGAGAATAAAAGGAGCCAAACAGGTTAACCTGCATAGTCTCTGAGGACTTCTCTCAATGGCAGTCTGTCCAGGCAGATCTACTGACCATAACTTTTTGTACTGTGCATAGCAGGTCTGTTCACAAACTTCAATTAATTCTCAGTAATATCATGAACGGAGCTGATCAATATTAGACTTGAGCAGCAAGAAGAGCAGCAGTGTATTTTGAAAGCTGAAGGTTGCTTGCTTAGGTCCCAAGAGGAGCTTGACTGTAGTACTCATGAAAAAGATGCTTAACCTGAATGGCTCCAGTAGAATATCTTGCTGTCGAATGTTTTTTAGATAGCTAAGCAACAAAAAACCCTTTGGAGTTATACATAAATTGGGGGGGGCGGACAATTTTGGCTTATTACTCCCCAGTTGTCCTTTACTAACATTTAACTGACCCTAATCATAAGTGTTTGTGTGTGTGTGTGTGTCTGTGTAATGCTTCCAAACAGGACGGACCGACACGACGCTGAACTACACTTCTGTCACACATACGGCAACTTCAGCTGTTAACACAAATATTACTATCCACAGAAGAAAGTCAAAACTTTTTTCCCATTTTTTGACAGGGTAAGGGAATATCTTTGGAAAACCACAGTCTGTCACCATATTCAGTGTGTGTATCACACAGCTTTCTGGATGTGGACACTGCATGATATATAGTACTGTGCAGAAGTCTTAGGCACTTAGATGTTTCACAAAAATATTTGTTTTAGACAGTTATTTAATGTCTTCTGCATTAGTGTCAATGGCAAAGAGCATATTTTAAGATTTCCAAGAATTCCTTTTGCAAAAGGTTACAGTATTACAGTAAGGGTTCTGTATGTTGTTAAAGAAAGAAAGTACACACACACACACACTGTCTGAGACCACTGATCCCAAGCGGGGTCGCGGCGAACCGGAGCCTAGCCCAGCAATAGAGGGCACAAGGCTAGACGGGGAGGGGACAAACCCAGGATGGGACGCCACTCCATCGCAAAGCACCCCAAGCAGGACTTGAACCCACGACCCGGCCAAGCCCGCCGCGACCCTGCTCAGGACAAGCACTGGTTGACAATGTATGGTTATTAAGCTTTGTAGGAAGTTTATTAATTGAGAGCATTACTTTTGCAAGCGATTTCACTTTATAGTTTTTCCCCAACCAAGTGACCAAAACTTTTGCACAGTACTGTATAGTATTTATACATATTTGCAATATTATTATTATTTTTTTTTAATTTTATGTGTATTCTTGGGGGGTGAACTTACACTCGGACACCCCAAAGACATGCCTTCTTAGACTGAGCTGTATTCACACAGAGCTCGAAGTACAGTCCTGATAGGGGAAGAGCAGCACGAAGGAGTCGGATAAAAGGTGTCGTTAAGCGAGCGAACGGCCGTGTCATTCCTCACGCGGCCCCCTTACAGGCCGCGCCATTAGGCTACACGCTTCCTTTCTGTCCGCACTCTTTCACGGTCAGGCCATTACACCGGGCGGCGGCGTCGCCTTCACTCCGCATAAATAAAAGCCACACAGACGTCCACGCGCCGACACGAGCACGGTCTTATCGCTTACAGCGGTAACGGCCATTAATAATCCGCCGTGTGCCCGCTCTGGTCATTAGACATCAGAATTTCGGAGAGCGCGCGAATAGAAGCGCTTCCTCCGCCCGCTTCCATTAGAGAGCGGTGCGCCGCTTGGTAAGGTGGCTCGGTGCCAGGAGGCGCGCTGAAGAGCAACAGTGCCATCTACAGGTAGGGCCACGTCTCCTCTCCCGGCAAATTCACAAGTACACGTCACATTGTATCATTAGTCCCAAATTAATTAGACTCTCCGAAAGTCATGATAGAAAAATCACAGTTTATGTTAAATTTTGACTCTTATTAATTGATTTTTTTTTTCAGCTGGGTATGTAATTTATTGATAATCTTACACTTATGATGTACCAGGGAGTAGAAACTATTAAAGTTTGCAGCATTTTCTGTATCCCATTTAATTAGTTTCTCTTAACAATCATTAGACACCATCGATTTTATTCATATCATTCTAGAAAATAGCGTATGTTGAACTATATGCCACATCCATAAAGTTATAATGAAATTCAAATACAACAAAAAAGAGAAAAATAAAAGCAATGCTTTTCATTTTGAACCAGCTGTGATGCATTTCAGACAGAGCTGAGTGCTGTTCAGATGTGTATGATATATGCCATTATGCAGTGAAAACAAATATATATATATATATATAATATGTAAACTTTCAGTAGTTTGGCAAGAAAAAAATGTTTCTTTTACAAATGCTGAAAATACTTCTCGGTGCTGCAACTGAGCATATTTCCCATCTAGATTTCTCACTCCTAGAAACACTGGCACAGCCTCATGGACGCTGACAACTATTAAAGCCTTTGTTTTTAGAGGTCATAACATAATCTCTTGGCAAAGTTTTTAATCAAAATACAAATTCATTAAAAATAATAATTAAAAAATGGTTAAGGTTTCTAATGAGCACAGAAACAGGCACATGATCCTCCAATTATAAAAATTAAGCAACAGACAAGAATTAACTGTCTTTTTCCCCTCTGATTTCGGCTTAGAAGTACATATAAGCAAGGGGCTGACCGGCAGATCCTCTTGACAGAATGACAAAGCAGAGTAAATGTGGTATACTGGCACTTCAGTACTGGTGCACCGGATCGCTATATGCAGTACTTATAGACCAGTAAATGTGCTCTTTTACCTGTCTGGTGTGCAAGGACCCCTTTGTCTTGAAGCCACCCTGGGAGCTGCATTCAGAGGCACTGAAGTGGTCTGAGCTGGTGGAGGACCGCTTCGAGAGGGTGTCGCAGCCCCCGACGAAGGTGTTGTCCAAGGGGAGCTCCTGAACCACATGATGCTTCTTCACAGACACTGGGGTGTCAGCCTTCAGGTGGAAAGCGGACTGCGGAGAGGCCGACTTGTAGTGCCTGGCCAGGTCGGGGCTGCTGGGTTTAAAGGTGCTGGTGGGCGCGGAGCTCCAGTCAAAGCGCCCTATGCCCTGCTCCTCCAGCTCCGCTGGAAGACTTATAGTGCCGTTAATGGGTTTGTGCATAGGGTCATCAGGTTTGGTCTCTTCAATGGTGACAAAGTTCAGCAAGGAGTTTTTCGGCGATTTCCTTTTCTTCCGCTTCTTTTTTTTATTCTGCTTATTCTCCTGATTGGGGGACATCCACTCGGCACCCTGCTTTTTCCTCTGAGCCGCCTTAAACCTCGAAACATGGCGACAACGTAGCAGGATGGTGACGAATATCACCACTATTACCACCATGGCCCCTGCCACAATAGCAATCATAATTGTCAAGTAGTCTCCACTCGGATAAGTCTCGCCGCTGTCACCGATGTTTTTATCCAAGGGAGTCTCCATGGTTCTGCGAATTAGGTCATAAATGTAAGTGGCATTGCCCACGGTGTCATTCACATACAGGAACACCAAGACCAGGGTATATAGAGACTTTGGGTAACCCAGATCGCTTATGTTGACCACCAGGCGATGGAGGCCAATGTCAGCGACAGACGGCTTCTCCTCAAGGGTAATGTTGCCCGTCACGGGGTCAATCCTGAACAAGCCATTGTTATTGCCACTCACAATAGTGTATTTCAGCTCGGCATTCATTCCCGTGTCTCCATCCACGGCAAAGACCTCAGCCACCACCGATCCAGGAATGGAAGAGAGGGGTACCAACTTGAATGAAGTATTTGACGGAGGATAAATAACAATGGGAGTGTTGTCGTTGACATCGATAACATTTATAGTCACCTTGGCTGATGATGAGCAAGGCGGCTGCCCACTGTCAACTGCCCGGACGTCAAAGGTGTAGGAGCTCTGCTGCTCTCTGTCGAAGGACACGTTGGACTTTATAACTCCAGAATAGGGATCTAAGATGAAATTTTCATAGTCATTCAGTATGGAGAGTGTCACGACGGCATTCTCTCCGGCATCGGCGTCGGTCACAGTGATCACTCCAACCGTGCTGTACTTAGGTAGGTTCTCAGACACAAAAAACTGAAAGTGGTTGTGCGTGAACTTAGGACTGTTGTCATTCTCATCCTGTATGGTGACTATAACGGCAGCCTGGCTTTGAAGCGGAGGTGTCCCGTTGTCCCTTGCCGTCACTGTGAAGAGGTAACGCTCCTGGTCCTCTCGGTTGAACACTCGAGAAGCTGTGAGAATCCCAGTTTTACGATCCAGGTCGAAGAAGGATGCATTAGGTCCAAGCTGGTAAACAATTTCTGCGTTCTTTCCACTGTCCTCATCCACAGCACTGATGGTGGTGAGGAACATGCCCCTTTTATTGTTTTCCATGACAGCCAATTCAATTACAGGCTGATTAAAGATGGGAGGGTTATCGTTCTCATCCTCCAGCCTCACTCGCACTAAAGCTGTCTGATTCAAGCTTGGCTTACCAGAGTCGGATGCTACGATTTTAAAGTTATACTCTTTGGTGCCTTCATAATCAAGTAGTGAGGAGGTCTCTAACAAATACTGGTTGTCATAAACTGCTTTAAGGTGAAAGGGTACGTCCTTTTCAATAAAGCAAATTACTTTTCCGTTGACATCTGTGTCTCTGTCTGACACTGTAATCAGAGCGATCTTGGTATTAACAGGGTCTTTCTCAGAAAGGAAAACCGTGCCATTAATTGGACTGATGATGTACCTCAGATCTATGTTTGGAGGATTATCATTAACATCTGTCACATTAATGACAATGTTAGCTCTAGCTGGGGTTGAACTGCCATCACTCGCCAGCACTACCATCTTGTGGATGGCACTTTCCTCTCTGTCTAAAGGCCGCTGCACTGTTATAAGGCCTGTGGTGGAGTTCAGTGAAAAAAGTGTTTTAGTGGCTAAGGAAACCTGGGAGCCATAAACATATCTGATGTCAGCATTGGGCCCAATGTCTGCATCCGTGGCTTGCAGCTGTACCACGGAGGTGCCCACTGGGGAATTCTCTGGGATATGGACCTCTATCTGACTCTCCTTAAAAATGGGCTGGTTGTCGTTCACATCTGTCACGGTTACCTGGAGAATGGCCGTACTGGACTTTTGAGGGCTGCCACCGTCCTCTACCTTTATTTTCATCACATAAGTGTCCTTCTGCTCCCTGTCCAAGTTCTGCTCCACAATCAGCTGGGGCCACTTCTCCCCTTCGGGTGTTTCCACAATGTCCAAGCCGAAGGCATTCTGCCCGTTCACAAGCTCATAGTGCTGCACACTGTTAAAACCCATGTCTGGATCAGTGGCAGAGGGAATGGCGAAGCGGCTGTTAATCAGCGTGTTCTCTGGGATGGAAATGTTTATAACTGGGGATGGGAACATGGGGGCGTTGTCATTTGTGTCCTTGACTATTATTTTAATTTTAATCAGCCTGAAATAATCATTCGGAAGGACGACTACCTCGATCTCAAAGGAACATTCGCTATCCTCATAGGAAGGGCCAGGGCACAGTTTCTCCCTATCGATGCGGTTAGAAGTTGTAAAGATCTCCCCAGTACTGCTTAAAACTCTCACTAAGGGGTTATCCCCAGCTTTAGAAACCAGCCTGTAAACCAGATTAGCACTGGCTCCAGTGGCAGAGTTTGTATGAGAAATGTTCAGATCCTTTGGTATGTTTCCAATGAGAGTATTTTCTTGCAACTCCTCTCTAATAGGGTAGATGAGCTCCTGGGCTATAGCTGGATCTAACCAAAAGCAGGTGACCAGAGTGGCCAACAGGTAAAAATCCTTAGGGTCCATAGCAACTGCTTTATGGTTTTCCACTTCTTATTCTGACCCCTTTTTCTTCTTCTTCTTCATGCACAACTGTGCTAAAACCCAGGATTCACGGAACCCCGAATTTGCATGCCAGTGACTGCCAACACAATCCTATAAACAAATGATCGCAACGTTAAGCTTTTAACCACATCACTCATGCAATAGACTGTTTTATTAACACGAGAAAATAGATATGCACATAAACCATTACCACTTGTAGTTACATAAAAATATGTTAAACACACAAGTTCTGCTGAATTCACACAGGCATATAAATAGAAAGAATTTCACCGAGCAAGGCAATATATCCCTTAACTGTGTTTTCAGCTATAAAACATATCAATATGTTCCCATGATAATGACTCCCTTACCCTGTAAGGATGTAGCGTCTTTAGTGATCATTCATACACTTCAGCATCATCATATTCCAAAGACGTACACAATAAATAAATTAGAGGGAAAAATGCTGATCTTTAAAGGACGGTTAAAAGCACTTTGCAGAACTTGAGAACCGCAACGTGCATTTCAGCAAACAGCAGTGACAGCTCGCATCGTTCACACATGAACCTCCTATGAATATGCATCGAAAGCAGCGGAGGGAAAAAAAAAAAAGGCTCGAAACAGATCTGGCTTTAGTTTCAGTGTAAATGTGCGCGTCTTACCCGGTTCTGCTCCGAAAGGGACTATTCGAGATCCGAGAAAGCTGTCGGATCCCGAAAATTGCCGAGCAACATAATTCCTAGGGCTCCTCAGTCCACAAAATAGCAACAAACCGCAACAGGAGAAAAAAAAATGATGATGAAGGAGCTGAAGAAGTACTCCAGGGCTGAGGTCCTCTGCGATCGCCGATTCAGTTTCCGCGCAGCCCACAGAAGAGACACATGATGTTCCACGGAGGAGACAGAAGCGGCGCTCGGAGGGCTGCCACAGGGTGGGGGTGGGGGTGCTGCCAAAGGGTGGGGGTGGGGGGTGTGCGGGGTCAGCGGTTGACGTGGTAACGAAGCATGTATCAATTAAAGCCTTCCTCTTGGCATTTAACTTTCCACCGCTGGCAGTTACCGCATGGATGGATGGATGGATGGATGGATGGACGGATGGATGGATGGACGGATGGATGGATGGATGGACTGCAGGTTTTTTCTTCCTCTTTCTGTCTCTAGATCCTCTTCAACAAACAGAATCAGGTGATCAGTCTGTGCTCCTCTGGACAAAACGGGTCCATGCAGTCATCCCGCATCAGCATACTCCCCGGGAAGCCACTTGTGCGACCTGCTCTAATGTCACCTCTGATACACACACATACACACATACACGCACACAGATGTCTCACTTTTCCTGCTGCAGAGATGAATTTATAAGTTCACTCTGATGAAGGACCTCCCTTTTTTACCCACGTTTAAGTGATGCCTTCTTGTCAAAATGAGACTAATTTTCCCCAGTGTCCCGGGTGCTGCAGATCACATCATCTTAGATGTCCGTGGTTGTAACAGGTAGGTCTGGCGTCCGTAGGATGTGATGATGCACGAGTGTAACTACAGATGCCCTTTTCCTGCTCACTCTCCGCTCGCAGCGCCGGATTTCTCGCAATAACTCTCATCAAGCCCGAGGGGAGGGGTGATTTACACTGTGAGCACGCCCTCCGCCAGTCCTTATTGGATAACCTCTGCACCAACGTCAGATTGAGGGGCAGAACCCAAACGCGATTGGCCACGTCGAGCGTCACTCACAACAAGCACGGCTCATCCTGAAGGCTCCTCGAGCCGCTGCAGGCTGCAGATACAGATAGAGAGAGTGTGGTTAAGGCACAGAGGCGGATCTGCGCGAGATACATGGCGTGTTAACTCCCCGTTTTAGTTGTGAAAAAATTTCCAAGATTCATGTTTTTTTTTTTCCCCCCTCTCTTTTCAAAGTCGTTGTGCAGATGACATATTTTAGAAAGATTAAGCACAAGCAGGTTGCGATTTCATTTTGATCAAGTGCTGAGAAAATAAAGGGGCACACGGCGTTATGGAGCAATTAAAATAAAACTAAATATTGGAATTAAAACAGGTAGGATGAATTAATGTATTCTGCTCTTTCTGCAACCCTAAACCAAACCCAATGAAGGAGCCGTGCCTAAGGAGGCTTTGGTGACCGTGCGCCACTGCCTTCCTTTTTCCAGGACTCACCCCCGCACTGCTACGGCACTGACTGTCTGAACTGTACAGTGCGATCCATTCATCCGGCAGCCTTTATGGGGAAGATGCGCTCACAAGTAGCCTACAGGAGATACAGTAAACCTTGCGCTTATGTAAACCCTACAATAAACACTAGATGCCTGACTCGGGCTTTTCCTCACAGACTTACACCGCTTTACCCATTTACCTGCAGTAAGGCAGTTACCGCACCTTTTCAGGGTGAGCAAGCTGCTCAAGGCTACCCCTGCGAGATGGGACTGGAACTTATATCCACCCGAGCTCAAAAGCGGCGGATTTAATGACGACGCAGCAGGAAACCAAGTTACTGCAATTTTAACATAATAGTCGTTTTCATTTTTGTGTGGAGTGAGCAGTCTCTGCGAAATGATGAGCTCTGAGTTTATACATAGTTCAGACATTCCAAATAGCATGTATTCTGGTTCTCATGACTTTAAAAACAAATAAAATTAAAACGTCCGAATTTAGCCGTCGTTTTATTTGCTTTTCTTTTTTTCCTGTTGGTAGATTCAAATTCTGTACTGACATAATTGCGTGTTATTTGCTCCTGAGACAGAACGCTGGAAGTATTAGCGGAGCTGTGACGAAGGGAGAATGCTGTGTTGTGGTGAACACTGCCACCTAGGGGCCAGTGACTGCAGGTACAGTGTGGATGCGACTTTTCTCCATTGACGCGTGAGGGCCAAGCGCAGCACAGTAGTACAGTCCCAGGACATATGCGATGAATGGGGCTCTTTAAAAAGTTTATGGTCTTTACTAAATGCTCAAACACTAGGCAACGTACCACGTCAGAAACACAGCAATTTACACCTTGGCTTTTGCAGAATTAGCTGACATCTGCTCTTGTTTTAGCCAAATCGATTTCTTTACTTTTCACTTAATTTGATTTATTTTGGAAGTGAGGGCTCTGTTATGATTTATATTTATTTATATCAATTCATTTCTGTGCTGTGTGGGTTCTAGCATTGTAACATTGATTCGATATGGGATTATATTGGAAGAGCATATTATGTTAATTACTAATACCATAACAACTGTTACTGCTGCTGCTCTCACTACTTTTTTTACTATTGCTACTCTAACCTTAGGTGAAGTAAATCAGATTTTTTGGACTTAACTTTAGGGTTGTCAGGGGGTGGGGTGGGGTGGGGTGAGTTTGACAGGGTCCTGCTCTCTGGTGGGTCTGGGGTTCGAGTCCTGCTTGGGGTGCCTTGTGATGGACTGGTGTCCCGTCCTGGGTATGTCCCCTCCTCCTCCAGCCTTATCCCCTGTGTTGCTGGGTTAGGCTCCGGCTCCCCGCGACCCCGCGTTGGACAAGCAGTTTCAGACTGTGTGTGTTATAGTTGTCCTTTCTGGTGTGCCTCTGCCATTGAACATGCAAATAACAATCATTGATTACTCTTACTCCAGTTATCTGGACCTGAGATGTGTTTTTTTTTTTTTTTTTTCTGGTTCATTGCAATAGGAGACGGTTGCAATCCTTCACTACAGAGACAAGCAATGTCAGTCATCGTAATGATGATGGTAACACCTAAACAGGCTGTAGGTTTTGTCTACACATACCCTAAACCAACAGCGCCCACCTTTACATTTCTCACCGCCTTTGCCTGCAAAAATCCAATATCCTTCCACCCACCATGTCCTCACCTGCCAATCAAACCCAATTAAAGTATCCTGCTGCCAAATCATTGGAAGGAAACACCACACATCATTCATCTATGCATCATATATTACTTTTTGGAGCTTTCTTAAGCAAACCATAACAGGTATTACCAGATGTCACATCAAGGATGCTATGGCATGGATTACTTAAAGCACTCATTACCATTTTGTTGGAAGACCTGTTTATCATAATCCAACACCTTCAGCAGGATAATGTCCTATATTAGCTTCATTGCATCTGTCTTCCTGCTCGTTGTACATGGCTTTTTGGGCAGGGAAGAGCAGGTTATAAATCATTTAGCTCTTTCAATCCACTGATACATAGCAATGTAAAATCCAGCTCTCAATAGCCATGAATGTACAAACTTCAGTGCAGCTATTGTTTTAATACCCTTTGTGTTTTGTTACATATGTTATTAGGGATCATCATACTGTGAATTAGTAGTTGCAGCTACTTGACATTGTGCCTAATGGTCTCTTCAGCACCAAGACAATTCCCTAACTGTAGCAACTGAATAAAAATATGTTTGTTATTCAGGATTTTATAGTCTGATGCAGTATTCCTAGATATTCTTCTTCTTCTTCTTCTTCTTCTTCTTCTTCTTCTTCTTCTTCTTCTTCTTCTTCTTCTTATTATTATTATTATTATTATTATTATTATTATTATTATTATTATTTCTTTTCTTTCAGGTTGTTTTAAAAGTGCAGAACCATGGCCCAAATTACTATTCAGACTTAAAACTTATTTATAAGGCACCCGTTATATAACAATCCAAACAAGCTTTATGCTATAAAAAGATGAGGACAGTTGTGATATGCTGTCATGCTGTCAGAGTTAATCCACTGAAGGCACAACAGCTATGTTCCACGACAAAGACTTAATGTAAGTTCACACGTGAGTTAATGAATACTGTACTTTTCTTCCAAATGCAACATTATTTTTGCAGACTAGGCAATGTTTTCCAGACCATGAGCTCAAGAAAAAATCTCACAACCTTAAGTTTGTGATGTTTGGATTTGAATTATGTTTTTTTTTTTTTTTTTTTTTTTTTCTGCCACAATCAACTGGAATAGTACTACTGCTCTTTTCCACATATTGAAAGGGAATCATCATTGCACACCCCAGCCCCACACATGTGGAGCATTAGAAGTGAACACATCAGTTGTTGCTGTCTGATTGCATATTTGTGTTTGTAGTACATTTTGTGGTACAAGGAATGTATTATCGCTGAAAGGGAGTACAGTGTGAATTGTGTGAAAACTGTTTTTGATGTTTTGTTCATTGTCTCGCTCATTTGCAAGGCTCATTAATTACCATCACTCTGACTAATTCTTTCTGTCCATTAAGAGGAGTGGGAATTTAGTTCACTTTGGCTGGCTGACTGATAGCAAGTGCTGTGCTCTACATAGATAAAAAGGGAACTAACTGATTAATTTGACAGACAGGGAAAAAACAAAGTAAATCCAGTTTTATTCAGATTTATCTTCTGCATGTATTTACATCAGTCTTAACCCTTTTTCAGTTTCACATGCTTTATTAGTAGAGAGTAAATCTGTTTCAAAGCATCAAAACCTATATCCTACTGAAGAAGATTACCTGTACGAACTGGTCAATCACAGACAGAATGCAAATAAAATATGCATAAAATTACAAAAAAAGTGAAATACTTTGCAAAGACTTCTAGTGCCCACTTCGTAATGGCCACTTGAATTTTCATTTTCTTTTTAACTCTAATTGCATTATTTATCGATTTGTTAAATTATTTATTAAATATGTTGACTCCACCCATTTGGAAAAGCGGACCAACGAAGGAGGTTACAGGTCACTTGTGAATGTCTTCAGGAACATAAGAAGTTTGAAAATAAGGGTTTCAATATATGGTTGCAATATATGTGCTTTGAACATTTTTAAATGTTAGGAGTTTTAAAATATGTTCCCATTCTCTGGATACTCTGGAAAGCATTTTTATTTTAGACATCGTAGTTTTTTTTTTTTTTTTTTCCCTTCTTCTTTTGTCTTCTTGTATACGGTGGCATGCAAGACCATGTTTGAGGGTGTCTGTAAAACATATTTATGCGAAAAGTAAGGGTGTGGGAAGAAATGCAATGTGAAATATTTAATATTTTTTCCTCAGTATGAATGCACGTACAAGTTTATCAAATTTTCCAACCTACAACTTTTATTTATTTATTCTTCATTTTTGTGCCTCATTTATAGACTTCAGATGCTTTTACTCTTTTATTTTCAGGCTCAGAATTTACATACAGTGTGCTGCTACTTGAAATTTATGGGGAGGGATTGTTTCTAAGAATAATGCAAGTATTATTGGCAGCAAGACCTTAAAATAAAGAACTGTATGATAAAGCTGGACGAAACATTGAATTTTAGAGTTGACAGATGGTGCTTAAAAAAAGCTATTTATGGAACTGAGACTTCTACCTATCTATCTATCTATCTATCTATCTACCTATCTGCCTGTTCATCCATTCATCTGTCCATCTGTCTGATTTAGTTTGTTTGTTAGCTATTTATCTATTTATTCAAACCAGGTTTATACAAACTAATGAAACAGCACATTTGTAATACAGACTAATGGTGTTTTACAAAGCAGTTGATTTATGGAAGAAAAGTCTCATAACAACAGTTACACACCAAAATAAATTCCACTCCCTCTTTTAGACTAAGGCAATTTCAGTGGTGAAAGAAACTGACAGTTTATTTATATTAATGCCACACCCATATTTTGTTAGATGCACAGGATATATATAAATATATTTTCAATAAATAAAAATGCCACTATTTAGAAGGGTGTTGTATTATACAGTATGCTTTTTTTTTACATTTTCTGTATTCAGAATTCACATAGGATAGACTGAAACACCTGCTACTAAGAGATGCAGATAAAATTCTGATCGCTAGTCAACTGAGTCACAAAATGTGTTTTTAATTGAGTTAGCACCAGATGTTTGGTGTTCCATGCTTGCTGCTTGAGCTGGGTCTTATTATGAGATATGCACATGCATTCATTAATTTTGGTATCTGCAAAGAATGCAGGTACAACAAATGAACACTTTGCAAGTGGTTAAACATATGCAGTATATAATATATACATATATATATAATATATATATATATATATATATATATATATATATATATGTTTTTGTCTGTCAGATATTATGAAACTAATTTACTCTACTGAGTGAACTTTTAAAAGGGGCCATGTAAATAATTGTAAAGATGATATAACGCTTCAGAGAATGGGTTTCATTTATTTATTTATGTGTTTATTTTTTTATTAGGGAAAACAGTGGACATTTGAATAGTATGATGAGGCCACAACATGCTAAATAAAGCTTCAGCAAATATAACGGTATTCGGTAAAAGCATAGTCTTTGGATTTGTGAGTCTGTGTCTACGTACATGTTTTTCCTTTCCATTTATTTCTCAAATCCTTTATTGTCTTGAGACCCTTTTTTTTTGACACAGTGCTTCCTCCTGCCAGAGTTTGTGCTCTTTACATGCAAGTTAATAGTATTTCATATTCATGTGTCAGCATAAGTTATCACAATCTCCAGTGGCGATTTGCACAGTTCTCAGCCTCAACCCAGGCATTATCATTAATATTACCTTTCAGATAAGCCAGATGGTCTCCGCTGGGTACTGCGGTTACACCTCGCTTCTGCCTTATGACTGTCCCAAAACACAGGAAATAATGAATATTTTGCCGGAGACACTCTGATTATTTGTCTCTACTTCTAAATGATAAGGGAGGTGCTAATGAAATAATCCTTAAAAATGAAGTAAGCACAATGAAGGCATATCTAAAATAATGAATGTATAAATGTTTCACTTTCTACTTTAGAACACTTATAATACATTACTTGTTCCCAGTAATATATTTAAATGAAGCTGGAATATTTCACAATACTGATGCATATGGTACAGGAATGGAATTTAAACTGTAACCTGAAGTTATAAAGTCAGTAGCACTATTTGTTTTTTGATGCACTGGAACTGAATGCTTTCTAGAACGTGAATCCTGATGGAAAGTAAAATTGGCCTATGCCGTGCTCAGCTGACTAAAATATCAGTCAAATTCAATGTTCAGAGTGCAACAATAGAGAAATACCAGTAGCATTCTGTAAATTGCATCTAATTTAGTCTTTGCTGTATTTCATACACAACGTTGAAAGGTCAGACATTTCACTTTCTCTCACTTCCAGACCATGGGTATGTCTGCAACTTTGCGGTGAAGGGGGAGATCGCCGGAGTTAGTAGTGCTCAGCGTGAACCTGCATGCTGTGTGGTTACATGTGGAGGGCAGAAAGCAAATCCTGCTTTGTCTTATCAATCTGCCCATATGTTTCATGACAACCTCTTACAACCCATTCCATCCCCCATCTGTCATGGAAGACAAATGGCTTCACAGGTCTCCCTGCTATTAGTTTAGTGGAGACGCAAAGCACCACTTTTTTTCCCTTTGATTCGCTTTGACCTGTCTCAGCTCTCCAGGCAGCAGCTCTGGACAAATGTAAATGATTAATAAGACATTTGTTACCTTTCTGTCAGTTTTATTTTGACACATGCCCTCTGTAGACCTACTCTTAACCCCCGATTAAATCCTAAATGTCTATCAGTCTGAAGAGAATGAGGGGCAAGATGCAAACTCTGCTGCGAATTTCCGTCAGAGCCGAGATGGAGGAAATTGCCTTCGAAATGCCTGACATTTGTGAGCAGAACCGCACCACTGTGTTAAAAGTCAGTCTGAAGGATGGTCATTAAAGTTATTTTTCCGCATTACAAGATTTTAGTGTTCTTTAGCAGATCTAAAGTGCAGCAAGATGCAGCTGGACGTTTTACCAGCCGGCGCCCGAGTTCACAAGGAGCTAAAGCACTTTAGGGATGCTGTCAGGAAACGTGATTTGTTGACAAAACGAGTTTTATGTATCTTTCAGACTTCATCGACTTCAGTGGCAACTTTTTCCTTTTTTAATTTAATTTTTTTTCTTTTTTTTTTTTTAGGTGTAATGGACTTTCTGCGCAAAAATGGTGCAGATGAGCTGGTTGAAAATGCACTACAGATGCAGCAATATGTGTGTGATTTATTTGTAAGTGTATGAGTAACCAGTGATGATAACTGATAAAAATGCACAAACTGTTGATGTCCCACTCTGCTTTAAACAGAATTTTCTTGGAAAAAAGGGAGAGGGGCACTGTCATAATGGAACCTTATCTTAATAATCTTTAACAATGCTTATTATACCTAAACAGCTGTATTTTTACTGTAGCTGTTTAGGTATTCAAGGGCTTTATTCTTGGACATGAACCTGCCACTCTACAGTTACATGTTTGCCTTGATTAGCCATTTTACCTGCTGCCCCATGCACTTTATATATTAATATATATTTAAAGGAACAAGATATTGCAGTTAACTCTGTTCATTTTCCCAATCATATTTCATACAGATAATGAGGCCGAGAGTCATCTGTTACAATATGCTTTTCAGTAAAAACGTCAATGGAAAAAAGGTGGGTTGTGAGGGCGTATTAAAAGGGTTATGCTCAATAAACCAGTATTTCATAAATTTAAAGTCTTTACGAATTGTGTGAGCCATGAATGAATATTGCTGAAATATACGTATACAATCACCTTGTTTAATATATTTATTTTCGGGGCTACATTACTGTCTAAATGAAGAATGCATGATATTGAAAAGGAGTTACGTTTTTTCTCTTGTTCATGTAGTGCAATAGATTTTTCAAGTACTAATATAACTGTGGACATGGGGGCACTGTGGGTAGCGCTGTTGCCACAGAGGTCCTAGATTTGGCCATGGAGACAAATCAGACCCAGTCTCTGTAGGGTTCTTGTGTTGTCCCTGCCTTGTAGAGGGTTTTCTTATGCAGTACAAAGACATCAACTGGCGACTTTTAAAGGTGTGTGTGTGTGTGTGTGTGAGATTGCCAAGTGATAGATTGGCATCCTGTTTCCAGGATAGGCACTGGAACACCACAACCCTGAACTGGATGATTTCTTGAAAAGAAAACAGAAAGCATAAAAAATTCTACAGGGATCCGTGTGTTTATGTCATTCTTCTAAAATTCAGAATTTTTTTAGGAATAATTCATATTCCATATAGTTTTCAATATCTAGCAATAAATAGTAGTTTAAACTGTTTTCTGGCATAGAGGTTTTAAACGCATGAATGAAAAATCAAATAAAATGTCTTTTTTTTTTTTTTAAATAAGTGGATATTGTTCCCTAGAATACTAATTACTAATGACAAATGATTAACCTATATAGCCAGGAATTATTACACTTGTAAATGATGTACAGACTCAAAGAAAAATTGAGTGATATCCTCCATAGTGTAATTGAAATTAGCCATTATTAATTATTACATCAGCCAAAAAAATCAGTACTAAGATTACTGAATTAACAAAAACGCAATTGCAAACCAGAAACAGAGCATTAAACCAGTTAGTTGGGCTGTGAGGCCAGTCGTCTACATTAAAAGCAGCAATGAATGTGATTTTTAAACCTATTAGTGTATTCAGTTTACTGCTTTTAAACATTAGCTAATCACATATCTTGGATCCCAGGCTTGGATGTAAATAAATTTCCTTTTGACCCCACTGTTCACTCACCCTTTGAAGAGAACTGCAAAGCTGCATGAGTCACCTTTAGCAGCAATGCCTCCGCCACTGTCTGACAGCCAAGTGGATCGCAGAGCAAAGCCATCAACAGGCGGCATCACATCTATACTTTTTTATTTCTTGGCAAAAGTAACATGTATGCAATGCGATGCAATGGAACAAACATCCAAAGAAAGAGACAAATAAACAATGTGTGTTTGAAATTTTCCAACTTTCTTATTTTTTTGCATATCCAAGTGATACTTTTTATGACAAAAGTTTAACTATAATACCCCATGATCGTTTTTGCATGGTTTTCTTTATTAGTGCTGCTATAATGCAAAAAATGAGGGGAAGAAAGTTTTGTCAAATTTAGAATAGATGAAGTTTAACAATCACTAAGACAAATTGCAATAAAATGTATTAATTTCATTTATTCATAACAGAGAGAACAAAGAAACAAACAAATGAGGGCACTGAATAAATAGCACTCAAAAAACTGAGTCCCTCTGTATTTTCTAAATAGAGTCCAAGGGAATATTGGTTGTTATCACTAAATTTTCTCAATTATCTTCTTTTAAATTATTATTAAGTCTGACTAGGTGGTATTTTTCACATTGAAGATCCTTTGGTGCTTGTGGGGGTTATACCAAAATCAGATTTCTTCAGTCCACTGCTGACCATAGTACATCATGTTTATTCCATGTCAGGTCCATCTGTTGCCACCAGACATGACCGGACAGATGTTGCAGTATCAGCAGTTTTCTTTTAACCTTTCACATTTTCAAGGACTAATAACACAAAATACAGTGAGTGCTATTAAGAACTCACATTGATGCTTTTTTGGTGTGTCCATGTTTCATGATCTGTTTAATATTAATGAGAAAAGTATTACTATTTGCAGTTTTCTGCCATAAATAGTGTTTGCTTTCAATTGAAAAACCCTCTTAAAACCTGTGACAGGTAAAATCTTCAAATTGTACAGGATGGCAACTCAGACGTTTCAAAATTAATACTGCTTGTTTTAGAATGCAATTTCAGACTGTTATTTGTTTAGGATCCAAGAGGACATCATGCCATAAATGCATCATGATGTTCATTCTGAGCTGTGCAGTTTCCCAAGCAGCTTGTCTGGTAATAATTCCTCTTTGATTTTCTTAACACACTTTCTATGCAGAGGATCAAGGACTGGAAGTACCAGGTGTGTGCGATCACCATTCAGTGACACAAATGTGCAGTCAATGCTGGGACATTTTCTGTATGGACAGTGCTAAACCAAACCTTCATGGCTGACATAAAGCTGTTTGCATTGGTAGACTGCTCAGGCTGGAGCCATTACGCCTAGACTGGACATAACACACACAACTCTCCAACTGTCCGTGGGGGACAGATGGGAACTGGAACACTGTCAGTTCAATGACCTTGTTCACAAAGGGAGCTGTCATCACTGCTGCACTGGGAAGTGCTGACACACTACAGGGACACTGATGGGGAAGTGTAAGCATTTCAGAGGCACTGATTGCACACACTGGTTACCTTTCCTCTCGTCCGAAGCCGCAGAGAGCAGAAACATTGTCTTGATTGAAAAAAGGCTGAGCGTAAGGAGGGGTCTGAGTAAAGCACATGTGGGGGTTTGGAAAACAACCATGAGGTTAACAGCTTGTAAAGCAATTGAATCACCCTGCCTCCAGGACATGTCAGCGGTCTGCTATGACAGGCTGATATGGCAGCCGTGTGGACCTTGAGAGTCAAAGGTGAGCATCCCTTATTCGGGAGCAATGGAATGCTGCACTTTGATGGTGAGCAAACACCAGTTAAGGTTATTCTCTGAAGGACTCAGGTCTCCAACACTATGCAGGGCCTCAATGCCTTCAAGGTGCAGGTGCTCCCACTCAGAGGCCGAGTCCGCACCTGCTCCACAGGGTCCCCTCAACCCGAGGTAATGGGGTTGCGTTTGATGGGGACCTCCAAAGACAGGCCATCTCCCTGGCTGTGAAGGTCAATAAGCTGTACTCACTGCAGCTATGTTGAGGCCACCAGGTTACTGAAGTTAGCAGTCAACAAAAAACAAAGAGGTAAAGACAACAACAAGCAAATAATAAGGATGAAAACTAATTTGACCCTGGAACTCTAAACACACTTTGTTCGGTGACTTTGACCAACCAAGCACATACCCAAGTAAAGTGAAAGATGTGCTTGGAGACATATTCATAGATGAATAATGTGTCTGGTTATAAAAACACATTATTATTATTATTATTATTATTATTATTATTATTGCAGCTGCTAATATATTATGAGAATGTATAATTGTTGCATATATTACTATACATGCTTTAATATATACATTGTGTATTTTATATAAGTATACGCTGAAAACCTACAGAAAACATATACTTCGTTATAACTGAGTAGCATGTTTTCAAAATTCTTGTCACACATTCAAATAAATTGTTTTTCAGAAGCATGGTACAACCTGCCCCCCCAGCAAAATCACAACAGAAACCATTATTCTTCCATTCATAAGTGCAAGAAGAAATTATAGTTTTTCTGAAATGCTACAAGTAATTTTAATTACTTTTTAAAGTGTAAGAGTCTTTTGAGCCTCAAACTAGAAAGGCTGTGATACTTAAAGGAAGGAGCTGGGTGTCACACATCACTGGAAATGGTATTACTGATACATTAAAAAATTAATGTCAGAGGGTGACAAATCTCCTTTTCAAGAACTGTTTGACAGAGTGCTGTAAAATTTGGAATATTTTCACATCTGTCTCTAGGCTGTCTCTATGCTATATGAAAGTGTTGAAAATAATAGGATAAGTAGACACGTATGGAGCCAGGAATCAATTTGATTAGCTATGGTAGGAAAAGACATTTGCTTCCCTTTAAGTTAAGTACATATCATAAGTAAAAGCAGTTAAGGACTTTACATTGCTACACTGATCTCTTCACATTGGTCATGGTGAAATTGCAGACTGAAACTTTATTGTATGCCGTTCCAGCCATTAGTGTGAGTAACGGAACGTGTACACAGAGATCTGAAACTCAAAAGTGATAGGGCAGAAAAAGAAACAGTTTGGAGCACTTTGTGCATTTACTGTAGTACAAAAACTAGACTGTGGAAGAGATCATTTATGACCTTTTTTTTTTTTTTTTTTTTTTTTTTTGCCCTGAGTCTTGGGCAAAAAGGTGCTCTTACAGTCTTGTGGACTTCTGTAGATATCCATCCTTACACGCTTTATCAGTGTTCACTTATACAAACAAGGACACACTGACAAACAGTGGCCATGCCTGGAGGGCACCGAAACAAATTGAGGGCCTAAACCATTCCACATACAGCATCTGTAGTATGTTTGTACATTATAGGCAGCGAATGGAAACTACTTGGAATTAGAATTCAAAATTTTCTATTTTTATATCAGTGGAAAACTGAAGCATCAAAAAAAAAAAAAAAGTGAACAGTGGGAACCCACAAGTTTATCAATGGAACCGAATTTGAATCCATGAATATGAAGAGCCATCATCATCAGTAACCATGGTGGTCAGGAGCCTATCACAGACACATAGGGTGTGAGGCCGTGTACTCTATGGATGGGATGCCAATTCATCACAGAGCAATCAAACACACGCAGACATTAGTTACAAGTCCACCTGAAAATTATGTCTTCGGGCTATGGGAGAAGCTCATAGTTTTCTCCATATGAGCTGAATTAGAACCCACATTGGTACCAACTGCCCAGCAGTTTTGGAGCACCAGCACTACCTGCTGTGTCACTATTTCTGCCCAAACCTCAAGATTTTAAAGTAAAATATTACAAGCTGGGCCACTGTGCCACATACTGCTTTTTCATTATGTCAAGGGACAAAAAATTATTTTGGTCTTGGATTGCAATCAATCAGAATATATTACATAATATATTGTAAATCATGTTGCAACAAAACTACTGAAATTTGTCTGTGTGCACATTCATTGCACACAAATTATTTCTGACAGACAACAACAACAGCTACAAGTTGTGCTTTATTGACTCAGCTGCATCCTTATCCTACAAGTAAATCCTACAGATGGAATAATACATGTTACATTCTTTTCCTTTGGCACTATCCATCTTTGGCTGGTGCCATCAGTGGTGGATTTGTCAGTCACTACTACCTTGCTATTCTGCCTTGTGGCAGCAAATCATCTGATGTGTTGCCAGCACTATTAATGTTCTGTCTCCTTATTCTATTCCCACTTTTTTCTCCATCTATCTTCAGTTGTACAATAATACTCTTTTATAAATCAGTTGCACAGTAACAAGTATACTATGCAAAAAGAATGTATATACACCAGTGTGAATGCATGACAAAAACAGTTGCAGACTTTGTAGCAGCACATTAATAATCAGCGTATTTAAAACTGGGCTGGAATACATACATTTCCATTTACATTTATTCAAATAGCAGACACTTTTCTCCAAAGCGACATGCCACTCACAGAAAATACAATTTGTACATTACATTAGGAGAAAGAGAGACATAGATGCAGACGTGTGATTCTTAAGTACAGTTAGTCTGTTTCTTTCCACCATATGCACCAATGTTCATCACACGAGTAGCTGCATATAACTCAGAATACTGACGATTCCTGATCACCTTCCTACTACTTTTTTTTTTTTTTTTTTTTTTTGAGATACACGAATATGGGTGAAGTAAATCTGGAAGAGGTGAATTTTAAGACCCTTTTTAAATACGGGCAGAGTTTCAGCAGTTCTGAGTGAGAGAGGGAGGTCATTCCACCACAACACAGCCACAACCGAGAACCGCCGTGCTTTACCTTTCAAGCGTGGGACCACCAGATTTGTCAAATCAAGCAGAAAAAAAAAACAAAAACTTCTGCATCACGTATCAATAGCCTTTGCTGGGCTGAATCTGATGATGAGTCACTGTATCACTGCATTATCAGTAGGATTATCAGTAGATCTCAGAAATCAGTCCTTTTTTTCATAGAACATCTAATGTTTATAAACACAATGTGCAGTTGCACCATTTTTGAACTATATTTCTTAGTTCAAAAAAGTTATGTGGGAACTGGATGTCAATGACACAGTCAGTGATGTGTTAAAAATAATAAAATCACTTGAGAGGTTGAAGCTGCATGACATCGACATGCTCCTTCTACACTGAAAACTGTTACCTGCCTCTGTTGTCATTTGGCTTTAGATCCTGCGCTCTTAAAAGAAGCTGGCAGCTCCGTTGCAAATGTTGTCTGGAGAAACCATGTGTTTTATAAAAAGCCTTATAGTGAAAACACCTTCCAATCTCTAATAATCATCTATAACTATAAACTTTTAACCCCATTGTCTTTTGAATATGTTGATAAATATATTCTTCTTCTTCTTCTTCTTCTTCTTCTTATTATTATTATTATTATTATTATTATTATTATTATTATTATTATTATTTAATTTTTTAAAAGATTTTTAAGAGGCTCTTAGCAAAGAACAATGTATGTATCCACAGCTTAGTTGCTACCAGTGTAACGGTTTTAAGACGTTTTCTTTTAACAGCGTGGTGCTTCCCTCCCTCAGTTAACTACCTTCTGCAGAGCGCAACATTAGTTAGTGAAGGGGGAGGAGCAGTCAACAGTGGAACAGCATCTGTCTCCCCCAGCTGTTCTTATTTACCTGGGAGGTGCACTCCCCACAGTGCAAATTCAGTGTAAAAACAAAGGCAATTACAAAGAATATGCTCACAAACAGGAGCATGATACAACTCAAATTCCATACCTCAGGGCACAGCATGAGGCCTCAGGGTGCAAGCAATTTAAGTGCTACATCTATTTTAGATATTCTATACAGACACATACAGTACCAGTCTAACGTTTGAGTACAGTGGCTGCTAACTATTTCTGTCCGTGAGGTATTTGGTTATTTGGTTGACAAGTCTGATCAGGGGATCAACCATCATGTCTTTGCATCATTTCTGTAGCAGTTCCCAGAGGTGCAGAACACGTGTGTGTCGCTTTTCTTTCGCTTTCATTAAGTTCAGCTCATCCCATATAGGTGTTGCCCAGGTTGCCCACATGTACTCACATTTCTCAGTCATGCTGTGAATATATGCAGTATATATTTGTTTTCTTTCCTCTGTTTTCTTCTTTGAGAATAAAAAATGGGGAAAGAAGAAAAGAAAATAATAACAATGAATTTCACAGACTCTGAGATACCGATGCACACCCCAGGAGAGAAATATGAGATGATGTGCAGCTATCCAGTCTTGAAGATTCTGGAAAAATGTGTAACAACAACAACGACAACAATGACAGTAATAATAATAATAATAATAATAATAATAATAATAATAATAATAATAATAAATGTATTGACTAACAAATGTGGCTCTTCAACGCTGATTAATGGTTCTTTGTTCCAAACATAATTTTAAGTTCACCATGAACAGGTGGAACAATATTATCTTTTCCATGGACAACATGGAAATATATACAGTAGTCCCCCCTTAGTTACCTCCAGTTACCTGTGGTCAACCACGATCCGAAAATACACACACACACACACATTTTCTGAACCGCTTGTCCCATACAGGGTCGCGGGGAGCCGGAGCCTACCCGGTAACACAGGGCGTAAGGCCAGAGTGGGAGGGGACACACCCAGGACGGGACGCCAGTCTGTCGCAAGGCACCCCAAGCGGGACTCGAACCCCAGACCCACTAGAGAGCAGGACCCGGTCCAACCCACTGTGCCACCGCGCCCCCCGATCCAAAAATATTAAATGGAAAATTCCAGAAATAAAGAATTCATAAGTTTTAAATTGCACATATTTCTGAGGGACTACTTTAATTATTTTAAATCGACATCTCATGCTACACACAACATGCCTATAGTACTGATCTATCTATCTATCTATCTCTGAAACTGGTCACTATGTTGATGTAGGGTACACTCTGGACAGGATGCCAGGATCCCTGAAGTATCATTACTACAGACATTACTCAAGTGTCAACTAATGTATATGTTTGTTTAATATTCTCCAAATAAATCACATGAATTTGTGATCCTTGCTTTATAGTGACATTTTATTAATTTTAGCCAACTGCTTCCTTACTGAAAGTAGTTATGATCTGTTTTTCTCATGAATTGTTTTTGCAGGACGGACAACAAAAATTACAGGTTCAAGATTCCAAAACTGCATTAAGTAATTGGTGAAGTGCAATCAGAAGGCTGAGCAAAATTGTCTTTGTGAATAAAACAATATTTTCCTTTGATTATTTGAAAATGCCATTTATTTTTTTCTCTCAGAATGAAACACCATCCAATATCATTTCTTCCCCAATGAACATTGCGATTTATTCCAAAACATGGTTTCCATTTACCTCACTGCTTCATTTGAGACAATAGGGGCCTAAACCCTCAAAAAGCATTTAACATCTTTTGGCTGGAAATCATTTCAGAATTGTTCTATTACGAGCCAACATCTTGTGGAAATAAGCAATGAATACCATGAAATTGGACTGTCAGTAAAAAGGTACAGGGGATACATACAAATATGCTTTAAATATATTCATTGAACATAGGTCTGTGCAATACACACCTTGAGATTTTGTATCATGAGTCTTAAATGTATTATGGCATACACATATTTTTTGTTCTACACAAGGAAAAAGATCTGTTGAATTGTATCTGAGGAATATGATTTGGATTAGAGGCAGTTGGTGTATTATTACATACATGTTTAGTAAGCCAGTTAGAAGGGAATTACACATTTGACTTAACATCGCTAATCCGTTCAGGTGAGAAATAAACTGTCTAAATAATGCTGCACAGAAACATTATTCAGAAAAAAAAAGTGATTCTTTCAAAAGAATACTATTCGTACACTACTTTTCCAGTATAAAACTAACTAAATTAAATTGATTTGTCTATTAGCCCATAAATAACCTTAGAATTATTCTAGGTGATTCTTTACCTTAACTACCCCTAACAGCATGCGATACCTGAAACTGAAAGTTTCTGAAGAAGTTAACCAAGGAGAGAGGGGGTTATACATAAAAATTAATGTAATCTTACCTTACATTTTTCACATAATTTTGGTCAGGATCATTAGTGAGAAGTGGATGCATAAAAAAAGAACTAGAATTTCCCTTATGGGGTTGATTTTATACCTGTAAATAACTTTAATTGTTTGTATTTACAAAATTTCCAGTCATCTGAATTAAGAAATTTCAATAAGCCTTTTAAGTGGAAAGCAGATAATATACAGTTATGATTATGTCTCGCAACATAATCATCAGTACAAAAAAAAAAAAATAAATAAATATGTGATAACTAAAGAGAGTGGGGAATAATGTCTTAAAATATATTGTCTGAATCTTTTAAAATTCATTTTAAAAATTAAATATTTTTTATTTCAGTTTTCCTCATTTGCATTACAAAAATAAAATAATTTATATGAAGTTTTTCTTGAACATTTTATTGACATTTCTTTGCATGGATCATCAAAAGCATATAATGTATGAATGAAGCAGAAAGAACTTTTCATAAGCAACTACCATTAGTGATTCATGTAAAAACTCTGTGTCTAAATGTTATAATGTTATATATAATGTAACGTCACTTGAGGCCGTGTATATACATATTTTCAAAGAAATTCACGTTCTTTTCTTATACAGCAATGCAATGATGACATCATACACAAAATACAAAAATTCATTGAATACTGTACAGAATACTTTAAGGCACAAATTATTAAGAATCATCTCATCTGACACTGCAAATGTGGTTAACTGTTGATCTGGAGCAGTGCCATTTCCTTCATCCATCCTACAGATCGAGTGGTTCCTCTTGCACTGGTGTGAAAGTTAGAATCACAGAGAAACTGGAGAAAGCCTTGGAGCCGCCTTTGTGGCAGACACAGTAAGTGCTGTGAATAGTCTCCCGTGGGACCAAAGTGTCCTTGGGCCCCCCCGGCATCGATGGGCTGCGCTTTCAATGCCACTTAAATGAATCAAAGAACACTTTCAGTCTTCACAAGCATATAGCGTGAGAGGGGAAAGAATATCCTCCTACCATGTGCAATTATTTTCTTGTGAGGGTGTACACCAGAGTGATTAGAAGAAGCATTCCAAGCTATAATTCACCTGAAGCCACTGTTTTTCAGAAGAGCCTTTGTGATGTGAACTTCTTCATTCTTAAGAAATAATATAGCTGGAATAAATCAGGCTAGATATATTTCATCTTCAGTTATCAGTGATTACTCCATCAGTGATATACTTTGGAGCCAGCTGTTATTTCTGATTATTATTTCTAACAAGATAATACATAAAATGGTCAACAACAAAACTATTAATTCTTTCATTTCCAGTAATAGCTTGATCAGTGAAGTGTGTCAGTGATCCAGAACATCTCCCTGAAGTACAGGGCGTAAGGTATGGAACACACAGCAAAGGATACCTATATATCACAGGAGAATCATACACACTCACTCAATCAGTCACACAGTAAGCTCAATTTAAAGTCACAAATTCGCCTGAATCATGTCTTTGAATTGTGGAAAACAAGATCACCCAGAGGAAACCTGTAAGAACATAGGGATGTCATGCAGACTTACTTCAGACCCATATCCAAACCCACGCACTAGCACAAAAGTTAAATTTAATTTAATTTAAATGTAGAAAATATTTTGGGGAAAGACTTCACAGTTTCTGAATATTTTGCAATAGACAGGAGCAAGCATGGTTTTTCTTCAGAAGACACTTGTTAGTAAAATATTTAAGTGTCAATAGCCATAACCAGGTTTCTGTTCAGTCTAAAACGGCTTTTTATGAGTTTCAATATACCACAAACTCTGCCCTTGACCATTGAGTTCAGCAGCAAATTAACAATATATTTCATTTTCACAAAGCAATAGGTGCACTTTTTCTATTTAATTCAAAACAAGTTTGTCTCCTCAACATCGATTGCTCACATAGATTCCTCCTGGTGGTATTTATGAAACTCACATTCCTATCATCTCCTTTTCGCCACCTCATCACAGTAATCATGCTCTTTTTTTACCTGTAGGTAAGGAGACTTTTATTTCTTTCTGTAAACTACTCCAAACATATTTTTGATAAACAGCATGTTCATAGTTGCTATGTACATTATTCTATAAACAATATGGCTTTAAACTAACAATGTGGCCAGTAAACTAATGGATTAAGACATCAGTTGTATGGGAATGGCATCACTTGGACAGTGATAGGTTTTGACGGCAGTGGCATCACTAGGGTTGGTGTCACCCAGTGTGGTAACTCATGGTGTCACCCCCCCATGGACCTTGTCTCATAGCAGACCATACAGAGTCCTTAGTAATGTTTTTTGTAGTAATGCTACTCATAAATTGTAATTCTTTGTAGTAATGCTACTCATAAATTGTAATTCCCGTATATCACTGAATGTAATGGCAACAGTAGTGACATTACTAACTAGCAAAATTAAAATGACACCTTTAAATTACAATATCATACGTGCAGCCTAAATGTATTTACATTTACATAGTTTCATGTGGTTAAAGTGAAAATTCGGTAAGAAAACAATAGAATTCAAAGTAAAAAGTTTAAGTGCAACATCAAAATTATGTTTATTTTAACATTATTGATGTAGGTTCACAAATACTAATTACCACAATACTGTAGTTAAAACGCCAGAAAATTTGACAAAATCAGTGACTATAAAAACAGCAGCAGTGACAAAAACAGCAGTGTGTCCTCGTAGCACGTGCAGACGAAACCACGTAATTCGAAGCGTCATTGTAATTGGGTAATAATGAGAGATCTGAGTGGAGCGCATTAGAAGGTTCAAAAAGTAAATTAGCGCTGAGTTTTAGCCTTGTAGCTATTGATACATGTAAAGCTGGGCTTCATTACGAACAATGTTTTTGTTGTTAGAACTAACTACAGGGATACTTTTATAAAAAAAAGTATAGACAGTCATTTTGGTGTCACCTGCTCCGATGGTGATGCCACTGTTTGATGGCTGACTCAAGCAAGTTCAAGACAAACACTGGGTGAACATGACTTATTGAAAGAGTTCAACTTTTGAAGCTGAAGCCCCCTTCTTTCCCTTTTCCATAATAGAGTTAAGACAACGGACAAATATAGATGCCGAACAATTAAATAAAACAAGCAGAAAATAACAGCGGCAAGAGGGATTTTACAATATTTGTTCCCCTGCTCTAATTTAATTGCGTGTTTTCAACTTTTAATTAAATTTTTTTTTCTGTTAGATTCTGTAAAAAAATCATATTTACCTCTTCTCCAGGAGGGTACTGTATTTCCAGACCTCTTTTCCAGTACAGTTTTTAGTAATTGACAAAGAATTTTGGGGTCTTTCTGTAAAACAATTCTATATTTAAAGCCAAAGTTTCTGTTCATCTTTGTTTGCAGGTGTTTTTAATTAATTTTAAAAAAATTCCTGGTATCGTATAGGTCCTGATTTTTTGATGTACCATGAAAAAACAACATGCATAGCAAGATGCATTTCAGTGTATTCAAGGGATACAAATTCACAGAGATGCAGAAAGTAACGCCTTTCAAAGGTAGGTTGAAGTTAGAATAGTACTATAATATATGTTAATAGAGAAAAAAATAATAGCTTTAGAATACCACTTATAGCTGGAAGTGGTTGTTTTTCATCTCTAATGGAAGGAAGTGAAAGAGTGTGATGTTTAGTGACATTGGTATAGTCTTGAAATCAGAGCTTTCATAGCACAATTTAGTGTAGGAATAGAGTTTGGGGTTGAAAATCAGTCCTGTGAAATGGCACATTATAATTCACTATATAGCTACTTTGCAGTTCAGCTTGACAAAACCATGTACATTTAACATTTTTCTACTTAAGTATACCTTTGATGACCACAGTTCTATCCAATAAAACCTTCTGACTTTTTCCAGGTCTCAGAATGGAATTTCAGTACAAATGAAAATATCTCTACTGAAAAATTTTGTTTTTTTCTGATGATTTCCAGCACATACCTGAAGATATTATTCTTATTCTTATACTTATTCTTATTCTTATTATTATTATACATTTGACAGAAAACAGGGATGCAGTTCAAAATAAGGATTTTCTTTAAGGGAAATTGTTAAGATATAATGTATTTCATTTTATGACGAAAAAAGTATGTTCATCGAAACGGGTGCTGAAGACAGATGGTTTATATTTTACAATATGCACTGATGGATGATTATCAGTACTAGAAGTGGCACTCTACAGAACTCTTCCAAATTATGTGGAGTTATTGCTAAGAGCAAAATATGTAAATCCATTTGTAAATTATATATCAGAGACAAGTCATTTGTTTTCCTCTTTATTTTCTCTTTTCCTTCAAGCCCATAGAGTCATTGGAAAGGGAGTGTTGAGAAATATATGGTTGACAATGCCAAGGAAAACATGTAAATGTCTATCTGATTTACGTATGAAAATGTGATAAACCACAGGGGAAACTGACATTTCCCTAAAGTAAGGTTGTTAAGGTTATTGCTCCACTGCCAAGATATGCGTGTTGTTTGCCAGTGATTCTATTTTTAAAAGCAGATATGTATTATTAATGTGTGATTTATTCTGTTATGGAAATGCACATTCAGAACTGACAAATATTGTTGTTGTTTCACATTGAGGGTATGATATTTTGGTCATTATGAAACACCAGTCTTGGTCTCAGCTTTTCCCATTAAAAGATTATAATGTTAATTCTTACATGCTTGCAATGCAATCACCAGTCATACCAACAGCACCTAATACTTGGCTTCTTCTGTAAAGATATTTAGAGCTATAATGTTGAACTACTACATTTATCATGGGATTTCAGTAGTGATTTTTTCCTTTACCTCAAAAGAGGTAGCTGCCATCAATCTTCATGACTTTTCATATATGTAACTGAGATCTACCTCCCTTACTGGGAGATTGGGGATAATGGTTGAGTGATCAAGCTTTCCAGCATTTCAGGCACATGTATGGGGCAGTCTCTTTCTTGATTCATCGCCGACATCTGCTCAAATCAAAGTGAAAGCAAAGGAATTTGAACGTATTTACACAATAAAAGGACTAGAGATTGGTACTGTGCACACTGTCAGTTTTGCGTTTGCTTTTCTGTCATTTGCTCTGTGTTGTATATTCGACAGCAAACTTATTCTCTATCATTTACAAAACAGGTTTGTTACACTTCATTACAGTATACCCATGTATTTCTAACTGCATTGAAAAAGTAAAATTTATATTCACAATAACTGAAATACACTAAGGAGGGGGAATGCTAGATCTGTGAGTTTACACCACTTCAGCCTTGTTCTCAATGCTTCAGAGACCCTGATCAGGACAAGCAGTCACTGAAACTCAATGCACAGAGGGATGGAAATGGGTAGATTTTTGGAAAAGGAGACACTGAACCTAATGGCTGTTATTTTCTTACTGAAAAAAACATAAGCAATTTAGATTTTATGCAGTTTTTTATTATTATTATTCTTTTTTTAGAAAAAGCATTGTACAACTGAAAATATTATTATAACACAGAAACTGATAGTATACTGCTCAACATAGTTATAAATTTCACAAAAAAAACAAACACAAATGCATTCTCCTGAGTGATATTATGAAATGTACATGGAATTCCTCTCCTTCCACCACAAATAGAAATTTCAACAAATTGTGCTTTCCTAGAGCAGTAAGGCAGATATTCTAATTTATTTATTCATTGATTTTACTTCAGCATGTTTTGAATTTGATGATGGTATGCATAGATGACCCTGATATTTCTTTAACAATCACTGACATGGTCCATCACATAACAGAGAATGGAAAGAATTTTCATCATGTAGGTTCCAAGAAGTATCAGCCACAGTTTAATGACCTTGAAGGCAACGCACACAATCGGAATTTATAAACTAGCCCGAGTCATGTGTTACAACCCCAAGGTTGTTTGAGTCAACAAGACTAGCTCAATCCAACTGATTGCAAATTCCAGTAAACCCATCACTTTAATGTAGTCTTACCTGTGCACAAATGGCTAGGAAGATATAAAGACAGTTATTTCTTGAAATAATGTCATATAGTTCATGTAATTGATTTTTTAACAAACTCTTGATCAAGGCTTGGCAGACCTTGAATTAAATATGAACACACAGTAAACAAAAATGCGATTTTGGAGAACTTTCAAATTAATATATTTGCACAGGTAAGAATTAAGATAATATCTTAAGCTCTTACATTGCTACCTCAAACTCATCAGAGACATAGGCCAAAACACACACATACACACACACACACACACACACACACACACACTGGCTGACGCCACTAGTCCCAAGCAGGGTCGTGGTGAGCCGGAGCCTAACCTGGCAACACAGGGCGCAAGGCTGCAGGGGCAGGGGACACCAGTCCATCACAAGGTACCCTAAGTGGGACTCAAACCCCAGACCCACCAGAGAGCAGGACCCAGCCAAACCCACTGCACCATCACACCACTGCACCCCTGCACCCCGCTGGCCAGGGCCAAAATGAGAATGAATTTCCCCAGTTACAATACTATTGTCGTTCAATAAATATTAAATACATAACTGTTCAGTGGATGATGGTGTTTTTTGTATTTAAATTCTTTGCTGAGTTTACTGAACCCATCACCTCATGTCAGTTTTTACTTAACCTGATTGTTGGTAGTATGTTACTAAAAACTAAAAAAAAATCTGAAACGAAGATCTCAGGATTTCAAATGGTCTCATGACATTATATCTTTGAAAGCTTTCAATCTCTCAGTCCTTGTACATATTCTTGGGAGTTTCCTCTCACAGTCCTAAGACATGTGTTTCAGGTAAGGGGGGGCTAAATTGCCCATAATGTGTATACATAAGTATGTACATGCATCACATTGCATAGGTGGATAGAACAGTGCATGATTTCAGGGAATTTAATTTATTTTTTTGCTAGACATCTGTAAGTCACCATGGTGCTGGCTAAATACTACACTGTATGTTGCTTTGGAAAAAAGCATCTTCTAAATGAATACATGTAATACACACATCACGTGTTGGTATCACATATGGTAAAATGTGATTTGGGCAGATGACTTGATACAGACACTCAAGAAAGGGCTGGTTTCATTAATCCTTAATTGTAGTCTTTGCAGACATAAAGTGCTCCTCTTCAAGCTTCACTGCGTCCTGGCCACTGAGGCTGCTATGTTGTAGTTGTTTATGGACCAGACACTTTGAGATCATCCTGTTGTGTACACGGGTCACTTTAAAAGTGATTTTGTAGGTGTGCCAAAGGTTAAAGGAACCAAGTTTTTCTTTTTTTTTTTTCAAGTTTTCTTTTGGTTGGGAGGGGGGTGCGGTGGTGCAGTGCGTTGGACTGGGTTCTGCTCTCCAGTGGGTCTGGGGTTCGAGTCTTGGTTGGGGTGCCTTGCAACTGACTCCCGTCCTGGGTGTGTCCCCTCCCCCCCTCCAGCCCTATGCCCTGTGTTGCTGGGATAGGCTCCGGCTCCCCGCAACCCCATATGGGACAAGCGGTTTCAGACGATGTGTGTGTGTGTGTGTGTATGTGTGTGTGTATTTCAGCTGGTATCAAATATTTGTATTATGAAATAGTGTATGTGTCTTATAATATATTATGCTAAACTTGTACTATATCCCCTTCACCATGCTGTTTAAAAAGAGAGGGCTGGAATGATGACTGTAATTTAATTACTCTGTAGGCGTGGACACTCTTTGAGTCTCCCGTTGTTTTTAGTTCTTTAGAGCAAACCCTCCAGAGAAGCCATCTCAAATGTAATAGGAAAAAATGGAAATCTCAGGGAAGAAAATGCTTTGATGATGAAAGCACAAGCTTTGTTAGATATGTTTTCTTCTTCGTTTTGAACTTTTCTGCTATATGTTCTGACCCTGTGAGTTCAGTGACTAGCAAATGTTTTATTTCTCAGCATGTCAACCATTTGCCTGTACAGACATATTGCAATCTCAAGAAAGGCAATGATTAATGCATATAAAAAAAAAGAATTCTGAGAAGTGAGATGTGTATGCAATGTGTGACCAGAGTGACCGTGTGCAGAGGTGAAACTCAAGGAAATGTGAGTCTATGAAGTTCATTCATTAGCAAATGTCCAGGTGCAATACTATGTGAATATTCCAAATTAATGTTAACCAGACAGGATTAAGACTTCATGAATGTTGGAAAAATCTTTCTGGCACTGAAATGCAAGATGCTCCATCCTCAGCTCTTCCATCACAACAAAGTTCAAATTAAAAAGAACTGTTTTAATCTCCCATTTAAGGACAACTGAACAAGAAACCAATAACATTTTACAGTTACAGTATTCCTTGATTCCATCAGCTGAATTCAAATAACGTCTTATAAATTTGTCTGCTTGTACCATCCATCTCCCACATGGATTCTTCCCGGTGGTACTTAAATCATTCCAATTCCCGTAATTTGTCCTTCACCATCTTGGTAATCAAGCTGCCGCTTCACCCAGAAATAAGGTGTGTGTTGTGTTTAAATATAAATATATTAAAATTAAATATATAAATTAAAATATATTTAAAAAAATTATAAACTATATATATATTACGTATACTGTATATATATATACACACACACACACACACATTTTCGGAACCGCTTGTCCCATACGGGGTCGCGGGGAACCAGAGCCTATATATATATATATAGGGGGTGCGGTGGCGCGGTGGGTTGGACTGCAGTCCTACTCTCCGGTGGGTCTGGGGTTCGAGTCCCGCTTGGGGTGCCTTGTGACGGACTGGAGTCCTGTCCTGGGTGCGTCCCCTTCCCCCTCAGGCCTTACGCCCTGTGTTGCCGGGTAGGCTCCGGTTCCCCGTGACCCCGTAAGGGACGAATGGTTCTGAAAATGTGTGTGTGTGTGTGTGTGTGTGTGTGTGTGTGTGTGTGTGTGTGTGTATATATATATATATATATTTTTTTTTTTTTTTTTTGGGTGCACGAGGGGTGCGGTGGTGCAGTGGGTTTGGCTGGGGCCTGCTCTCCAGTGGGCTTGGGGTTCAAGTCCTGCTTGGGGTGCCTTGTGATGGACTGGAATCCCATCCTGGGTGTGTCCGCTTCCCCTCCAGCCTTGTGCCCTGTGTTGCTAGCTTAGGCTCCGGCTTTCCACGACCCAGCTTGGGACAAGCAGTTTCAGACTCTGTGTGTGTGTGTATTTCTCCTTCAGAATGAACAATATTTAAAAGTTCACCATGCCCCCAACATATGCTTTATATTTTGTGTTAATATAATAAATATGTGATTCAAAAGAGTTTTGAGATCATGCAAAGTTTATGCGATCTCAGAAATGTTTCCAACGTACTTACGATGAACGCTTCAGTCCTGCACAGAAAATAGAAACATTTTAAATATTAACCACATGGTAACACATCCATTTCACAAACACACACACACACTTTCAGAACCGCTTGTCCTATACGGGGTCGCGGGGAACCGGAGCCTACCCGGCAACACACAGAGTAAGGCTGGAGGGGGACACACCCAGGATGGGACGCCAGTCCATCGCAAGGCACCCCAAGCGGGACTCGAACCCCAGACCCATGGGAAAGCAGGACCACGGCCCAACCCACTGCACCACCGCACCCCTAATTTGATAATGTATTCATAGTAAATTATGATAGGACTCATTTGACAACCTTTTGGTCATTTTCATTTAATGATTTAATGTAAATAACCTACCAAATATTTATGGTGTCCGATGCATTAATTTTGATTATATACCTTCTAATTAAAACATCTTTTTCTTTACTACTGCTGTTTCTAAGGTATAAACATGTCATACAGTACACAAAAATCCAATGAAAATAATACCATTACAAAGACACAATTCAGTATCAATTAATATTACTTTTCACTTATTTCATTACAGCATGTTTTGACATAAGGCCGAGTGGTGTAATAGGTGACAGAGGAGCCTTTCTGGGCTGTGTTTTTTCACATGGGTTCAAATAATGCACAGATTGTATTGGATTTGCATGTTATTCCTGTGTTTGCATTGTTTTCCTTTGGGTGTTCTAGGTTCCTACCCACAGTCCAAAGAGTGAACAGGTGATTCTTACTTGCCCATTGTGTCTGTGTGTGTGTCATAAAGATACCCAGTGGATACCTTGCTTGTGCCCTGTGTTTTTGGGATAGGCTATGGACCAGCTGCCTGGAGGAGCCTTAAATCAGAAAATATGGATGTTTCTCTAGCAAACAAGCTAACTACGGAACTAACCAAGCCACTTATTGATGAGGGTTAAGACATTTGTTGCCCCATTTAAAATGTATTTTTCTATTAAAATGAGCATCTACTTACCCTTGCATTGTGGAACTGTAAGCAGGGTAATTTCAAAAATAATTCTTTAAAAAAAATAGATGATCCAAGTGAGAATTTCATAAAAACATTGGTGTACCTACAAAGCAAAATAATAGCCTTGCTTAGTTTCATCGGTTCCTTGTGTCAGTGGTGGTAGGAAACAGCTTACCTTATTTAAGCAAAAATAACAACGGCTTGCCATGGTGAGATAATAAGATGCCTTCTGGGTTACTGATAAATCCAGTGGAGTATGCCACAAGGTTTCTGCTGATGCTCAAGTTTTCTCCCACATTCAGAAATTGTGCTCAACAAGGTGTTTTTCTTTTTTCTTTCTTAATGCTCAGAGGCAGAATGAAATTATCATAAAAATGAATTACAACCAAAGGACCCCCTGAAAAACAGATAAAGAAATATTGTAATGTCAAAATTTCAGGGGGATGTGGTTATTGTCATGCAAACCACTGACACTATGTATTTATAAACACTGTAAAATAACATTATTTTGGGTTCTCAGGTCTCAGTTGCTAAGGTTTATAGTGAAGATGAACCTTGCATTGATGGTATACATTTATCTTATCCTGTTACCTTTCATATTAATGAATGTTGTGAATCTGAAATATGAATTGAGAAGTGGATTTTACAGGAAAAAAATAGAATGGACTCATTTTTGTCACCTTGGGCTTTTAGAGAATGCTAGAAATTTAGGCATTCAATGTTTCTAAGCTAGTTAAACGTGCCTGTGTCAGCTATATATATGTAGTATATATGAAACATTTGTTGTTCCATGTGAAATGTTGACACCCTGTGAGTCGATTGGGGAGGAGATTAATCCACTTAGTCCTAAGTCATGGAGATGTATGATGACATTGCCTGATGTTTTCTCTGGAGCTTTATGTGCAAGGTGGTGAGTTTGGTGGAACTGGAGCTGGTGTACAGCCACTGATTTAAGAACATGGAATGTAACATTTCATCCTGCATATGTTGTGCCTTACATGTGTTATGATTGTGCCTTGTCCTGGAAGCTCAGTTGTATTCTCAAATGTTTGTTTCTGCTTAGTGCTTGAAAATAAGTTGGTATGTTACTATTATGCCTGTTAGATTTTGGATAGTTTATGCTGAAGTATAACTGTTTATTTGACCTTAATTTTTCTGCAGAACTTGTGTTTATTTGCTTGTTTGTTTTTGTCCTTGAATACTAATAATGACTCTGTTACTGGAACCATCTTACTGGCATGGTTTTTACATCCATGACTATATGTGCTCAAAGACCTTGATCTGTTAGAGGGATTAATGGGATGTTTTTTACTTGTTTTGATTTAGATTATTTTTGGTCATTATATCACTTGTTAAGTACGTTCAAAGCCTTGCATTCCCTAAGCTCTCCCAAAACACACAATCATCAATCTTCATCATGCTGTGCTGGACTGAAATTGGATTCCAGAATAATTAATATCAAGAGATTTTTTTTTTAACAGTGATGATAATATAAGATATTTTAAGCATGTAGCTCAAAAGTTTCCTGTGATCAAAAATCTGTACCTTGACATTTTAGGGGTGGCAGGTTCTGTAGGTGTTTATGATATGGACAGAATCTCCAGTTCCAGGTCTAGTACCCTAGTAAATTACTTACCCTGTAGAAATGGAAGGACAAGGCCCAAATAAGTCAAATATTGCAAGTCACTCTCGATTAAACTATTAGCTAATTAGCAAATTAATAATTTCACTTTTAAAATATTCCTAATAAAAAGTTCAGTCCAGTGAAAACTTGAGAACCCAAATGTTCATTCTTGTATTTGATTGTTAAACTCCTCTGCATTGCGCACCATTCATTATGTAAGTCAGTGGGGAAATTTTGGTCTCCACAACTGTGTTGATTTTCAAAAGCAAGGTCCTAGAAGGTTACACTTCAATACACAAACCATTTAGAAATTTGTTAGACAGATTTCTCCAATGCGTAAAAATGTAGTTTCCCTAAGAGAAAGACATTTGCCAATGGATAAAAAATACTACTGAGGGAGAAGCATTCCCTTGGTGAATTGCAGAAGGCAATTTCAGCCGCTTCTCTATCTTATGTATCCTCAACTAACTAAAAGATTTAGAGTGAAGGTTTTGTCAAGAAGCGACCTAAGTTTTTGATAGGTCATGTACAGGTTGTTAAATTTTGATTGGGTTTTTTTTAATTTAAATCATATACAATGTGTAATGTATAATGATGGCAAAAAGGTTTATTTTCAAGCCTAAATTAGAGGATATTGATTCATTTGCCTCTTTCTGTCCAGCACTACTGTGCTGGGCGGAACTGGTGCGAGGAAGAGTGCCAGCCAGGCTTAGGCAGGTGGTCTCATCTCCATAAACCTGCATTAAATTGCTGCCATTCATTATGCTTACAGCTTGCCTGCATGCCTCCCTGGCATGTGCCTGGGTAACCAATCCATCGCTGTCAACATCCCTGGCATGTCACTGACAAAACCTTAATTACACCATTAATTAATAGGACCATTTTTAACACCATGTGCATCGTAGCTTGGCGTTCATTAGGGCCGTTTGTGAATAATCTTGTTGCATGACACCATTTACAGTAGTTGGACAAAAAAATCATGAAAATCTAAAGAGGAAAAATGAAACTGATGACGTGTAGATTGGTCTACCTCAATTTTTCAAAGCTGAAGTTCTTTTTTTATTAAATTTTCTTTTGAAAAAAATTGCACACTGACAGCTTCCAGCTGAAAAGATTAAAAAGTAAATCAATTAATTTTTAAATACTAAAAGCGAACTATGTTTGGAAGATGTTTTTCTGTAGATTCTGCTTTACAAAAGATGTTAGTAGCGAAAACGAGAGTTGAAAAGCCCAGATAAATTTTAAAAAAGTGAAAATAATTTTCGATTTGTTCTCATTGCATGTATGCAACCTACATATGGGCTGACCCCAAATAATATCTCACATAAAACCATGAACGTCATTATAGTGGTAATAGCAAGGTGTTATGAAAAACCAAACATTAAAACAGTTCTCAGATTTAGCAGAAATATTTCCAGAGATCCATATTTATTTTCCTAATTATGCTTCAGGTCAGACAAATTGAAAATGTTACTGCACAAATAAATAACTCACTGACAAACAAACTGCATGATAAAATAAAGTGCACTAATGTGAATACTGGACTGTAAGAACTACTAATTAACATTGATTATAATTTTTTCTGCAAATAAATTACGGTACTGATAAATGATGATGGATGTAAGCAGGAAAAATGGTAAAATTTGCATTGTAAAAATGTATTCACAATTTTATACAGAATATTTTTTTTAGCAGACCAATTGCTTTGCTTAGCATTTTTTTCATTTATATGTATGAAAATCATATGATAAACAGTATTTGGTTCATTTGTCTTCTTTCTAGAGTTTTCTTTTTTTTTGTCTCGATGTGAATTTAAGATGAAATCTATGCTTTCAGCTTTTTCTTTTTGCTATTTATAGCTATTTTTCGAAACTTCTTCATAGAACAAAGACCCATGACTTTATACAAAGATCACTAAAGTAACAAGGTTACTAGATCTACCAACTACCATAAGAACGTTTTGTTAGATTCTCCTTGCCGTTACTAATACTGCTCCGGTAAATTCCACCAGATTAGCAACATTTAATATTAATGCAAACCAGCAACAATAAATTTCTACCCTGTTTAAGCAGGCAGGAAAGCCTACTGCTCCTACTCACTCCTAATGGGCTTTAGTAAGTAATGGTTTGAGTGGGCAAGGTTACAGATGGTAAATGCACATGTATCCTGAGTGCAGCTAATATTTCATTTGAATATGTGTAAATGGAATGGTAGTGTCAGAATTTCTCTGCAAGAAACAAACAAAAGCAAACAGCTAAACTGGTAAAGTGCTCATACTGGGAAAGCACTTTTTTTTGAAAATATACATTTATATTAAAACTTATTTATGAAAATTAAACATGTGACTATATTTTTATTGTGCTTTTTCAAGGCACACACCCTGTTGTGTGGCTGTCTTCGGCAGCATCAAAGCAGTCAGCATAAATTGTTTCTCGTCTGGAACCAGCCAGCAGCAGTCTGCCAGAGCAACCCTTCAAATAGCTGGCAATTAAATCAGCCGAAATTTTATACTAAACTTATCCATCTAAATGCTTATACCACGTTTGCAAAATATGCCCCAGGTCTTTCATCCATCCTTGTTTCCAAATCCACCACCTCATGATATGAAATGTAATGGTTATGTGATCAAACTGACTGCAGGACTTCATTAAAAAATAAAATTAAAAAAAAAAAAAAAACAGTCCAACAGCATCTGCTGTGCACAGTATTAACAATCACTAAGTGAAGAATAATTTTTTTAGTTTATCAAAATGTATTTTACAAATGTAATTGTATAATCACAAAACATCTTGTACAGAATAATTTGCATAGGCAATCAAAGTTTTAGTTATATTTCTTATCATGAGAATTATCTCAAAAACACAATGTAAGGCCAATGTTTGGTTGACTTATGCTTAGTGTAATTACGTATGTAGTCCTTTTTCATAATTCCGTTTGAACAGTCTTTTTTACACACTTTACATAAAAACAAGTGTTCAGTACAGCTCAGCCTACTATTTTAATTCTCCTTTAACAAGCTTAAAGAAACTAGATGTTGATTTTTTTATTTTCCAGTCCATATTTCTCAAAAATCTTTTTAGTATTTCAATCTTGAAAAATGTTTCATTGGATACTAAGATATGATAAATGACCTATTGATGCTTATCAAAGGATCAATAAAATTACTTACAAATTTGTATATTGCAGTTAAAAACAATATAACTCCACATGTGATGTGCAAATCAATACTACTTGTAATGTGTATAGCTATATAAGATAAGAGCAATGGAGAGGATTTCTGAAATATCCACTGCCAGAAAGGTATTCTCCTCCAGTTCTATGAGACACTTCCACAAGGTATTCTCAGAATGAAAAGGAACATTCTTAGCGTAAAGGAAGCATTAATGAGGATGCTGCACATGGAAATTAACATTTGTATAAACACTACTGCTTGTTACTGAGGCAACTACAAAAGTAGCATTTATTTTGGTTTAGGCCAGTGTTGGGCCGTCTTTGACATGATAAGTTATAATAAGGTCTCAGTAGTACCAATATATTATACGCAACTGTGGAAAACTCCTTCAAAGATTAATTCCACCCGAAGACACACTCTATATTATTTTGCTGTCTGGCTACTTTGGTTGGTAACATGAAATATCGTTGTTCAGTTTGCTATAGGGAATTTTTTTTTAAAAAAAAGAGAAAAGAGGAATAAAAAGGCTATAAGGGGAATAAAAGGAGAATTCATGCAATTAGGTATTTCTAGGGCAAGCTTCCCTGACAAATAAGGTGATAGTCACAGTTACATTTTATGTAACTTTTATTTTATGCAGTAACTGTGAGATTGTTATTTCTAATAGTCAAGTATAAAAATTAATTTACTACACTTAATTTTATATCTATTTTATATTACATCTGCAGATGTCATACTGAGTAGAAGTAAAATTTTGTCAAAAGTTTACACCAATTTACAGTTCTGTATTACATACAGTTTTAAAATTTCTGAGGCTTATTTCACTTTCCATCATTCTGAACAGTTCCACTGCTAAAAGGGTTTCCAAAAGAGGACATTCATCCTGTTATCTCTCAGCACTGAACACGTTCCAACTGACATCCATTTTTTCATATTGTCAAACTGTGATGTTCGTTCTCTCTCTTGTTTCTCTTTTCAATTTATCTTCCATATTCACATGTCACTTGGGCATCACTCTTCTTGTTCCGTCACATGTATTTTCAATACATAGTCTGGCTTTCAGACATCATTTAGACCATCCCTTATCCTTGCATAATGCACGGTTTCAATATGTTGACTGGCTCTAATGTTGGTAATGTTAGCATGGACTTGCACAAAGAACCACAGACCGTTACAAAATGTTTGCACATTACTGAATCTATTAATCTCATGAAAATATGATCTGGGTATATTTTTTTGTCTTCCTTATCACTGTAGCTGTTTTGATAATGGCATAGTGTGGCTCAGGATGGACACCAAGCAAGGTAATGTTGGAGCCTCCACTTTGCTGTCAAGAATGTTACATGATTAACACAATAAGTTGCTTACGAAAGGTGCCAGCTAAATAAATACAATGATTAATGTCAAAAACTGTTTTAAATATTATTCTTATGGTTTTTAGGATGTCTACACAAAACTTACAAGCAATGTTTCTTAAATATGTGAGCAACGTTGATGTTTGATTTAAAGTAAAGTTAGCTCGGAATTTTTTTCAACATGCACCACTTTTCTTTAAATACATAATGTATAAGTAAGATGTCTTTACATACTCTATGTTTTAAAGTATATTTCAAGCTTCAACAATTTTAGTGAAATGTTAATAGACGTAATGGTTCTAAATTGTCCTGTCAGTGTGTGAAGCTTTTACAGTGAATGATTCAGAGCTGTTTGGGATGCTTCAGATGTGGGCCATTCATGAATAAATATAAACAAGATGGTGATTCATATATCCAAATCAGTTTTCAGGCTATTCAGTTCCAATGGGTTTCGACTGAAAATCTCTCTGCCTACATTATATTGCAGTACTCGTTTAATTTAATTAATATTTAATGTTTTTCTGGTGATTTGAATATTCACAACATGTTGTTTTGCAAAACATGCAAAACAAAAGTTTTTCTTTTTTTTAAAAAAAAAAAAAAAAAATGATTTGGTGACAATGTGCTGTTTACCCAGCCTGATTACTCAAAGGACCCTCGGTTCAAAGTCAACGCTTGATAAAACCATACTGTAATATCAGGAAAATTAAAACTGTCAAAAATGTACACAATTAAAATTTGTTAAATTAATGGGCTGCAAAATGCAAAAGGGTTGCAGCAGGTACACCAGATGAACAGGTCAACAGGAGACCCTATTAAATTGATTATGATAAATGATGACAGATCCAAGCATTTATATGGGCAGAAGTGGCTTAATTGGAAAATTTGGTACCATAATTAAACATTTTGTTACTATCTCAGTCACCACGGAGGCGACACTTTCAGATGTTCGGAAACTTTTAATGCTACAAAAAAGTTTATAAATTATGCAGAACAGTTATGTAACAAAACCCTATAGACAGAAAGTCATGTCAAACAGGAAAGCTTGCTAAGATTTAAGATATTTCCAAAGACATTACCTTTCCCCCCTAAATTAAGAACCTTTTTAAAAGCCTTTCATCTAACCCTAACTATACAGACTTACCTTGTACCCCACATAATGAAATGTTGAATGTAAAGTTTCATCCATATATGTATTAATTCTAATGTTTAAACAAATAAGTAAATGAATACACAGTTCCTTGGCCCTTCAAGACATCATTACAGTCAATTTACAGCTGAAATATCTGGAAACAACTCAAAGTTCTTGCTCCTGCTCTTCTGAATTGTACAGATGCTTAAATAATAAAACATAAAAGCCTTTCCAACTTTTCAGGCACAGCCCTCCTACAATGTCCCACAGCAAATTTTTATGACCAGCATATAAAACAATAAACAAGTACACCACAGTGGCAACGGTGTATCTGCCATCTCAATTATTCTTTTTGTGCATTATGACTTACTGAAATCACAGTTGTACTGCAACATTTTTCATGACATTTATTGATTATTGATTTCACGTATCTACTGTATCTTCAATTCCTGCTCATACCAATTGAAGCTGCTATGGTGTACCAGCCAGGGGAGAGAAAACATAGCAGCCATTATGGCTCAAGAGAAACAGAGCTGAGCATAAATGTGATATATATGAAGTCAAGGTATGTAGTACAATAGAGGGGGTGTGGTGGCACAGTGGGTTGGACCACAGTCCTGCTCTCTGGTGGGTCTGGGGTTCGAGTCCCGCTTGGGGTGCCTTGTGACGGACTGGCGTCCCGTCCTGGGTGTGTCCCTTATGCCCTGTGTTGCCGGGTAGGCTCCGGTTCCCCGCAACCCCGTATGGGATGAGCAGTTCTGACAATGTGTGTGTGTATGTGGTACATCTCTACAGTAGTCTTAGCAACACACTCAATCCAGGAGAAATTCTAGGACATAATAGTTCCATCTTTGTAAGAGTGTTAATATATGTTTCTTTAATAACTGCCGTTTGTCGTTTTGTTAATGTTATTATGTCCATTCGGGGTGCGGTGGCGCAGTGGGTTGGACCACAGTCTTGCTCTTCGGTGGGTCTGGGGTTTGAGTCCTGCTTGGGGTGCCTTGTGATGGACTGGCGTCCTGTCCTGGGTGTGTCCCCTCCCCCTCTGGCCTTATGCCCTGCGTTACCGGGTAGGCTCCGGTTCCCTGCAACCCCATATGGGACAAGTGGTTTTGAAAATGTGTGTGTATTATGTCCATCCCAGTATCCATTTTTTTTTTTTTCTTTTATTTGATCTTCCCATCTCTGACTGGGACTGGATTGGACACCTGTCCATCATTGTTGAACCATGGAAGCTGAAAATGATTGGTTGGAGGGCATGAGAAGTGGGAGTCTCTTCAAGTTAAAAGGACCTCCAGGAAAAGTCAGTTTCTCTTTGAAAGACCTTTCTACATGATGGCTTTGATTATGGATTGCTCTGCTACTTCGCCTCTGCGTTTGTTAGTGTCACTTGTATACTGCAGAATGCAGGATTCAGATGGGGCAAAGAAGGATGCACAATCAGTGTTCATTGCAAATGTTTCATTAGAGCACTAGTACACAGGGAAATAATGCTCTTGGTCTAAAAACCCCTTATTCTTAAGGACCTGCATCTCAAGCCAGTCTGCTTAGCACCCCCAGGGCATTTTCATTTTAGTGGCAAACACGGTCACCCCTTTATTTTGCCCGTTAGTCCCGCCAGTGGCTGCACACTTTTTTTACATTTCCCATAATGCAATTATTTACAATATACAGGTTTCTTGCTCAAACTCGCGGTAACGCGCTTCGTTAGAATAGTCTTTGCTGCACTGCTTGCCTGATTGTCTCTTTTTCCTTTCTTTAGGTAGGGTAAGAGATGTGTAGTTAGATGGCAGTAAACTTTATTTTGATGTTGATGCCATTTCTGTTTTCAGCACCCTTGATGTCATAATATGTATGAGTGTGCTATAGAATTTGGTTTGGTTGGTTAGTTAGTTGGGTACCTGTATGGGGGTAAGTGTGGCTGTGCCAGTATCTTTTCTGATACACCCATATGCAACAGATATTCAACACACTGCATACTAAAATAAGAGAATGCATGGCCATATCCCCTACCATCTATAATGCCCCTTTGACTTGCATTCTTTAGATAAAGGTTTTTGAAATTTGAATTATGAGTTAATTTGGTAAATACAAAGTAAATAACAAAAGGACTTCCCTCTTCAGTTGTGTATCAGCATCTGATGATGGTACTGTCGATCTCTCTTTTGACATAAGATATTAGTGAAGTGATTCACACATACCACCAAAGAGCATGAGGAACTGCCAGATATCAGACATGACTCTTCATGCACTGCACCAGGTTTGGTGTATAAAACTCTATTAAAAGACAAATGTTTTCTTCTTTTCTCTTTTTTTTTTCATTACAAAATTATTTTTAATCTTAGTAGACAAGATTATTTTGTTTTTATATACAAGCTTGAGGCTTCAGTTATTTCTATTAACATAAATCAGTGAGCCATATGGTGCAGCTGAAGTGCTTCAAACCTCATGTGGGTAACAATGATGCAATGATACCCCAAATAAGCACTTGTTGCTCCAGGAGTAATTGCTTCTTATAATGTAAATTGCTCTTTTTTTTCCTGTATGCATGCTGTTATGGTACAATTAACGGTCTTGCAATTATTTCACTGGCCTTTTTCTCTGCCCTTTGGTGCACAGTTCTATATTCAACCTCTAAAAAAATTGGATTGAATGAAGGAGATTAAATGGGAGGGCATTCTGTGTTTGAACTATCTTTAGAAGGTGTCATTAGGAAGACTCCCTTATGGTTGCTGTGCAGAAGTTCACCATTCCAACCTGAGGGGAGAGGGAGTTCTACTTTGTGTAGAAAGTTCTGTAGCCACCCGCCTTTGGCAGCAGAGATGCCATTTCCAGCTGAGCTCAGGAAATGGCATCAAAATGAAAGGTGCACCTCTGGGAATTTGAAAGACTGCTGGGGGATGGGGAGCACATCTGAATGTGAAGAAATTAAAAGACATAAAATTTGCACTGGTACTCCAAGATTATAGTGTTTCCTTGGTGTCTTTAAAGTAATGTCTAGTAGACACTAAAGCCTGATATTTTTTGATCTGTATTTTATCTAGTCAACACTGGTTTTATACAAGCACCTTGTACATACCCCAGTCCCAGTTTAGTCCAGCATTTAGAATATGTCCAGACTGAGCTAGTGTATTACATTTATTAAAATGCATTAAAAATTAAACAACTTTTTCTTAATAGACACCATTGCTCAAGGTGAATTATAATCTCAAATCAGCAACTTTACAATGGTTTACCTGTTTGTGTAGGACAGGATTCTTACTGGGGCAATTCAGCTAAGTACTTTGATCAAGGGTATTACAATGGGGGTTTAAAAGAGGAACCTTCAGATTGCAAGGTGACAGTCCTAACCAGGACACTGTCTGCTACCCTGGGAAAATATGTACTTTTTTTTTTGGAAACACCCTTCCCACACATAATGGGGTTAATTCACTTCATGAAATCACCCTGTTAGGTGAATTCCCATTGTGAGGAGATTAAAATACCATTATTTCTTATGGGGGAGAAAAAAATTCCTTTCCTGGATGAGAAATACACACACACGCACATACACACACACATTTTCGGAACCGCTTGTCCCATACGGGGTCATGGGGAGCCGGAGCCTACCCGGTAACACAGGGCGTAAGGCCGGAGGGGGAGGGGACACACCCAGGACGGGACGCCAGTCTGTCACAAGGCACCCCAAGCGGGACTCGAACCCCAGACCCACCGGAGAGCAGGACCCGGTCCGACCCACTGCACCACCGCGCCCCCCCGGATGAGAAATATATCCTCTAAAATAAAATTGAAAAAAAAAGAAAAAAAAGAAAAAATCTTTTTATTTTTGATGATGTCATTTTATTTATAATATCACTTACTTTCACTAACCACTTGTTCCGGTCAGGATCTCAGTGATCCAGACCCTATCCCAGAAGCACTATGTCCAAGGCTTGGGGAGGGTGCACTCCTGACAATGTAAAGAAATACAGTTTACAAGATCGCTGCCTATGTCTTACATTCTGAAAAAAAAGTGTATATGGCATGATATTATGGCACTAGAGATTTGTGAAGCATTAGTAAGACATGTTTGAACCGCTTGTCCCATACGGGGTCGCAGGGACCCAGAGCCTAACCTGGCAACACAGGGCGAAAGGCTGGAGAGAGAGGGAACAAACCCAGGATGGGATGCCCCTCTGCCGCAAGGCACCCCAAGCAGGACTCGAACCCCAGACCCACCGGAGAGCAGGACCCAGTTCAACCCACTGCACCACCACACCCCCTTTAGTAAAAAATGTCTGTTGCTGAATACAGACAAGATTACAGTTTTATGTATATTAACATAAGGGTGATGTGATCAGTTTAAATGATTTATTTACAAAAGTTGCTATTAAGCAGCAGTAGATAATTCAGGATTCAGAGCAATCACCTTCCACTTGACGAACCCCCAGATCTTGCTCCCACTGTAATATCCTTAAGCAAGATACTTTAACTGAATTGCTCTGGTAATAAAAATTACCAAGATTTATAAATGGGCATATACTTGTGAGTTCCTTGGGGGGAAAAGTATGCTTTAAATTAATTATTTTCATTTTGTGAATTGCATTAAATGTATTGAATCTGGGAGGGGGGTGTGGTGGTGCAGTGGGTCGGACCGGGTCCTGCTCTCCGGTGGGTCTGGGGTTCGAGTCCCGCTTGGGGTGCCTTGCAGCGGACTGGCGTCCCGTCCTGGGTGTGTCCCCTCCCCCTCCGGCCCTACACCCTGTGTTCCTGGTAGGCTCCAGTTCCCCGCGACCCTGTGTGTGACACGCGGTTCAGAAAGTGTGTGTATTGAATATGTGGTGGCACAGTTGGTTTGGCCTGTGCCTGCTCTCCCTGTGGCCTGGGGTTTGAGTCCCACTTGGGGTGCCTTGCAATGGACTAGCATCCTGTCCTGGATGTGTCCCCTCCCCCTTGTGCCCTGTGTTGCTGGGATGGGCTCTGGTTCACCGCGACCCTGCTTGGGACAAGTGGTTTCAGTCAATGTGTGTGTGTGTGTGTGTGTGTGTGTATTGAATCTGTTATTTCAGTTTTAACAAAAATTTACCTAAATCAATGACTGTGCTTGGTTGAGATTGTCAGTGTGATAGAAAGTAAGAAGTACAGTAATTCATTGGTTAACCTCAGGGTGAGGGACCAAAGCATTGCCAGTAACAGAACTTTTCTGCTAACCACAGAATTGGGTTAATACTCCCTTCAGTGAGATCCTATGACAGGTACTGTACTGTAGCTAAACAGTTGGGTATCAACACTACAATAAAGTGGTATCAACACACACAGACACACATTCAGTGATACTTTTTTTTATTTAACATTTCATTGTGTTTTGTCTTGGGGGGGGGGGGGGGGGGGGTATGGTTGCACAGCGGGTTTGGCCTGTGCCTGCTCTCTGGTGGGTCTGGGGTTTGAGTCCTACCTGGGGTGCCTTGCAGTGGACTGGCGTCCCATCCTGGGTGTGCCCCCCCACCAGCCCTGCGCCCTGTGTTGCCAGGTTAGGCTCCAGTTCACTGCGACCCCGCTTGGGCTAAGCAGTTTCAGTCACTGTGTGTGCGTGCGTGTGTGTGTGTGTGTGTGTGTGTGTGTGTGTGTGTGTGTGTGTATTTTGTCTCCCCTCTCCAAAATACAGAAAATTGGAAAATATTACCTTCTTAATCTGAACTTTTTGAAGGTACACATTATATTTTTTATCTCAGTATTTGTAAGTAATTAATTAAGAACAATATGAAAACACATTGTATTGTATTGCATTGTACTGAAATTGTGGCTAGAAAAAACAGTGCTTGTTAGCAAGCTACCTACACAACAGAAGAACAAAACCTTACTGTAACATTTTCAGAGTAGATGTAGAGTTCATGTACATTGAGGCTTACAAAATTTGCCAGAAAAAGTGACAGCACACATGTGAAGTGTAGGTGGATGTACTGCCAGTACACTTTTTAATGGTCCATAAGTAAGACATAACCATGAGCAAGCTCTCAAATGACCTCCAAGAAGCTGCTTTTCAACATGTGGGATGTCCCACATCTCCAGTCCAACAAATCACATTCATCACTCCTGGACTGATGCTGATGGAAGTCATGGGAGTGGAAAACAAAAAGAAAACTGAATGGACACTCCTATCAATACTAACCAGCCAACTAACCAACTTCAATAACCACTTCTCACAAACGGGCTCACAGAGCCTATCCTGGAGAAATTGGGTGCAGGGGACACACCCTGGATGGGATGCCAGTCCATCGCAGGGTCACGAGTAGTCACCCAGGCACACAGCCAGGCAAAGATACTGAAATAACTGTAGGGCAAGCACGTTGCTCAAGGGCACTACAGCCAGAGGCAGGGATCAAACTCGCAACCAACGGAGCCAAATTCAGCTGCTCCAACCATGACGCAACCAGCCACCCCACTCCTATGGATGTAACACTGAATTAGTACAGAAATTTTTGTTACATTAACATTTTCATAAGTGAACATTTTGTCATAATGTACCTCTGGATGCAGCATTCCTAGAAAAATATATAATTGATCAGTATGAAAACTAAATCTGCTGACCATTACTTTTACATTTATGAGACATGTGGAGTTATCATATTACATCAATTTTTAATTAACATATTAATAAATATTAACACACATTTACAAATTTTCGATAGCTGAGTTCTACAATTGCTTAATCATAGTCAATTATATTTATGTAGTATTTCCCTGATACATTTATCCACCTCTGGGCCATTTCAGTACTGAGCTACTGATATTTACATTGCATTTAATAATTTATCCAACATTTTTCTCAAAAGCAATGTGAAACTCAGAACGAGTGCATTTCACCAACAGAGACCTATGTGATTCTCAAAGCAGAGATAGTGTTTCCAGTTCTACCGTTTTTGCCAACATGTTACTCAAATAGCATAGAGAACTGATAGCAGTCTTGTTGCTGGCTCCCTGTAATGTTTTACCTAAAAAATTTTAGAGTTACAAGTCCACTCTTGGACTTAATTAAGTTCATAAGTCAGGCAACAGCTTATTTATTTATTTAGCAGCAATGTACATGAGTGGGCTGCACAACTTGCACTGAGGCCAATATTACTAGTAGGTGGTAGGTCCCAGGACTGGTAAAAGGCAAGAGTTTTAATGAAAACACTTATGAGTGTGGTCTTTAAAGCGCACTGCAGTGAACAAGGTGCAAAAATTACATGGTCGTAAAAGCATGCTGACTATAGAAGTATATCCCTGTTTTAACCTGCTTGAAGGAAAGTCTCTATCAAGTGTCTATATTAAAGTGAGGATTCCAACTACTGCTACCCAAACGCTACTTTCAAACTAGCTGTTTTCCTTATAAATATATTGTACACACACACACACACACACACACACATTTTCAGAACCGCTTGCCCCATACGGGGTCGCGGGGAACCGGAGCCTACCCGGCAACACAGGGCGTAAGGGGAGGGGAAACACCCAGGACAGGACGCCAGTCCATCGCAAGGCACCCCAAGCAGGACTCGAACCCCAGACCCACTGGAAAGCAGGACTGTGGTCCAACCCACTGCGCCACTGCACCCCCGAATATATTGTATTAACCTCAAAATTCCCTTATTTCTAAGGCAATTTAGAGGTTAATACATTACGTTTAGAGAGAAAGCAATCAGACTGATACCACAAAAACACCAACACCTTCTTCTTCTTCTTCTTCTTCTTCTTCTTCTTCTTCTTCTTCTTCTTCAGCTGGAGACACAAATTGTATAAGTCTGTTCCCAAACACCTGACAGAATCCACTATGCCATTTTACAGAAGAATATACCTGTGGGAATAAAATGAGCTCAAAGCAGACAAAAATGTCACGGTAGAGAATAAAAAGCACATTGTATGAAAAAATGTATATACTGTAACATCCCACCTTGATTGCAGAGTTACCATATAAGGGCACAGGAGACAGGACTGAAAGAACGCCAGCTTTATTACGCCTCGGCGTGTCTCAACAGCACACTCAGAAGAATGTGCAGACATGCTAGCCAAAGCTACTTGACAAGCAATACAGCACGAATATCAGCAGAAACACCACAATTTTCTTAAAGGTTTTTAAACTAAAACACACCAATGAAATTGTCACTACAAATAATTGCACAATAAATAAACACAGTAACTGTTATAATTAAATGGAAACGAACACCACAGATTTTATACAGGAACATGAGCTGCAATGCATCATGGGAAAGCTGCAGCTGAGAATATTTTGTAATAGTTGTAATTTTTTTTATTGTATGGGCCCTGTTATGTGGAGACTGAGGGTACTAACATAAGAAATGTACCTATGCAATGCTTCCTGTACAATATTTTTTTTTCCATCACAACATTAATAAACGGAACAATTAGAAAGTAATGGTTTTCATATTGTACTGTTCCCCTAATAAATTTCTCAAACCAAAAATGATAAATTGAAACTGTAGTATTTACAAGAATTGTGTTCAAAAGAAATAACAGCATCACAATTATATTTCAAAGATAGTTCATCAGCATGCAATTAAAGAGAAGTTATAAGATTTAAAAACTAGAGAATGCTTGGTGTATAAACATAGATGATGAAAAGGACAGCAATCTTTGTACATTTGAGTTTTTAGAGGCTGTCAAATTTCAGTAACCTGTTATAAATTATTCTTCTTTATGTCCTCACTAAATTATTTACAGAACTCCCCATTAATATGGTTGGCATTTCTGATCACTATGGAAGAAACAAATGGGTGAATTTAAGGTCAAAAACAACTCCACGTTTCATGCTTCATAGATTTCACATGTAATATAATAATATTGCTATGGAAAAAAAAAAAAAAACACATTTCAATCTTAATAATTTGCTTTCTATTATATAAATTTCTAACATGCTTTAGATCAGCACATCTCTTAGATCTTACGTATAAAGGCTGTTGGACTTCAATATTTCTGAGTATGATTGTGTTCCAGTCATGCAAAACAAATTATCTGTTTTTTATGTGTTTTCATTGAAAACTCAGCTTTTTGCTTGCATATCAAAAGTACCGCAATACCACTGGAGTGGGGATATATTTTGTTTATTTTGACTATTTTAACTAAGTATTTTAGAGTGTGTATATTAAGATCTTATGCTGGAAAATCATTTGCGATGAATATGCATGTCAAACAGAGCCAATCGGCAGCCACAGAGATTATCCACAGGTGTTGACTTTATGCCAGTAGGCAGAGTCAAGGTAATCCTTACCAGCAAGAAGATTAAAGATGTCTCACTGCTTTTCTTGTACCATTCACAATTGTTTTTTTGTGATTCATCACCACGTGAATAGCCTTGAGAGAACAGTACCTGAAATAAATATAAAGGCCTATAATCTCACTGCAGTATGAAAAATAGTGTAGTAATTAGATGCCAAATTAGTCCACCTGGGCCAATTATCCCAGATAAGACACAAGGGTTTTCTAATGTTATGTCAACAGAAATAAAATCAGTACGGAGAACAAGGTTGAACCGAGACACTTAAGAGAAATGGGAGCAGAAGATGTTCTGATTAGAGATGAGGGTAGGATCAAAGGGGTTTTATTCCGAATGGTTATGAAGATTAAACACAATTTCAGAAAAAAAAAAAAAAAACTCTACTTAATTTTCTTACACTTCAATTTTAATTAAATTTTAATAGACAAACATTACTTGATCTCTTTAACAAATGAGGAGACATATTAAGATGCTTAAGGAATTTATGTATATTTACAATATTTGCTAGTTGAGCTTCTCGCCCCCGCCCAGTGCCCTCTATTTTTCTACCGGTTCTGTTGGGAGGGAAAAAGAATATTACAAACATCATTATGCACTAAATAAAAGAATTATTGCCTTCAGTCCTCTCCTGCAGCACTGGTTCGCTATAATAGAAATCTTTTTTGTGTTGCAGGTAAATAATTAAATTCTGCTCAGTTCGTACAAACATTCTTGTCGTCTCAAAACATCCATGCTCAGAACCTGATGCTAGACATAAACCAGGTCAAACTGAATGGTCTTGCATTTTTGGATTCAGCCTGACTGGAAGAAAACTGCACGCCTGCTGAACTACTCAATTGAATGTTTACTAACAGCTAAGACGAAAAAGTTTTTGATTGTGTTTCCACAATGTAAAATTCTGCTGCAAATACAAAACTGCTGTTATTCGAGTAGCCTTCTTTACTTCTGTATAATGTAGGAGTGTGGTTTTAGCGATACTGTTGCACATCAATAATTTGTAAAACCAGTGTATTTCTCTCCAAAATCCCAATGACTGCACAAACCATCACCATTGTAATGTGCACCTGCAAGGTACTGATAAGGTTTGCTCAGATAAGTGAGGCTATAAGTTTAGCATTCCTTTACTGTTTTCATAGGCCATTTATAGCAAATACATTTATGACACTTTCATTGTAAACAGTATTTTCAGCAACTAATACTATCCATTTCTGTGCACAATGAAGGTAAGCTACATGTGAAACCAAGTAACCAAAAAAAAAAAAAACAATAAACAAAATTTTTATGATTGTATGTTTTGTTTGTTCCTTCATTCGTTCATAATTTAGGCAGAGAAGGTATTGTATTTTATGTATTTGTATTCTGAGATGTGCGTTCCTTTGGAGAAAAGTGTCTGCTAAATGAATAAATGTAAATGTAAATCTATTTTCAAAATGTCCTTTTTTGGGCTAGCATCTTACCTTCCCATTGCAGCAGAAGACAAAGATGATATTGTAAACTGAAAGTAATGTTAGGGCAATTTTAATCAAGAATTGTATAGAATATATATAATGGAAGAATTTACTATTGGGATGCATCTACTGCCACCGTAAACGAGACTGTTTTTCTAGATTTAGTTAGATTAGCTCAATTAAATTAAAAAATATATAACTTATTTTCCATTTATATGTGCATTTTTAGCTTGGAAAATGTCCTATAAATCGTAAGTAGTTCTGAAAGAGTTGTAAAGTATGTCGAATTTGCAAAGTATTTCATAAATTTTTCCAAAAATTCAAGCCTAAAAAGCACTTCTCAAGAATTTAACACACAAGAATTTTCACAGACATAAGTTTTAACACATAAATATTGATGAACCGCTTTAAATGTTAACATTTATTTACCAGTAATTTGATGTGCAATGAGTCTTTCACGAGTGTGCAGACCAAAACATTTTCATGATATTCAAACTTTTTTCACCTAATTTTGAGATAAATATTGACTTGGAAACATTTCCGTTTCCATTTTGTTTCTGATGCTTTCCAGATAAATGTAAAGGTTTTTTGCAGGACTGTAGGACAAAAGTGAGGGAAATCTCTCTCTCTCTCACACATACACACACACACACACACACACACACACACATTGTCTGAAACCACTTGTCCTGAGTGGGGTCACAGCGAACCGGAGCCCAGCTCAGCAACACAGGGCACAGGGCTGGAAGGGGAAGAGACACACCCAGTCCATCGTAAGGCACCCCAAGCAGGACTTGAACCCCAGACCCGCCAGAGAGCGGGACCAGGCCAAGCGTGAGAGAAACGACTTAGCAAAGAAAAAAAAAAAAAAAGAAAAGAACCTGGCGTGGCTCATGAGTGCAGCTTTATTAGCTGACTCTTTACTTTATGACTTAACTCTTCAATTCTTAATTACTTAAGCCAACAACTCAGCCCTTGACACGAACTTTTATGTAGCACATAGAATCGAGCTGTATGATACAAAATTCTTGAGCAAGGTATATATCCTAACTCACCCTTCTAATATAGCAAAAAGTCAAAGGACTGAGTACAGTTTTATTTATTTACTTGTTTATTTACTGACATTTATTTATTCATTGTAAGTTTTAATTTGCTCTGGATAAGCCTGCACTTTCAATTTCCACTGTGCCTAACAGGCATCGGTGGACTACATGGGAATGCCGGGATAATTTTGTGAGCCACTGAAAAGTGACAGGGCCATCTGGTGAGATGGAGCAGTGAAGCACACAAGAAGGATGCTGACATTACACCTGGGATCACTGGGAACTGCCCATGCGCCACAGCCAGGGACACCATACGCCTTTCCTTTTGATTAATCAGCAAAAAGTTGTGGATCAGCCGTGAATCAAATACCTAGTGATGGAAATTAAATGAAAATCTCTAAACTTTATTAATACCTTTTAAGCTCATAATGAATTAACAGATACAAAAATGCCAAAATCTGAATTTTTCCTGTTGGTAAAAGTGATATTTAGCAGACAAAGGAAATAAAGTAAGCATATATGGTATATATGCAGTACACAGTGTATTCTGACACACAGAATGTCTACAACCACTTGTCCCAAGTGGAGTCCTGGGGAATCAGAGCCTAACCCAGAAGCACAGGGCGAGGGGGTGGAGGGGGAGGGAATACATCCCAGATGGGATGCCAGTCCACCGCAAGGCGCCCTAAGCAGAAGTTGAACCCCAGACCTGCCACAAAGCAGGCCGTGGCCAAACCTGCTGCCCCCCCCCCCCCCCCTTAGTGTGTGTGCTGTAAAGGCTTCCTGTTGCACTCAGTTGTCAGAGAGACACATATACTGATCACAGTGGTTTGAATATCAACTTCAGGGACTGCTCAATAACATGGAGTTTGATTGCTTATTTTTATGATCACCTGCTGGCCAACCATCATCCATGCATCCCAGTGAACATGTGCTTTTGTAGAAATGAAATGAAGCAAGGTGGGTTTAGCCAGGGGGCAAATCTAACCCGCACATGTCTTTGTTAGAGAAATCGAAGGTTTCAATTTTGCTGTGAAATTATTATAGAAAAGTGGTTCCAACAGTACAGTATCTAGAGTTCTTAAAAAAAAAATATATATATATATATATATATATAGACACACGCGCACACACACACACACACACACACACATATCTGTATGTTTTGGGAAAATGTTTACATAGTTTTTTTTTTTTTTCCTTTCCTTAAATAAGAAATTCTTTGCTTGTGTCTTACATTAATTAACGTAATGAGCAAACTTGTGAAAGAGTGGAAAAGATTCAAGCACACACACACACATTTTCTGAACCGCTTGTCCCATACAGGGTCGCGGGGAACCGGAGCCTACCCAGCAATACAGGGCGTAAGGCCGGAGGGGGAGGGGACACACCCAGGACGGGACGCCAGTCGCCGCAAGGCACCCCAAGCGGGACTCGAACCCCAGACCCACCGGAGAGCAGGACCTGGTCCAATCCACTGCGCCACCGCGCCCCCTAGATTCAAGCAGTTCTTCAGTATTAAAACGCGTTTTCTTTTGTTGTTGTTTTTCAGTTTTGCATGTTGCTTTTCCTACAGCAATGTCACATGTCACTGAAACTGTGTTTGACAATGGCAGATTTCCAGAGAAATCTATGTAAACACTTTGAAAGCGCTTGCTGACTTGTAGCTTCAAATTAATGCTTTAAAACTAGCCCTGGGTGCGATTCCACACGACGTTAACGGCATGCTTTCGGAAAGCAGACACTCAGCAGAAATCGAATTTTTAACAGAACATTTATTTTTAACACGACATCAATACATTTATGTTTGTAATGTGTGTTGGCCGGGGAAGGAGGGCTGCTCATGTGAAAGCCGCGGTGGCTTTGGCCAGGAGTACAATGAAAGATGTAGGTGTTTGGCTCGATGGATAAGCTGCCATTTTGACACTATAGGACAGGGAGGACAGGTGCAGATGGAGAGGGAGGGAGAAGCTATAAACAGCTGTCAGGGAAGGTGCTTGTGTGTGGGCTTTTTATGGTAGCAGAACAACTGTTTAGCCAATTTTAATTAATTGCACAGGGATTGCTTGGAAACTCCCCTCCAGAACCTTCATTTAAAACTCCATTTGACTAGAACTGATTTTCCTGACAAAAGAACCGCGTTTACATTATTAATAAAACGAGGACATTAATATAGTTTGGCTGTTTGAAGCAGCAACAGCTGGAATTGTTTTTGGCTTGGTTTCAGATGAAAGGAGCAGGCCATATGGGCAAGGTTGCTGACCCTTCTCGAACAACGTGACCTGTCTGTCAGATGAGACAGTGTGCGTGAGAAGGTGTTAACAGTGTAACTGGATTATGCTACTAGTTGTACACGTGAAAGGAGCAGCAGGTCACGTTAGTGACCCTCCTTACTTACGAAACGAGGAGCAGGTATATGTGAAGGTATGCGAGGGCCCACATGCCGATGTACAACTGAATATAGAATTGCAAGATCCGTAAACTGGAAACAGTGCGAGTATACATTGTGTCTATGTGCGTCTCTGTGTATGTGCATGTCTGTGATGCTTTGAGAGAGAAAATTCATTTGTTAAACGGTAAATGTGAAAGGTGAAGTAACTGCAATTAGTGTACACATTGAAGATTTTCTATATTGTTAAATGGGGAAAGATAGTCATTGAATCATCTTAAAGCTGCCGTTCAGGGGGAAACTCGGTTTGAATCCTTCTTGCAGGGTTGATCATAACCTTAAGGAGTGAAAAAAAAAAAAAAAAACAAAACATGGGTGGATTAGGGTCACCTAGTGGATCAGACATGGGTTTGGGCACCAGCGCCATGCCAGCTGTAGACTGCACAGTGAAAGGGAAAAAGGCAGAGAGAATGCCCAGGACAATGGCAGTCAGAAGGACAGTGCGATAAAGGACTCACCCTAAAACAGAAGAACTTTCGGCAGTGGAGGAGACGGTGTCAAAAGATAACATTGCGCAGGAGCCTTGGAGCCAGCCAGGGATAAATGGATAAAAGTGAACAGCTTGAAAAGACTCAATGGGAGGGCAGAGAGACTGTGAAACCCCAATGAGTGCTGAGAAGAGAAAGGATGAACTGGAGAACCAAGCAGAGATAAGGTCAGACTCCTGCAATGAAGAACAGCTAAACAGTTTGAAGTAGCAAAGGCAAAAGGGGCATTAGAAAATAAGCATTTAGTCAGATCTGACAGAAAAATTTAAATCTTTAACATTGTTCAACACCTGTAATTATACTGTCTTTTTTCTTTTTTTTTTAGGCTTTTCCTTGAAGCTCGTAAATCACAGGAGATATATTGTATGTGTCTTAAATGATCTATACAGGCTCATTGGTTTTATTCATGTGGTTTCCAACAGTTATTTGACCCAGAGATTCCTATCCTGACTAGATACAAATACTGTGTATCTATTTCTATTATAAATTATGCCAGCAGCACAACACAGACAGTGTGGTACCTGAATTGAATAATTTACAAAGGCAGTGCAATACCCCTGTATATAAGAAATGCAGTTATGCTAATTGAAATTTACAGTAATGATAAGAGATGTTTAATTCTTCCTCGTTTACATAATTTCCAAGCCATTACTATGAATACAATCATTGGTGTAATCACTCTTATCTAATTCTACACTGAATTGGAGTGAAGAGGAATCTGCACGATGCCTGAACCAAGAATAATAAATCAATGTTTATAATCAAGGGCACAGATTCTCTTTTAACAATATAAATCAAAAACATATATAATGAAGTAATAATGCCTGTAGTTTAACAAATAGTAATACGGAGGAGACAAATACAATAATTTAAAGCCAGTTTACACAAAATATTTGTTAAATATTTCACAATCTCATATGTTTTTCTGGCCGCACAAAGTATTTTACCACAGAAAATCATCAATTATTGTTTCAATTGCAGATTCATGCTGAATGATATTTAAATATTTTTATACCACTGACTTCATTGCATATATAGAATGAATGAATTCAGTGTAACAAATGCTTTGATGTTATTTTTTTTTTCTTTGCACTGAGGCTAATTAAAGGGGTTTGCTTAATGATTTGGTGAATGCCATAATCATCCGGAACATAGTCAACCACTCCTAATGAGTTTCAGTTGCCATACAACCTGTCATACAAACAATACTGCTGACATGGTACCAGTTCCTCCAGGCTAGCAGCCAAACTACTAAAGTTTCCATTTTGTATGTTGAATATATAATAAAATCACGAAAATGCAATATTCATGGACAATAATTTCAAGCTAATTTATTGTAGAATAGATAACTGTGTTGTTCCATATTATAATGCTAGAGTCTCTGCCCAAAGGTCATATAATAAATTACACTAAAATTATCCCAGCAAGTGTCCCATTATCTTCCACTGCTGGAAACTTTTTTTTATTATTTTTTTAATATAACTCGAGGTGACCTTCTTTCATTATTGCTCTCTGACACCTATTTAATATTCCCCTCACATCATTCTGCTTTCATTTCGATTCTAATATTTCCTTACATAGTCATACGGTTCCAGATGTGTTTATTCACTTCCCCATCTGTTGAACATTTGGTGGTCGCCTTGCTTCCTGGCACCGTTGCTTCCTTTGAGACATTCGGCAAAGTGACCAGCTTTGTTTGCAGTGATATTGTTAATATTAAATGTTCTCTTATGTTTGCAGCAGTTAAGTGAAACCTTTGTGTAAAACAGTGTAAGGTAAGCAAAAGGCACTACCACTGCGATAAAATCTGTCAAGGCTGTAATCTTTATATTCTGTAGGCGATGCCTCAGAAATGCAATGAAACTGAAAGAAAAATATATTAACATATTGCATATTTTGGAGTAAGGAAGAAACAGACTGCAGACTTCAATCAAAACTGCATAGAAATCATCAGATATGCAGAATAAGTGGTAAAGACCCATCCAAGGTTATATATGGCTATATATTTCTGTTATATGTGTTTATATGACGGGGGTGCGGTGGCGCAGTGGGTTGGACTGGGTCCTGCTCTCCGGTGGGTTTGGGGTTCGAGTCCCGCTTGGGGTGCCTTGCAGCGGACTGGCGTCCCGCCCTGGGTGTGTCCCCTCCCCCTCTGGCCTTACGCCCTGAGTTGCCGGGTAGGCTCCGGCTCCCTGCGACCCCATATGGGACAAGCGGTTCAGAAAATGTTTGTGTGTGTGTGTGTGTGTGTGTGTTTATATGAAGTGATGATCCCAAGTTTGACAACAGAAAAAATCATAAGGTAAGTCATTGCATGGAGGCATCATGGTTGGGGCATTTGGTTGCCGATTCAGTCCCTGCCTCCAGCTGTAGCGCCCTTTAGCAAGGTGCTTGACCTGCAATTGCTCCATTACCTGTGCCTGGGTGCCTAGTTTTTGCCCTGCAATGGACTGGCTTCCTTTCCAGGGTATTCCCCCTTGCACCCAATGTGTCCAGGATAGGCTCCGCCCAACCACGACCCTGCTCAGGACAAGCAGTTATTGAAATTGATTGGTTGGTTGGTCATTACACTGATATTTCATCATTTTGAAATGAAACAGAATTATAAACCTTGAATTAAATCTTTAAAAATGAATGATTTATAGAAAAAAAAGTTTTACGTTAGTTTCACACACTGAAGCCCATGTCAGTAACCAATGATTAAAAAAAAAAAAAAGAACTTCACATAAACACTTGTCTACCTTGTTTTCACTTAGTTTTCCTTCAAGTTATACTGCTATTAAACAAGAAGCATGTTATGTAGACTTACTGCTTTGATTTATCTTCTTACTTTATATAAACATGAAAGTGAAATTGATTATCTGAAGTAAGACGTATAGAATATGCTCGGAAGTTTGATATTTTCACTGGTTCATCAATCTGAATTATATCATATTTCATTTAGATACTGCAAATTTGCCTTTGCAGCGTTTCAAGTAGATGTAGGTGTTGGAATGGGACTTCAGTGAAGTCGGAAAGGCTGTTGAGGCTTTCATCACAATGTAGATCACTTCAAGACTTTATCAGCATAACAGAAAAGTAAATTTTAGGTTTCTTGCCAGTCTTTCCCTTTCCTCATTGGGGATAAGTTGGCAAAGATTAATTATGCAAATGAACCACTCTGGAATTTATCAGTTTAGATAGCAAAAAAAAAAAGTTTTGCATGATAACATATTTCAGAAACTTACAGACTGGCTAATACAGTGTACAGAACAACCTTCTTAGGGACCCAATAAATGCTTTACTCTACATTCATTGTGTGGTCTTCTGCAATACACTCTATCTGTCCTTTGTAATGCACAGCTGTTAGTAGTGTTCCACAAAACCTGAACATTAAAATCATGATGGACTTTTTATTTTGTTAAAAAGAAAGCCATATCAAGTATCTAAAAGGGAGTTCTTAATGCAGACTTTATACATCTTATACCATTTTATACCATTAGCGAATTCGCTTTGGAGAAAATGTAACAGTAGACTGTTAAGTCTACATTCAACATAGATAGGATAGGATGTTACACCCCATGCACAAATTACAATAACTGTACACAAGGTCCCATCCCAACCAACCTCACCATGGAGCCACTGAGTAAAGTCATACATTGAATGCTACTGTACTAGAAAGACAATGTTTTCAGTAACATTCTTATAATTTTTTTGATAATTTTAAAACAATATCAATTATTATTATTATTATTATTATTATTATTATTATTTTATAGAGCACTCTTCTCACCAGAGTGACACAGAATGGTGAACAAGGTTTTTTAAAATGATCCAAAGAATACAGTTATACCACATGTAAATAAAAACAGAGTAAGCCAGCTGTCAACAGTGGAGATGGAAAAAAAAAAAACTCCCAAACCCCAATGCAAATACCAGTGGATACCCACCCCTCCTGGTTATTCTACTGTGCTGACAGAGGCCCTGTGTGAATATATCTAGTACAAAGAAGAGACGTACAGCTGTTAAAACTGATCCATAGTCTTTTGAAGCTATTACTCATTGTCCAAGCCCAAAATCACTAGTTCCATCAGTCATGTTATACTGTAGGCAGCTTCTGGTGGGGAAATATACCAAGCATCCTTGCTCAGTAGTGGCTCCCATGCCACTGTAGGGTACAGGTGAAAGACAGAGAAACAAAGAAGCATCAAATAACAACATTTTGTAGATACAAGGTAATTAAGAGTATGGAGCAAATAAATAAAGAATAGCTCTTTAGCAGATATGCAAAGGAAAAAGGTCTTTAATCTGGATTTAAGCAATTGAGGCTAAAGGTGTATTACTGGTTCTATTTGGCAGATTATTCCAGAGTTTAAGTTCTTTATAGCTGAAGACATGCCCTCCTATTGAAATCTTATTAATCGTGTGTCGAGCAACTATGGATCACAGACAACGTTCAAGAATATAGGAATTAATCAAAATCATAAAGGGAATCTGGAGGGAAGCCATAAACTACCTTGTACCTCGTGGGAGGATTTTATAATCTGCTTTAAATTTAGCTTGAAGCCAGTGTAGCGACTTAAGAAATGGTATTCTATGGTCAAAATTCCTGGTTCCAGTGACAATCCTAAGTCTGTATTGGACAGCCTGTTAAGAACAGTTTTACAAATCAGTTTGGCTAAATATGAAGGTATAAATCACCTTTTTACATTAGGATCAAAAGCGTTTTAGTTTACCTATATTTCTCAGCTGGAAGAAAAAAGACCTTAATGCTGCAACAAGAGAAGAGAAAAGGTTGGAATCAAGTAAAGTCCCCAGGTTTGAAACATTATTTGAGCAGTTAAATTTGCCTCCTAGAGAATTTGGAATGGGAATTATTTCTTTATGACTTACAGCATCCTCACCAACTGCAAGTACTTTGTTTTTCTTCCTGCTTTTAGATATAGCAAGTTAATGCTTATCCTTCGTTGTAATTCCATAAAGCAATTAGCTAAAGAAAAAGCGAGGAAGGGCTTTTTTAGGTGAATGAAAGGGTAGAGCTGAGCATCATCAGCCCAAGAATGAAAGGTAACATTATTTCTCTTTGACAAAATATCCCCCAATGGCAGTATCTGGAGTGACAAAAATAACAGAAACAACACTTAATGTTGGGGAATGCCGTAACAGGCCTTAGACAAGAATGAAGGGGCACTGTTATCAGATTTCTGCACACATTTTTGAAGATTTGACAAATTCAAAAAAAAAAAAAAAACACTCAAGATTAATTCCTCCATCATCAGGTATTTCCACCATCTGTTGATACTGAAACATCATTTACAGCACAGGCTAATGCTGTTTCTGTGCTATGACCAGGGCAGAAACAAAACAAAAAATTTTGAAGTATATTTTGTTGGTTGAGGTAAATATGACTTTGTGAAGATACTATTTTCGAAGATTTTTGACTAAAACAGCAAATTTCAAATCGGCCTATAATTCTTCACATTTTGGTCAAGGTTAGGTTTCTTTCAGCAAGAGTTCAATGACAGATTTCAAAAGTATTGCCATGGAGTAAGGAATTGTTAAGAAAATTAAGTATAGGTTCTGCAAGAATGGAAATTGAGGCTTTTAATGATTTTCTGTGGGTCTGGTTTGGAGGACAAATAGTACTTTTCAGATATTTCTTCAGTTGATCCATTCTGTTTGTGAATTAGGCTTAGAGTCACCATCAGAGGATAGTTTATATACACACACACACACATTTTCAGAACCACTCGTCCCATACAGGGTCACGGGGAACCGGAGCCTAACCCGGCAACACAGGGCATAAGGTTAGAGGGGGAGGGGACACACCCAGGACGGGACATCAGTCTGTCGCAAGGCACCCTAAGTGGGACTCGAACCCCAGACCCACCGGAGAGCAGGACTGTGGTCCAACCCACTGCGCCACTGTGCCACCGCACCCCTCTAGTTTATATATATGTGGTGGTGCAGTGGGTTGGACCAGGTCTTGCTCTCTGGTGGGTCTGGGGTTTGAGTCCCACTTGAGGTGCCTTGCGATGGACTGGTGTCCTGTCCTGGGTGTGTCCCCTCCCCCTCCGGCCCTATGCCCTGTGTTGCCGGAAAGGCTCCGGTTCCCCGCTACCCCGTATGGGATGAGCGGTTCAGAAAGTGTGTGTGTGTGTGTGTGTGTGTGTGTGTGTGTGTATTCTTCTTATATCACATTAAAATATTTACAGAAAATAAAATTAAAATTGAAATGTTTAAAGTAATTTGAAAGTAATGCCAAAAGATCAGCTATTGCATATAAAGCAAATGCACAAGGGCTGAAATAGGAACAAATTAAATAAATTACAGGCATTGCTTACACCAGCTAATTCATAGCAAACATCTTATAGGGACTAACTTGCTATTCAATATCTTGGTATATTTGAAAACTAAACTATTCCATAATATAATTTGGACTTCTGCAAATTAAATATAATTACTTGAGCCAGATCTGAAGAGGGCTTTTAATTGATTACAGAAATAAATAAATAAGCTCTTATTTTATTAAACTGCCTTTGTAGAAAAGCCAAATTAAATTCATTTTATGCCAGCAACAGTTGTACCCCATTGGGTTACAAAGTGACTGGAGCTCATATGAGTAATTGCATATTAAGACAGGGGGTCTCTTGTCTCTTGTTTTGTGAAGAAATTGTATTCTGTGTACACAATATTCATCAGAACTACTTGAGTACAATCAGCAGAAAGAAAGCTAGGTATAAAACTTACATCAGTCATACATGTCCTTAAGAAAAGAATACATATGTAGACTGTTACCTCACTGCATCCTTTGCCAGGAGATTTTCTGACAGTTTTTGGAATGCATATTTGGTTGAGGGATTACAAATTTAAGAACTTGGACTCTCAGCATATTCTACGACTCATTATGGATGGAGTCGAGAAGCAAAATGTAAGAAAAACTGAAGCTGAAGTATAAAGAAAATATATTTTTTCACAGTGCTATTTAAAGATTAAAGATCAGCATAAAACTCTTGAACAGTTATGTCTTCTTCTTTCCTATCTGGTGCCTTGGTTTCCACCCATAGTACAAAAATACGTGCTACAGGTGAAATGCTGACTTTAAATTGCCTTTAGTTTATGTGTGTCATTGTCTGGTGATGGCCTCTGTCTCGTCCTGGATGTAAACTTCCTGACACTCTACCCTTATGTTAAACACTGTGTTAGAGAAGTGTTACTGATAATGGATGATGAATGAAAAAAATTAAGCAAGACAACATATCATGGGTGTATTCTAAGGGGTGCCAAGAAGGAGATGTCTGCACATGCATATGTGGGAGAATGGTTTATGTTGTCCACAGGGCGGTGTGTCCAGTTTCTCTTTATATATGCTAGAATATTGCCAAACTATGGCATTATTGATGCACGTCACACATATCAACCTTTTTTCAAAGGCATCATTCTTGTTGTTTGCTTAATTTTTGTCTCACAATGCAGCATCTTTCGTAAACTTTAATCAATAAATTTTGCGAAAATAACCACTCGGTCTATTCAAGACTGTGCCCCCGTAACCTGGTTGCCTTGATACTTCCTTAAATTTATCAAAGTAGAACTTTGAGTAGTTAATTCGCCCTTGGTTTGAACGAACCTACATTTCAAATCAATTTATGATGTCATAATTTCAGATGGCAGTGTATCTTTGCTGAGCAGTCACTTCAACACAAATCTGCTTATAATATTTGTATAGGCTGTAATTTCATTTTTCTGCCTTCAACTTTCCATACAGACATTTAGGTCACAGTTTATGCAATAGATATCAAAACTTCAAGCCCCTGTAAAGATATTTTAAATGGCATTTTGGCAAAAGCTGACACAAAGACCTGAGCAAAATGGAAATGCACCAATAAAGAGATCTATGCATTACTCTGCCTATGACCTTCAACCTGAATCTTCGTTCATTTTTGCACTCCAGATAAAGTGGCTCATATAAGATATCCTGTGACATAGTATTTTATGAATACTGTTGCTGTTATATCAGTATCTAATAGAACTTGTTTACTTGGTTCTTGCCCACATTGAGTAGTTTTATACTAACTGCTTTGTCCAGAATTTTTATAATACAAGGGAAAGTACTGGCCTCAATTTTTTATTTTTTTTTTTTTATTAAATTACAGCGACATCTTTTTCTTGGTAATGCATTTTTAACACATTAAGTAATGATCCAGTCTGTACTGCAATCTGCTTTGAACGAACAAGTGGCCAAAACAATCAGTTGGCTCTAATGGAGACAGATATACGATGATTACCATGCTGGTGACACGTCAGCGAGGAGAAATCTCCTTGAAGGAAGAGATTCACTAATTGGATTAGTACCTCACTGACTTCAGGCTGTAATTAATAATTTGTTGTCTGATACAACTTTATGCCCTTCAGCCTACTTGCATATAAAAACCTAAATATGCATAAAACCATTCTAATCCTCTCTTCCCTTTGAGGAGCTGCAAGCTAAGTCCAATGCATGGGCACATTAGACAAAGGTAATAAACAACGTACAAACAAGAAAACCTGATAAAAGCAGCAGAAAACAGCAATATCAAGAGTAGCAGCAGCACTGCTAACATCAGCAGCAGTACTGTTAGTTGTAGAAGTAAAGCAGTAGAAATGCCCTCTTTAATGCAGTAGTTGAGATAATAAAGGATAGTACAGTATTAAAACGAGAAGTATTGATCTCTCACACCTTATAAATATCAGTAGAAATAAATGCATTATTACTTTTAGTAGTGGTAGTAATTATTATATTTCACTTACGTAGTGATCCAGTAATGACTTCTATAAGGAGTTATGTCATAATGGTAACAGCAGCAGTAGTAATGTTTTAAAATAAGAAAGAATATTTTCTTCTTCTTCTTCTTCTTCTTCTTCTTCTTCTTCTTCTTCTTCTAATATTATTATTATTATTATTATTATTATTAGAACTAGTAGTGCAGGTAGTAGCAATAGCAGTAGAAGCAGATGTAGTAGTTGCTGCTGCAGCAGTAGTACTAGTAGGAGTAATATTATAGGTCATGTTGCCCTAGCTCACAGTACTGTGGGCTCCGCTGACAGCAGGTATGCGTATAGTCCCAGCTCTTTAATGTATCTTGTTACGAAACACCAACAGCAGAGATATGTGCACCAGCAGGATGATTGTGTTGGATCTACTCTGCACATGTCAGATGAAAGGTTCCTCGGACTCTGACTAGCATACATGCTTCCTGGCTATGCACTGTATACCATATGCAGCAATAAAGTACTATTTGCCATAGATGCAGGATGGCTGCAGGATTTTATTTATTTATTTATTTTTTTAATGAACAAGATGGTATAAATGGCACTTATGACACAGTGAAAAGTAAATACTTTTTCACTGTGGTGGAAGTCTGTGCAAGACAGGCCACTAAAGATGACTTTTTCGTTCCAAAGAACCAGGCAGCAAGGCAGCTTTATCTTCAGTGCCACCAAGAACACCTCACAAATGAGACAGATGACTAGCTGGAACCAAAGCACAGGATGGGTACACAGTTATTTATGGAGCTCAAGTTTTTCATTCTATTTGAAATATTTAGAATGTTGTAAGGCCACAGCAGACTGGAAACAATAAAGAAAGGTTTTATTTATTTATTTATTTATTTATTTATTTATTTTTTAACAATATTGAAAAGCCTAAGAATACAGTACATTCCAATATTCAAGCTCATGGCTGTCTGTATATGAGAGTTATGGTCTCTGTTTCTTATTTTTTATACCCCATTACACAATAAATACATAACTAAATGCATCGATTTTCCTTCAGTTCCTAGTGACTTCCCTGTATATGCAAGATCATTTATCAAAAAAAAAAAAAAACTGAGAAAAAATAGCGTAAAGAAAATAATACGTAAAAAATATTAGAAATTAGTAATAGGCCATTACATGTGTAGGGCACTGTATGAGGTTATGGCGTACTTTTGTAAGGAAAAGGAGACTGTTATGTGAAATATTACAGCAGTTTATTTTGTACAAAGCACCATTTTAAAATCTTTAATGGACTTTTGGGCACTGGAGCAATTCAGGTTTTATATTTTTGCCAGTTGTATTACAGTAAGGCTCTTCCTGACATTTTAGAATGAAACCTGGATGTGTTCTTAACCACTGTACTACCTGTTGCCTCGCCTCTTTATTCTACATTGTTTTATCAAGACCTACGGTATTGTGAAAATAAATTATTCTTCATGTATATTTATGTGGAACAAGTTAAAACAATTATACACACAGTGAATCGACACAGACAATAAACACGTGATGCTCCATTGCTCTGGAACACATTTGGAAAAACATTTATTTAGAGCCAATTGGTGACTTGTGCCATGAAATTTACATGCACAGGACTCCAGCATAACTGTATTCATAACTGAGAAGTGACTGGGTTTTGCCGCGACGTTCTCATACAAATAAAGTATTGCAACACTCCGATTTCATGGCCAATTAATGGATTTTGAGGCATTCCTAGAGTTTAAAGTGTAGTACTGACATCCTGACACTTGTTTTGAGGACTGTGTGCTAATCCAAGAGCAGGAGATATGTTTATGAATTTCAACATAAGTCCACAAGTCACACATCTCACAGAATGTGGCCATGTGTAGTGAGATAGTGCCATCTGTTGATTCTATTCTGTACACCCAGCAGTAAAAGACATGAATATCTTCTGCTAATTTTCACCACATTGCTTGGTGCACGCCTGTACTGCTCACTCCCTCCTCACTCTCTACCGCCAGGCTCGTGGTAGTTCAGAGCCTATCCCAGAAAGGAGTGGAAGCAGGGTGTGTCACTCCCCTGCAAGATAATTACTGACACATGCACTCATTCACTCACACATATACACAGACACACACACACACACACACACACTTTGGGCCATTTAAAGTCTCCAACACATGTGGAATAGATACCCTTGCCACACAAACACCAAAGGGACCTACTGAACCACTGTTCCATGCTATTATTATTATTATTATTATTATTATTATTATTATTATTATTATCGTTAGAATTTTGCATTTACATTGTACAGTGTGATGAATGTTGGAATGGTTCATTTCATTATGATTACATATCTTTCTTCATTGTTTCTATTTTTGTTTTTGTTTTGCCTCTGCATATTTATGACTTATCTATAATTATGTGAAAAAAAGTTGCAGCCATACAGTTTAATTGAACAATCCATCCATCCATTTTCATTATGATTCATTCCTGGTCTGAGTCACAGGCATCTGGAGCCTATTTCGAAATCACTGGGCACAAGACTGGAGAGAGACCTAGTTTTGCCCCAGGATGATACGCCGGTCATTTAATAGTGTTACTCTCTTATTACCACAAGAATACGAATAAATGCAATACATATTATAATTACAGTGATTATAGTAATCATTATAATAGAGTATGTCTGCACTTAGCACCAGTGTCGATAGTCATGCAGGTTTACTGATAGTATATTTTCTTACAAGGTATAATTATTATAGATCATGTTTTGGTAATTCCATTAGCTTTTTTTTTTTTTTTTTTCACATTTACATCTATTTATTTAGCAGACACTTTTCTACAAAGCAAAGTACATTACTGCTTGAAAGTATGTGAACTCTGCATGTTTTACTACAGAAATTGGTATTTAGTCAGAACCAACATTTCTTAATTGAAATAATAGGTGTGTAATAACCAATTGCATATGTTGGTTTAGAGGACTTCATGTGTGTAGTAGAAAAACAGACATAGTACAGGTGCAAAAATAGGTGGACTCCAAGTTGCGTTGGTTAAATCAACTACGTACAATAAGCAGAATCAGGTGTGTAAATTGTAATCATTTATTCATTTGGTGTAAGATTTAGATTTGCTTATTTGTGATGATTTTATTTTAATATTTTATACTAGAATAATCACCATATCCATAGGTCTCATACTTTCAAGCTGCACTGTACATCTCAGAGAACAATACAAAAGTGTGTTATACCAACACAAGGAAAAGTCTGGATGCAGAGATCTGGATGATTCTTGACTGCTGTCAATGTGTCACATACCACAGTATAAAATCAATACTCGTCACACAAGTAGCTGCATATAGTTTTTTTTTTCCATTTTTTTTCCATTATTCAACATAACATAGTACACAAGTTTTAAAAGTCTTAGCCGTCCATTAAAGTGTTATAGTAATATATTCTAGATAAAATGACTGTTGTTTATTTTAGTATTAATTTATATAGTCAAATCCTTGTTATTGTTTGTGTGTATGTGTGTGGGTGTGTGTGTGTGTGTGTGTGTGTGTGTGTGTGTGTGTGTATATATATGTATATACGGCTCTAGCTCTAGGACTGCAGCAATGAAAATCACTCCTCAGAGAACAAATATGACCTTTGGTGGATTTGTGCCTTGCAGTTCGGTCTTCTCATTATCCCAAGTCCTACAAGGCTAATGCAACTAAAGGGATTATGGCTCTTGGGGTTTACAGACTGGAAAATGGAAGTGAAGTCTGCATAATATATAGCAATAGCTAGACACTTTTTTGCCTCAAGTGTCCGAAACTGTCAAAATATCCTCATACAGTTAATATGCACATAAGGGAAACTCTACATTGCCGCCATACTCTGGCTGTCTTGTAACAAATGTTAATTGAACAAGTGAAAGTATTCCTGTAGGGTAACATTGTAATTACACACTTGAATCACGCATACTGGCAAAGAAGTGACATCTAGGCCATATTCTAGCATTTCATCTGCAAATAACAAAATGATCGAGACCGAAGAATGTAGCATTTATTAACAGTAATAGAATTGGTAGCACCCATCACTAGACCAATAAGATACAGACACACACACACACTCATTTCACTACAGCCATGGGCCCTATGCCAAGTTTACACTCATAGTCTTCCAGCCCTTACTGTGTGGTTGATTCTGATATCCTGTCTATTGCAAAACCAGTTGTTGGGGATCATCCTTGGGAACAGAATGGCCGTGAAGCTGAGGAAAAAGAAATATTTAACTGGAGCTTTAGCTGCAGAAGATAAATTTATTCAGCTTGCCAGCCGTTGATCACATTGTTACTTCAGTCACCACACTTCAGTAAGGGGGTCTGATTAGTTACTACCTAATTCTTATATTACTGATTGGTTTAAGTGACCTTTTTAGTATATTTAAAGCTTCCTGACACAGGTCACATGTTCAAAGACATGCTGCTCAGGTTTACTTGTAGTGTGTGAGTGACAGAGAGAGTGTGTTCCACTGATGTATGGATGAGTGACCCATTATAAGTAGTGTATTGAGCAGTGTAAGTCACCTTGGTGAATAAGGTGTGTGGGCTGATAACACTACATAGAGTTCATTGGAAGTCGCTTTGAGAAAAACATCTGCTAAATAAACAAATCTAAATGTAAATTTCTACTCTCTTGGTTTCATGGTTTTAAAACTGTTTGGGCATCCTTGGTTTTACAGGCCAATACGCTTGACAGATAACAGGTCCGTTTCCCTTCAGGGAGTCTGTAGTAGAGTCAGGGTACGAACATATTAGAAGTTTCCAAGACATAGATTACACAGTGTCATGGTGTCACGACGGAAGGAAGCCGTTGGACCCGAGTGCGGAGCGTCGGGGTTCAAAAGGGGAATCCAAAAACCGTGGTCACAAGGCAAAACGAGGGTCGCTGAGGCACAAATGTAATCAAAGGGACAATCCAAAAGCCGTAATCCATGAGTCAGGCAGGAGATCGTCGAAACCGTGAGATCAAGCAAGAGAAGGGAAAGGAGACGGGAGAACAGGGCTAAGGACGGGTGGAACAGGAGAGGTAAGAACTTGGGAAGCACACTCGCGATGATCTAGACTGAACAAGGTTCCGCATTTGAGTATGCTCCGGACCACCCTTTTACGCGGTCGCTCCCTGATTAGCCACAGGAGGAGGGCGTGACACAGCATATATAGTATATTCCCTTATATACCCATTTTTTTAAACCCATTCATTACTTGCAGTACATGTGCATTTATTCAAATTAAATGATTCTCAGTAATTTTTTTTAATGTCATGTCAATTATTGATATGACTAGTATTTGTTCTTTGGAAACATAAAAAAATTGCATGACCATACTAACCCTCTGTATGATTTTACTTCTTTGAAACTGTCTTAAGTGCAAGTACTGTATATTAACATTTTTTAATGAGGTGAAACCTTTCTCCAAAGTTACTTAAATTCCCAAGCTACCTAAAATGGTTCACCCATTTATACAACTGGGTAATTTTTACCATATCAGTTCAGGGTAAGTACCTCAATGAAAAGTACTAAAGCAGGAGGCAGAATTCAGCCTTGTTACTGGCAATTTAAAGGTCACAGCTATCACTATAGTACCTGCTGCCACACATTAGCAATTACTGCTGATGCTGTCGACAACAAGCATCTCCCGCTCTGTTCTGAATAAAAGAATCCACACCATGTACCCTACCAGAAAAGCAGCAGCCAAAAATCAAAACCAACAAACAAATCAGCAATACGCTTCAGCTGGCGTCGCCTAATTATTTTCTCTTAGTGAAGCAAACCGAGAAAATGAAACAAATTCTTGAAATTTGTTTCAGAACAAATACTTCCTGAGTACAGAGATGATGTCTAATTATAATCTCCCGCTTTGGGTGATGGCTTTGATGTGAATCTGTCTCTAGATTCTTTGTTTCCATATAATGAGAAATGTAATTATGACAATATTATAATTAGACAGTTTATAGCCCTGCTAGATTATAATTACTCTGGAATAATCACTCGGGGAGGTCAATGACCATTTTAAAGTCTGAAACTTCTATTATTCGAAAACTTATAATAATACTTTTTTTTTCTTTCTTTTAACAGAAGAAACTACTGCCCACAAAAAAGAGGAACAGATTAAAGCTCAGAAACTCTTCTTTTATCAATGTTCACCATTTCAGCATACGCTGAGATATCTAATCAAATTTTTGAGCCAAATAAATTAATACATTTGTACAAGCTACAGCCCATAAATAGGTATGAAATGTATATTCATTTTCTGAAGATATGGGCACTGTTTACAAATTTTATGTCAATCAAAGGGGAATGTACTCAGGAATTTAATTATGCGTGCTGTTTATATCAAGATCATTGCTAATTTGAAACATCTTAGGTTGTCAGATGAAAAGATGAACACAAAATCACATACTCCATATGTTTTCTAAAAAAATGTAGGCATTGGAAAGCTATAAACTACTGAAAATAGTATTTTTAGATAGTAATAGTGAATATAAATGTATACAGGTGATCCCCAATTTACGATGGGATTACGTTCCGCGAAACCCATCGTAAATCGAAAATATTGTAAATCGAAAATGTATTTAATACACCTAATACATACTTATGCATGACAGATTGGGAAATGCGGATCACTGCCGCTGCCCAACATCGGGAGAGAGTGTCGCAATGCATATACCTTGCCTGAAAATAAAAAAAAAGAAAGTGTTTTTTGAGAAAAACACATGTTTTTCGCACCAGCTCAACATCGTAAACTCGAAAAAATCGTGAGTCAAACTATCGCAAATCGGGAACCACCTGTATAAACATATTTCCTTCTTGGCCTTGCAGTTGCTCTAGTATTTCCATGAGACACACAGGAGTAAGTAATGTCAAGTTAACCATTTCTGAGGAAGAATACTTCACAGTGCAATACAAAATAAATAAATCACAGGGAACACAATCACCGTTTGAATGAGATGGCAGAGCAGCACACTATATAATGAATGGCAAGAATTTCTCTACATTCCACACCTTTTCACAAGGTCAGAATTAGCAGGTCATGTAAACAGCTCATGAAGTACCCATTGACATTGCGACTTGCCTTGCATAGTTCAATGGTCTCAATAGAATTTTCACAGCACCTCTTTCAATCTGAATCCCAAAGACAAATTCATGTAATGGCAAAATAATTGGTAAGACAAATATTATTTCAAGATCTCGTGATGCTTTGGTTGTGGAATATGAGCAGGGAAAGTAAACAGGTTTGTCATAAATACTACTTCGTTCATCGAAGTCATTAATATAATCAAAGTAGTTTTAATGAGATAACGTAATTCCAGTAAAATGCATCACAACGCAATTTGTTTTCATGTCTGTTTCCCAGAATTGCTGAGGTTATATTCCATTAAGAACAGCACTGCCAGAGGTTGGGCTATAAAACAAGCCTATTCTGCATTATGTCTGCAGGTGACCTTAGTAAAACAATGTACATTAATGTATGGTTGAGTCATCACACCAGTGTAACCACAGCAAACAGCCAGAGTGGAATAATGGCACGCCATCTGGCCGTGTGCTCCGCCACCGGTGCCCCATTCATACATGACCTTGACAAAGTCAACAGGAGGCAACCTGTGAATCCCCATTGTGTTCTCCTTGCAGCCCATACATGCTTTCACAGTTGGATCAAGTATGTGGCACAAATGCAGGCTGCCAGAGTGGAAAAGGATGTCAGGCCTAGTTCCACATGCCTCTGTTTTTTTGTCCCCATTTTTGTAGCTTAATAGTGAACATGTTTTATTCATCATCAACAAGCACGTCTGATGTAGGCAACATGTGCCCTGTACTTTGAAACGGTATCAGGTGCTCCTAATTACTTGCACATCTATTTAATATTCCAGAGAATGTTCCAAAATTAAATTATATTATAAAAGGGGGTCTATTTTTCTGCACAAGTGTAATCCCTAATAATTTAGTTAACCTATTTATAGTCATGCATAGATAGATAGATATTTTGTTCACACACACTGTCTGAACCACTTGTCCCATATGGGGTCACGGGGAACCGGAGCCTAACCCAGCAACTGAGGGCATAAGGCTGGAGGGGGAGGGGACACACCCAGGACAGGACACCAGTCCATTGCAGGGCACCCCAAGCGGGACTTGAACCCCAGACCCACTGGAGAGCAGGACCCGGTCCAACCCACTGCGCCCCCCCATATTTTGTTAATCCCAAAGGAAATAACATACACACACACACACACATTTTCAGAACCGCTTGTCCCATACAGGGTCGCGGGGAACCGGAGCCTAACCTGGCAACTCAGGGCGTAAGGCCGGAGGGGACACACCCAGGACAGGACGCCAGTCCGTTGCAGGGCACCCCAAGCGGGACTCGAACCCCAGACCCACTGGAGAGCAGGACCCGGTCCAACCCACTGCGCCCCCCCATATTTTGTTAATCCCAAAGGAAATAACATATTTATTTATATATTCGTTTATTTGTGTGTGTGTGTGTGTGTGTGTGTGTGTGTACATATACGTATAGGTGAAGGATTACAACGGATGTGGAAGGTGAAGTGGTCCCAGTGGTAATAGGAACACCCCACCCCCCAAATTAGGAGAATGGCTCCAGCAGATTCCAGGAGCAACATCTAAAGTCTGTCCAGAAGAATGCAGTCCTAGGAACAGCTAAGATGCTTTGCAGAACCCTCAAACTTCAAATATATATATATGTATTCTCACTACTAATGTTGGCTGTAATCTTGACCTTGTCTTTGTGATGCTGCAGTGAGGTATTGGTGTATTTTGAAGTAATGCTGCCATCTCTTTACTGGTCTCAGTCTCAGACTTGGGAATATGAATAAGCAGCTCTGACTGAGGAAAGACAGTTGCAGGGTGCAATTAGCAGGCCGGTGGGGCGGAACACAGGCCAGCAGACTCCAGTCACGGGCCAGCAGACATGCCATGTGTCATAAGGCCTCATCTCCTCCCCTTCTCTTTCAGGCACTTTGCTAATCACTGACAAGCGGTGTTAAGGCGTAGGGCAGACCATATTGTCCGCCATATGCTGGAAAATAAAAACAGTTTGAAGTTCTCTACAGGGTACAGCATCAGGGTGTGTGTAGCTCAGCTAAGATGGAGGGGAAACTGCCACCAAGACTAGCATGAGAAAACGACTGTAAAAGTAACGTGAGCGCAACACATTACTCTTGGATCTTTTAGTCTAGATGGGGCATGCAGGAAAACTATCTGCATTAAAACTCTCGGATACTAACAACTGTGGCAGAAATGCAGTATAATGTAATTGAATAGCCCACACTTTGATGTTTACTGTGGTACACTAACTCATTGCCTCTGGACTTGTGTTCAAAAAGTTTCTAACATCATTCAGTTTCCTTCATGGAGCAACAGCACTGTGTCATTAACTCCCGTGTTCTTAGGGGCAACAAACAGCACCATTTCAACCTCAAACAGGTCTTCCAGGAGAGGGTATTAGTCCAGAGAGCAGCACACAGAGGTATGGCTTTCAGCATCTAAATCAGGACAGTAATCCAAATTAATGGCCATTATCTATCTATCTATCTATCTATCTATCTATCTATCTATCTATCTATCTATCTATCTATCTATCTATCTATCTATCTATCTATCTATCTATCTATCTATCTATCTATCTATCTATCTATCTATCTATCTATCTATCTATCTATCTATCTATCTTCTTCTTGATGTGGTGGCCCAGTGGGTTTGGCTGGGTCCTGCTCTCCGGTGGGTCTGGGGTTCGAGTCCTGCTTGGGGTGCCTTGCGACAGACTGGGGTCCCGTCCTGGGTGTGTCCTCTAGCCTTACACCCTGTGTTGCCGGGCCCTGTATGGGACAAGCGGTTTCAGATTGTGTGTGTATTATTATTATTACTACTGTTATCATCGTTATTTTTTAGTGTTATTTATTTATTAATTCATTCATTTGATTAAATTATTAACAGCGTTAATAAAAAATTAAAAGCATTTTGTAGTTAATTGCACACTGGTACTTTCCTCCCTTTTTACCCAAGGTGCAGCTGATCAGCCATGAGCTCATTAGTAATTCCTCCACACCTAAAGCATTCATTTTAAATGACACTGCATGAACGGTGAGATGGGAAGGAAAGGGACTGAGGGAGATTGAGAATTATAGAAAGAAAACTGGGATCAGAGACAGCTGCTCATCTGTGTCTTGTACAGATCTATTTTTTATCAGTTTTGGATATACAGTTTATATGCAGGGGCAGTACAGTGATGCACAGCACCTATGTTATGTGAATCAATGCAATCTGTTTGCAGTCTGCATTTCTATCAGTTTCCTTTACATTCTCCAGTTTCCTCCCACAGTCCAAAGATGTGTTTCGGATTAACTCAGTTTTAAATTGTCTTTAGTGTGTGTGTGTGTGTGTGTGTGTGTGTGTGTTTTGTGTATGTGTGTATGAGAGAGAGAGAGAGAGAGAGAGAGAGAGAGAGAGAGAGAGAGAAAGAGAATGGGTGTGAATGATTGCCCTGAGACGGACTGCTATCCTACCTTTGGCATACCTTACCTTGCACCCTATAATTCTAGCATTGGATCTGACCAATGTGACCCTGAATTTGACAAGAGGTTATTGGCAAGTTCGTGTGCAATTTAATACATGTGGCCCCCAAAGTTTCGATGGTCCGACTTAGGATTTTTCGACTTTACGACGCTGCGACAGTGATACTCGTTCAGTAGGAACTCTACGTTGGATTTTAAATTTAGATTTTGTTCCCGGGAAAGTGATATGCTGTGCAATACTCTTTTGCGATGCTGGGCAGTGGCAGCAATCTGCGTCTCCCAATCTGCCATGCAGTCGCTAGTGTATACAACAGATACTCTACAGTGTTCTGTGTTGCCAGAGTATTTTTGGGTATACCCCCTGTATCTCCATTATGTTTTGTGCATCCATCATGTCACAGAAACGCCCATCTGTGTCTCCTGCTACTGGTGAGAAGAAGAAGAGGAGGGCAATTACTCACACACACACACACACACATTTTCAGAACCACTTGTCCCATACGGGGTCACAGGGAACCGGAGCCTACCCGGTAACACAAGATAATTGCCCAGCATGAAGGCAGCAAGTCCGTAATGGCCATCGCACGTATAAAAGCCTATGATGTTCGGTAGCTTAGGTGTATTAAATGCATTTTCGACTTACAAAATTTTTGACTTACTATGGATTTATTGGAATATAGCCCCATCATAAGTTGGGGATCATCTGTATATAGTAGTTAATTAAGGTGTAGCCCTTGATGTCCTTTTCTTTGACGTACAGGGTGGCACAGCAAGTACCACTGCTGTCTCCCAGTGCCTGTGTGGTGCGAGAGGGTGTGGGTTTGATCCCCGTTCAGGCTGTGTGGAGTTTGCATGTTCTCCTTGTGTCTGTGTGGGTTTCTTCTAGGTGCTCTGGTTTCCTCCCACAGTCCAAAGACATGCTGTTCAGATTCCCCCATAGTGTGTGAGCGACGAGGGGGTGCGGTGGCGCAGTGGGTTGGACCACAGTCCTGCTCTCCAGTGGGTCTGGGGTTCGAGTCCCGCTTGGGGTGCCTTGTGATGGACTGGCGTCCCGTCCTGGGTGTGTCCCCTCCCCCTTTGGCCTTACGCCCTGTGTTGCTGGGTAGGCTCCGGTTCCCCGTGACCCCGTATGGGACAAGCAGTTCTGAAAATGTGTGTGTGTGTGTGTGTGTGTGTGTGTGTGTGTGTGTGTGTGTGTGTGTGTGAGTGACAGAGAGAGTGTGTGTGTGTTCCACTGATGTATAGATGAGTGACCCAGTGTAAGTAGTGTATCTAGCAGTGTAAGTCACCTTGGTGAATAAGGTGTGTGGGCTGATAACACTACACGGAGTTCATTGTAAGTCACTTTGGAGGAAAGCATCTGCCAGATAAATAAATGTAAATATTCTTGGAACTGGTCACTTGTTTGTGACACATACTGGAGCAGTTCATTTTTTTTTTTTTCTTTTTTTTTTGTGACTCTGCCACTGCTGTTCCAATGACTTACTGTATTTTGCACTTGTTAGCAGAAGGTGACCATCATTATCCAGAGCTCCCCAAATACAACTGAGCCTTCCAAAGTAAATGGACTGACATGAAGAGCACGCATGGTCAATCCAGGCCTGCACCCGCTAGACTTGCATCCTCTGGATGGTGGACATTACAAAGCACCAAGGGCTTCGGACTCCGCTGCCGCCACATTAGTCATGAGGCAGTCGGCACCTGGCAGATGGCAAGGGGGCAGGGGTGGGCTGATGGACTGCACAAGGCTGTATCTCTGAAGCAGCTACAATCAAGGAGTCTAATCTGCCAGCACCAGGCACCCAGCCCTGCCTCCTTGGGTCTCGAGGTTTCTACCGGTGTCACGAAGCAGGCAACTCACCGATCAAGCATTTGCTGAATGTTTAAGCAGTTCCAGGTTAGTATGGAGTCCAAATTAACAAGAACTATCTTTTTCTGTCCCTTCTTTAAAGCAAGCATTTCATCATTCTATGAAAAGACTTAACAAACATTAAGGATTACGATCATGAAATGTGCTTGTTTTGGTCTGCATGTTTATTTTGTATGGATTTACTCTTTTTCAGTGTTTTCTCTTTATTCTGTCTTAGCTGACGCTGTCTTTTTTTTTTTTCAGGAAAAATTATTTGCACAAATAAAACTCAAGTACCATCTGCGAAGCATCTTTTTACTGAAAAGCTGTCAGTGAATTTATTTCAGAATAAGAGCACAACTGGAAAGTAGTTTTTCTCACCTTCATTTTAAACAAAACGATGTTATGATGAGAAATGTATTATTATTTTCAATGTGGGGGGTGTAGGGGGTTTGGCCGGGTCCCGCTCTGTGACGGATCTGGGGTTCGAGCCCTGCTTGGGGTGCCTTGACTGGCGACCCGTCCTGGGTGAGTCCCCTCCCCCTCCAGCCTTGCGCCCTGTGTTGCCGGGTTAGACTCTGGCTTGCCGCGACCCCAATCGGGACAAGCGGTTATTGACATTGGTTGGTTGGTATTTTCAATGTAATGAGCAGTTAAACTACTTTTTAAGGATATTAACCAGAACCACTAAACTTAAGCAATAGATAGATAGATAGATAGATAGATAGATAGATAGATAGATAGATAGATAGATAGATCCTGGTTCAATCTGTTCAATGGACAAGAAGAGCAGAAGCACATTTCATGATGTGTACTGATGTGTAACACAAATTGGTCACACAGTTTCAGCTGAAGTGCAAAACTGGACTGGATGTTCAGATGTGCTGCCAATGTGCTGTGCTGGCAAAAAGTGCTCAACATTCATACGATAACGTACAGTGTGGTTCCTTCTAAATGGGGATGAGTCATACTGGCATTTTCACCTTAATTCCATGACATTAGTCTGAAAATGCAGAATGTAAAGATAATTATTTTAAAGTAGAATTACAGACATGCTAAGATTAGATATGTGAGCAGCAAGTAGCTCAGTGGTTAGGTCTGTAGTCTTGAACTCAAGGCACTTACCTTGCTCAAGGGTACTGCAGTAGGAGGTTGGATTCAAACCAGCAACCTGAGCCCAAAGTCCACAGCTCTAACCTCACACCTAGTGCCTGGATATAGGTGAGTAAGGGATGGTAAGCACACTTAACAGTTTTTTGATGAGATTTTTTTTTTTTTTTTTTTTTGCAATTTCTTTCAGCAATTCTCTCCACAGCCTTTGAAGAAAAACAATTTCTTTATATATATTTTTTTTTGTTTGTTTACAGAAAACCTATAAGAGTTGGTGAATGGGTTTTATTGTGTGTAAGCATTAGAATCATCTTCCAGCAAGACTTTGGAATCAGGGGATGTAATGTGTACCTGGACAACAGGTACGCTATCATCACAGCCTTGTAGGAAATTGTATTTTCTTCTTAGAAATAATTGTTAGTGCCCCTCTGTTTACCATCCATCTCCTTCTCCTGCTGACCATTGCTGTGGCAACAGGCTGAGAAGGACAGATCGTGCTTCCCTTTTAGTTTCCACCTCCTTCTGGAGGATCCCTGGTCATTCTCAGGTCGTTCCCAGGTGGCTCGGCTCCTCTCAGTATCCAGCTGCAGCAAACCTCCTGAATTCTGAGCTCCTCACAGTCTCACAGAAATTAAGCTCTTCCACCTTGTGAAGGAATCCCATCTGCACCACTTGCACCTACAGTCTTGTTCTTTCTACCTCTACCCAAATATCACAACCATAGATGATTAATACATAAAAATCTAAACTCCAGTCAATCACCATTCACCATCCAATCACCCATAGATAGCTATCTTCTAAAAATGAAGGGATACAGGAAGGTTTTATTTTAGTAGTAGTAATAAAACATCTCACTGAACTGATTTAATGTCAGCACAAGCTCAGCTTGTACTGAAATGAGGTCATTAAAGGAGTCCTTGACTGTCAGAGCTTCCTTTTCAGGCTTGATAAGCCTCAAGCTCTTAATATTAGAGATGAAAAGGGGAGAACGTTCACATTAGTTCACATTTATCTATTTATTTGATTGTTTACATATGTAGGGGGTGCGGTGGCGCAGTGGGTTGGACCAGGTCCTGCTGTCCGGTGGGTCTGGGGTTTGAGTCCCGCTGGGGTCGCCTTGCGACGGACTGGCGTCCTGTCTGGGGTGTGTCCCCTCCCTCTCCGGCCTTACGTCCTGTGTTACTGGGTAGGCTCCAGTTCCCCATGACCCCGTATGGGACAAGTGGTTTTGAAAGTGTGTGTGTGTGTGTGTGTGTGTGTATTTATGTATGTATACGTTTGTTTGTTGAAATTAAAAAAAAAAAAAAAATACCATTTATGTAATTGCAGCAAGACACCCCTAGAGGGTGGTGTGGCGTCATGCTATATTCATATATTCAAAAGTTACAAACAGTGGACCATTTGGAACATCTGTAAAGTGCGAGTCTGGGGTTCGAGTCCTGCTTGGGGTCCCTTGCGGCGGACTAGCGTCCCATCCTGGGTATGTCCCCTCCCCCTCCAGCCTTGTGCACTGTATTGAAGGGTTAGGTTCTGGTTTGCTGCAACCTCGCTCGGGACAAGTGGTTTCAGACTGTGTTTGTGTGTGTGTGTGTGTGTGCGTGTGTGAATGGGTGCAGTACATATCACAATACATTCATGAAATCTGGGATCTTTTTCACACTAATCACCAACACAATCAGTTTTCTCACTGCAACGCGTCAGAAAGCTTGATGTTCCAGCAGCCCAAACAAATGCATCCATCCATCCATCCATCCATCCATCCATCCATCCATCTTTCCAGGGCAGGGTCACAGTGGCCTGGACTCTAACCCAGCAGTGTAGGGAGTGAGGCGGAGTACACCCTGGGTGGGACATAAGTTTGTCATGGAGTAGATACACACATTTATTCACTTGCTTATACACACAGTTAAAGTAATTCAGAATGGCCAATTCACCTGATACATATGTCCCTGCACTATGGGAAGAAACCAGAGCACCTAGAAAAATCTATCACAAACTCTTGGAAAACATGCAAATTCCACACAGACTGAATGGGTGTGAAACCCAGATCTTATTGCACTACACAGGCACTGTAAGACTGCAACGCTACTCACTGTGCCACCATTCCACCCCAATAATAATAATAATAATAATAATAATAATAATAATAATCCCATATGATAATTTTTTGCAGTGGCAAGAAAGAGCCACTAGAGTGGGCGATTGCACCTTATGAGGAGCAGCATTTCTACAGATTCCCTCAAAAATCCCCTGGTAAGACTTGCCGGTGTTTTCTTTGATAAACATGTTAAAATGTTGTCTAACGTCGTTAGAAAAAAAATGTAAATATAAAATGTAACAATATGAAATGTACACTTATGTTACATACTTGTTTATGTAAATTTCTGGGGAATAATCTGAAGCACACAGCAAAAGTTGACAAATAGTATAACACTTGATTTTTGTGCTTCCTAAAAACTTTGTACAAATTTAACTATGCTTACTTGACAAAATATTGCCTGTGCTATAAAATGTATTTATTTACTGTGCATTTATTTATTTAGCAGACGCTTTTTTTCAAAGTATGATTTCCATGTACGAAATTAAAGATTTGTGCCAACGGAAGACTCCACTGTGCATTGACCTTAACTTTTAATTCTCCATGTGTTTGTGTTTCTCAGCACCACAGTAGAAAACAACAGGGCAAATATGAATGTTTTCTAAAACAGTGTGTATGTTTCTAAAAGAGTGTGTATAAAGCGAGACCCATGGGAGATGCTGAAGAGCTCACATCCTTAGAGATGAACCTCAGGTCTTCCTCATCCAGTGTTGGGTGGAGAGAGACATGGTGCAGTACTCCTCCATCTCAGAACCAGTGCAACAATCCTGCACTCTGTGGAATAAAGAAAAAGAGAGGAAATACCAATATGGGAATAAATAATTGAAGACCCACGTGTGGGCGGGGCTTAATATGAAGTGCGGTGGGTGATCTGAGACGTTGCACACAATTAGTGTCACTTTGGGATGCTCCGCAGTGGGCTATCATGCCATGTTGCTTGTGCTCTTCACGCTGCTCTCCGCTCACTACCACACATTCTATAGATCTCTGCAGATTGGAAAATCGTAAAAGTTAAACATAGTTCAGTGCTTTATTCATATTGCAAAACATTGGCATGGAACCCAAGAGAGGAACCCAACTGTAAGCCAACATAAGAAACAGGGAAGAACTAACTGTAGCCCTTCCCTCACATTTCTTCTCTTTCCCAGGGAGAAATTCTGAAATAATTTATAACGTTATTCTCTAAATTTAACTATCATTGCACATCATATTTATAATATACAAATGTCTTTAATAGCAGCGGCATGGTGGCACAGTGAGTAGTGCTGCTGTCTCAGCACTTCTGTGGTGAGAGAGGGCATGGGTTTGATCTTTGCTCAGGTTGTGTGGAGCTTGCATGTTTTTCATGTGTCTGTGTGGGTTCCATTTGGGTGCTCTGGTTTCCTCCCACTCTCCAAAGACATGCAGTTCAGGTTTACCTGTAGTGTGTAAGTGACAGAGAGAGTGTGTTCTACTGATGTATGGATGAGTGACCCAGTGTAAGTAGTGTATCTAGCAGTGTAAGCCACCATGGTGAATAAGGTGTGTGGGCTGACAACACTATGTAGTATCCATTGTAAGTCACTTTGGAGAAAAGTGTTTGCTAAATAAATAAATGTAATGTAATAGCCTATAACACTTATCAGTTAAGACATGCACATAAACCATGTTCATCCACTGATTCATTATCAATAACATTGTCTTTCATGGTGGGGTCTGAGAAGGCCTGTCCTGGAAGCAGTGGGTGTGAGGCAGGGTACACCATCATCTGGATACCTGTCCGTCAAAAGGAACTCACACATACACAGTCGCAACAGGCAATGTAGAGTGAGAAATTTAACAAGAAAAACGTTCCTTTGGACCATGGGAGGAAAGCAGAGCACCGAGAGGAAACCCCCACAAACATGGGGAGACCGTGTGAACTGTGCACAAACTGAGCCTGATTTGAACCAATCTCAAGATCAAGAGCCTAGGAGCTACACATTGTGCCATCGTACAATATCTACCATATGATTGTGGTTTTCAAAGGTAACAGTGCACACTTCGGTCTGTTGGGTTATGGCACCTGCTTCCTCCAAAGAGACTTGCAGTGTTAAGCTGTATACACATATTTACCCCTTTACACAGTGAATAATTTCACTACAGCAGGTCAGGGTAATATATTGCTTAATAGCACTACTGCAAAAGACAAGATTTGAACCAACAGCCTTTGGAGTAAAAGGGCACAAGTTTAACCACTTTGCTATCACACTGGCTTTTTGAAGTTTGAGCAATAAAACAATGTATTAAATATTGTTAACGTGAGCTGCCTTTTGCATAAGACAGTCAGTCTTGGATTCACAGAATGTCTACTGAGAAAGGTTCCTCTCTTTTTTTCTATAAGTTATGTAATTGAACCAGAATCCCATTATATAGAGTACAAAAGCTGATTTCTTTGGATCACCCGGGTCCTTTTCAAGTCTTCTGTTTCCTTAATGAGCTGCATGTGCCTTGTGGAGCTGCTCACACTCCACTCTCAGACTCCTCTCCTGCATACACTTTAGTTCCACACGTGTCCTTCAGCAGACCACATCATTCCGGAAAACAGCCTGTACAGCAGACTCATTTAATATGTTTAATTGTCTGTGCACAGAAGTGCTCTTCAGTATAATTTATCTGTTGCTGGAGTACAAGTGTGTGACCCTCCTTTCTCTTGTCTTGCGACATCTACAGTTTCCAAAGCTCTGAATATTTCAAACTGTCAACTTGTGGTACACTTCTGAAGGAAATGTTTATGTTACAGTCAGTTTTGTAGTTCGTTTGTTCGTTCATTCATTCATTCATTCATTCATTCATTCATTCAATGTTTTTTTTCTTTACCACCCCACTTGTCTGAGAATAATAGCACAAATTGTTATAGCATCTTTTTGACTGTATTAATGCAGCTGATGAAGAACTTTTGTCCAAAAAATCATATATATGTACATCGAGATATGTGTGTATGTATCTATACACACACACATTTTCAGAACTGCGTGTCCCATACGGGGTCAGGGGGAACCGGAGCCTAACCTGGCAACTCAGGGAGTAAGAGGGAGGGGACACACCCAGGACAGGACACCAGGCCATAACAAGACACTCTAAGCGGGACTCGAACCCCAGACCCACCGGAAAGCAGGACTGTGGTCCAACCCACTGTACCACCGCACCCCCTGTATCACTACATGTATGTATAAATACCATAAATTATTTGGCCTCTTTTTAGGTCTGTTTTCAAATGTGTACAGTGTGTTTTGAGCCTTCCACAGCAACCTCAGGGTTTTCCAAACATGCTGTAATAGTTAAAGAGCATATAACATTTTAAATGGTTACTCAAAATGCCAAAAAAAGCTTCAGTGACTTGAGTTTTTTGGTGCTGAGCGCATTTTATATAACTTTTTCTGCACTTAGATGTGGATGTGGAATTCTCTGGGTCAAGAAAAGTCGACTTTTTTTGGTCTGCTATTGTACAGTTGGAAAATGGTGCAGCTGGACAATTGCAGTCCTTCGTACACTTGTGTGTGACTTCTTTCTTTTTTTTTTCTCTTCCCCTCCTTAGATCTCAAGTCCACAAGGGCAAGAGTTGAGTACAGTTATACAGGAGAAAATGAAAGGAAAAAGAGAGCACAGGGAGGACTGCATTACCAGAATTGACAAGTCACTTTTTTTTTTTATTTTTTTTTTCCAGACATATCACACATTCAACACAACCCTCTGAACTTGGTGCCTGGGATAACCAGCACAGGCAAGCCCTGTAATTATTTCTGCCGTTTGTGACAGGCCTGGCCTAATCAGTCTCGGAGGGAATTGCACTGTGCATCATGGATATCCCTGTGTATCCCTCATATGTTATCCATGATCCTTTTTTTTTTCTGCAGTGAAGGCCTCTCTTTATTATGTTAACCCCCATGAACAGGGTTGTGCCGGACAGTAATGAGGCGACATATCCAAATGATCAGGTAGACAGTGGATCACTTGTGTCTCATGGACGGGACCTTGGACTGCAATGGTAATCCAGTCAGGAGCAGGTTGAAGACCCACTTCAGAGGAAACGGAGAGTGAAACTAATTGATTCACTTGCCTTTAATCCTATCAGCAGACTCCCTGATGGCTCCAGATTTATTCATTTGGGAAGCAGCATGGGAACCACGTTGTGCTTCACACACGTCTGACATGAGGAGAATCCCATGGACAGTACTAAAGAAATTAATTCAGTAAACTATCGCAGACACTATATACTAGAATGCTCTCAGACCTGTTGCAAATACAGATACTATTTATGAGTCACCATCAAACCTAGTGGGGTGCTATGGCGCAGTGGGATTGGCTGGGTCGTGCTCTCTGGTGGGTCTGAGGTTTGAGTTCTGCTTGGGGTGCCTTGTGATGGACTGCCGTCCTGTCCTGGGTCTGTCCCCTTACACCCTGTGTTGCTGGGTTAGGCTCTGGTTTGCTGCAACCCCACTTTCAATAAGTGGTTTCAGACAGTGTCTGTGCATTAAACCTCAAGAAAATAAATACCTGAAGTCTTACCTTTGGTATCCAAAATAAAACTTGTCTATTGGACGTAATTAGAAAGGTGGTGTGAAATGGACTGAAATAGGAGAATCATTGACATTCATTTACTAAGGGGGATCACTTTTCAATTTTGAACTGGTGGTTCCATGGGTTTTGTAGCACCAGGAGTGCTGTGGGGGGAAAAATAAACTCTAATCCCACTTCAAATCCAGCTCTTCCTGTTTTAACCTTGACCAGCAAAGCAATCTCGATGTGGCCCGTTATTATGTTCCACTGTACAAACAGGTGCTTCAGTGTAAAGTTGCTTTTCTAACATGGCAAATAACTTTGGACAATCTTAACAGCTAAATAATGGTTTATAACACAATAACAATGAGCAATGTCAGAAAAAAATACATTCATAATAACTGAAGCACTGTGCTTTCCTAAAAACTGTGTGTTTTGTATAATAAAAACAAATCTGTCTGTATGTATGTATATACTGTATGAATGCATGTGCACATATACAGACATACAAGTGTAAGTAAAAAGTAAACTGAATAATTTGTATTTATCTGAAAATATGAAAAAAAGTTGGGGTATTTTCATTTTGCGTTATTTCAAAGTGAATGACCAGATAAAGGGGGCGTGGTGGCACAGGGAGCTTGTCCAGGTCTTGCTCTCTAGTGAGTCTAGAGTTTGAGTCCTGCTGGGGGTGCCTTTCGGTGGACTGGCATCCTGTTGTCCCTCCCTGGGTGTGTGCCCTCCCCCTCCAGCCTTACACCCTGGCTCAGGTTTGCCGTGACCCCACTTAGGACGAGCGGTTGTTTGTGTGTGTGTGTAAATAGATAAATGTCATTTCTGCAATGGATGACTCTGTTAAAGAGGGCTTTATGACATTAATTCATGACACAGTACCAACTTCATTGCGAAAAAAATAAATCTATTCGTTTCATATGTTCCAGGAATACTGTCAACCAGTGAATAAGGACACAAGTTCGTTGACTCCCCACTAAATGTGTTGCTAATTAACGATGCATAGCAACTTGCCGCACTCTGTTTCTCTCGCTGTCCATCCCTCTGTTCTGCCTATCATTAATCATTAACGGATTCCCAGCTGAGAGGTTCTTCAAAAAGGAATGATCCAGATTGGAAATCTTGTGTGATTTGGTCTGTACAGTACAGTCCCCAGCCCCCTCCTGTGCAGCAGTGTAGAAGAAACACTTTCATGTGGGGCTCCAAAGCGGCTAAGGTCAGAGTTCGTGAGGTGATAATGATGTAGACACACATTCAGATGCACTTGGTGCAAAGGAACCCTCTACCTTGGTGTGAAAGCACAAGCCTGTTAGATTCCCAAAGGAACTCTGGAATCAATGGTGATGTTCTGAGTGCAGCACTGGCTTCAGTGAATAGTAGGATCTTCTCTTTTTAATAAGGTCATATTCCGCATTGTTGACTTATTTCCGTTAGGAGGGATTATAATGTGGAACTGTTTTGGACTGAGAATGTGCAAAATAGATTCTTTCATTATATTTTGCCCTCATAGTGATTTTTCTGAAGGGTCTTAAAAATGACTTCAACAAAGCACTACTACATACATTGGAACTTATTAACTGTACTACGTAAATAAATTCTTTAAAATGTCTAATTTTAGTCGCTTAATATTCTCCCCAGGGGGGGGTGCGGTGGCGCGGTGGGTTGGACCACAGTCCTGCTCTCCAGTGGGTCTGGGGTTCAAGTCCCGCTTGGGGTGCCTTGCGACGGACTGGCGTCCCGTCCTGGGTGTGTCCCCTCCCCCTCCAGCCTTACGCCCTGTGTTGCCGGGTAGGCTCCGGTTCCCCGTGACCCCGTATGGGACAAGCGGTTCTGAAAATGTATGTATGTATGTATGTAATATTCTCCCTTTTGTGCCCAAAGATAACTATTCACATTTTACACTGTCTCTAAATGTTGTACTCTGTGTGTGTGTGTGTGTGCGCAACACAAGATTAGTGACATGTGCGAAAGGTCAAGTAAATTCTGAATAAAACACGGAAACATAAATTGTGTAACAATATGACTTAAATGACCTAATCAGGTTCCGGATTCAGAAAAGAATGCAATCGGCTTTATGAATATTTTCGTTATTGTTGTTAAAGGTCACAAATGATTTAGCTTTGAATGTTAAAGCTTAAAACATGGCAAATTGCTTTTGGATGTCTCTATTAATTTCCTAATGTATATTCAAAAAACATAGTTCACCCTTTTCTATCATTTTAAATGGTTTCTAAATACTACACAAACTACATTTTGTGGAATTAACGTTTGTTTATATACCATTCTGACTCTTTTAAGTGATTATGAATGAAATATGCAATAAAATAATTTTCCCAAAGTGTCACAATAGTAAACACAGAGAGTTGCTCAGTAATGTAATAGGTCGTGCACACATCAGTGAGGCATTATAACTCAAATAGACCAATCACAGCATTTTCTTTAGCTACGGGAGGAGAAAAGCATTATTCTCTGTGAGTGATATTTATAGAGCTTCGACAAATGTACCGAGCAAATCCAGAAGACAGTGATCATGAATCACCCATAGCTGACTTGAGTGGAGCAAGGTTGGGCAAAGATGAGCTCATCAGATGAGTGACTCTAGACCCTGGTGGGCTGTGAAAATGCATTTAGGTGAAATGTTTTAGCCAGCTGATTTTTTATTATTGATATATTAATCAAATGCACTTAAGCCAGTACATTTTATGTTTGCTGAAAACCATTTGTCATATGTAGCTGCAGGAAGAAGCTCTTAAGCCTTGGATGCTTAAAGCCACCAGAAAATATAAAGTAAATGATCCTGTGTTGGTAAAAGCTTTAATCATTGGTGTATTTATTAAGATACAATATGAGAAGCTTTTAAAAAGATTTTTGTTTTTTTTTTTTTTTTTTCATTTTATCTATTTCATTTATTTATTTATTTATGAAATAGTATCTGCTCGATTGCCTTAATTACGCATCTTAGTCATTTAAGCTGCAGAATGTCTATATATTTAAATTATTTGTGTGTGTGTGTGTGTGTGTGTGTGTGTGTGTAATGTTTATATTTTTAAATTATGTGTGTGTGTGTGTGTGTGTGTGTATATGTGTGTGTGTGTGTGTGTGTGTGTGTGTGTGTGTATAAACCAAGAGCCTTTAAACAGTATAGAAGCACTTTCTAATGTTCTTGAATATATAATAGTTTCTAAAGCTGTCTATTGGTTCAGGCACTGTTGTCACTGTTGTCTAGTCTAGCCCTGCAGTAAGCAATGAGTTTATGAAAATGTGTTAATGAAATGCATTAGGGGCAGCAGGTAGTGTAATGCTTACAGTTGCCACCTTGCTCTCAAAGCACCTGGTTTTGCATCCAGCCTCCTGCTGTAAACCCCGTGAGCTTCCCGTGTACCTAAGTGTACTGCATCATGAGTACTTGCCCTGAATTGTGCCAGTAAAAATTAAATAATAAATATAAATACAATATAAAAGGATAAATCACTGTAAGCACCTTAACACTGCAAGGCATTTTGGAGAAAAGTCTCAGAAAATATATGGAAGTAAAGGTACTGCACAGGTGTGAAAGATCTGTTTTTGGGGGATTCACTTATACCTTATAATGAATGAATGTTGAAATGTGAGTACTGGAGAAAAGTTATTAGTAAAATGGATTTTGGTGTTGTAGTAATATTTCATATGTCAGCTGTGAACTGAGTGCAGGGTATCATAATGCCAGTCAAGTAAACTTGTGCAAAAGGTATGGCAGGATGTGTACATTAGTACAGATGCTCTTGTCAGATTGTGGCCCTCTGCCTGATTTAAAGTCAGACTGCACACACACACACACACACACACACACAAGCTGCTTGTCCCACGTGGGGTCATGGCGAGCCGGAGCCTAACCCAGCAACACAGGGCACAAGGCTGGAGGGGGAGGGGACACACCCAGGACGGGACGCCAGTCCATCACAAGGCATTCCATACGGGACTCGAATCCCAGACCCACCTGAGAGCAAGACCTGGCCAAACCTGCTGCACCACCGCACCCTCCTAAAGTCAGACTACTTGCACAGAGTGAACTGAAAGAGCATAGTGTAAGAATTTTTTTTTTCCTGCACAGATTTATAGAAATACATGTATATATGCAGAGCATTTCCAAATAAGAATCTATTTTTGAAAATTTGCCCAATAAGGATGTCACAAATCCTTATGACGGCTAAATCACATGTATGCAACAGGTAGAGCTGCGCTTGTCATTTTCCATTACCTTTATTCCCTGTGCCCCTGCAAGAGGACAGACACCACACAGCAACAAACTTTTGAACAGGCGAAGCTGTACACTTCCATTACTCCGAACACTCGCTTCAGCGGGAGCCTCGCTTTCGCAATGCAAACAAACATCATTTTTAATGACTGCTCAGAATATGCTTCTAAGTGCGCCCTGCATCTGCTTGTCAAAACAGTCCCTTCAGTGGCTTCGCAGAGGGCTTGTGATCTTCAAGGCCTTCGCCTACTCTTCTTCCTCCGAAGGCTTCCTGGCTTTTTTATCTGTCAGTCTCGTCAACAGAAACGCCGCCATCCGCCTTTGTTTTTAAGACGGTACCTGATCAATTTCATCAATCCATCTCCCACCCCCCCCCCCCATACCACCCCCTCCACCCTCCAACCCCCCTCGCTCTCTCTAAAGCTGTATCCATTTCCTCCTGGCAAAAAGGGACTTTATGAATAAATGATAGTGAATAGCTGAGGGTTCAGATACTAAATAATGAATTTCACCACCAAAAACACAACAACTTCTCCAATCATAAAACACCGCTCCCTTCCATATTGATTGTGCTTTGGCAACCAGATGCAGAGAACACACTGCACCCTTGGAAGGTGTTAAGCAAGAAATGCAGAAAATGAAACGCGCCCAGTGTTTTAAAGAGGGAATTAACAAATATAGGAGATGGCACTCCGTGGGGGCTGCGGGGCTGGGAGGAAATGGCTGGCATTGTGTTACTCCTTCTCCATGCCTTCCTTCTCAGAGTGGAGCACGGCTGTTGCGAAAAGCACCGAGTGTTCCTTCACGCGGGCATCTGAAGTAAGTGCGGTCATCTATTCTGTGCTCTCGTCCTGCCTTGGATGGTGTTGCCTGAGCAATCCTCTGTGCGTGTGTATATATGTGTGTGTTTTTGTGCTTCTGTATGGTATACGTGGTACAAAAAGCTGAAAGATGAAACGCACTGGATTGTTTTGCTCAAATATAAGATGTTTCCAAATATACTGTTTGTATGTGTGTGTGTATCTATATGTATTTTATTTTCTTTATTTATTTATTTTTTTAAATTTATCCATCTGTTTAATTTTCCATCCACCCCTTCACGGATTATTATGGATGACAGGCAAGTTCTGTCATGTCCTGTCATGTCACAGATTCAGGCGTTGATTTCAGTGTCGATTCTGTTTAACTGCCTCTGTGCGTTGCTGGCTGTAAAGATGGTCTCATGGTTGTGGGAAGGAGGTCCAACGTGGAGGTGCATGTTTTTTTATGGGGTGTGGGGGGGTGCGGTGACACTGTGTCTAACCCTCCCGGTCTGGTCTCGTCTGCCAAGCAGCGTGTTTGCGCACAGTGCCAGACTTTACGGCTGAACAAATATGTCTGGGGTCACAAGTGAGGAAAGGAGAGGCTTTCTGAACGTTTGTGGGGTAGCGAGGAGCTGGGGGGGGGGGGGGGGTCGTATATGGCCTGGCTTCTGTTTGGTAACATAGAAAAAGACATTTTTTTAATTTATTTATTTTTTATTTATTTATTTATTTATTTTTTATTTATTTATCTGTCTATCTATCAGATTGATCTGTACCCCCTCTGCCTTGTACACAGTGATTCTAGGATAAGCGTTAGACCCTCAAAACCCTGACCAGCATAAGAGGTTTATGAAAACAGATTATTATTATTATTATTATTATTATTATTATTATTATTATTATTATTAAACATTCTAAATCCTGATTCCATGCTGTTTTTTAAACATGTACTATTAATTTATTACTCATTCAGCAGTCAGTACAGAGCGAATGGGAATGCTTAGTATTGTATTGTGATGTCACTGATTTTATATCCCTTTAAGGGCAGTCCATAATGGGGGGTAATTAGCAGTCATTATTTTGTCAGTTTTTGTTGCACCTGTAATGACAGGACTGTAATACAGTTTCCCATTAAATTGTGAGCTATGAGTAACACAGAAGGGGGTTTTCGAAATATTAGGGCTAAAAATAAACTGAAAAGTCTTCACGTTTCAAACATAGTTAATAGATACTGAAAATATTGACATTGTTCTACCAAAAGCAGAAACATTTTAACAAGAAAATTCACAGGATTAAAAGTAGATTTGAAAAAGCCTCGGCCCAACCTGCAATGCACGCGCACACACCCTTATTGTGTTGCTTAATAAATAATGAATATGTCGATGAATATGCAAATGCTCTCAAAGACCAAGTGACTTCTCTGTTGCTGTTGCTAAGGCTTTATTGTCCTCTGCACTCAGGCTTTGTACTGTAAAATAAACATGCATGCTGTTTAGCACTGCACTCGTATTTCAAATTGCAAATATTTCATTGAGTCAAGCAGGAATAAGTATATTTTGCAGTACTAAATGGCACGGAAGTATTTTGAAGAAATAAATGATTATTCATATTCACTTTGCTGTTTCGCAGTAATGGTCTCTTGGTAGTTACATTTGTCTGAATATGGAAACCTGATACAAAATGCATAACACTGACAGAACTTCTGTTGCAGTGATTCTAATGCTATGTTTGTATAATAACAAAACACGTTGTTATTATTTTTAAAGTTTTTATTGGAATTGTCTGTTCACTTACAGAAGCAAACTTTTAATGAAATGCTGCTGTGATTTAGCTGGATTTCGGGAGTGGAGCTGCCTTATGGCTTAGAATTGGTCGCATTTGCAGAAAGAGCCCATTTCGAGGCAGAATTTCTGAACGTTGTATTAAAGTTTCATGCTAATCAAGGAAATTGGAAGGCAGAGATGACAGGTGCTTTCTACTCTACTTATTCCTGTCCTGATAAATTAGACATTACCACAGGACGAGACCTGCGATTCCTTTCTAGTCTACAGACTGATGGGATGTTAACACTGAAATTTGCCTATCAAACGTAGTGCAATTTTGCCAGAATATCCGGCAAGCAAGAATGCTTACATGTCCATTAAATTATTGATTTGTTTGAAAAATTTAATTCAAGATAATGAAAAATTAACACATTTTTCTGGTCTCTGTTCCTTGAAATCCGTGTTAACATCAAATTAATAATCTCATAAGGCATTTAAATACACCCAGTTTATAATGTGTAGTTAAACATATACATTTCTTATTTTCAGTGTGTGCGTGAGAGAAAGAGAGAGCAAAACAGAGAGAGCAGAAGAGGAAATTGTGCCTCTGTCTTCTTTCAGATTCTTTATAATTTTTTAGAAGTATAGTGTGGCAAAGATTCTCATTTTCAGTGACATTTCCAATCTGTGTTTTTTTTTTTTTTGTTTTTTTTTTTTCAGATAAAATAGCATAATTACACATAGATTTTTTTTTTCTTGTATTTGCTTTAGGTGCATTTTAAATTGTATTTCAGTGATCACCCTACCAGCCTAAAGTTGTAAGGGATAATCCCCACCATGACCATGAGTCCCAGGTGCTTGACTCTAAGCTGAGAACAACAAGGTTGAATTAGTCATTAATAAGTCCAAATCTCTCGGGTCCTCCTCATCCATTTCCCAGCGGATGGCCGAGTCGTCAAGCCCTGACCACGCGTTCCTTTCATGTCCCGGATTATGGAGCCACACAAGCCGTCCCTCCTTACTCCTTGGCTAATGACTGGAGGCCTTTGGGACTGGTGCTCAGTGCTTCTGTGTGTGGCATTTTACAACATCTGTACATGAATAGGTTCACACAGCCTGTCCATTTCAGCATCCGCACTGAATCCATACTCATGGTCATGATGATGCTGGTGGCTAGCTCAGGTTGTGCTTTGTAGCACTGTATCCAACTGACTTTCTTACACCAGTAGAGTAGCAGTGAAACAGCTCATTCATTGTTTTCATGCCAGTTGTAAATCTGTGCAGTAGCATAGACTGGTACAGAGCTCAAGGCGATCAGTGAAGGAATTTCCTTTTGGATCTTGAATGCATCTACCACTTAAGAGCGTACCCAGCTTGTCTAGGTGTGATTAACAGGTCGTCGAAGAACATGATTTCATGATGTTTGTATGAAATGTTATGAAGACACACACACACACACACACACACACACATATATATATATATATATATATATATATATATATATATAGATATACAGTATACATTGTGTGTGTGTGTGTGTCTGTTTAAGGATACCTTTATTTTGTGGTCATTTACTCCAGATATTTTTCCTAGGTTATTAATTGGGTTAGTCACATATATTGCTTTGCGTTGTAAAACACTTTAGATTGTGACATTGCATGAATATAATGGTACAGTGCAGTAAGTACATAAGCATAAACCTGTCTTCTTATTTAAAAATAAAAAACTGCAAGTGTCTGTTTATTATTATTATTATTATTATTATTATTGTTGTTGTTGTTGTTGTTATGCAGCTTTTCATTCTATTCAGTAGGTGCATTTTTTAATTGTTAATACCTTTTTGAAATTACATTTTTAAAGCCTTTAGCTCACTGAATTACAGAGTTATGTTCACTGGTTTTTCATTGCTTGATCAGACTGACTTAAAAGGCTCCTTCACAGCTGTAGTTGATTCTGTGCAAAAATATGATGGTAAGCAACAATATCTTCACAATATTGCTCCTAATCCCCAGGTAGTTCCTGGTGTCATTATTAGTGTCACCTCAATTATACCTCACACCCAACTGTTCCCAGGCTATGTAATGCAGTAGAATCAATTGACGGGCTTACTGACAAGCTCTTTTCCTTCTTTTTTTGTTCTCTTTGCTAATGTACATGGCTTTAAGGCAGTGCTATGTATAATGTGGGCTGAATTTGCACTGGCGATGCACAGCTGATGCTGCTAGGACCATTTTCATCAAATATTAATGAAGTGGAAAAAGGCACGTGGCAGAGGGCTTGTCTAGTGCACCGCAAAAGTGGGACGTATTTAGTGCCACTGTCTGATGGCTGTAATTAGCACCCGCTAATTAAAAATTCAAATGCTGAGTTTATTTGAAAGCATGAATCTTTGCTGGTACAGCATTTATTTCCTTTACCCAGTATTTTATTTTACAGGACTAATTGAACCACTTTTTTCCCCTTCTTTTCCTTCTTTATCTTTGCACCATTTCGGTGCCCTTTTGCCAGTTATTTATCCAGCTCAGATTACTCTCTTCAGTTTGCAATCTCTAAACTGCTTGGCGAGTATCCTGGGTAAACACTGTGAACCTGGCAGTCCCCGTGATTCACTTTTTCAAGTGTGCAGTACATTGCGCGGCTACACCAATAGATGGTAGTAACTTCTGAAGGGGTCCATGGTTTCCATTACAGTGACAGACAGAAACAAGTTTGACACTTTCAGGAAAATCTATTAAAGAGAATTTGTTGTTTTCTTATTCTTTCTTTCTTACTTGTTTAAGATCTGTTCTTACAAAATTATTTTATTTATTTAATTTACTTAAAGAGGGGTTTGCTGGTACAGTAGACTTGGAACGTTCTTCACATGAGCGTTTTGTATGCTTCTTCATAAACAATCGAACTGTGTCTCACCCACCATCCATTCTGCCTCATATTTTGAATATAAGTATGTATTTGCCAAAAGTGTAATTGATGACATGAGACAAAACTTTGTTTCACTGAATAGTGACAATAACGAAGGCATCAGTACTTTTTTATTAAACTTAAAATGTTGCTCATGAATTGCGATCAGCTCAGAAAACATTCTCAAACGACGCTCCTGTCTACTTCAGCTATAACTATTTTCATATTAATAGCAGCAGATGGTAAATGAAGGTACGCATGTGTGTTTTTTTTTTTTTTTTAGTATCACAATAGTAGCTAATGGAATAAAAGTGCTATGAGCAATAATAAATCCTATAAAACAATAAGTATTATGGAAACTAACAAAACAGACCACAACACACTTTTTAGATGATCCACATAGGGAAGAGAGGCATATTAAATCTGGAGATGTGTTAGTTCTCACAGGATACTGTATGTGCCCCCTACCCTTGTTCTCCTCCCCTATCCTCGCTTTAATAACCCTGCTTCTGCGGGGCTCGCTTGACTCGTGTGGCTGCCATGCTTTTAACGCAGAATGAAGGAAGGGGTTCCAAGGCTTGCCAGGGGCCCCTGTTTGTATGGTGCGTTTGATGTCGCCGTGGAGCCAAAAAACCAATATGCATAGCGGGAAGGTGCATTCCCCCGCACCGAACACAATGTGTCACTGTCTCCATTCTGCTGCTGCACTGGCAGTGCTGACAGCATCTGATGTTCTGGCATCTCCACCTTGATAACAAGGAGCTGCTCTGCCCATGAATCGACTACAGCTGAGAAGGTGAAGGCTCTGAAGCGCTGACTCAAAAAGCAGCTTCACCAGAGGTATTCCTGAAAAGCAGCTAGTAGCACAGTGGTTAGAGCTGCTGCCTCTAGACCCACTGATCATAGGTTTGAAGCCTACCTCCAGCTGTGGTACCCTTGAACATGGTACTTATCCTAAATTGCTCCACTAAAAAAATACCTATCTGGATAAATTGGTCAATAAGTGTAGGTAGCTAAACATTGTAAGTTGATTTAGACTATAGTATCAGGCAAATAAATTAAAAAAATGTACATTTGAAATCAGTTTGTATTTTGTAACAAGGTTCTTTCTACCAATTGCAGTACATTGTAAAAGTTATATCTCATTTTTTTTAACTTAAAACTATTCAAATCAAACATGTCCATTTTGCTGTTTCCGGAAATGAAAATATACCCTTGAGATATTTTAGCGGAGACCCTGATTTCCCTTGAAATGTCCTCTCAGACATCCACCAGAAGTGGTCTTCACCCATAATAATTATTGTTTTCCTAGAGGTCAAACCCACGTGACGTTATTAATCTCTGGTTGTGAATGACAGGAGAGGGTTATGTCTTTATTATATTTAAATTACATTTTTTTTGAGATTGAAGGCTATGTATTTCATATTCATGGGTTAGATTAGAAGGTATTCAAACAATTTTCTGTGCAAATTTGATGAGTTCTTTCCATTATTGTTGACTATGTGTAGTTAGTGCTCTTCCACAAAATAGGCTGGATTACTCAATCCCCCCAGCAAATAAAACATTAATACATGTGCTGGACGCACTTTTCTCAATTTCCTTCAGTTAAAAACAGACTTTAAGACATACTTTTTTTAAAAAAAAGAACTCTTTTTCTTCTTTAGAGACTCCCCTCTCTCTTATCGTTTGCTCTTTTTCAGTCAAGCTCTTGCATAAAAGCAGGGGGTGAGGTCTGGCGGACATCATAAAAAAATAAGCAGATGAATGCAAAGCGATGTCTAATTTCCTCCCATCACTTTAATGTCTTAGTAGTTTTTATTGAAGGCCCACCACCAGTGGAAGGTAAGTGAGCCTGGCAGAGCACAGTCACCATTTAGGAGATCGCTCCGATTCACTACTGTCATGGTGTCTCCAGTCAGTCCTCTCTAATAAGCATATGTTAATTATGGCCCACATCATAAGCCGGTCGATTAACAACCACACTGTAGCTGAGAAGCCCATAGCTGGAGGGGGAATCCCGGACTACAGATCAGTTTTCTCCAACCGCCACCCCCTCTTCCACTCCCCTACTCCAACAATGCTCCCCAGATATTTCTTTATTTGTTCTATATCTAGTTCAAGAGCTTGCTAACTGGTCATTGCTCTGAATCAAATGAAATAATTTCTTTTTTAATAAAGTAAATTGACTGGAGTGCTGGTGCAAACTAAAAGACTTTAAACCTAACATATTATTTTAAAAAATGCACTGCATTTGCTTCTCTTTAAAACGCACAACGATTACAGCAAAGCGCAGTACAGAAGATGATGCTGATTTTAGCCTGCTCGGCGCCCCCATCACATCCCCTTCCACCCCTGACCCCCTAACTGAGTGAAACCTGTCATTCAGTCACCCATCACGTGTCTTCCTGTCTCCCAGCCTGTGGGACCACCTGCTGCCCCCACTCTCATCTCCCACATAGCCTCCGGGCCTCCGTGATAACTGCATTGATTTCGATGTAGATCTAATTACAGCTCATCATCTATTCATTCTGCAATATTGAAGCACAACATCTGTCACAACACAGACCCTTAACACAGTCACTGTGAGCACCCCATCCCCCCCATCCATGACCCATCAGGCAAAGGATAAAAGCGCACTATTTGAAGGATTCTAGAACACATTCTGCTGGCTCAACTCTGCCTCTTTTCTTTTCCGGCATGGATGAATACAAATTTAATTGGAAACTGCAAAAAAGTGATCTGAAGGACCTGTTCTTTTTCCTGCAATTGTTTATCACAACAAAATTATTCCACTTTAATAAAACAAAACACGATGTTCAGGCTGGAGGTTCAATCGTGTTCTTAACCTTTGTGTGTTAAAACAAGGCCCCCAGGCTGAACCCTTCAAAGGATTTTTTTTTTTTTTTCTTTTTTCTTTCCTTTTCGTTGCTGGTTGTGGGGAATACAAGAGAGATTTACATATCTTACTTGGACCCTAGTTTTATTGACTCTCATGTTGTTGGCTTCAGTGTTCACAGTAAGTGTCAAGGTTAAGAGAAAACCAAAGTAATGAGGCATATTTTATTGTCGTTTTATTGTATAATTTCTTGAATGTCACAGTGTCGTGTTAGCAGATATTGACTGCGCCTACCTTGGGAATGGCAACAGAGGGAAAAAAATGTTGCACATAATTCTAGTGTCTGTGCTATATGGAATATACATAATACCACATTGCCTCTGAAGAATAATATAAAGACCAATATAGGTTAAAAAAAAAAGCATTTTTAAAGTTTATAGGAGTTCTGCTAAGAGCACAATAGTCAAGCCCATGCTGAGGTATAAGCTTACACCATTCTGATGCCATGTCCAGTTCTCTAATAATTATACTACTTGATGAGTGCTTGTGTCCGAAGGTGGCCTGAATGGTAACACAGGGATACTGTCCTGGAAGAGTTCAGTATGCCTGGTGTAGTTTATTTGCATAATGTCTCCGATGTCAAAGCATTTGACACCATCAGCATAATGGAAACACAGAGACACTGACATTCTTGAAAATAAAGTGGAAAATTATGTAGTAACAGTCATTTCTGATCAATGAAAAATAGATGTATGTACAAAACCTACATCAATATTTTTTTTGTTTTACTCTGAGAACTCATTACTCATTACTATTAAAAAGTATCAGTTGGATGTGAGTGAGATAAATGTGGTCAAATATGCTTTGAGTATGAAAGTCCGTGAATTAAAAGATAATCTCAACAGCGTACATTATGTTTCCTGGAGTACTGTGTGATAGTACACTGTATATACTGTATACATATATTGTATAATTAACTGGCTCTTCTGGCTCCTAAACATACCCATATGCAGACTTTTGGTAACAGACAGTTTTTCTGAAAGCAGATCACTTGGTGGACATAATGCAGGCCAGTAATCACCTCAATGTTCTCTATGTGACCATTCTGTACGTGGTACAGTAGGTAATTTTATACAAGGGTTCATCCAGGAGATTTTCCAAATATCTGATTAGCATTCACTCTTAGATTAGCGTTCCTGCATATGTGCACATCTTAACACTTCATATCTGCACTGATTCTTGCTATTCACAAATATTGTTTAAACAGCAACTTATGTGACATACTGCAGAAGTATATATGTATTTTAATTAATTTATTTATTTATGCTAAAGGAAAACTTGTCATTGTTTCCTGTTATGAAGCTTTGACAGCTACATTGCCCCAAGAGGCAATTGTTCTGCAGTAAAGGGTTCGAGCATAATTCACGAGTGTGTAATCTGGATTGTACAAATCAATAGGTTAATAAATGAATTGGAAACATACTGGCCTTGAGATGAAGCTTTGGTCAACCAGGATTCCACTGGGGCAGAGTTGTGCTGTAAGGCATGTCAAATATTCTGCTGAATAAATCGTTTTCAAGGATGAGAAAGATACTGCACTTTTTTTTTCATATTGTTCTAATTTTTTTTCTATTAAGGCATTAGACACACATGCTTTTCCACAGAATTAATAATGTATTATTATTATTATTATTATTATTATTATTATTATTATTAGACACAAATATCCATATAGACAGATAGATGCTTGGATACATTGCAAGCTATAAAAATCCACATCAAATGTAAAAAAAAATAAAAATAAAAACGTTTCCAAACATTGTTTAAACGTTTCTGTTTGTAAACTTGTTTTAATCAATCCATGTTTGTGTAATTGGTTTAATGTACTGGCAGACTCCTCTGGGTGTGCCTAATTTGCATAATTAATATGCAGAGAGTTAAAACATAACATCACATGAGTGAACTAAGCCAGTGCATTGTCACTTAATTGAACTTAATTTACAGGTTACCTAAATTAAACCCTTGTTGTTTTCTTGGGGAATTTTGCCACACTTTCTTTCTTCTTATCACAGGCTAATAACGTATACAAGTGGGCGGACCCCTTTAGCTAATTAGCACAAAAGGGTCCAATCTGGTTTTCAATTAAGGACTGCTGGAAACATTCCGGAAGCCACTTCCGCGGCTCTCGCGGTGCTACAGAACACAATGGCGTAATTAGGGGTGCGCGGAGAGGGTTTGTGCCAAAGCCTGCATAGGGGTTAATGAGCCCCTCGCAGCCCCCCAGCTGGGGAGAATGGGCCAGCACCGTGGAGCTTCAAGAGGAAATCACCCATAGGGGGTTTGCTTTGAAGTGTCAAAAGGTCCCCTTGTTCTGGGTGGCTCATGTTTCATTTGTCTGAGTGGTAAATAAAAAATAGATGAGCCGCCAGCAGACGCCCCAATGACATTATTCATAGATTATCTGATGTCTCTTACGTTCCTTTTTACCCCCAGAATGCCTCATTGCCATTGGGCAACAATGCAATATAAGCGACAGTATTGTAATATTTGATATTTGTAGTAGCCTTTTGTCTGTGGCTGAAATATAAAGATTTAAGTAATAAAATAATAGCAGTAATAACATAGTGGATTATAATAGATGTTCTTATGGCTGTCCTTGCCTTTTACATCCTTTAAGGGGGGAATATTTTGTGGTGAAGAGTAAGCTTTTATATGTGTTACTGAGTGATCCCACAATCCAGGAACTCCCTTTATGGACTCCATGGCCACTGTGATGTATTATATGCCTTGGTCCCAAAGGGATGCAACAGGGGTTCAGAGTACTGAGATGGGTACAAACGAGTTAGAAATGTCATTTCTGGTGCAAGAACGAACCACAGTTTTCCATGTCTAGAAAATTACGTAGTTGTCTATCATATTCTTAGTATACAGTTCTTAAATATGTGATGTAAGCTTCTGGTGTTTATTGTCTTTTTTTGTGAATTCTGATATTTCAGGACTGATAAAAGAAATCACTGCCCATATGTGTGTATTAGTTTAGTGATAACCTTTGTATATTTTGAGGCATCTATCTATCTATCTATCTATCTATCTATCTATCTATCTATCTATCTATCTATCTTCTTCACAGAAAAATTATACTGTTTGTACATTGTACAGGTGGGATGGTGGCACAATGAGTAGTGCTGTTGTCTCACAGCACCTGGGATGTGCAAGAAGACATGGGTTCGATCCCTGCTCAGCCTGTGTGGAGTTCACATGTTGTCTGTTTGTGTTTCCTCTGAGTGCTCTGGTTTTTCCCACAGTCAAAAGACATTCTGTTGAGGTTCATCCATAGTGTGTGAGTGACAGAGAAAGTGTGTGTTCCACTGATGTATGAATGAGTGACCCCAGTGTAAGTAATGTATCTAGTAGTGTAAGTCACCTTGATGAGTGAGGTGTGTGGGCTGATAACACTACATAGAGTTCATTAGAAATCGTGCTGACGAAAAGCATCTGCTAAGTGAATAAATGTAATATTTGTTCTACATGCTGGTGGCCATCTTGATTACATCACTTTGTAAGGATGAAAGAAATTTGCAAGAATGTGAAGGCTTGTATGGATTGACACAGGTTGTTTGTGACCTGTGATTGATGCGAGACTTAGTGTCTTAGTTTCTCTACTCTTGCTTAATGTAACCGACTAACTGGGCCGAAAAAGAAATAACTTGATTTAACAAACTGCACTTAAGATCTTCACACTATGCAGAGTGAGTTTATTTCACCAGAAAGTGGAAGGATGTTGTAAACAGTTTTCTACTTAACCCTGATGTTAAAGGTTTCTCTGGACCATTCCTGTTGCATAACTCCAATAGTCAAGGCAGGACAGACTGCATGCACTGCTCACGTGTTAGTGTGTAATAAGACAAATTTTTTCTGTTAAAGATGCCTGGTGGCTCTCACTGTCTAAATTCTAATGAGATAAGTCAAAATTTTCTTCTATTAAAAGACATAGAAATACAACAACCAAATATACGCAAACCTCTGAGTTGAGTCCCTGCTGTATTTTGTCAATTATGTAGTTGTTTATAATGTAGCTATTGCTCAGCTCTGTTCGGTATAAAACAGTATCCTTTGAACATACAGATTACTGTATGCTCACATATTTCATCTTTAATTTCTTTCTGTAAACATGGAGCTGTTTACTACATTCTGTTAGGCAGTTGCATTATAGCCTTTTCGGAGGGACAGCATTGCCTTTGATGTTTCAACTGCACACGCTGCATATCTACTTTCTGGCTTGCAAAACATATTTTTTGTGTGTTGCATATCTGCAGTTAATCTTTTTTGTTTGGAGGCCAAGCCTGATGACTGCTTGTTTTCTGTGAATGCACCAAAAAAGTCCTCTTGTTGCCTTGTAAGTGGACCAGGCCCCGTGTTGAACCATTGACCCCCTTTTCTGGCCTTCCAGCAGGCCATCGACAGTGCCTCTGGAGATCTGCTCAGATCTGGCGACCCTTCCCACCACCACCACCCAGTTTCCATCTTCCCTGCCCTGCTCCTTCCGTTCCTTACATCTTCTCTAGTTCCAGACCTTTAAATTGAGGTGGACTTTACTGGACTGTGCTTCGGGCTGTTTTGTTTTTATGTGTGTGTTTGTGCGTGTGTGTATGTAAGAGGCATTTTTACCTTTGACTTTATTACACCTTACAGGATCAATTTAAATTGTCCCACTAGCGGTAGGTCATCAAAATACATTCTACCAGTTTATTTATTTCTTTATTTATTTGTTTTCCTGAGGCAACAGAAGATCACAAAAGTTTTCTTTTCTTTTTTTTTTTTTTTTAATTTTACTGTGAGATTTTTGAGATTGAGTGTTCTTCATAGATTCCTTATGAATTCCCACAACTGGTGACCACAGCACAAGAAGGGACAATTTAAGCGGGATTTGAGAATTTGCTTTAATTTTAACGTGTAACACATTTTGACCATTGTGTGGATATTTTTTCGTCATGTTTGATGAGTGAGGGTTTCACGTCAGTCATCCTCCCAGTTTCAATGAATCTTATCAAGAACTTTCTTGGTTAAGACACAGGTAGTGCAGAAATTCAAGAAGGTTTTGGTTGCTCATTCATTGCTTTCAGTGACCATAAACTGAGGAACAGAAAGTAAGATATAAAAAGATACTAGATGGTAACTTCAAGCTTTGTTTTAAACCATATCCTTTGACCTGCTCCCACCAGCATCTTGGTGGTGCTGGCCAAGAGCTACATGCCTCCAAATGTGCAAGTTACAAACATTACATACATTTACATATTTAGCAGTTACAAACATGTATAATAGAAGGACATCTATCCAGTCTTGTACACCTTCATGTCAGTTTTAATAAATTATTCAGCAAAAAACATCACCAGGTATTTTTTTTTATTGTTTGCTTCTCAGAACTTAGGCATGTATGACATACATAATATGTCCTTGAGATAGTATAATACATCACTTCTGTCACCTTCACTAGCCAACCACTTCATTACATACTTAAGGGAGACATAATTTTATTTTAGAACACTTTGTAGCAATATCTTAATGTTCAGTAGAGTCTGAAACAATACAAGACAGTCATTTATTTCCATTTTATTCACCTAAGTGGTATTTGGTATACTGTACATGATTCTTTTAAGCTCACATTTTGTCGTAATATTAATAAACCATCTGATCCTTTGCTATGCTCAAGGGAAGCAATAATTACTTTGCACAGAAACTAAAGTGTAATGGGCATCAGAAACAACCTGTCTTCACCCCCTGTGTGTGTGTGTGTGTGTGTGTGTGTGTGTGTGTGTGTGTGTGTGTGTGTGTGTGTGTGCTTTGCGCATATGCAATTAGAATAGTCTCAACATTTAGAATAAATCAGCTTTTGTTTAAATGACATTTTAAAAGTTTTCTTCATAAACAGGCTGAACTTCTGATAGCTGTTCACTTCTTGCCTTATTAGCACATGTATTATGAGAACAATGATTATTTTATATCAACCTATAACGCTTGGTGTGATACTTCACCATTAAAGCATTTTTTTCATTACCTTAATGAAATGGAAATGGAACTCAAGATATTGCGTGTTGAAATATTTCTTTGTGGTTTATGATTTTTTTAAAGTTTTTCAAATCAAGTCATTCTATAGGTACAATAAAGAACGAACAGAAACAAACACAGTGAAAATGAGCTCTTTTGATATTGTCATGGAATAACAGGAATTAAATCTGACAAGGTTAGGTTTGCTCTTCTGAGTAATATTTGGGAAAACTGATTTGTTTTGAAAGCTTGCATGAAATAGATTGCAGCTCACTAAAAGCACCTCATGCAATTACCAAAAAAAAAAAAAAAAAAAAGATAATTCTGATTTCTTGAGTGAACTTTACTGAGGAATGAGGTGGGGGAAGCCATTTTTCTAATCTTGAAATGATTATATCTGGACTGCTGCTTCTTCAAGGATTATCCGATTGCTTCCCCTAATAATTACACATCATGTGTTTGATCTTCATGATGAATACCTGATTAGTTTTTCATGGAATCGGTCAAGCACAATGCTCAGCACCGGTCCTGGGAGAGATTGTTGATTTAGGTGCTTGGGAGTGCAGATTCTGCTCATGGAGGGCAGGTTAAAACTGGCCTACAGGGAAAAGGGACCAGTCAAGGGGGTCAAGTTCATGGGTAACCATATTGCACTGACATGGTTCTTATCATTCTTTGCTTAATTGGGTTCATTCACTTGAGTCCTTCCCAGTGTGAGATTTGAGCTATATAATCAGTAACGCAGCTTTACTTTCGTTTCCCATGAATCATTTTATGAGTGTATACATTTTATGTAGCGGAGCTTAACGTCCGTCATATAGAGTTTACATTGTGAGTCTCATTGAAGTTAAAACGAACAACTGTGCAAAAAAAAAGAAAAAAAATGGAAAACTAATTTTTTGCACCAGAATTTTACTCCAATGATTTCTGAAATCCTTCTGTATTTCTGAAACCCTTGGAGTATAATTTTGAAATACATGCATTCAAATACATCATATCGCAGTTTACAAATGTTTACACTAATCTAAATCTATTCTCTAACCGAATATCTAAATTGACCTCTTTCACCTCCAGCAGCATACAAATGACTAAGTTTGTGTCTTAGAACTGAAATGTAAAATTATCTGACACAGAATATGACTGTATAAGTAAAAGATAAGAAAAAGGGACCTGTATCAAGTCATGCTACAAACACACACTAGAAGATATTTCCATTGTAGATATGTGTGTTTTACCTCAGTAAACTTTCCAAGGACCTATCCCTACCTTTAAAACCGATTAGGGGATGCGTACCACTGACAGTTTTGTCAGAAGTGAGCGTCTAAAAGGAATTCTAACAGACGATTTAACCGAAGGAAAAGAGAAAACAACAGGGGGGTTCTGTTCTTCAGAGCTGCTTTGTTCTCAGCAATAAAGCCACACTGAAGGGAAGCCATTTTCCTCACGTGGTTAGCGTTGGGCAGGGGGGTGGGGGCTGAGAGCAATAAATAAATAAATAAATAAATAAATAAATAAAAATAAAAGAATGAAAACGAAATGAGAACAAGAGTAAGTGGTGTTGTTGCTCAGTCCCCCTTCCTTTTTTTCCTCCAGCACTGTTGTTTCACCATAACGCTCAGACATAAGTATCATGGCAAGTACAAAGCACATGGGCACAAGGCGTTATCTGCCAGCTGAAACAATTGCATCACTTGTCTGACACTCAGAGTGGGATTGTCATGTAGGCGATCAAAAATGTAAGTCATTACTCCGGTTGAAGGGCTGTCAAATCATTTACTAGTGCTCTGTTAGATGGCATGTTCTCGCTTTATCGTACCTATCGCTGCCTTTGGGGAAGAATGGATACCTATTGCTTCATTATTTTCTGGTGGGATCTATAAAAAAAAAGGCAGAAAAACACAGATTTGACATGAGTGAAGGAAGCACAGTTGTTTCCATTTAATAAGTATTTAATTAGTGAACACAGCAGATTAGCATTTAAAATAATCACAGCTCTGCATTCATGTTCATTTTTCCGTGTCTGGGTATTACAATGCATTAGATACTTTTTAATTAAGAGGTAAATTAAAGACACCAGGGAAATTCAATTTCTCAACCCTCCCCACCAAATTGGAACTGTTGCATACAGTATTTTGTTACATTTTCATTGTAAATCTCATCCAGAGAGTGGAAGCTTGAAGGGTGTCTGTTCTATCATCCACTACACAAAAAAAAAAAAAAAAAATGTATTGTATGTATTTCAATATATTTCCTGAAGATATGCAGTAACATATATGAGAGTGACTACTATCAGGAAATCTTCTTTTCCCTCATCAAGTTCCTTAGGAATTTGATACCTACTGTATATTCAACACATATGGCTTTCTGTCCTAGCACAAAAAGCAGTATTTGTTACTCTACTGTGGTCAAGCAACCATGGAAAAAAATAGATATAGAAATAAATAAATAAATGTATATAAAAAAGCAAACAAGCACTTGTCAATTTCCAGCTTTCACATTTTTGACAGCTGGTCCGCTGGACTTCCTTATCAAGAGAGTTTTCTCTGAGAAACATTTCTCTTTTTTTTGTTTCTCCTTGCACTCCTGTGAAGAAACAGGGCTCATCAGCATTTTTGGCTGCTTGACGAGAGAGCAGACTGTCTCTCGTGAAAGCCTTCAGATCACCTGGCTCCCTCACTCTGATTTGACACGACACAGGTCCTAATCAATACTGCGCACAAGCCAAAGGTGAATCCTGCTACTGGCTCGAAAGTCCAGTCTAATTGATAGATACTTTTCACCACCAGGTATCTCTTTGCCCTTAAGCTATATATGAGGTGAGGTTCAATCACACCTTGCAGCTCAAGAAATGGTGGGAATAAAATTTGACAGGAAGAAAGAATGAGAAATCAATTCGTAATACCTCTACAGGTTCTATACCTTAGAAACATGGATCCTCTTCCAAGCTAAACGTTACCTTGAATAAAACATCTGCAGAGAAGATTTTTTTTTTTTTTAAAAATATTCTAAAATTTCTTGAATTTCTAATATTATTATTATTTTTTTTGTTTGTTTACACTTTTCTCTCCTGTCAAGCTTAAATGGTTTACCCATTTATACAGCAATTCAGGGTAAGTACATAAATCAACGATGCGACAGCAGGAAGTTGGGTGTAAACCTGGGTCCTTAAAGAATAATAGAGGAGCTGTATCTTGCAATATGTCATGTTGCAGTTGAGCTTCAGATGACATTATTGACAGAAAATGAAATTACACAAATGGAATAATTTACAGCAGAAACTAAATAAATTAAATATCGACAGTCAATAGGAAAACACTTTTTTTAACACATTTAAGACTTTTCATTTATTTGTTATTTTTTGGAGTGACAAAATGCGTGAAGCTATGTGTAACTATGAAGTTGGCTGTTGTTTAAAACAGTTCTGAACAAATAAAACAAAAGCTTCACACTCCTTATCCCTTCCAGTTTAATCACATTCCCTTTTCAGTTCGGCTGCAGTTCAGTACATTCAACTCTTCCTAAGAATATATTGTTATCATATACAATAACCTCACCATGATAATTATCATGAATAATTTAGTTGGTGGAAAAGGCAGATGAGCTTGCAGTCAGTGGTTTTAGGATTTGCCTCTCAGATGTTAGTAAGAAATTCTTGCTTGCCTAATTTAGTGCTCTTTTATGTGCCCCAGAATATTAGCTTTATGCTTCTGGATGCTTATTTATTTGGTGGTTCCCAGTTTTTAAACATAGACCCTTCTACTTTCTTTTCTTTTGATTTTTCTTAATGTTCTCCTTTTAAAATATAAAAAAGACGCTCTTGTGAGTAAAGATAACAAGGACATAACTACTCTATTTTCTCTCTGTAAGATTAGTATTCTTTTTCATTTGCACCAATTTCAAAGTTTGTAAAAAAAAATTTTGCATGAACAATGTGCTGGGACACTTTTTTAATGCTCTTAGGTAGGTCTGATGCTATGAAACACAAAATATATACATTTATGAATGCACTGTATATGTTCGTACACTACGGGAACAATGATTGTGCACAATTCCCAAAAAAACATCTATCTCAGTTTCGCCTTAAAGACACAGTAGATGATTATGATCATTTTCAAAAAAATTTTTCAGCATCATCCTGCCGTTTTGGTATTTTAATTGTTTTTCCATTGTGACGGTTGTGTTTTGCAATTATAAGAAATGAGATCAAAATAATAATAACAAATGACTGGACCACAGGCCTTGTTCCTGCATTGATACTACCAAAAATAAATAAATAAATAAATAAATAATAAAAATAATAAAGAAATTTTTAATGTTTCTATAGCTTATGGGACCTTACTCTTACTAGAAACTAGTAAATATTGCTTATCTTTTTCTTAAGATGTCCATTTTGATGTTTGCAGTTGAAACAAAAATGATTAAATTAATGAATGAATAAAATGAAACAATCTGATGATATCACATAGACAGTAAAGACTGTGGTTCTCCAAGCGTTGTCCAAGACTTATAAAAATATGTATTGTCTTGCTTTCATACAAAGAATATGTATAAATTTATAGATATATTGAAGACCACATGAAAACTTGTTGGCTAGTTGTCATAAAGGAAATATCCAAGTAGACTGGGAGGGAGTACGAGGTACAGAGTGAGAAATGCGATATAATTCTCATCCACTAAAAGGTTGTGAATTGTGTTTCTTGTCACTACAAATTATTCAGATGGCTCAAACTGGATTTATGCTAGAATCTCATTGAAACTTTTGTTTCTCTTAGATTAAGTGTAAAGGAATCTATTTAAGACCTAACTGACTGTGTATAGCTGGGAGTGCAGTGGTGCAGCGGGGTTTGGTCAGGTCCTGCTCTCTGGTGGGTCTGGGGTTCAAGTCCTGCTTGAGGTGCCTTGCAACGGACTGGTGTCCTGTCCTGGGTGTGTCCCCTCCCCCTCCAGCCTTATGTCCCGTGTTGCCAGGTTAGGCTCACCGTGACCCTGCTCGGGACAAGCGACTTCAGCTAATGTGTGTGTGTGTGTGACTGTGTACAGCAATAACATACTGACTATTTATTAGCCATAGCTAAATGTAGTATCTGCCAAAATGTGAAATAGCTAGGTTTTTGCATAATTATAGATTTTAAAATATGGTTTTTCAAGTTAGGAAAAACATTTCAGATGTAGTATACTCATGATTCAGTACGAAACTTCTTTTAAGAGAAGACCAAATACATGGGCGGGAGGGAGAGTCATGCAATAGACTGTATCTTTCAGCAGACTAAAGCAAAAGTAGTAGAAATTTGCCAGGTGGCAGGATACATTACGCTGACACAGTCAGCTGCAAAGGAAATTCACTCACGTCACCCAAGTGGACCATTCATATGCTCTTCGTTGTATTAAAAAAGGCAATCATTTTAAAGTTAAAGTAAAGTTAAAGTGCGACAGAAATTATGTGGTCAACATATACAGTGTGGAATATAGGAATATAACATTTATTATACTTTCTAAGAGCATCTGTACAACTTTGTAAATACATCAATTCCTCATATAACAAGGTAAATGTGGTCCCAAAAATTACCCTGTTAGTCCAATTCCTATTCTGAGTTGGTGGAATAACCATTATTTTGAATTCAAATAAAATGAATGACAGTTGAAAACACAACTATACAAGCTTTTCTCCTGTTGGGTAAATCCTTTTACTAACAAGGGAGGAAAAAGGTTTCATTTATGGCTTCTCTTACTATCTTTTTGTCTTATATGTTTAATTTTATTTTAAAGAAGGCTGTTAACTTTTTGAATGGCTTGTGTTTTAAACTCATTGATTCTCCTTTTGAAAAAGTGCTTCACTGGTGAGTGTTCTGTTTTCTTCTTTTTCAATTAAAAAACTTTCTTACGAAAAGCTTCTTCTCTTTCCCAGATGTGGTTTGTTTCATCTGGTTTTGAAATGCTCTTTTACTCACTTTAAAGAGATTTGAAAAAAAAAAAAAAACTTAATGGACAGGAATCCAGTAGCCATCTAATTTGTATGCGGTGAACTAAACAACAGTATTGCAAACATACTCATGAGAGGACGAATATGAAAGGACTGAAAGTTCTTACCTCATTTTAAAGACTTTCCGTATAATATTTTCACTTTTTTCAATTAAGCTGTTTTACCCCAGTTTAAATACAATTACAGTTAAAATAATGTAATAATAAATAATTGAAAATTACAATAAAGGCAGCTTGCATTCTTATATCAACATTTTTTCCACTGATTGTAGAAGTAAACTGATAACAAAATGGGCAAAAAGTACTGAATGATAAGTCATAAGATATTTTAGTGGTGTTTCATTGTATTGTGTTACTGAAGCGTTGAGTCTAACTTTTAAAACAGCGTACAACAAATAAATCAGCTGATGGAGAACATTATTTGAACGATGAAGACTATGAGACTGTGTTTTCCTTTATGATCAAAGGGTCTGAATAAAATGTAAACACTTTTACCAGAACTGACTATAAGTGAAAAACTTTACTAAATTTTGCAAGTTGTGCCTTGAAACCTTTACTGCATTGTTATATTTTACTCTTGCATTGAATTATTATATTATTGTATTGACGGACTGGCGTCCCGTCCTGGGTGTGTCCCCTCCCTCTCCGGCCTTATGCCCTGTGTTGCCGGGTAGGCTCCGGTTCCCCCGACCCCATATGGGACAAGCAGTTCAGAAAGTGTGTGTGTGTGTGTGTGTGTGTGTGTGTGTGTGTGTATTATATTTTGGTCTTTTTCAACAGGATTGTACTAGCGTAGGTATTTACCTTTAAACAGCACTGCATGATCAATGATGTGTTATTAAAAAAAAATAATAATAATTTCTGTCCACCTTTTCATCCCCCAGTGGAATTAAAGTACAGTATATTGATTAGATGTATTTAGTTTAATTTGAATTCCTGACAAAATAAGTCTAATAACATTACAGATGTTACTGAAGTCTACCTAACTTGCATTCTTTAATAAAAATCATAACCCACAACTGTAGGATGCAAGTATAACATTCATCCTCTAAGACATCTATCTATCTATCTATCTATCTATCTATCTATCTATCTATCTATCTATCTATCTTTACAAACAGTGTCAGTAGTGATACCCAAAAAACTGCGTGAAAGTAGTTGATTGTAGAGCAAACCATACCACAAAGAAATTAGATGACTGATACCTTTTTTCACACAGGGGACTTTTTATTCAGTTTAACGTTTTGCCCGTTACATGGTCATTTTACTTCTTTTCAACTTATTATAAACATACATATGAAAGCTTATTGTAAATAAGTCACCAAAACAATGAACCAAGACTATTTTCAAGAATGTAAATTCTACCTGAATAGTAGGATACAAAGACAGAAATATTACAAAAAAATAAGTACATGCATACATACATATGTACATGCACACATTCCTGTTATTTGCATTGAAGAACACATGTGAAAGATATATATTCTTATTTATTCAAATGAGCAGACACATTAAAGGAAGGTATCATTTTAGTTGCTCCCATTGAGACTAACTATGCCTGATAACTAAGGTTATTTATTGCAATAGGCCTTCATATGCCCGTATTTTAAGCACAAGAATGCATGTCTCCTGCTTAGTTCTATGTATGTTATCTACGCTTCATTAGTTATATCTTTATTATATTTCATCTAAAAGCTGCCATCGGCTCCCATTAGAACAGCTGTTTATTCATCAAACATTTGCTCATTGTAGACCCTAAGCAGAAATCTTAACATCTTGGATATAGATTACTTTCATTATGCTAACATTCCAAATTTTCTGTTTATATTTATGCATTTATGACCAAGGCACACTGAAAAGAGTAAAGTTCAGAAAAGAAGTAATAGTGATTAATATCATTAATCACTTGTGATATATTATGTTGATTTCTCTTTCTCCCATCCTCCACCTCTGTCTCTCTAATTAAGTTATAACTACAATTTAAAGTGTCCAAGTGTTCTTTCCTTTGGAAAAGAAATTATGTACTCGTTAACCAACGATTTTAGAAATATCCATTTTACTTCCTGTTTTCTTTAAATGACAACTGTTTTAAAGGTGAAAATCAGTGGCCTCTTGAAAATATTAACTTCTTGCATATATTCATATTTTTATTTGAAATGTAAGTAGTAAAATACATAGATGTAAAATATTTTGGTAACAATCTTGGAAATCGATGGTACTAAATCAAAAAGTGTATTGACAAATGGAATCAAAAGCCATCAGCTCTGGCCTGCAATGAAGGAAGGAAATTTCTATATTGTTGTGCCAACATAAGAAGTCTCAAGGGGGAAAACAGCAAAAGTTTTCAAGATAAAAGCTTCTGACTGCACTTTATCCCCAGAGGACTCAAACGACTCATTGCTTCTGCATCACCTTAGCCCTTGATTTCCACAAGTGTGGAGAATACAGCAGCACAGCTGAATTGTGTTATGTTACCTAGAAACATATATGATAACCTTTCACTCCATGATCTAATAGAAAACCAAAAAAAATTGAGTTGGCAGCTAATCCCAGACTGCTTGTTTCATGCCATTTAGTTTGCATTTATTATTAAATCTGCTTTATCTATCTCCTCTGCATATGTTCCCAGTCTGAATAATTGAATTGCACATAATCCTTTGGACACTCCCATCAATAACCAAGAGGAAACACTGAAGATAATCAGTGACATCAAATACTGCCATAGAAACTTCTGATTAGGCCCTGATTTATTGGATTTTATGATAACATTCAATTAACATGAGAGAACTATCACTTATTGTTATCTGGAGTCCAGTATTGCATTGGAAAAAATCCAGTAAGGAGAATAATAAAGTCGGGCACATTACAAGTATAGGGGAAACTTGGTAGCCTGCACCATTATTTGTATTTTACTGCAAAAGCTGATATGGATCCATTCAAGAACTAGTTAAAGTGGAGAACTGACTAGTAAACCAGATCCTGAAAATTCCAACAATAATTTAACCACAGCACCATGGTTGCCATGTTTTTTCCTTAGGTTGCAGGGGGAATCCATTGCAATACATAAAACACACACACTTTCTGAACCGCTTGAAAAAGCATTGAATGGATCACAGTGTGATCTGTTGTGAAGGATTTCCATTCAATATTATATTACCTGCAACTGTGATGCGAGGGAACAGTCCACAAAGCAATGTTTTCGTACTATCAAACAAATATCGCCTTGAAGTGACGGATTTCTTGTGACTTCTGTAGACAGTATTAAGACTCCACTGTTACCCAGAATATTATACACTTAAAAGCATGAAAACATTTAAATCCTTTATTTACTGCCATAAATATTCAGTATTCAGTACGTCAGGAATTATTAATTCATGTTCTATTTCTCTACAGTTCATGTCGCTGGATGATTTATTAGTGACCTCTCTCAGATATCACTTGTTTCTATATCCTTTTCCTGAAAAGTGACATATGGGAGACGAACAGTAGTTGGACTTGTTGCAGCTGAGGCCACATAGCACAGCACTTAGAGGAATGTGTTTGTTTCACTCCAGATCTGCTGCTTCTGGAGCTGATACAGACCGGTGTCATCGAACCCACATTCTGACCCAACCGGTTGGCCGGCTGGAGGGCAGTGTTACGGAAACAGGATACAGTGGATAGTGTTGCAGTTCATGTGTGCTGTCAGGCTCGGTACCTTAATGAAAGCACACAACACTGTCAGAGGCAGTAAGACAATCTGGGGCTTGTGCAGAAAACTGAGCCCGGAAGTGGCTTCCTTTGTGGTCTCTAAGACACAGTAAAAAAAGGTCCTAACGACAGACGGAAAACAAATGGTCAGTTTCGAAGGTTATATGACAGTTGCCATGAGAAGTTCCTCTGCACCTTCTCTGAAAGGCTATGACTTGCAGATCTGGGTGTCAGATTTATGCAGTGTGATCATTCGGAACCTGTACAGAATAACATGTTAAGGGAAATTGACCTCAGATGTGAATTTTGCATCCAATATATTCATAACTGAGTTGACTTTGCTAATTTTATTTTATTTTATTTTAAAATTTTTCAGCCAAATTGTTTAAAGTGAGTGAGCATACTGCCAGTTTCAAAAATTTTGTATGAATATTTTGAGTTCAGCAGCAGTGGGAATAGTTAATAAAATGTGTATCAACAATGATAAAATTAACTACCCCACCCCCCATTTATGCTTATAAGTTTTGCATTTTTTAACCTTATTTCAGTGTCTATGAAGGTCATAATACTCAAATCCTCAAATACACAGATTAACACTGCAGAACCAGAAGGCTCAACAACTCTGCTGCATGAGTTGCATTTGAGTTGCCAAAGTGTTCCCATGTATCTCTTCTATTCGTTTCTCTGCACTGGCTTTCTATAGCTGCCTGGATCAAATTTAAGGCCTTGGTTATTGCCTACAAATGCATCAATAGAACTGCTCCTAGCTATTTACAAGACTTGATCAACTGCTACACTCCAACCAGACCCCTTCACTCGTTTACTTCTGCCTGCTTGATGGTCCGGCGCACGAAAAGTGAAGAACAGAGGTTCTCAGTTCTGTCTCTGTTGTGGTGGAATGACCTCCCCCTTTCTCTCAGAACTGCTGAAACTCTGTCTACATTCAAGAAGTGTCTGAAAATTCACCTTTTCCGGACTCACTTCACCCATGACCTCTCAAGCTCATGTATGGTGTAAATGTTCATGCACCGTGACTTTATGATCATGCCCAGATAAGCCTTTACACAGCCGCTACTCCTGTATTGTATGTAAATGTTTGTGGACCTCTAAAAAAAAAAAAAAAAAAATTGTAGGAAGGTGATCAGGATTAGTCTATCCTGAGTTTCCTGCGCTTACTCATGCGATGAGCATCGGTGCATGAAGTGGAAAGAAACAAACTAGGTCTACTTAAGAATCACCCATCTACAACTATGTCTCTCTTTCTCGTAATGTAATGTAGGCATTGTGTTTTCTCTGACATGTATGTCACTTTGGAGAAAAGTGTCTGCTAAATGAATAAATGTAAATGTAAGTCCTAACCCCAAGGAATCAGGATCTGCATTTAGTTCAGTTTAGACTTTTCTGTGATGCTGATAGAAAACAAATATCTACTCTAAGTTAGAGGGCATATATTGAATGGGGACCAGTATTTGATGTCTATAAATAAGATGAGCAACTTTGAAGTTCTACAACCCAATGGAATATCCTTCCCAACTGGTTCCTCAGCCAACAACAGTGTATCTGTTGTAGAACAAAGCATTACACTGGGTTTGCCCATGTCCCACTGAAGATTATAGGAATCACTGACAGACTGGCATGTGTACACGTGTCTTGTTTGTTTTTGTTCTGTTGTTCTTCTTTTGCTCTTTATCAGTTTTGTAAGATCTGCTGTTATCAGTTTTGCCCAGATTGGCAATTTTGCTTAAAATATGCTCACTTAATGGAGGGACCATGTTGTTTTTACAGTGGCTCACTTGAACCTCTTTCAGACGTGGAAATGATGCCAACAAACTTCCGTTACAGCCAAGATAGCACACACAACCATGGACTGATCTATTTGGAACAAGTAGAACTCATGAAAACTATAAATTATTTATGTTTTTATCACTAAGTAGATTATTTTCATTTCAGTAATCTATGTTTGGCAGCCAAAGGTACTCACTTGGTTTATTGAGCAATGTGGGCATATTATTTAAGCGTTTTAAGTGAGTGAGTGAGTGAGTGAGTGAGTGAGAGTAGTCCTACCTTGATTGAATCTCAGATTGTTCATTCTAATAAGACATGGCAACAAGTTTAGTATGATGTCTGATGTGTAAAATCTGACACAATTTAAGCATTACATGTTCTTTCTATTTACAAGTTCAAGTGGATTAGATGAAGTCATCCAATGGTAATGTTTTACCAACATTTAGCTTATGCGTCCATTGTTACTATGAAGACTGCAGTAATAAGGGCTCGGATTGACTGTATCACAAGTACACTTGGTTAAACTTTCAGTGTGTAGGAAAGGAAGACTGGAATCATATGCTTTGTTCACTAAGAATAAAACAACAGCCCATACATTTTGAATATAACACACAGAGGGGCAGTGATACAGCAAAGATGCAAAGCCAGCTCTCATGACCTACAGATGGCTATATATGTGACATCAGCCTTTCAGGTTTCTGGCACTGATGTAAGCCACCTTCTTCATAATTATTCAAATAAAATGTATGTAAATGTGATTGATGTGAATTTGAAAAAAGAAAAAAAAAAAAAAAAACGTTGCAAGAGTTACTTCTTCCTCAAAAAGAATTATTCAGTATTCCACCAAGACCAAGCATTTTTCTGTCTTGCATCAAGACCTTATTACGCATAAATTCATTTAGCTGACATTTTTCTCCAAAGCAACTTACAGTGTTAAGGTACTTACAGTTATTTACCCATTTATACAGCTGCGTAACTTTACTGGAGCAATTTAGGGTAAGTAGTTTGCTCAAGGGTCCTGCAACTGCAGGTGAGGCTCAAACTTGCAACCTTTGGGTTCAAAGGCAGTAGCTCTGACCTCAACACTACTAGCTGTCCAAATAACAGAATAAAATAGCAAAAATAACAAAAATAAAATAACAAAAATTAAACAGTCCATTGTGATCATTTATTAGAATAATGCAATTGTGTGACTGAATCCTGATTAGCAATGCTTAAATAAAAATGTATGTAAATTTTTTCTATATTACCAAATACAAAGATCGCAAGTAGGCAAGTGTCCTTGCTTTGTACTCCTGTGCTCATGGAGATCACAAAGCATATTCAGAAATCTAAATGAAACAATACTATTGCCTTGTGGCTATTATAGTGAAAAATAAATCTTTCCCATTTCACCCATGTTGCTCATCTTGTTTACACAAATGATCCATTTGATTGAAGGAATTAAACCAGGGCCAAAAAATTGGTAACACTGATATTTCTTTTGAAATGTTGATGCAGTTTAATTATGGAACCCGCTAGACACCGGTCTTTTCTTGGCTGCTTGCGTCAACCCCTGTATTATCATTAATCAAATTCTCATCATTCATGTAACGTTCAAAGAGAAGGCATGCCCACAAAAGGGTTCCAATGTCCTCATTAGCGCAAATCTATTATTTCCTGGCAACTGTGCACTGTCATGTGTATTGAGTTCATTATGTGCAATTTCTTGTAATTTTTTTTTTTTCTTTTTTATAGCTGCATTGTATTCTATTGTGCCTGTTATTACCCTTTTGTAGTGGTAAGTACAGTATATACTTTTCATTAATCCCTGGTCAACTGGCATGTGTACAAGATTCATAAATGTTGTATGTAAATCTTTGAGTATCTCAAAAAAAAAAAAAAAAACAAAAAGCAGGAAGGTGATCAGGAATCATCGATATTCTGATAAACTTTTATGCAGCTACTCATGTGATGAACATCAGTTAATATGGTGGAAAGAAACAAACTAACTGTACTGAAGAATCACACGTCTGCATTTATGTCTTTCTTTCTCCTAATGTAATGTACTTTATTTATTTATTTATTTATTTATTTATTTGTATGAAATGTATGTAGCTTTGGAAAAAAAGTGTCTGCTGAATGAATACATGTAAATGTAAGTGTAAGATACTGCAAATATTTTATAGATCCTTAAACTAGACAAAGTACTAGTCCCTGCATGATGTGTACAAAGGGCAAACCATTCAGAAGTAATGACAATAATATTAAGACCCACCAGTGTGGGTTACGTTTAAAGTAAATTAAGCTGTTGATACATGTTGCATTCACAGTTAATAGAACTTTTTGTCTCAGATGCGACAGATATTGCTAATGGAGATTGAATTACAGATTTTCGACACTCTACGGTTCATCTTTGGCAGAATCAAATTTTGGGAGGAATTTGATAAACAATGTCTATCTTACATTGAGCTGTGGCTGTCACATAGAGGTGTGGCCTTTGCATGTGAGTGGTCAGGGCTCATCATGGTCAGCGTGATGTGTGCAGGCATTATCGTTTCCCCGCTGTTGACAGAGAGAGCTGCATTAACAATTATTGCTTTCCACCTTTATGAACGGAGGCTTACCAGAGCTCAGCAAATGAGTTGAACTAACCTTTCTGACCACAGGCTTTCCTATCTTCTCAATGTCCTCATTAAATATTTAACGTGCGTCTAAATGACCAGACCAATGTTCCCGAGAAACTTTTTTCTTGAGATTCTCGGATGATGTCATGGAAATGATAAAATCAATATGCGAAGGAAAACTAGGTTCAATCTGACCCTGTGAAATGAAGCAGATTCCCTTAATGTTTTCTAGCATTAGTTTCCTTTATAACATATTGTGCTTAATTAAAATTTGTAACACTTGACGCACAGCTACAATTACAAATGTCTCATACTTTTCAAGGCAATAGATATGCTGCCCTGCCTTTACATGAAGACTTGCAAATGCAAATTCATGAGTAAGGGGTTAATCAAACCAAAAAATTTAATATTCATTTTTCATTAGAAAATACAGGCCTTTATTATCCTTCACTGTATTAAGCTGTTGAAGTCTTAAAAATAATAAAGATGATGCAGCGTTGACAATAATTTCAGACTCACAGATGAGCTTCTCAGTTTCTTGAAACAGGTCAGTACTGGCAAGATCAAGACCTGATAATCAGGAAGTCATTTATTGTATGCGTGTAAGGGCTATAATGTCATGCAATGTTCAGTGTAAGAACTGTCAGTTCTAAAGCCTGCAGCTGATGGTAACAATGATGGACAAATGTGTTCAATATGGGGTCAAGAGGGCAGTGCTCCAGGCTGTCAAGGAGCAAAGGAATCAGAGAAGGGAAAGCTTGGCAAATACATTGATAATGATAGATGTATAGGTCATTGATAATGGAAAGAGACCAGCAGGTGGTAGGATGATACAAGTCCTGAATGATACAGGTCTAAGAATCAAGAAATTCTTGACTATAGCTGGGGATCCCGGAGCAACATTCTTAATTTGCATCACTATAATAAACTGGAAATATTGGCTATAGCAACTGAAAGTATTTTTAAAAAGCATCATCAGTTAAGCTATAGTAAAAATGATAAAAGATGATGATTATTGCTCTGTAAAACCAATAATCCCAAGCTTCTCTGTTTTGTGAAAATCATTGAGTTATTAATTATCTCCTTTCTAAACACTCTGTTAAAGTTATGCAGTCTTTACTTTTTCTGAAGTTCAAAGAACTCAAGTTAATGTGTGGCCCACGAGCTCTTTGACCTTGCTTTCATTTCACACCTACAAAGCGATCACAGTAAATGTGACCAGAGGTCAAAGACAGCTGCTCAAATATTTTTCTTGCTAAATGACGGATTTATTGGATAAATAAGTTGTCCGTTTGACTCCGAACCCCCTGTGATTGAATTTTGCTCCTATGTCAACACCATTGCCATCCATATAAGAGGCCAGAGAATCAGTGATTCTGGCTGAGATTGCTGAGCAAATAAAAGTTAGAAATGAATACAGATTTCAAGAATATACACTCCTGCTTCCAGCTGACATTTTTACCCAAAGGTCATTTTTTGAGAATATTATCATGACCAGTATTACGATTCTTGCACCTGGGTTAAACAGACCGCATAATTGGGTGTCCCTATAAATGACATTACATGCATACATATTTAGACAATGATTCATCAAAATCATTCATTAGTCAATTTAACAGTTATTATTATTATTATTATTATTATTATTATTATTATTGTAATCATCATCATCAGCAGCATAATCATTTGTAATAGTAGTAGCAGAAGTAGTATAGTAGTATATGTTTTTTTAATGATTGCATTCTTGCAGCAGGACTCTATATTTAAACATTGTAAATGTAGTTACTAAAGGCATTTAGTTGTATTATTTTAAATGTATAAAGATTAAAAATGCCCTATACACAATATATTGGTAACACGAAACTGAAGTATATGCTAAAATTACAAAACCTGTCTATGAGTACTTTTTCAGTTATTTGTTCCCACAGAATTATCTTATTTCAAATTATCAAAATTACTGTGGTAAAGGTTCCAAGATTGCTTGAATTACTGCATATACAATTTTTATCCGCGCAAATTTGGTGACTGTAACAAACAAGCACAACTTTATTTCACTTGAAATGATGATTTTGTTTAGTTTAAAGAGAATTACTGATAACTGGGGATCCTATAAAAGCTGGGTTCTCAGGCTAAAGAAAATGAAAGAATTTTGTCTGAACGCGGTAGAAAAATGCACTTTAAAATAGTTATTTTATTTATTTATAGCCTGGTTTCGTCTGTCAGCTGAAGTGAAACCACTAAAACTGTTGCTTATAAAGCTCGAACAAACAATATACTGCAGGTCCTAATTTGATGAAGCACGTGTTGGTTGACTTTACAGTATTTGGACTAGTTGTAACTTCGGCTTTAACAATTACCATTGTTTTGGCACCAACTGAAGACAAGGCGTTGCTTTGTATGAAGGAAGCGTGCAACATCCACAGACTGTTGATCATAAAATATTCAAAGGCATGATTCTGAGTGCTGCATGACCCGACACTAGTTTAGACCCTTGCTTTAAAAGGAAATCATCTGTAGAAAGGAGAAAAAAAAAAAAAAAAACAGTTGGTTGTACTTGGAGGTGTGGAGTACTGTATTGTACACCGGTGCTGATGAAATCTTCCCTGATTAACAGATCCATGTGGCAAACAGGCTGACATATGGCTGCCGAAGCAGCTGGGAATCGTACCTCCGGCATCCCCTACGGCCATTAACATATTAGAAGCCTTTTGTGCAGTCAGACAGTCGGACTTCATCTTGCGCCCGGCACAGAAAGACAGCACCCCAGAGCTGTTTGATATAGGCTTTCAATAATGCATTACTGTTCAATCTGCGCGGGAGCTGTCCGTGGTCCTGAAATATGACTGGTGTGGAGCAGCGTCGAGCGTTTCTGCAGGCATGAGGACATTGCCAGGCATTATCTCGCCACAGTAATAATAATAATAATAATAATAATAATAATAATAATAATAATAACGTATCATCAAATCGATATGAATTTTTAAATGTTTAATGGATAAAAAAAAAAAAAAGATTTTCCAAGAGTGCAGTTTACGAAATTACGTTGCACAACTGTTAATTACCAGGTACAGGATAATGAAATTGTTAAAGCTGTATTAATGAGGTATACTCATGTCAGTTTAAGCTACTTAATTTGTGCTGCTGTTTGTGCCGTACACATTTTTTTTTAGCCTTCTGCGAAAGATGGCATAGCGGAGTGGAGTAAATTGGCTGGTACAACAGAATTGCGTGTTTAAATATTTATCGTTTAAATGAGAGCGTGCCAATGTATTTACATTTACAGAACAGTGTACGTTAACGATGCATAGTTATTAAGTAATAATTATTAGAAACATATTGTTCCATATTTTTAAATTGTTAGAGCATGAATTAAATTGTATTTCCTAAGTCATTTGTTTTTATATGAAGTGCACCTATAGATATATATTAATTGAGCCACGATTTTGTAAGCGTTTACGTACAGCGGGACCCGTCCCACCCCTTTCTCCCTCCCCACAAATAAAAGTAAATGTCCTTACTCACAAATCAATGTTCCTTTTTCTTCGTTGCCAAAAGCCAAACAAAAGCAATAAACACGCAGCTTTTTCCGCGCTCTACAGCTGTGACCGCTTTCATCAGCCGCTTCTGTCAGAAGCCCGTTAGCTCTCTGGAAATATTGCATTTTATATCAGCTTTCCTCGATTAATATTACATCACCTCCACTTTAACGTTTCATTTTAAACACGCTAAAAGTCCGTCTTAAAAACGAATTTTCCCCAACTTCCTGAAAATTAAAAAGAGAATCACTTAATTTAAATATACTGGTGAAACTTTCAGTTTTTATGCCTGGAGACAGTCAGGTCTCTAACTTCATTAAATCTTTATTGTCACTTCAGTGAGATAAAAAGCAAACAAGAAGACTATATGCATAGTTTCCCTTACAAATGCATTGTTTTGTGTGAAACAAGTGAAAGCTAAAGCGCATTCAAAGAATTTCTAAAATCACCGCAATTTAATAAGTATATTAATTATTAATTTTGACTAACAGTACAGTTACAGTTACTCACGCATTCGATGTGTTCATGAATTTGCTATTTGTTACAGTCTTATACACGAAATGTGTACCTGACGAACACAAATAATGGACTACAGAATTTTGTAATATGTTCTGTTGACCAGAAATGCTCCTCCAGCATGAACTGCTTTAATTTCCATATTCTTTCTTTAAAAAAAATAAAATTAAAACTGTAACATCACGAAGCCGTGATTAACTTTGTCTTAATTTAAATAAACTGAAATCAGCGGTTGACAGCTCCGCAGATAAAACATTTACTTTGCTTATTGAAGACAAGAGGTCCTCAAAGCACAGAATTTAAACCACTGGAAAATGAACAACTGACTGACAGTGATTAATTACAACAAACATATCTTTTGTACAATTTATGAGTATGTATACAAATGGTATAGGATTAATGTAATAATGACTCATTCAGTAACACTATATTAATAGTAGTCAATGTTTAAAAGTCACATTTAAAAACGTAGGACCTTCAATAATAATAATAATAATAATAATAATAATAATAAATACTTCGGATTGTGAACCTCCAATAAAATACATGGTACATGCAAGCTTTGGAATGTCATTTTGACAGTTTTGAGCCTCTTCCTTGTCCCAGAAAAGTCATCTCTCAGAATGATTTTCATACATATTATCGACTTATCACTAGGTGGCATAACCTCAAAGGTCGTTGTAAGATTTATGTTAAAATTCGCATATCAAAATGTATTAACGCATTACACTTACAGGTTTTTATATGGCGCAAAAACATTTTTTTTATTATTTATTTATTTACTTACTTATTTGGCAGACACTTTTACACTATTATTATTATTATTATTATTATTATTATTATTATTATTATTATTATTATTATTATCAGTAACAGTAGTAGTAGAATTCATTCTTGAGAAGTGCAAAAAGTTAGAAGACAACAGCTGCAGGCCAGAGGTAGAATAGCATTTTCGACTTCAAAATGACTATAAATTGTACACTGAAAAACGATAATGGCTTTATTTTCTTCCCTTTATTTGCAAGGTGTTCGGGACACGTTTCCCTATTGATGAATTTGGCTTACAGGATTTACTGAGTAAAAACAAAAATGAAAACAGAAAAGAAAAAGGAAGCTCTTTGCAAACACACAGTGGACAGATATGAAAACAGTGAGACATTTCATAATGCAGGTTTTGTAAACATACTTGTGCACAAAAATAAAATATTACATTTTTTTTCTTTTTTTTTTTCTTTTTTGTTTTGTTTGTTTTAAACAGTTAACATGACAAACATGGTTGTGTCTCTGTGTGAAAACAGGCAGTAAACAGTGACTTACAGCACACCATCCACAAAGGTCTACCAGCAGATACTCCATGTAGTGCGTCTTTTTTCTGAATGCATAGACTGTTTGCACTGCAAACCATAGTTATACAAAAAGAACTTCTCAAACTGCCGGAAATATTCCTTTGCATCTGAATCATGCGTTTTGAAGAACGATTTTCTTTAGAAACGTCGCAGATTTTTTTTTTTTTTTTTTTATTCATATTATTTTCAAAACTTGGGATTCAGATTCAGAGCTGTGAGCAGGTGTCATTTGTATATACACATCACATATTAATATGTTCTCAGCTCCTTATCATAATCTAAATAAGGTAGATTTCAGTGCAAATTCAAAATTAAATTTCTGTGGGCGCATACTTTACATCGATAAGTTAAAAGTTTTTTGTTGTTTTTAGCTTTTTTCCCCCCCCTCCTTTACTGATTTATTTTTTTCAAATAATTCATGCAGACTTTTGCAGTATTGGCCTGGGACAAAAGTGTTGCAAATACTGGTAAAAACCTAAGAAATGAGGCCAAGTATTAAACTAATAGTTCAAATGCTCAAACAAAGCCATTCCGTAAAAGCCCATTCTAGTCACGCCGTTTATTTATGTAATCACAGAAATAACGCAATTAAGTAAGTGAAGAAATAAATAATTAAATAATTAATAAATTTGGGACTAGAAATTATGACGTAAACCAGCGAACGGCCGTATTTTTACGGAGAAAGAAAAAGAAAGAAAGAAAGAAAGAAAGAAAGAAAGAAAGAAAGAAAAGTTGAGCAGTGTACTGAAACAACTAAGGAAAGGAAGTATCCCGGATGTTTTGCATACTTCACATTCATCGATGACATGAGAAAACGAGCCAAGGAGAACAAAATAAAATACACATATATTATATGCCTCATACAGTAGATTTGTGGACCATGGTGACAGCGTGTTTAAAGCCTTTTTTAAAAAGGAAGACAAAAAAACGTGGTCTGTGTGTACGATCCTTGGTCCCCCGAAACACGGTCCAAAAAAAGTTCACATTTTTCATCCAGTTCATGACTCTTCCCGTTAATTAACGTCCCGCTCAGTTAATGCGCAGCTGAGAACTTGAGCCGCTTCTGTTTCTGTCTTTGGTTGCAGAACCACACTCGAACCACGTTCTTCTTCAGGTCCAGTTTCTCCGCGATGGCCGCGATCTTCTCCGACGAGGGTCTGGGCTGCACCGCGAAGTAGGCTTCCAGAGACCTCTTCTCGGGAGCCGCTATCGAGGTCCTTTTGCGTTTCTTTTCCCCCCCGTTGAAAATGTCGGGTTTGCTCATTTTCTCCCGCTGGGCCCCCTCGGCCTCTTCCAGCCACGCTTGCAGGATGGGCTTCAGCGCGATCATGTTGTTGTGCGACAGAGTCAACGATTCGAAGCGGCAGATGGTGCTCTGGCTCAGCGAGCCCACACCTGGGATCTTGAGGCTCGCGAGAGCAGCTCCGACGTCCGCCTGGGTCACCCCCAGCTTGATCCTCCGCTGCTTGAACCTCTCCGCAAAAGCCTCCAGCTCCCTGGGATCCGTGTCCGAGTCGTTGATGGAGGGCAGTCCGTTGCTGGGGAGTCCCGGCGCGCCCTGGGACCCCCCGTGGTGACCAGGTAGAAGTCCGTGGTGACTGAGCGGTGAGTTCATGTTCATGGCAGCCTGGTGGGAAAGGTGACTCAAACCGTGCATGTGTGGGTGCGGGTGGGCGGTGGTGGAAATCAAGCCAGCAGCACCACCACCACCTCCTCCACCTCCACCTCCACCGCCTGCCCCTTCGTGTCCTCCGGCCATGAGGGTCAGCGAAGGCGAGCTGATGTGCTCCATGAGGTCGGGGGGCTCCAGGTTCTGGTGGTGGTGATGGTGGTGGTGATGGTGGTGGTGGGCCAGAGGCACGGTGGACGTGGAGGAGCAGGGCACGCTGCTCATCGTGTGGTACGTGGCGTCGGGTTTGAACGGGAGGGTCTTGCCCTGAGACACGGCGATGTCCACAGCCGCCAGAGCTTCGGCGCGCGCCAGCAGCGTTTCATCGAGGCTCGCGAAGATGTTGTTCTGCAGCTGCAAATTGGGGGGGGGGAGAAAAAAGCAATAAATGATCACGGAGAAAAAAGGGGAAAGAAGACATAAAGAAAGAGGGATAAATGGATAAGTTACGCTCAGCTGGGGGAAAGCTGTCAGCACATAACACATCTTGAATATCCCCTTAAGAAGCTCAAGTCATAAAAATTAATGCAAAAAGACAGAAGTCGCAGCCTTCGGTGAACATGCTCTTCAAAAAAAAAAAAAAAAAAAAAAAAAAAAAAGATCACAGGCGTTCAAATGATTGCCGTGGAATAGCATGAGGGAAAAAGGCATAAGCGCGGGGTGTCAGGATGCTCCGCTCCTCATCACACACGACACGCGCATGCAGCGGCGCTACAGGGACGGCACGCGAAGGTGAGCTCGCTCGCTTTACCTGTGGAGTCTGCAGGCACGCTCTCCGTATCGCCTCCGAGCTCGAGTGCAGCGTCGTGTACTTGTGCTCCGGTAAGCTGGGATGCATCGCAAAGTGCGGCTGCTTGCTGTTCATGGACATCATAATTTCGGATCCTTGAATGGTTCTTAAAGTGCACAGAAGAAGAGGAAGAAAAAAAGGGAAAGGAATGAAGGAAAGGGGTTCCGACTTCGTACAGCAATGATGCAATAGCTCGAGGTGTTGAGTGCAGCTTTTTCTTGTGCGGAGATCACACAGCAAGGATTGCAGACTCGGTCGCGCTCATCTGTGCGCCGTTTTTCCTACTGCCGGGATGAGAAGGAGGCTCTGTACACCTGAGCCCCCCCCCCCACGCCTCCCTCCCTCCCTTTAGCCCCCCCCCTCAGATCTCGTCGAGCCGTCGCAGCTCCGCTCTCGCGAGACCTGACAGATGACAGACACGCGCCGGGTCCGACTGCCTTCTACTCTGTCGGTGCTTATGGACGCGCGTTCGTGGCGGGATCGAGCGTGTGACGGGGCAGGCAGGCAGGGAGGGAGGGAGGGAGGGAAGGAGGGGGTGGGTGAACATAGCGCGCGTTCATTCACACCTGTGGATCGCGCGCAGGCGCCTTCCGTTGCTGCTGGTGCTTTAGGCATTCAAAACTTCATCGAAAGTGTAATGTTCTTATAAAGCGTCTGGTTTTCCCAGCATACCTATAGTTTATAAAGAAATTATTATTATTATTATTATTATTATTATTATTATTATTATTATTATTATTATTATTATTATTGTACAGTAGTTGTAGAGTTGTTGTTTTGTTACTATTGCTGAGAACTGTATTACTGAAATCATTTTCTTATAGTATATAAATGTTTCAAAAGCTTTTTATTTTGCTTTAAATAATAAAATTAAATATGAACTAGACAGTATAATTGATATTTGTTAGTTAAACCATCACCCCTCCTGGAATACAGGTCGTCAGCAAGTATAATTGGTATAACATATGGAAATAAATGAAATGCCCATGAAAACCGAAAACGGAATGTATGCCGCGTTTATGAAACATTTGCTTAGATACAGGTAGAAAAGAGATTAACATACAAACTATACATTGTATAATATGAAACCCACTAATTCCTTTGTTCGTGGACTACAACCTCTCCATAAGCATGTTATCTCACACTGAAACTCTGTTCAGTTCCATTTATCTCGTAACCTAGTGGCAGTTTGCAGTGTGTGAACCACGCTGCCTCCCGAATGACCGCCCCCCCACCGACCTCCCATCGCCCTGCCCGGGGGGGGGAACACGTTAATCTCGCGATATTTCCATAATTCTGCGAAGGGTGTTATTAGCGCCAAATTCTGCGAAGTGATTTACATTAAACACGAGTGTACCTGGCTGTGAAAGAAGCAGCTGACATTTAAAACATTACTCTGTGGCCTGCCTTTCCAAAGTCACTGGAAAGGACTAGAACTAGCACTAGACACAGTGCTCTGCTCAGTCAGTGTATTAGGAACTTTCCTTTTGAATATACTCAACAGTTCAATTCGACTATTCAGTTAAATAGCAAATTGTTAGCTTTAGTGTGATGATAATACTGCAGCAAAAACATTTCCATTTTTGTCACAGAATTTAATGACGCATCGGTCAATTTCATTCAATAGCTAAAGATCTATATGGATCCATGTGGCACTGAAGCGGGTTACAACTCTTCTCTCTAATTTGGCATGACTAATGAGGCAACCTATTAAAAGCACAGAAACCTGAGCATCTGAAAGCATAAAACTCAGACATTGCTTATCTTTCTCTTTCTTGGTGACAGATCAGAAAATTAATCCTCAAGTAATGTTGATGCAGCACAGCTTCCTAACCCAACAGGGCAATGACATAAGTAAGAGCTCAGGCCCTGCACAAAACATTTGCTATATAAATTCTTATGGATTTACTGTAAATAATAATTTTCTGCCAACGAAACAGTGCAGTTCATGTGTTCAGTTGTGACTCGGTCTTAAACGAAAAACATTATCTGCAAACCAGCAGTACGCATGCACTTTACTTTTACACCAAGGTAATCAAATAAACCAAAGCGATGCATTTGCCATATTCTTACAAGTACTTCAAAGTTATACTCAAGTAATTCAGAGTAATTCAAGCTTTAATATTGAGCCAGTGTGTATGTAAAGCTTAATCTGGTCGATAAATGCATTTTTAATACTGTTACACCGGGTTTATGGGATTGCGTGCATATAGAAAAGGCAGAGCTGATTAAAAAGACCAATTAACACTTGGGCTAACAGCAACCTTTGTCTTGCTCTTGCACACTGTAATTTATTATGAAAACTGAACAAAGTCATGTTTATTTTACAAGCCTTTAATCACAACATGAAATTTTAATTCATGAACTGGGGCACACTTAACGAAATGAAGTGTTAATTCATTGGAATGAATTAATTTAAGACTGTGTACAAGGTTGCACTGGATATTAATCTATGCAGCACTCTTTTAGTGACTGCGGGTTTAATGGTAGACGTAGGGGCTTATTGTAGAGCAGCTGGTATTTTTATAGTTGCTTAGACAGCCAGAGGAGAATAAACCCCTTTTCATAGTATTAAAGGGGAAAAAAAATAATATAGGCCTACCTATTAAGTTTTCTCTGTCTCCATAGGTTAATTTATTCTTTTTTCATCGTGTTTTAATTGTTATGTTGCCATGTCTTGCAATATACGCAATCAGATCTTTTCCAAAACAGAATGTGTTTGTCAGTTATGCTGAAAAGTAGGACAGCTCTGTTCATATTCTTAAACATATTCTTATATTTTTCACATTTCACTGCTCAAAATCCTGGGTTAAATATAATATATGCCGAGCTAGTCTAGGAGACAACATACAATGCTGTGTATGAAGAGATGACTTTGCATGATGGGTTGTGTTCTTAACAAATATGTTGGATCCCTGAAGAAATCAAGCTAAGCTGGAAATAACCAGCCTGTGTTCTTTCACATTGTCCATCTAATTATCATATTTCTCACTGGCATAATTTCCTAAATGATATCAAAAATCATGTATCTACTCATCTTTGTGAAATCATAAAGCTTCTATTTCATTGTAACATTATATGATACAAATTCCAACTGTAAGTGACTGTCACTAAAAATTGCACTGGTCTTACAATGTTAGAAGTATTTACAGAATGTGTAAAAATCACTTTAACACAGGTATTAAGAATCTAATGATCATTAAGGACCAAAGTTGTGTACATTATCAGCTTTGTGTATACATGACTCACGCTAATCTGCCAACATAATGGCATTATATTTCAGATCAATTCATACATTAGATTTCAACCGTATTCCCATACAAACTGACAATCACACAGTCTAATGTGTTACATTTCTACATTATGTGAAAAACTTTTTGTATTACTTGCAGTAGAATTTAAATATAAGTGTGTAATTTTCCTGTCAGTGATGTGTGACACAATTAATAACCATAAGCACTATTTGCACCATCTATTTATCATGTCTGCAGCCTTATTTTTCATACCTAAATGACACAAATCTCCAGATTTGACTTGTAAGGGTAATGGATGGTTGAGAACCAACGACCTGCATACCGTGTTCGCGTCAGGCCTTTCTCCACGTGAAATGGCATCTTACCATTTAGCCAGAAAAGGTTTAGGTTGCCCTAAGAGCAAGGCAGAAGGCGACTGGCCGTTTGTTGCTCAGCTGACCTTTTCCATTCAAAGCTTAATCACTGACAAATGTTCGCATTAATTACCCCTGTAGTCCCATCCCACACTTCACAGCTTCCATGCCTCCAAGCAATGCCTGAAAAGGATGGCGACACGCTCATTAGCGCATGTGTGTGTGTGTCTCTCTCTCCCTGTGTGCTTGAAACAGCAGAGGGCAAATGAGCCATTGCCACCATTTCTTTCTACCGCATGCCCAGGGGTCGAACCCTGCCCACCTGCAGGTTCCATTTACTGATTAGTGACGGCTCCCATGGTGAGAGCCACTGTGAGGGACCCAAGGAGGCCCTGGATGCTCTCTGGGCTCTGCGGGCCTCTAAAGATTGTCAGATTAGCTCGGTTACAGCCGGAACACACTCAGGGTGATGATATAACACCTCAGAACCTTCACACATGTAACTGTTACTCATACTCCTGTATCTGTTTTTTGCTGATGGACGATGTCACTGTTACATCTCCCAAACCATGCTTTTAAAACACAACCGTTTAAAAGTAGTAACCCTTGTAGACAGTTCAATATGCTCAAATACTTAACATTTTAGTAAATTAATTTCAATAATTTAAATTAATTAATAAATGTTATTATTATCAGTGACTAAATCAAAAATTTCTTATTAATTAATATTTTATACAAATTATGACACTTTCTGTTAGATTGAATTTAGTTCTGTTACATGAGGTATAAGGTGAAAAATGTCACAAAGGAATATGTTTTTCCGTGCAGAAAGCGTGCAGGCGCTGTGCTTGCTGTCAGAGAGGGGAGAGCAAAAAAAAAAAATAAAATAAAACGAGGAAAGACACTTCAGAAAGACAACACAATGGTAAACTGGCTCAGTGTAAGTGTTTGTTAGTCTTGCTACCCGTCTGTATAAAAAGATGACAGTTGAATCTATTTCTTTAAATCCAACTGAGAATACTTTACTTTTTGTTAAAGATGATAAACTTTTCTCTCATGTTCAGCTATACCTTTTTTTAATTGGTTACAGCAGGCCATGTAGTGGTCAGAGCTGCTTCCTTTGGATTTTGAGGCTGCAGGTTCAAATCTCACCAACTGCTGTAGTACCCTTGAGCAAAGTACTTTCCCTGAATTTTAACTGTAAAAAATTACTCAGCTGTATAAATGGGTAAATACTTAAATGTGATATCATTGCAAGTTGCTTTTGCAGAAAAGTGTCAGTTAAACGAATAAATGTAAATTATCGGTAACCTTGCACCCCAGTTTTCACCAGCTTTTTGGTGTAAACCCGCCCTTAGCTGCTTCACAATGTATGAACATAAACTATATCCGCATGCCGAAATTAGTCACATCATTATGGGGCATTGAGCCCTTTACAGCTGCAGCTTTGCATATAGCTTTGCATAGTTACAATTTATTGAGGAATTACTTATGCAAAGATACTCCAAGTAGACAGCGCTTATAGCAGTAGGCATATTTAGACAAAATACAACCCTAATATCCACATATCTCAGGAGAATAAAATTATAATCATCAATAAAATATGCTACCATCTAGTTAATGATTGCAATTTTAACCTCAGTATTCATTAAATAGGGAGCAGGTAACAAAGGAAAATGAACATACGTTTATTGCTGCCAGGCTAAGGAATGTATTGCTGATGTACATCTGAGTAGAACATACCGATGAATATATATTTTGTATTGCATGAATTCTATCTATCTATCTATCTATCTATCTATCTATCTATCTATCTATCTATCTATCTATCTATCATCTACATGTATGTACTGCATGTATCTTGAGCAAGCCACCTGATTATCACAATGGAACTCATTCACTGGATGACAATGGGCAATTCAGCCAGTTCATGAGTTTTTATTTATTCTCTTCTTCCGCATTAAGGCGGTTTTATTGCATTGCCTTCAGGCTGGTGTCGGCGCACGTGTCAGTGAGCAGTCCTGCAGATGAGGCCCCTGTAGCCGAGTGACTTGTTCTCATCAGAAGGCCCTGGGGACCGGAGGCGGATTATTATGGTAATATTATAGCCCGCTGCCCTCTCCAGCAACACAGCTGGGCTGCCGCATCATTACATGTATTGTAACAATGTGTTTTGGTGAGCATGGGACGAGTGGCGTGCACCCAGACCACGTGGAACATGATTTAAATGGCTGACCTGAAATGAAATTCAAAATGTGTTGGAAACAGTTTTACCAAGTTATTCATATCTTTTTTTATTCCTATTCTCAGATGTCTTTTTTATATTTTGCTATCTTAGATGTTTCCTATTACAAAGAGAAGTCAATATTTTGTGAGTTCCTTTTTCAGTGTTTTTTCTTATTTCTCTTGTAAGAAAAATGAAAGTCAAGCGAAATTATTGATTTACACCGTGTCTGTGAGAACTTTACGTAGTGCCACTGCTTTAACTGTTTTTAAACAGTACTAATCAGAATTGATCCGTTAACAGTTTTATTCAACGAGGACTGATGCCCAGTTTCTTACATTATGCTTACAGGAGAAAGCCTTTCTGTCAGGATACTCATCTACACATTGACTTACCAGGGTAATGATATAATTTGCATTCACTTATTGATCACATAATGAATGCATTGGAGTAATTCAAGGAGAACACCTGGCACTGCTAGACAATATGGTAATGTTGCATTTTGACCTCCTAATTACTACTCAGTCACTAATTTTGTCCTTAGTTACTGACAATAGTCTGTGCTAATGGTTTAATTGTTTGTAAATAGAGGGAGAATGACAAGAAAAGGTTTGCAGCTGTAATCTTAAATAAAAGATATATCATTCATTTGATGGATGTTTTCAATCTGAACAGAAAATAGAGATAGTTATTTTTTTCCTTCTCTATTTTCAGCACCCCCTTATATAACAGTTTCATGTGTGCGATGTAGTATAATGGTTAGAGTCGTTGCCTTTCCACCCAAAGGTTGCAGATATGAATCCCACCCTTAACTCAAGCAGGGTACTAACCCTAAAGTACTTTGGTTAAAAAAAATTACTCAGCTGTGTGTAAGTAGTTTAACATTGTAAGTTGTCTTTTTTTACGGCGGTTTGCTGTTCTTCCTTTGGACTCACAGGTTCCCAGTTCAAATCCTACTTTCAGCTATTGTAACCTAAAGCAAGTGACTTACCCTAAATTGCCCACCTGGGTAAATAACTGGCAATAGCTTAACATTGTAAATCACTTTGGAGAAAAGCATGTGGTAAATGCAGTTACTGAGAATTAGATCAGTTATAGTCAAACAAAGGAAGTTGGTATACAGTATGTTGTGCTAAGTTGGAGGTTTGTGATATTCTAGTATGTTTGTTCATGAGTTGGTAAGGTTTTTTTTGGGGGTGGGTATTATGTGAGCAATGGCTTTGGCGCAGAAAAAAAGTTGAGAGTTAATTCTAATTGCAATTTATGCAGTGTGCCTTATAAATTATAAAACACATAGGCTAAATGTTTATTGTGATCAGTGTGTAATATTAACAACTTACATGTAGGTGATGAAAAATGTTTGCTTACAGAACCAATGCACTTATTAGGCTTGTGTTTCCCCCCGACCATATGAGCTTATTAATTATTTGTGGCCACCTGACTTTATATTGCGATGCTGGTGGCCTGGTCAAGGATTATAATTACCACTTTGCTGTTTGTATCATATTTATCTGTTCTGTTCTTAGTGCCATATTACTCGTAGCATCTCTTTTCCCTCCTGGTACACAGGACCAAAAGTGCAGGCACATCATTTATTGATAAGACAAAAAGAATGTAATGAAATTATCAATGTTCTTGAATTAATTATGAACATGATTAAGAAAGCTAAAATCTCAGGAGCCAGGATCTCATTACCCATTCAGTCTTAGGGATTGCTTTCATTCAGGGAAGGAAAGAGGCTTTGAGCAGAGCCGCTTCTGCCTTTTCCCTTTCTTTTACACTGTCATCCTCCTCGCTGTACACTTGTCCTGGCTCAGCTCTGCTCCTCTCGCTTTGTTTTACGGCTGTTAAGCGCTGTCTGTGGGTTGATGTGCTTTCTTTTCCTCCCCTCTTTTGTCTTCTTTTTTTAATTGAAAAGTCACCCCTCATAATGGCCTGTGACGCTCTGTGGAGCCTGCGGATGAGACACGATCGGCTTCGCCTGTACTTCTGCGCTGTTGGCTCCTGTGCCCTTTAAGCCACTCCTGAAATACGTAAGTACGCCAGCCTCCACACTAATCTTTTCTTTTTGCCGGATTACTTAGTATTCAGTTTTACTGTGTGCCATAAATATTGTATCAGAAACAGAAGAAGCTCCATTTCAGAATTTTCTTTATGTGGTTTTCCAGCTGCTGATATGCTGCTTCTCACAATGATGCACTGCTTCTAGTTGTTCTTATGACTCACGAACTGATTTTGTAAACTGTGGGAAACTATTAAGTGTTGTATAGATTTAAGAGCCTGTGGTAAGGTTCAGTAGTTTTCATTACGTAATTTTTCAGTAGTTTTTTTTTTTTTTTTTTCAAATTTATTTAAATATATATACAACTGTTGAGTAGTTTCTATTTCAGAAAACTTTTTATTCTTAGAGAAGGAACATAATTCTGAAAGGAGTTAGAACTGTTATAATGAGTAATAATTACCACTACTACAGTAAATACTGTCGGCTTATGTTCAGCCTTCTCCATTTTTCAAATTGAACTATATATCTTATTCCAAAATCTACTAGTTCAGAAACAACAAAATGTGATTCACAGAAATTAAACTAATAAACATCATGCCCTCAAATATAACGAGGGAAGGTCAATTTAGAACTCATATCTAGTGAATTGCATTAAAGTAAGAATTACCCATTAACTGAAAATTTTGGTTTGATTTTTAAATCTTTAAAAAAATAAAAATCTTGTCTCTAACATTCTATATACATATATAATATATATATATATATATAGCAAAACTTTCATACAAAGGTTATACAGTCACAATAAGCCTTTTGTAAATCTCATAACATGGCAAAACACTAATACAGCATTGAACACTGTGGAAAATATACAATTATTGTATTTTCTACATTTTTATATTGAATTTTAAATGATACATTTTAGTTTCTCAGTAAAGTCTTTTCAACAACCGAAAGCTGCTGACCATCAGCGTAATAAAAGGGACGTTAAAAACACCTGACAGTAATGTTGTATGAGAAGTGTAGGAGTAAATCTGTTTACTTTGATTACTTTGTCTTGGTCAGTTGTCCTTTAGCAACACGCTGAACCTTGTGTATTTCAAATGCAAGGGAAGTACATATTCAAACATTAGCAGAAAAAACATTCATCATAAGTTTATTACTGTGTAGACCTTGAACTACAGACATCTCATCTCTGTTGTGATGGGAGCAGTTCTGTTTTCTTCTGATCAGATGAAACGATACAGCAGAAATGCAGAAATCTCATGTACTTGTCCCCAAACAAAAGTTAAATGACAGCAGGAACACAAAGGACTGAGGGACATTTGTGTCCGTTGGTGAGTTATACATTTTATCCAGACTTTCTTAGTGTCAAAGGAAATAATTACAGCAACTGATGATTTTTTTCCAGGTATTTTTTAAAAAGGGGACATGTACAGTCTTGAAGTTGCTAGCAGAAAAAGCGCAAGCGATGCAGACAAGGGTTAATGGAAGTTTGCGGGCCGAGGGATTGATCTGGGTATTGGATCGCCCATAAAGCGGCTGTTACTGGATATTACGCCTGCTATCGGTCCACTATGATGGCACAGATAAGAAGTGCTTACCAAGGAGGATGCTCCTAAAGGGGAGATAGGGTTTCCGATCCCCCGGGAGGGGGACTGGGGGAACAGCCACATGCTGCTACCTCAGGAACTTTTACTTCATCCAGTAAATTCAAGGCTTATCAAGTTACTGTCCCCGAACTGCAAAATATTTAAGCATTCTCATTAGAGGCTATTCCAGCAACCAGCTGACAAAGACCAATTAAAATGCATCTGTTTTCCATTGATAACAGTTGAGTTTTTTGAGAGTAACATCTAAGGAAATGTAAGAGCTCAGATTCTGCCCAGTCAGACACAATAAAATACTGTGGGAAGGTAGTTATATGCTTTAAACTTTCACTGTGTTGGTGTAATTGGCATCAAATTTATTAACATACTTTTTGGCATCGGTGCCATGTATATTCTGATCATGAAGTAGGACTCAAACAAGTTTTACTTAATGTGCCTGCTGCAGTGGGTTTTGTAGATAAAAGATTTTTTTTTTAAAAAAATTTAGGGAAATGGGAAACATTGCTTAGGTATAAAATAAAGAATATGTCTCATAATTAAGCTGTGATACCATTATGGCAACAATCCCCATACCCGTAGGATGAAAAGCTAGTGTGTGTATTGTTGCAGCAGTGTCAGCCACTAAACGGCCGTTCGGACGCACTGCAGAACGCAACTCCAGGAACATCTGGTGCAGGCTGGCTGCCAGCTATGTTAGTCCAGATGGTCTGTTTAGCAGGGTAATTATTTCACCACCAAATCCTCATGTCCCAGACCGCTGGGTCCTGTTTCACTGTTTTAAATTTGCTCCCTGCCTTCGTTAGAAACTTCCATTGACACATAACATGTCCATGAAAACTTGGACAACACAATTTCTCTGCCTCCCTGGGAGATACAGAAGAGCTTTTCGGCATAAGACAGATGTAGTATTTATCCTTGGAGGTTTGTAAAAATACATAAATGACTCCACAATGGCACTTGTGTTTTTATTGACTCAAGTGGCAGAAACATCTTCACTTGTTTAATGAGAGGAGCCTCTTTAAGGTTTGGGCTATCCATCAGCTTTCCACTTTTTGTTTCATAATTGTGTCATTGATATTATTGTGATTTTGTGAGTATCGGTGGTGCTTTTATTTTAAAATATGTTAATTCTCCACCTTCTTATATAGCTGGATATTGTCATAGAGTTATTTTTGCTAAGCACTTTGCTGAAGGGTACCACAGCAAGGCCCCGACAAGTTACTGTTCCCGACTCTGCGCTACCTGTTATCCCTTCTCGGGTGACTTTTTGTTTATAGTCGTTTGTTCAAGAACAAAGTATGAATCAAGTTGCCCATCTGAAATACTATCAGAGTACAGCAGGTTTGCTCTAGTAATATCATCATCACATTAAAGAGACGACTAGTTTAAGATGTGTTAATACCCTGGTCAGGACAGAACATTCAATCACATTTTATGATCAAATCACATCTGTGACGAAAAGCAAATGAAGTTAAATTAAAATGCCATAGATGTTGACAGCACTGGATGCCACGGAAACGACTTTTGCAAACTCATGATTCCAACCGAATGTGAGAAGATATTTCTGTTCGGATGCTCTCTGAGATGCTCTGCGCTGTACTTTGAAGAGCAAGCAGCAAAGCATGTGTCCTTTCACATGTGCCATGAATGTGAGCTGCCAAATATGCATTCTGCATGTGAAAAGAGAGCCTCGTTCAATGTTACCAGTGTCTCATTACCTGATGGGGACCCTGAGCATGATGTAAGGTGTCTGTTCGCTTTATGTTCCCCAGGGTTCGTTCCTCTTACTGTTCAGTTGTACGGTCGCTGTCTCCGTTTAATTAGTCATACGGTACAGCAAAAAAGAATAATGACTGATATTAAAAGTAAATATAAACCAAAAGTACACATGACTGCATGTCTTTTTTGCCTATCTTTAACCATTAATCATATGTGTAACCATATGAATTGTAATATTCTGGATTCATCACAACAAGGTATAGTCTATTCTCAAGGGGACTATCAAGTGCAAGCCAGGTAAAGAAGTATTTATGAAATTATTTAATAAACTACAGTATATGCATATTTTTACTGCGGTAATGAACTAGAAATAATGAAGCATTAGGAAACTTAAAGATTAACACCCCCTCTAAAAGAGAAATAATGATTCTTCCAGCAGAAATATATTTGAAAGATCAGTGATCAATGTAGCAGAAATAGCTCTTATTACCCATTGTTATTGAAAACATTGTATTTTACATTACATGACATACAGTACATGGGTATGCAGCCAACTTCTACCGAGTAATTTATATCATTGTTAAATCAACTGTTCAAAAAGCATCTTGGCAACACCCTTCACGTTAAGAGCAAGGTTGTGTGGACCTGAATGAAATGTGACAACTCCTCAAGGAACTTGCTCTCCACCAGTGGATTATCCACGTCAATTAAGCACCTGTCATTCAAAGTGGTAGACACCACCGAGTGACTGAGAGGAACATAGCCAGACATGAATTGTAGGGAAGACATTTGATTGGCACTGCTATGGTTGACACACTTTGCATTGTTTCAAAACATCTGTGCAGGAGTTGGAACATATTTTTAAACTGCTTAGTCCTTGTAGAACTGTGTAATACTGAACAGTGGCATTGCATTTTATTGCCCCTCTCTAAAGTGGGGTGCAGTGGCATGGCATGGTGGGTTTGGCTGGTGCCTGCTGTGTGGCAGTTCTGGGGTTCAAGTCCTGCTTAGGGAGCCTTGCGAGTGACTGGTGTCCTGTTCTAGGTGTGTCCCCTGTGTTGTTGGGTTAGTCTCCGGCTTGCCGAGACCCTACTCGGGACAAGCAGTCGTTGACAGCGTGTGTTTATCACTATCAACAACCCCTTCACCAGTGCAGAGCTGTGGTGGTTGAAAGCCTGCCCCACAAACACAGGATGTGAGGCTGGGTACTCTCTGGATGAGATGCCAGACCATCACAGGGAAACCATGCACAACACAATAACAATTCACCTGAAACACATGTCTTTAGACTCTGGGGTGAAATCAGTGTAAACATGCAAAGTGAACACAGACCGAGCTGCATTTGAACCCATGTCCAAGTCCAAATCCAAAAACCAGGAGCGATTAGGCACAGCACTTATTTGTCATGCTACTCCACTGTCTGCTGTTCTGGATGTCAACAGTTCAGTTGATTTCCATTCCTTTCGATAAGACGCTGATATTGTAAGTGGTTTGTCACATATAAGTAGGACCAGACTTTTATTGAAGAGGATGTATGTCAAACCCAATGCTCCCCAATGCATTACAAGCAAATAAATATTTATGTATTAACAACATTGTGAAAAATACATGACTAACCTGCAGATTTCAGCATCATAGAACTTCCTCTTGGAATTAAATCCTACATCTTGATCAATTGTATCTTGTCAGAGAAGAGTGATGCTCTCCCCACCCTCCCTTTCTGCTGATCCTCCACCCTCACCCCCACCCACTTTCTATGGCCATAGCATCCAATCTATGAGACACAGGAGGGAGGAATAGGGGAAGACAGCACTGTGAAGGCTGCATAGACCACCAGCACTGGGAAGTGTACCCCCATAATTCAAACTGACTACTGCCTCTGCCCCTATGTAAATCTAAATCAGTTGGAGCATCTGCTGCAGGTTTGGGAAGCAGCACTACTGTAGGGACAAAAGTATCTGTCAAGGCAAATGTCATCATTCACTTGGTATGTTTCACTTAAAGGTGTATCTATGTCCCTGTGTTTGAGGCATACAGTTAAATACACATACATACAGTAAAAATGCATTACAAAGAAACACTTTTTATGTTCTTACAAGTAAGCAGACGCAGTTTTTTTTTTTTTTTTTTCTTCTCTGGGAAACAGCAATACCTGTGGATCATGAATACCCCTATGTCCCGCTTTGAAGTGTCTGCCATCTGCTTTGGGGACCTCTCATTGCAGAATGCTGCAGTAGCAGGATAAGCACACCATTTACCTGTCAATACATTCCTGTTAGCCTCTCAAATCCATACATCAGTGGCCCACAGGCCTGCAGTTTGCTTATCTCTCCTCCAGCCCCAGCGTTTGATTTATCTAACGCCCAGGTTAATGAGACACGGAGCCCAGGGTGGCTCCAAGGGTAATGCACTCTTGTATAAAAATGCTTAGGAAGGATCAAGTGATAATCTATAGTGGACTAAAAGGCCCAAGTCTTCAAGAAATGTTGTACTTCTTAATCCCCCAACTAAGTCGCTAATAGTCTCAAGTCACTGTACTTCTACCCAAGTTCTGAACAGAAGTGCCATGGAAGCCCAAACATGAATAATACATATTGCACATCATATACTGTATAAGACATTTATGTTAGATGAACATCTTCCAGAATCTCCCAGAAATAGCAATTTCAGTCATTTTGCCTCTTCTTTTTTATTTTTATGGTCTTGAATATGAGGTGATGTGAAAAGCAAACCATATGAACGCCACATCTCATACTCACATATATGTGTGTGATATAATTCCTGTTAACGAGAACTAAAACAATTAAGTTAGAGGGTAAAAGTAACAGATATAAATTGCACACCCCTGATTTTTTCAGTTGCTTTACCTTTCTGCATGAAAGTCCATCTTGTCCATTAACCCTTTCTTTTAAAAATCAGTTCAATTGGTCCTGTAGGGATAATTTTTAATTCACCTGTGGAATACTACGTGTACAATATTGACATCCCATATGAGTCCTGAACAGGAAATGTTGTCCTTAACTGCTCTCTGACTTAGATTGTTATGGACCTATTTGTTGACTGCATTCATGGTAGCAATGGGTATTGAGATGTGAACAATAATACTGACAGATCTCATTTAGCCACCAGGAAACCCTTTGTTTAGTGGGCGGTTTGGAGAAATTAGCTATTGATTGCCGTACATCAGTAACAACTAGATCAAAATCTTCACGTTGAGAATACTTAAGGAAGCTTATTTTGAATACACATGTCAACGTATTGTAACCGATGTACCAAACCTGAATCATGAGAACAAGTCAGATGTAATTACCCTGATGCAACTTCCACTTGTTTTATCTTTCTCTGCTTCACAAAGTAGTGCACTTTTATAAGGATTTTTCCCAAAAGGTATATGGGGGAAATTGTATGTGCAGGAAGAAACTTATAAATCAAATTGAATTTCACTTGCTTGCAAAAACGAATTTTTTAAAGGCAGGAAAGGGTGTATTCCACCATAATTCCCAGCTGTATGGTAGATTCTGTAGTATCTGCTAATTTTGAACCAACTGATCACTTAATGGTACATTAAATAATCACTATTATTGTCAGATAATCAGCATAATCTTAAATATGACTAGGGACTTGAAGACATATGTGTGTAAATGGAAAGGTGCCTACAGCTGTGCATTATATGTTTTTTCTCTGTATTGCTGCAGAATTGTAGTTTATAGATAGGGCTTATGATCTTAGGACCCATATCATGACTTTTGATTACTTATAATGATACATGAGCAGAGAGATTTTTGAAGGAAATTCCACTGCTGTCAGAAGGCTATTGCATTTTCATTACTGGTACATTTGTGGGATTTGTAAAATACCCCAAAGGAAAATGCCCCTGTGTTAAATATGTAACTGAGAGATGGTCATGGATAATACCTTTTTTCCAAGATTTAAACAATGTCCCTGTATCATGCCCCAATTCAGACCCTGCCTGAAGGTTTGCTGTATGATGGACAGGATGCAGATGTGATCACCAGCTGGTCGCCTCTCATTCACCAACCCCAGCATTAGCATGCAGTGTCACTGCTCCATTTCTGAAAAACAGACACTCTGAAAACAACTTTCCAAAGAAACGAGTGTCTTAGTAGCCTAACTTGGTTTGCCCTGTGTGTTTCTGGGCATTTTTTAAACATGGATGAACACTGTAATTGTAAAGTACTACAACAGTAGTAGTACTAAAGAACATCAAAATATTTTAATGAGAATAATGACATCAGGATGGTGCTGCTTTCTCACAGCTCTTGGCCTACATGGCTTGGAATATGGTTTCAGCTTGTGTGGGGTTTCCTCCCACAGTCCAAAGACATGTGTTTCATTAGAACTGGTGACTCTAGGGTACCCGCAGTGTGTGTGTCATTGTCCTGCAATGGATTGGTATCCCAGCCAGGGTGTACACTGCCTTACATCCTAATCATCTGTTATCAGTGGCTGCTGAAAATGAATCACTCAACATTTATATTTACATTGACATGTAGTCATTTAGGGGGGCTCAGTGGGTTTGACCGGTTCCTGCTCTCCAGTGGGTCTGGGGTTTGAGTCCCGCTTGGGGTTCCTTGTGACAGACTGGCATCCCATCCTGAGTGTGTGTCCCCCCCTCCAGCCTTGCGCCCTGTGCTGCCGGGTTAGGCTCCGGCTTCCTGCGACCCTGCCTGGGACAAGCAGTTTCTGATGGTGTGTGTGTGTGTGTGTGTGTGTGTGTGTGATGTATTAATTTACACAGTGGGTTCAGCCAGTGCCCACTGTCTGGCAGGTCCAGGGTTCGAGTCCTGCTTGGGGTGCATGGGTGTGTCCCCTCCCCCTTCGGTTTTGCGCCCTCTGTTGCCAGGTTAGTCTCCGGTTTGCCATGACCTGCTCGGGACAAGCGGTTGTTGACAATGGTTGGTTGGTTGGATTCATTTACCAGACCTTTTTCTCCAAAGCAATGTACATCCCATAGATAAACGCTGGCCTCTGTCATGTTCATTTGGCCATTTTATTGTGTCCCACCACCCTTTTTGTATATACACATTTTAAAAAGTGTACATTGTCAGTGATATTTCATCTTTAAGACTGGTAGGGTGACAACCAATGCAGAGAGAAAGGTCTGGCACTTTCAGGAGCGAAAAAACAACACATATTAAAGTCTGTCTGTTGAAAACTGTTGTACTGCACCTCCGTCAATTTACTTCAAAATTCTTGTTTGTGACACCGACGTTGAGGTTGAGGATCAAAGCATCCTGCAATTCCAGGAACACAAAGCTTTCCGATAGCTAAGAGTGACACTACAGGACACAAATCCAGCTCAGACAGAACATGACTACAGATTATTTGAATCAAAGACAAATAAAAAGCTCTGAGTGAGACACAGCGGGAAGAGCAAAGATAAAATATAGCTTGAAAAACAAAGTGCTTCCCGTCAGATCACGCCTCATAATTTGGGTAGCCTAAAAAATGATTTTGAAACGCCTCATTTAAGGTCCTGAAAGAAAAAAACAGGCTGTTTCTGGGTGATGCATGCTGGTGTGAGATGACCCATCCATTGCTCCACATATAGTCCCAATTACTGGTTGTTTGCAGGGTTCCGCTCCACAACACTATCAAGCAGCAACAACATCAGAACAACTGAGAGCCAAAACTGCATGAAAACATGCATTTTTCAAAATTATACATAAAATTTACTTATTCAAAATAAGATAAAGTTTGAAAAGGTAGTGAATTTTCACTCACTTCTTCAAAATAAAATGGTAAGCAGGCTCTTCAAAATTCAAAAACTCATCTCAAAAATGTAATTTTCATTTCTGTTTCATTTAGTTCGCTATTAAAAAAATTTGTTAATTTCTTGAACATTAATTTGCTACCCTGGATACATGTAAGGACTGTTCTAAGACTACATGACGTCACATAACAACAGCTAAAAGCTTCATCTTGTTTTTATTGTTACTTTTTAACCCAAATAGCAACAATCATTTCATTGAGTATAATGAGTTCTGGGTGAGTTACATGAATAATTCATATTCACAAAAGAAAATTTTTTCAATACAGTTTTTGCTATTCTATAACAGGGCCAAAGATGCCTGCGTTTAATATCTGGTTTTCATTGCACCCATCATGCTCCACAGTAATAGATGCTTTCTAAAGTTTCACCTTATATTTATTTGCGGTCATCAAACCTGACAAATTAATTGCATACGTATTAATTGTATTTGAACTTTGAGATGCTTTCAAAGGATATCATTCTGTGTCTAAATCTGATTACTGCATATAATGACACTCCCTGAGGCTGAGGGGGGTGGTATAACAGCTTCTGTGTGAATTATATAAGTGGTAGAGAATATACTGAGTTATATAAGTGGAAGAAAATACAGGGGGCAATGTTACCCACCACCCAGAACTGTGACATTATACTGCAGGTCATAAAAACTGAGCTATCAGGTTATAACAAATTTTTACTTGTTTTGCAACCAGACTTTTACAGCATTTTCCTGAACCTCTAAAAAAACAGACAGAGTCTTTGTGCACTGTAATATTACCATTAGGGAAGCCAATTCTCCCAGGTAACTTACAGTTGGGTTAATGATCCATCTGAAGTTCCCTGTATTTTGGCTTCGAGTTGTTCTGATGTTTTTAATAATGCCAGTGATTCTAGGCATCATTTCTCAGTATTATATGAATATCATCATAAACACCACACATAAATGTCACGGAGCAAGTTGGTAACCTTTCAGTTCCTTCCGGTACTGGGGTTGTGGCAAACACTGTGTTGTGTTACTCTGAGATGAACGTCACTTTGGTGAAAAGCGTCTGCTAAACGAATAAACGTAAATGTAACCCAGCGAGGATATTCAGAGTAGGGGTTAAAATGGCAATGTGGGAATGTGCGAGTTACAAAATTACTGTTAATAATTCAGCGAGGGTGTCGTTTTCAAATAAAAAATGTGAAACAAGAAAGAACAGCAAAAGAAGAGACCTGTTCAGCGCGTGTGAGTTCTGCTCGTGACATTCATTAGAGATAATTGGACGGAGAGCTCCTGACACAAGTGGCACAGGACTTGCGCTGAAGCTTTAGGCTAGTAAATGCCAAGCAAGTTGTTCTACTCATAGGATTATTATTATTAAACGATTCTGAGCCCTTAGAACTCAGATACTCAACACGTTTGGGTTTGCTACAGTTTATTAGTACTGTTATCATGTTATTTTTTATTTATTTATTTTTTTTATGGAATACCTTTGTCTTTCTACTGTCTGTTTGAAACCTGTTTTGCTTTTTTTTTTTTTTTTTTAACAGGGTAAGTCGGCTTTTATACTGGTGATGCAGCTGCTCTTTATTTAGTTTTTTACATCACTGCCGCATGCTGTAATGCAAGGGTATTTCATTTCTGTTTTTGTCCCACTGAAGGGAATAGTTGGCCCTCTTTGGTTACCTGGCAGCTGAAGGGAGAGATCTGTTTCCTTCAAGGAGTTAATTGATTATGGTGAGTCCTCTCCCCTAATGCTGGGTCAACGCCCCCACCCCCTTTATTGATTATACGATAGTCTGCACTGAAGTCCTTAACCTTTGTTGGAGACACTTATTGCAGGGTTGCCAAACTCATCTTTCTTAAAGGGAAAAAATAAGCAGCTTAAATTGAATTATGAAGTATATTTGGTGTTGATCAATGTGGTAAATAGTTCATATTTAACCGTTGACCAAGAAGATTCAAATATGACAATTAAATAAAAATTAGGAAAATTCAAACCTAACATATTCTATCAGACAAAGATACAATTAATGTGCTTCTATTAATCAAAACACAAAAAGATTTGGAATAAAAAATCTATTCATTCCTGACCATTTAATTTATTCATTTAGCTGACATGTTTCTTACAATGTTACTCTACCTACAGTATGTACCCATTTATATAGCTGGGTCATTTTACTGGACCAATTTAGGGTAAGTACCTTGCTCAAGGGTACTACAACCAGAAGTGGGGATCGAACCTTCAAAGGCAGCAGCTTTGCTAGCATCTATCTATCTATCTATCTATCTATCTATCTAATGCTGTGACAGTTAACGGTTGTCACTGAGACAAAAAAGCCTCTATGGACCTGGTGCCAGTGAGATAAAAACCAGGCGAGTCAAGCAAAGAGCTTGTGTACACTAACCTGTTTGTATTGAATGGTAACTATAAATAATTGAACACACTGTCTGCAAGCTATTATTACAAAATGGGGGATTGCATCTGGGCGCATGCTTCCAGCTTGTAAGTCAATAGATGCACTTCTAAAGGTGGGCAAACCACAATGCAAAGCAGGCAAACCATGTGTGCGACAGTATGAATAGCACAGTTTAAAGTGCTCTTGAATGCACACCGAACGGGAATATGTGCAACACGTGAAATAGTTTGGTTTGTCGCTTTAATTTAAGGGGGAAAGTGTTCCTCGAGATTTTTCTTTCTCCCTTTAAGGTCAGAGTGTGAGATTGAGGGCATTTCCAAAGCTGTTCTGTTTGTTTCTGAGGGCATCTCTTGTCAATAAGGTGTAATAGTGTCTGTATGGTTTGCAGGGCTAATAGTATTTTGATGATGTTATTTTCAGTGACCTGGGAACAATCCACCTGTGTCCAGTGTACATTTCCAAAATGCCACTTGTACAATTGTTGTTTGACCGAATCATCCGGCCTCCTGTTTTCTTTTACTTTTCTCTCCACAGTTGGGCTCTGCACTGTAACAGTACACTTGAACACTTTATTACAGCACCAACCAGGTTTCAAAACACTTTAAATGCAATAGCCATTTACAGCAATGGTTTCTTTTCGCACTTGGTTTGTTTAAATGGCTCTTATTATTTTACCAATAAGTACATTCTTCTCTCTGTTTTTTTTTTTTTTTTCAGTTCAGTTCAATTCAGTTTTTATAGATGGCTCTTCACACCAGAGTGCCTGAGTGCTGAACAGAGTTGTAGTGCTAAACAAGGTTGCTGAGAACCTTACATCTATTGTGTATGACAGTGGAACACGGCTTACCTGGTTATGGGAAGGTAATGTTATTGGCTTGGATTTCTGTGTTATTAGGGTAAGACATACTTATGTGACATACTTTCTCAGGAGTGGGTTGTATAGAAAACCACACTGTACTTTTCTCAAGAAGGTCCTACATCAGTAGCTGGGAGCTTGGGCCCTACTAGTGGAGTAAAGGGCTGATCTGGCTAACTTGAGAGTCAAATCGTTTTTCTTTACCGCTCTAATACCTTCTCAATGTTGGGAATCCCAGATGTTTCATACAAATACTACTACAGAACATCACTTCAATGAACGTACCATGTTTTTACTGGTCTGTCCAGAAAGACAGCTGTTTTGGGTTTGGGGGTAGACACCCCAGTGGTTAAATTCAAAACCACATGACTCTATACAACTGCAGTGTTTCAGAGCAGATACCTTGATTATAGACAGTTCCATTCTGTGTTTTTATGAGTTTTCTAGTTCAGTGTATCAGCCTATAGCAAGAGTTCTTCCCCTTTCTAGACCGCAGACAGACCTCTTTAAGAATCCAGTAAAAGCTAAGGACTCCTCTTAGCAATACTTTCCATCAATAAATTTGGGGAAAATTCACACACATAATGTGTGCGACTGCTTGCCCCGAACCGGAGCCTAACCCAGCATCACAGGGCATAGGGCTGGGACACCAGTACTTTGCAAGGCACCCCAAGCAGGACTCGAACCCTGGACCCACCAGAGTTCAAACACAGGCCAAACATGCTGCACCACCACACCTTTAGGGAAAGTACTGCAAACAATTTATTGTACAAAAATGGGAAAACCTTCTTACAGAAATCGATATATTAATGTTTTCATTTTGTTTTTAACCTTTATTCAGTTGTTATTTTAAAGCAAGTCCTAAAAGCAAGACTTAGCCTCATCCCCTGACCCTCTAGAGGTCCATGGATCCCAGCTGAATGACTCTTAGCTTACAGACATCTCTAAATATGTAAAATGTTGCAGAGTTTTGCCACTAACACCTACAGTGTATAAGTTATTATACAGTAGTTTTAGAAGAACTGAATTAAGTGTCAAAAAGATCCATTTAGTATCAAAGTGAATCAGATATGAACTTGTTACTGGAGGGTTAATATACCAGAAATGCTTCAATTTCTATTATCTTAATGACCACAAAAATTAAACTTAATTTTAACAGTAATTGTGTCGTTCAACATCATAATATAATTACCATTAAAGAAGGAACTGAAAAAATTATACCTGATTGGTTTTCTTGATAACGGTACTATTCTGAAGGTGATTTACCATTTTATATTTTCACAAAAAATTCTGTGCTGAAAACACGTAGCTCTGTTGAAATATTGTTATTATTTTTTTCGCTTTAATTTGTATCTTGTGTTTATTTGGCCAAACATCAGAGTTCCGTCAGATTCAAAGAAATGAAAATCACAAAAAATACTATAATCGGCACTGCGGAGTGGTGTCGGATTCTTAATTTTTTTGTATAATACTCTCTTTTATTCCACACGATTAGCACCCATGGTGAAGCAACAGTAATCATTAACCACTTACCACAGAGTTTAAGCGTCAGTTAAACGGAATGACACTTCACAGAGCTGCTGGACAGATGTGTTGGTTCAGTCTCTGCGACTTGACTGGTTTCTGAATTAATAAGGCAGAGTCCCGCTACGTGGTTTATGGTCCACATTGGTACTGTTAGGCAAATGGTGCCTTGCATTATTGAGAAGTCTGGGTGTTAAAATCGAAGGAAGACAACTGCTTCATTGTTCCTACCAAATATGTAGGGATTACTCTGCTGAGGGTCAGTATTACCCTGGGGTATTGAACACGAAACACTTTCTTAGCGTTTAATTCAGACATACTAGATCTTACTGAAAAGTTGTCTTTCAGTAAATAAATAAATCAATATGTACAAATTTGCTTTGTGGTGCAACTTTCTTCCTGCTGACTGCCTGTCTTAGCAGGGTAAGCATCTAGAGTATCTTCAGTTGAGCAATTAACTATGTTGATCCTGAATAAATTATGCCAGAATATAAAATACAAATACATACACACACACACACACTTTCTGAACCGCTTGTCCCATACGGGGTCGCGGGAAGCCGGAGCCTAACCCGGAAACTCAGGGCATAAGCCTGGAGGGGGAGGGGACACACCCAGGACGGGACGCCAGTCCGTTGCAAGGCACCCCAAGCAGGACTTGAACCCCAGACCCACCGGAAAGCAGGACCCAGGCCAACCCACTGCACCACTGTGCCACCGCACGCCCCCAAAATACAAATAACAATAATAATAATAATTTGTACAGTTGAAGAGAAAATACCATTGAAGATGTACTACTTTACTTTAACGTTAGTTTTTCAGGATGAATGTCAATTGTTCTCCTAGTTATCTGACACTGGAAAAAGGTGTGTGTGTGTGTGTGTGTGTGTGTGTGTGTAATACTACTGCATGCTTACAAGCAGGAACACATGACACATTTATAGCAAATGTGATGTTTTTGTTACACTTTTTCTTGTTATGCAAGTATCTGCATTGTACATAGGCATAGTAGTGTAGTCAAAATATTAAAAGAATTGAATATATAAGAGCGGTGGCGCAGTGGGTTGGACCGGGTCCTGCTCTTCAGTGGGTCTGCGGTTCGAGTCCCGCTTGGGGTGCCTTGCGACGGACTGGCGTCCCGTCCTGGGTGTGTCCCCTCCCCCTCCGGCCTTACGCCCTGTGTTACCGGGTAGGCTCCGGTTCCCTGTGACCCCGTATGGGACGAGCGGTTCTGAAAATGTGTGTGTGTGTGAATATATAAGAATATCTAAAGAATTGATAATACTATGTGTGTTGTCTTTTCCAGAATTTTGAATTATGCAAAGAATTACGCATAGCTTTTTATTTTAATAAATTGTTGCTTTCTTGAGAAAACAATTACAATTCTGGACCCCCACTGCAAATTTCACTCGTGTACTATGTATAACTAAGAAGAACTGGAATACCTGCGATGCATTAATTTGTGTTCATCCTCATTATTTATTAATTTTGCATTTGAAACACCAAAGTAGTTTCATTACTAGGAAATGCCCTTCTTGATTTAAAAGTTTTCCAAATGCCTTTCACATCCAGTTTAGAAAGCAATCAGACGTGCATTATTTATGATTTTTCATTACGTCTAAAGTGCACTACACGAGTTCTGTGATTCATTCCTAATAAGGTAAGGTAAAATAATCATAATCTTAATCATGTTTTGCATGAAATGACGCACTTGTCAGAATCCGTTCTCATTACACACTGTAACAGATGCCCATGATATATTTGACGTGTCCCTTTTTCAGTCTCATTGAAAGCTTCAAAAATGGAAAGCTGCAGATCCTTGAAATTCACAAAATCATTGACTAGAAAAATTATGGTGGACGTGGTGGTGTAGTTGGTTTGGTCAGGGCCTGCTCTCCAGTGGCCCTCGGGTTCGAGTCTTGCTTGGGGTGCCTTGTGACGGACTGGCGTCCCGTCCTGGGTGTGTCCCCTCTAGCCTTATGCCCTGTGTTGGTGGGTTAGGCTCCGGCTTGCTTCGACCCTGCTTGGGACAAGTGGTTTCAGACAATGTGTGTGTGTATAGAAATTATTAGATGACACGGTAACATTATCAGAAGAGATACACATACAGTCTATGTGCATTTGTAACAGTCCTTTATTCAGTTTAGCATCTATTTACTGGTCTGTTGTAAAAATAACATCTCTGTAAACATCTGCTCTGGAACCCTTGACCAATGTACTTACCCTGAACTGATACAGTGAGACTAACTCTGCTGTATGAATGGATGAATTAAGCACATCATCCAATTTGCAAGTCACTTTGGACTAAAATGTACAAAGGCTGAGAAACTCTTTTTTTTTCTTTTTTTTTCCTAATTCTGGCAATCCTGCTGACAATCTTGCTGAATTTTATGAGATATGTATTCACTTTATAGAAACATCAAGCACCTAATACCCAGCTAAAGAAAAGGTGGATACTGCAAACTGAATGTTTCTTTTCAAATTATCATAATTTGATACATACAATGTAATCAAATGCAATAAGGTGAACGTGCATTTCTGCTGTCTTCATGGGTTATTCTAGTTTTAATTGAATTTGGATTCAACTCAGAGTTAAGGCAGAGTACAAATGAATTTCCTTCTGACTGCTGTACACCTGATGCTCAAATGCAGAAATTGAACATGTGCCTTGATTCATTGAACACAGTACATTGCTGTGCTGTACTGTACTCTGCTGTACATACAGGGGCCCCTGTTGGGCGGGAAAGGAAACTGCAAGGGAATAGAAAGACAAACTGGATGATAATACAGTATTTGTGACCAACACATTATGGTCACTAAATTAATATGCAGTTAAACATGTCCCTATGTAAAATATACTGTTTTAAGAAAAAACAGCTTTAAACTCTCAAATGTAGAAATTATTTTACTATCAATTTTATTACATTACGGACAGTTTTCTTTTGATTTGGAAATTTGCTGTTTATCTTGAGAATAAGGTTTACAAAAAACAGTGGACATTGTGAAACAAGACTTCTTTGCAGCTATTATAGATATATACCATTTTATAACTGTAATTAAAGCAAATTAAGACTGAGGTTTTTGAATATTATACAGTATCTGTACTTAATTCTTTTAGGAAATTATCCTACATTGATCATATTTATCATGCTATTTTTTCAGGCCAGCTGGTTTTAGGGAATAGAGGTGCTGACTTTGGACCCAAGGGGTCTCTGGATTGAATCCCACCTCCAGCTGTAGCACGCTTGATCAAGGAGTACAGCTCCAGTAAAATTACCCAGCTGTATAGAGGGGTAAATAACTGTAAGCACCTTAACACTGTAAGTCACTTTGGAGAAAAGTGTCAGTTAAACAAGTAAATGTAAGTTAATGTAGGCCAAAGCGCCACACCTTAAAATCGGACTTTAAAAGCATGTGTCACATTTTAGGAGTAAATAAATGTGTGAAACATGACTTCATTACATTTCAGTACACTAAAAACTCCATTTTCCCCTGTTTTCATTTAAGCAAGCATCTGGGTAGACTAATTATACATTAGGGGACATCCATCAAATTCAAGAGGATAATTGCAAAATAAAGGCGATCACATGTCCCATCCAGTCTCCAGTAAATGTTTTACAAGAGGCGCTTCATTTTCCTCAGCTTGTGTCTAATTACAAAGGTTCACAGAAGCCCTTAGAAGAGTTGTAGTCACCAGGCTCGTCCCAGTTGTCCCCAGAGGACCTAAGCTAACAATTTACCCTCAACAGTAATAAGATGAAGAAGACCACCTCCTTGGTCATTTCAGTGCACAAGATGAGGCACCAGCACATTACGGTGACACATTAACTTGGGGCGCGTCTGGAGTATTAAGGTATATTTGTTTACCTGTCTCATCCACTGTGTCATCCAGGTCATACGTGCATATATTATTGTCTTAGGTGAAATTGGTTATTATTTATATCACACTTCTTTTATTTATATTTCATTATTTATATCAGGTTGCACTCATTTACAGTATGTACTTTTTTACATTGAGTAAAAAATAAAATAAATCTTTATAGGTAGTACGTTAATTACATGTTTATCTTTATGAATTGCGTGACGTTATTACTGTTATAGTGAACAGACTGGTCTCTTACAAACAGCATTTGCGAGACAATTAGAGGTTACTCGTTTTCATTATTTTATCCTTTCTCATCTGCTTTACATCACATTCAGTGTTTGGAAATTTACACTATTATGATGAAAAGTAACTTGTAATACAGTTTATATGGCTAAGTCATGTTTTGATTCAAACGACATCACTGAATCTAAGAAATATATTATAGTTCACAAATGCAAGACTGCTGACCAAGACAGACGTGTTGACATCTACAAAAGAGCTTCTGCTTTAAAACATAATGAAAAACTCTTCTACCTGGTGCAAACAGATAACCAGCTAACAAACTGTACACAGGCCAGGATGGACAAAAAGTGCTGAGCTGAAACATTAAAGTTTTGCTGGTGGAGAAAACCAAGTCATGAGGACCTCCTATCATGACAAAGTTGGGTAATTAGAAAGGAGTCCGATTTTTAATGGAGAATATTCAAACCATGATAAATGACTTTAATAAAGGTGCTTGTAACCCTTTAACAGAGACAAATTCCCCCGACAAAGTCTCCCATCTCCCTGCCTGGAAGATAAAACTGCCCTGGCAACTCTTTCTTACCCCTCTTCATCTTACCTGCTCCACACTGGAGGTACAGAACTACGATGAATGGAACACCATTGCTTTTGTTCTGGCTTCAAAACCAACACATTTTGGCACTTTTTAAACCGTGTGTTATGCCACTGATGTTAATTGTTTCAATTCATATAGCAACAAATTTACTGAAAATAATCTTATTGGATTTTATACGTTTTTGTACAAGATAACCAGATACAGAACAGTTTAATAAACAGAATATTACTATATATTTGATAAATATCATGCACAGTAATTTGGCCTCATGTGAAAATGAAAAAAAAGAACAAGCACATCAAAATACAGAATTTATCATCTTAAAATGTATCATTAACGTGACATAGCATGATCATGAATTCACAACTACGCTTCTGACAGGTCTTTTTTCATAAACATTGTCAAAAGGGATTAGGTACTGCTTTAAACATACATTTATGCTCAGGCATATTGTTTTTGATTTAAGTTGCTCTGAGAAACTTTCCCTCAGATTTTCTTATGAGATCTTAATAAAAACGCAGGATCATAGGAGAGGGAGAAGGTGTCCGTGTTGGCATCAAATGATGAAATGTTCCTTTGTCTCAGTAACTGGATAATGTCACTTCAGCCACAAACCCATCTGAACCCTTGTCACTGTTTCATTTGTAAATGGAGTCATTCACCATGTTCATTTTGCACGCTTATCAGTAACAGAATCACAACAATCGTAAGTGTCCATGTTGGCGCGATAAAAACCATCATTGTCTATAGGCATTGAGTTCAAGCAAAGTTATCATCGTTGTATTGTTTTTTGCATTTTAACATTTGGAACCAAAAAAAAAGAAAGTTAACTGGGGTCTAACTTGTGGTTCTCTTCAGCAATTGGTCAGCGTAGTTACTTGGTCGTCCCACGCACGGAAGGTAAATCACGGAGGTTCTCAGTTCTGGCTCCGTTGTGGTGGAACAACCTCCCTCTCTTATTCAACTGTTGAATTTTTGTCCACATTTAAAAAGTGTCTTAAAACTTACCTCTTCTGGACTCACGATGCCCATGATCTCTTAAATTCATGTAACCTGTAAATGTTCATGCACCATAACTTTTAGATCCTGCCCAGATAAACCTTTACACAGCTACTCCTGTAATATACCTAAATGTCTGTGTATCTCAAAAAAAAAAAAAAAATAGTATGTGGGTGATCAGGAAACGTTGATATTCTGATAAAGTTTTATGCAGCTACTCATGTGATGAACATCAGTGCATCTCTCTTTCTCCTAATGTAATGTACAAATTGTATTTTCTATGAGATGTTCGTCCCTTTGGAGAAAAGCATCTGCTAAATGAGCAAATGTAAATGTAAGTGTTTTTTGAGACTTAATGAGTCTGAAGGCATCAGCACATACACTTTTTGTCTCAAGGCCACAGATATTATTTATTCGTTTAGCTCTTTCTTTTCTCTCATAATGGCTTACAGTGTTAAGTAACTACGTAGTTATTTTACCCATCTATCAGACGACTTAAATTTTTGCTCGAGGAATTCAAGGTAAGTACTTTACTGGAGTGCACCACAGGCGTAGGGAATCACACCCGTGTCTTTCAAGTCCAAGGCTGCAGCTCTATCCATGACAATTACTTGCAGGTTTTGAAATGCCTTAGAATAGTCATGCAAATCACACATTTTTCATAATTTGACGAAAATCATAAGGGTAATCAAATCATGGTAACACGTAGATAAATACAACTACAATTAGAAAACGGGACTCTTAGAAAGATTGCAATAAGTTATTACTGGTGGTTATGTGACTTCCAAATTAATTAGCTGTGTGGTGGTATTTGGTGAAATTTCTACTGTTCGAATTGTTATTAGTAAGAGACCATAGTAGTGTGGAGCTAAAGGGGTGCAATGAAGTATGTAAATGAGTAGAAACAATAACTTGAACTGTGTCCTTCTATATGGCTGTAATGTAAATTGTACACCTCGGTAAGTCCCAGAGCAATTTGTTGCCGCGCACAATATTTTAAGTGGTATTATGTAGCTTTTGCATCCTCTTGAGGTAGAGCTTGGGGGCTTTGAACAAACAGAATTTCTTAAAGCCCATTATTAGCAGTTCTCAGATAGTTTTAGTCCTGGAAATTGTAATAAGCGACACATGAGATTAATACAGATAATGTATTAAGAGTTTTTAGTAGCAGAAACCATTTTGGGGGGGGTGCCCTTATGTCATTCTGTTTATGAGGTATATAAAATTTTCTTATGAAATTTAGTTTTGGTTTAAAGTTTTCTGAAAGTCTGTTGACTACAAAACTGATCTCCCCATTAATCTTTATGTGCTCTGTAGCCATTGTATTATTTAGTAAGTGCAGACGTGTGGAAGTTGCTGCTCACACACTGCAGCTTAAGAGTACAAAGCAAAGTTACCATCCTTGAGTGTATAAAAATGATGCGATGGAGGTAGGGTACACCGTCGTGCTCCACAAGGTAACGGCAGCGCAACATTTCTCTGTCAATCAGACTGAGGTTTTTCCAGAAAAGGCCTTTAAAAAGAGAATTAAGGAGATGCAATGACCTGCAAGGTGAGGAATGGAGGCAATGGTGTTAAAGATTCAGAGCACAGTACCGTACAGGTGTGAAGGGTTCTCTCCATCAAAGTGACGGCCTTTCTGCCCCAGGTCCAAAGGTAGCTCAGCCCAGAGCAATGCCAGCAGTGACAGCTAACCGTGGCGGGTCAGCAGTGCCGCTGCCGAAACGACTGTTTTTCCGAACAAAGCCGGATCCAATTAAATACACATGAGCTGCCTAATTAGTCTTTCACCTTTTGCTGTTTTTGCGGGCGTGCTCGTCTTTCAGATTGACGTGACGGGCGTTCAGCCTCCAATTTTGCAGTTCTTGGGAATTATGAAGAGAAATGAAAACTGTAGCTAATTTTGGTGATGGGTACAACTCCAGGACTGCTGAAAAAGATGGTCATTCTTGTACATAAATACATTAAAATTTTACCTGGAATTTTGTCATTTTATGTAATACGGGAATTTTTAATGAAAGTAAAAATGATAGTGTAGCAAAGCAGATGCAGAAGCTGGGAGCTTTGTGGCTAGAGCTACTGCCTTTGTACCCAAAGGTCACAGGTTTGATTCCCTCTTCCTTCTATAATACCTTTGAGCAAGGTACTTACTCTAAATTGCTCCAGTAAAAATTACCCAGCTGTAAAAATGAAAAACTGATTGTAAGTACCTTAGCACTGTATGTTGCTTTGGAGAAAAGCAACAGCTAAAAGAATAAATATAATTCATGTCAGGGACATCCCCAAAACACCTTTCTTACTTATTAAGCAGTTTACTAGCTTTTAACTACACTGTTGAGTCTATTTATTGCCCTTAATCCCCCATATCTTTTTAAATTAAAGATGTACCTTTTATTTTTTATTGAAAATTTAGGAAGGAATGTTATTAATTTTGTGAAAAATTAACCAGTGCACAGAAGGAAGAAAAATGCAGATATACTGTATAAAGAAACAGAATGAATACATACATTCCTTAATGCTGTGATCTATGCAAGTCAGAAGTGTGAGCCAAATACAGTGCTGGAGCAGCACTTAGCAAACTTAATAAATAGTATGGTTTCCATGCTCAAATCATTCATGAATCTATGCGAAGGGAGCTGACTGCTTAGTCAACAAATGGAATAAGGGTTCAGTTCTCATCCATCAGTATGGATGTATGGGATGAAGTCAATGGACCAATTACCTTTTATCCTTGGGTTATAACTTATTTTTAACGCTATTAGTCAGCTGAATTTTCACCAGCAATTTTCAGCTATTTTACTTGTCTTCACTTGGTTTTTATGTATATTTAATTGTGATGCAACCATGTATAATTGTGAAAATGCATGTTTGTATTGCACACTTGTTAACAAACCTACATACTATGAGTTGTACAACAACTTGTCTGTTCTGGTCTCATTTTCACTGTCCAGACTGGGCTCATCCAGGGCATGTAACCCTTCTTAAAACTTTACTTTTTTCAAACCACGTGTAAGCAACTGGCAGGAAGAATTTCTTACCAACAATACCTTATTTGTTTATTTCATTGCAAATTTGCTCACTTATCTACTCATTAATTCATTCCTTCACTAAGGTCCCTGCTGTTTAAACATTAGTCTGAGTTTAAGCTCCACAGTCTGTAGAAGGGTCTAAATTACAAAGGTCTCATTAAGAATCTCAGCCTAATTTCAGATGCATTCAGCCTTCAGATTCATAGTTCTTTACAAAGAAAAACCCCTAGAGTGGGATATAAAAATATGTACTATTTTTACATATAGTAGAGTTTTTATTCATTGCAGTGGTATTTTGTCCCATTGTGCAGTCATTTTACTTGTACAATGGGTATTGTATTTTGTACGGTGGCTTATATTAGACACTTGCATGTGCTGTTTCAGGACAGAGAAAGGTTTTTGTCTCTCACTGGTGACAGTCAGAACATTTTCTGGCTAAATGTAGTATGTTGGCAACACACCCACGCATGTTCAATAATAAAACCAGCTCTGTACTTCCTATGTGTCACACTGACAATCTCCACTAATCATCGGTTAAGGTGAATCTAGTATCACAACTGAAATTCCTGATTCACTCCTGCTACTGACAGATATTGATTTAGCTGACACTTTTCTCCAAAGCAGCTTATAATAGTAAGCTACCTACACCTGGTATGGAGCTGCTTTTTTTTAAACTGGAGCAGTATAGCATACATCTCTCAAAGACACTACAATGGGATGTGAGATTCAAACCTACATCCTTTGGGTCCAAAGGCAGCAGATCTAACCCCTATTCTACCAGTTGCCCCCAAGAGTGTTGCTCTTCTTCTTCTTCTTCTTCTTCTTCTTCTTCTTCTTCTTCTTCTTATTATTATTATTATTATTATTATTATTATTATTATTATTATTATTATTATTGTTAGATCATTTTCTCAAAAGATAGTTACAGTGTTAAGGTAGTCAAAATGATTTGCCCATTTATTATGCAGGGTGATTTGTATTGGCACAATTCAGGGTAATCACCTGAATCAAGAGTACTGCAACAGGATGGGCATCAGACATTTGTTAGAAATGCAAGATACTGTAGCACTTCGAACACTGTAGTGTCCCTGGGCTTAGCAGAGTTAAAGTCATGCATGGTGATCTTGTGAATGCTTTTTCTTTATATTGTGAGCCAGGGAGTCTCATACTCCAAGCTTCCTGGGTCAACCTCTTTGATAATGACCTGGACAAGTGATTATTAGTAATGAATGGATAGGTGCATGAAAATATAACATTAAAAGACAAGCTAAAAAAGGTCATTTTTATTACAAATAAATTAAATGTCTTGTTGTTTTCATGGTTATGCAGAAAATATATTGTATTTTCTTTTATTTTGTTGCTAATTACTATTTTTTCCCACAGCCAATAATGGTAATTTGACCCGCTCAACCAAACTTTGCCCAAATTGGAAAGAACAAAAAGGCCTTGTTCCATGCTGTAAGGAATGAATGTATTTACATTTACATTTACATTTATTGGTTTAGCAGATGCTTTTGTCCAAAGAGACGTACATCTCAGCAAAAGTACAATTTATGCATTACATTACGAGAAAGAGACACAGCTGCAGACATGTGACTCAAGTAAACCTAGTTTGTTGCCTACCACTTGCTGCACCGAGGTTCATCGTTTGAGTAGGTGCATAAAACACAGGATAGACAAATCATGATATCCTCCCACCAAGGGTTTTGTTTGTTTTGTATTTGTTTCAACGATTTGCATTGAAGAAGATATGGTCAATGACTGTTTTCAGAAACAGTACCTACAGATCATGTAATTCATATATTTTTTAAAACGTTTACTATACTAAAATTGTATCCATTACTATGGGTAAGACTTTTAAGGATTTGACAGTATGATAGTGTGGTAGCTCACAGAAATTAGATATCCCAGTAAAACCGGACAGCAGCAGAGGGACCGACTGCCTTTCTCTTCGAAACGCTGAAAGGACGAGAGAAACTGCTCAGCAAAAGCAGGACGCTGATGTCTCAACAAAAATGCAGGCAGATTAATAGCAGGCATTCTGAAATTCTGGAGTGACCCCAGCCCCCTGTTGCAGATTTATGCTTTCAATATCATCCCTCAGTTACGTACAACCAGCACAAGGATCCACCACACCAGAGCTCCGTTAATGGTAATCAGTATGCTAATGAGTGCCAACAAGCCATTAGAGGAAGGAGCACTAAAAAGATATACGACCTTGAGTACAGAAAGCACTGATTCCACAAGGACCTACACTGTCCTCTTCATGCTACATGGATTATCTATTTTGGTTGCTGACAGACATGAACCAGATTAATCTGGCAACCAGAGGTCCAAACACACTCCCGCAAACACATACATGCTGAAAACACTTTGCATTTTGATTTCAGTTTCAATTTAGGTACGTTACTATAACACACGTATGAAGATACAATATATAATGGATAAATATCTTTTAAGAAAGACATTTCAGCAGTACAATCACAATTAATATGAGTGACAGGATGTAGATAGTTAGAACCAAGAAAGATGTTTTGAGTCTGCAAGAGTAATAGAATGAGCCACCAAAACAGCTCAAGTGCTTGTGGATTCTATGTTTTTTAGGATTTCTCTGACATTATATTGTAATGTGTGTTTTGCCCTGGATAAATAATATTTTACTGTGCCTTTACTTTTGCTTATTTCTCAGGTTGGCAATGAACATTGCAGCATGAACAGCAAGACAGATATTCAAATTGTTACTGAGACACTTATTAATGTCAATATGTTTTACTATCTTTCCAGGTGGAAACTGTCCAAACCAAGACTAGATGGGTCATCAGGATACCATGGAGAAAGACAGTGTTGGTGGGGCTCTCAGAGTGCTTGGTGTAAATGGTGTTTAATGTACCAACCAGCTTCAGTACGTCGCACAGGTCAGTCGGTCAGTGACAGATTATGAAGTCACATGATCATCTCTAATCATTCGCTATTTGTTCTCCTTGTATTTATAAATATATTTACATTTACATGTATTCATTTAGCTGACGCTTTTCTCCAAAGCGACCTACATCTTAGAGAAAACATAGTTTGTGCATTACATTAGGAGAAAGAGAGACATAGTAGCAGATGTGTGATTATTAAGTACAATTAATTTGTTTCTTTCCACTATATATAATTCAGTATATAATATATACACACACACACACACACACACACACACACACACTTTCAGAACCGCTTGTCCCATAGGGGGTCACGGGGAACCGGAGCCTAACCCGGCAACTCAGGGTGTAAGGCTGGAGGGGGAGGGGACACACCCAGGACGGGACGCCAGTCCGTCGCAAGGCACCCTAAGCGGGACTTGAACCCCAGACCCACCGGAGAGCAGGACTGTGGTCCAACCCACTGTGCCACCGCACCCCCCTATATAATATATATATATATATATATATATATATATATAGTGGAAAGAAACAAACTAAAATAAATATATTTGATCTAAAAGGTTAAATACAAAAATATGATTCTAGAAAGTCATATCAAATGACACATTGGCTTTATAGTCACGAACCATGGAAAGGTTTGTGAGAAAATGCTTGTAGGAAGTTTATTTTCAAGCGTGCATTGATTCTGGACACTACGGCACGTTTCACTGAGATAGTTGCTTGTACAGTGTATTAATAGTTTACTTGTATCTGTATTTCAGAACAGTTCTCAGCAGACCTGGGGTTGTCATTTATGAAGATCCACTCAGATAACAGAGCAGCCACTAATGCAATTCAGTGTCTGAGAAGCTTGTAGAAAGTTTATATTTGAAATGCCAAACTATAAAACATAAGGTACAAAGAGTTTGAAAAAACTATAGACTCTGCTAAAACATTCCACTTCATGATGATGTAATTTTGCCTTCAAGCGTAAAATGTAAAGTTTTTAAGACTGAATCATAAAAATAATTGCAAAGCACTTTACTTCTCATTAACACCCAGATGTGCCTTTTTTTTTTTCTTCCGAGTGGGTCAGAAAGAATTTTTAGTGGTACGAAGCAATCTAGCAATATGTTATAGAAGCAGCATAACGAATGACAGCACGTCCCTTTATTATCCACAGAGGACTGTAATGGGCACCTGTCAGGGGCTCGAAATCTGTATTGAGAATTCATACAAACCTCTCATGGTGAGAGGGAGGCAGAATTCCTGGCCTCACGCTGCTGCTGCTGTTTATGTCTGCACACTTCAGGAGATCTGCTGCTGACATGAGGAGATGACATTTAGACGGTGCTCACCTGCACTGCCACAGTCAGGCCAGAAAAGCTGGACATAATGGCTTTTGTCATTTTTTTTTCCCACTCCTATTTTTGGAACAGAAATTATGAGTAGGTCAGTGTAAAAAACATAATTTTATGGCAGTCAATACAGAGAGGACATGTCCAGTTATTCTGGCTTTCAGGCAGCATGACATCCACACTAAACAGGGCTATTTGTGGGCATCGGCCCCCTCTCCTACAGAACCCTCCTTTGGCACCAGCACTTTTGCAGAAAGAAAATTTCTCCTACTAGTCAGTGTTCTTAGAGAAAAACACAGAGGGACCCCATAAGATTTTTGTTTGTTTTAAAAAGAGACTGATGTCTGCATAACTCCCCCTTGCTAGCAGGAGACAAAGACTGTCGTTGTTCTTCATTGTATTGTGATGATAATTGAAAAGTATGTCGATGGACTTCAAACAAATTGGTAATTCAGAAAAACAAATGTTAGAATTCTGAACTGTTATCACTTTAAGGATGAATGGATTCTTATATTATTTCTAAAGTGATATAACTGCAACAATATAAATTGCACTCTTTTCCAAAAAAAAAAAAAAAAAACAGATTTCCGGAAGTTACCAGGTTTGGTGCGCTTTGTCTTCCTCGTGTAACTTTGTAATTTTTTTGTCACTTACTTTGTAATTTGGACCAGTTTTTTGCAGACTTCTTAAGCTCTCTTTATTCTTATTCTAGATGGCACAGCTTTAAATTTTGTGATCAGGGTAAGTTTAGGTTCATTAAAGGGAACTAATGAAAGTCATCTCTTTGCATGTTTAAATTTCTTTGCATAGTGCATGCCATTTAATATCGTGCATACCCTGAGCTTTTCAGTTTAACAATGCTGCTGCCTGGTGTTTGAAGCCAGTTCAGTTGTTACAAAAATTATCTTAAAATTTTATGCAGCTTTGGCTAAATTAGGCTTTGTCCCCAAGGTAATGTCCCCAAGGTAATATTCACATTGATGGCACTGAGCCCAGTAGCTGCAGGGACACATCATATCCAATCTATACAAAACGGGCCCTGAAAAGTGACAGAGAAAGAAGCATTCCAGAGAACACTGACCATTTCTGACATCTTGAATTCATTGTCAGGCATGTGCTCCGTGACAACTTTCCACTAAGCGCTATCTCTCCTGCTACATGACGTCTAGCATTAGAATGATTGAAGCTGTTTGTCATTAACGTATACGTTGAATTGTGTAAACTGTGAACAGCACTTTGATTTATGGAATAGCCTTGAGAGAGGAATGTAATAAAGTAGTCTGAGAACTAAGTATATATAGATACTTGATATAGATACCCTCAATGGATGAGGCTTACTAACGAAATAATCACCTGAAATTGTGGTTGATGCCTGTCCAGGTTTCGTGGATGATTTTCATACGGCTATGAGTTTGCACATGTCAGAATTAGTCAGGAGCAGTAAAAGCACATTACTGACTCAATTTGTCTTGGTTTACTGCCCTCTTAACGGAAAAATAAACACATTACTTCAACTCCAAGCACTACAAGACGTACATCCTTGCATTGTGGTGGAGGAAAAAAATATTGTCAGTTTGATACATGCTGCCTTTAAACAGCACTGGCAAACATGTCAATTGCAATCATTTTTACGGAATCTTTTCCCTTATGGCTCTCATCACAGAAGGGACAGCAAATAGAAGAAGAGTATTTTCATGAACACAGATTGTGTAATACCAGACATATGGAGATTCAGGACTCAGGTTTACATTACCCCAAGAGGGGAATGGTGATAGTGTTGGGGAGAGTAGTACGATTAACCTGAAAATGTAAAATCACTGTTAGAAAAATAGAGAAATGATACACATAAAACTGCTCAAGCCATGCATACATAAATTCTGAATAAGTAAACAAGTGGCTTATAGGATATCCAGCTTGTTTTCAGCATCCATTTTTTAACAAACTGTAAACAGCTAGCAAGAAACAATGATGGAACAGCATTTAATGAATAAAGTAATTAATAAACATACATTCTAAGTGTCCTTTGAGGGCTGCCCTAAAAAGTATGGTTATAACATAATTAAAACACTAAAGAAAGTCAATACCCCAGTGTGAAATCATTGACATCATTAACAAGATGAATGGAAATCATTTTATTTTACTTTCATGTTCGAAAAAAAATCCTGGGGTTTTCCTTTAGTTGCTGCTTATCTGTATTAAATCCCCGAGGCTTAATTGTTCCTTGTATTTGTTGCTAAAGTTGGTCTTCAAGGAGAGTTTTGATAACACTCAACAGATACAACACACAATCAGATACTATAGCAAGGGAAATGTGAAAATTAAATTTTACATAATGTGGAATTCTCAGAGTCAAGTACAAGTACCCCAAGGGGGTGTGGTGGGGTGCCCTGTCCTGGATGTGTCCCCTCCCCCTTCAGCCTTGCGCCCTGTGTTGCTGGGTTGGCTCCGGCTCGCCATGACCCTGCTTGGGAGAAGTGGTTGTTGCCGTTGGTTGGTTGGAAGTACAAGTATCCTAGTGGTCCTGGAATGGGCACCAGACAATGGTGACTCTGCATCAGGCAAGCAGTTATTGATAATGGACAACTGAATAAATATATGTTTAAAAATAGGGATAGAGAACATTCTCTTGTGGTTCAGGCTTCCAAGGACAAAATACTTCTAAAGCAGGTTAACCAAAAACAAACTCAAAATCTGAGTCAATAATCTACTGCAAACAAGGAGCAATGCTTTTTCCCAGTTTCAGATCAGCTGCCTTATTTAAGTACTAACTGTCTCCTTCTTTGAAAGCAGCTGGTCGTCATACATAAATATATACACAAGAGAAGTGACCTAAACCTTACGACGTACCGCTACGTGACTTTACCTATCCTGGGCTGCCCAGAAGTGTTCAAGGGCCCTAGGCTGTATGTTTCTTGCTCTGTCTCAGCTCTGGGATGCTGCATCAGATCAGTTACAGTATGTGCATTGTATGGCAGCACATCTGGTGTTTCAGGTGCCAATCAGGCTTTTATTAATTAAATTCATTAAAACTTGCAAGTGCCTGGCCCTCGAGGACTACATTTGCACACCCCTGTCCTATTCTTCATATATGCTTTGTTGTACGTGTTAACTCGCGAGCACCCATCAGCACAGAGACAACTTAGCTCTCAAACCGCATTCAGAGTTCAGTATGCAAATCAGACAGAAACAAATCTCCTGTCCCAGCTGGACCAGTCATCCTAAAGTACTTAACATTCTTTTCCCCTCCCTCTTCGTTCTTTGATGTTCTTTAAATGAGCCTTCAAACTCCACTGTTCTCACAATTCAATTTTACCAGGCCATTATCTGAGATATAATGTGGAGGTTAAATATATCAGGGCAGTCATTATGTGAAAATAATTAGCAGTAATGAATAATGCACTAATTCCACTGATGAGATATGGTTATCCAAGTAATGAAGTGTTCGGCGGCCCTGACAAATGAAATTAAAATATTTAAACACTGTTTTATGATATTGCCATGCTCATATAATTTCCTTCACCTACAATGAGCCTCTGCGGTTATCGCCGTTGCTCTGACAGTTCCAGTACATGAAATAATGCAGGTTAATGGTACAGCAATTAGTCATCTGCAACAATCTAGCACATGACGAATGCTACAGTCTCTGGAGGTCTACGCTCAGATGGAGCTTTTCATAGTGTTAATACAGCGTTCAGATATTATACGTTAGTGGTTCACTGATATACTAATGTATGCAGCATATATAAAGACCTTGTATATTCTGTGTTTTTAAAGGGGAAACCCTTACACTGGAAACTTCAGCCAAAGATGAAGTTTTCGATGAAACTTGCATCTAGGAAACAAAATCAGACAGACAAGATTGTCATTGTTAAATTCCACAGTGGAACAGAATTTACGAAGACTACTTTTGCACTAAGGTAGGTATGGCCTTTTCCAAAGCTATGTCAGACAAGGCCAGGTAGGTCAGATAGGTGTAGGTGAAATAAAGATCGTAATCCTGTTTTTGGGACAGATGTAGCAGTGCGCTCAATAGCTGTTATAAATTATATATTGAAACTGTAAATTATGTATAATTGACAAGGAAAAGGATGATTATTCACCTTTTCAGTGTTCATTACTCCCATCTTGTAATGGAAAGGAAATGGGTAAAATGAATAAATTCAGATTAATCAAATCGTGCTTCATAATTCTTTTGGAATTATATATATGCTTTCTTGTACGTATCTCCCAAATGTATCCTTGCCCTTGTTAAAATCAAACTATACCTATTCCTTGACAACAGAGTGCTTCTTAATGAATCTGAGGTCTTAAAATAATTTCCTAGTAAATTGCATCAATAGAATCAATAAGATCAGCATTACAAGTCCAGTCTCATCAGTTAGACATCAGTGATAGCTTGATGGTCGTGTTGTGAGCTGCCAGACCATAGTATTGGGGGTGACTGGAAAAGAAAAAGAAGCATTAAAAGGCAACAGACAATTTTATTGAGAATTAATTTTTTCCCCTCATTTGTCTAGATATTTCTGTAGTGCAGTCAGCGTAAAGCATTAAGGTGTTATTCATGTTTCCACAGAAAAGGTTAAACAATACTGTGACTAAGTTTAAGATAAAAATTAAAATTGGAATTATATATTTTGTAATAGTCATTGCCTTTTTTAATTTTCATATAAAATTATCTCATATTTCTCAGACAAAATGTTCATGGGTACAGAAATTAATACTGATCTTAGAATGCAAGGGAAAACTAAATAAAGCAAATCCGTGCCAGTAAGATTAATTTATATTTTAAAGCAGCCAAAAGCAGGTATACATTTTTTTTTTAAAGCAGACAAAACTAAATGAATGAAGTCTGCAATCAACATATAAAATGGCAAGTGCGTGAAAGAGCGTAGCTTTACCCAGTCCTCAGAAATAATGGAGGTATTAAAAGGGAATTTATGCTTAATGCAAAAGTTATAGCAATGCAAAAAATGCCTTAAATATAGTAATGTTAATAATACATGTTTTAATTAAAGGCTAGAGGTGTATCTAGAAGAAAAGATTGAGACTCCACCACAATCTTAGCCAGCACTATGATTTATGGGCAGTAAATATGCAAAGCATCAGGCCCGTGAGGCAATGGAAGAATGAAGCTGGAATGCATCCTATGGTCTGGGCCACGAAATCCATCCGAGGAGCCAAAGAAATCGTAAAGCTGACGTGAATGACAGACAAGGCAGTGAAAATCACAGTGAAATGTCTTTCCCTCACATTAATGTCAGTTGTTGGTTTCTGAATATGCATTTTTCTGCTGCTTCTTGTTAAGTCATAGTTATACAAATGGACTTTTGAAACAATGTCCTGTGCTGCTAACGTTGAGCCCATCATCAGACATCCGATAGGAAAAGGACAATTTCATCATTTTTAGGCATTACTTTTAGCGCTGATGTCTGCTGTTACTTTTATGCTGTTGCTATATGTGGCACTTTTTTCCTTAAGAAAAAAATAAAAATGGATAATTTTATCATTTGAGTATTTCATGTCCTGTGAATGCCCATTTGATTTTTTTCTTCATTTTAAATGTATATACAGGACTGCAATTGTGTGTAATTGCATGAATGTGTCCTGAACAATACAGAGAAATACAAACATGAATAAAATTGCAATAATAATAATAATAATAATAATAATAATTTCTTCCATTCACTGATCCCACCAGTGATTCAGAGCCATGGCAAGAAGTACAAGGTGAGTACATCATGGGGCACACGTGGAACAGCTTGCCAGTCCATCAAAGGTCATACACACAAATACACATTTATGCACTCTGATATTCACCTGAATTGTCTTTGGATGATTAGACAAAAAATTAGCATGAACATGAGGGAACATGGGGAGAACACGCACACCAATTCCTACCATACCATAGATGGTACGAATTGCATTAAGCAACTCTTGAGAAATAAAGCCACACAATTCCTCCATCACGTACATAAAAATAGCGCATAAATCAGTAAAATGTATCAGCGTGTAATCTAATCCTACTGGAAATTAAGATCTTTATTGTGTTCGGTGTTGCGGAACTCAAAAATTTCTCGTGTTGATATTTGGTTGATGGTGAGAACTGACCCCGTGCAGAGGTCCAAAGTAATACGTTGTGCTCTGCAATGATAAACTAATGCAATTACCAGGGAGGTCCTCGAGTCAGCTAATTTAGAGATAGCCGCAGAGGGCTGCAGGCCGGGGTTACGGGGCCGGCCCCCTCCCTTGCGTCTCTTTATTAGAGCCCTGGGATCCCAGGAAACGGTAGATTAGGATTGATCTCTCTGGATGTAGCTGTGGAGGCCTTTCCTTTCGAGCCAAAAGTGCTTATCAAGCGTGAGGAAGGACTAGTGAACGCTCACTAACAGCCCCATCCCCACAGAGCAGCCTGGCGGCAGATATTAATGAACAAATACCGGGCTGCTATTTGACAACAGGAGGCAAGTGCAGGAAATGCACACACTGCTAGAATCATTGCCAAGAGATAAAAATGTTTGTATTTATTTGCTCACTTACATACTTGCCTATTTGTCAACTGATTTATATATCTAGTCATTTAAGTAGTGCCTGAACTTCAGCTGCAGTTATTTGTGATATAATAAATATCTGATAACCTCAAATACAAGATTAAATAGGCATATGATATACAAGCATAATATGCACTTTTTTTTTTTTTTTTTTTTTTTTTTACAATTTGCTCACAGATGCTCAGCTTACTGCACACTACGACATCATTAAAATGCCATATTTAACCTTTATTACATGTTGTCAGGTCCATTTTGCCACTTCTCGCTGTCGACCCTGCTTGAAACTCAGCAGGCAAAGCCGGAGAGGGATGGCGATAAACAGATAATCCGCAAGGTGTGTTTTCACATTACCGTGACTGGCGTGAGGGTCTCTGGGATGGGCTTGGTGATGAGGACAGATTTCAGTTCATCTCACAGTCCTGCAGTGTTGGGCTTCCGCGAACACATCAAGCACACGAACCCTCGCCGCTTATTCACGAATGCCTTGAAACGGCTCCAAAACGTGGTGCCGGACCGAACGTGGTAAACTGATCCGAATGATACCTTCATTCAAAATTCATTATGGCAGCAAGTGAAAATAACATAAGGAAGAAGAGTTCACTGTTTGCTATATGTGTGTGAAGTTTACTTTAAATTTACAATGATTTCTGTATGGAGAGTTTAAAACTGAGCAGTCATAGACAAAACACACAGTAAATGTTATTTAGAAGCTGAACATACAGTATAAAGTGGAGCCCCTGAGAAGGAGGTGATGGGTCTGGAACAGATTTTGTGTCACTGCACCCTCTACTGTTTAGTAAACCAATACATGTCACTGACAATGAAAATGTACTTTTAAATACTTTTTTTTTGTTGTTTTTACACAAAGATCAAACCCATTTAATATAACATTTTAGTGAAAATATATTAATAACAAACAGGTCAGTAAATTAGAAAATTACCAATTTTTGGTTCTTACCCAATTTAAATTATGGCTTTGTAGTTATATGTGTTATTAGCCTCAATTTAGTGCAGGCATATACTGTATTGTTCTGAGGAAGGACCTGGCAAACCACCTCTGTTCCTCCCTTGACTTGCCTTGAAAACCACGCGAGTGGATGCTATGGGCCCCGTTTGACTCGGCACCTTACGTACATGTATGCACTGTTTTGATTGTTACGGTGATGATGCATGTTAAATTTGATGTATAATGAAATAGATTCAAATACCTTTTAATGTGCGTTCGCAAAAATGGGCAATAACTTGAGTTGTTGGTTACTGTATAAGTAACCAAGTCGTTTTCATTTAGCGCACACTTTTATCCAAATCAAAATATTCATAATCACTCAGTTAATAAGGATAACCTCACCCTCTTACACTGAGTCCAACAAGAAAATAATAACTTTGAACATACATCAAATTGTAAATAAATTAATTCAGTTTGTCACACTACAACTGAAAAAAAAAAGTTAAAGAAAATACAAAATTAGACAATAAAATAAAAATATCCATTAAAACATAAATTCTTCGCATTTACATTTGTGTTCATGAGGTATATAAAAAAATTAAAAACTCAGTTTTAAATGTTGTTTTATGTGTACATAATTGGCCCGAAAGAAAGAAAGAAAGAAAGAAAGAAAGAAAGAAAGAAAGAAAGAAAAGAAAGACTGATTATACATGACCATCACAAATATTGTAATCTGGGTAATACATTCGTAATTGTATTATTACGAAATGTACATTCATAATACAATGCCTAAACTGGTTTAAAAAATGTATAAATTTGCACTTGGGGCAGCAGTGATTTGGTGTACAGTGAGCTCCTCTCATGCTTTCAGAGCTTTGGGACCAAGTAGATGGTCAGCGCTGTTTCTGTGGGAATAACTCACTGCTCATGAGTTTGTGTCCTTTTCCTTCCCTCTTATCACATGTGGTCAAAGTGGTCACTCTAAATGACCCACTGTGTGTGTGTGTGTGTGTGTGTGTGTGTGTGTGTCTGTGTCTTGTGATGGACGGCTTTCCTGTCCAGGGTGTTCACCTCCCAGTGCCCTTTGCTTTGGGTCCCTGACTACAGTCCTGTCCAGATAACCAGTCTGAGGAAATTAATTTTGCACTTACAGCGAGAAACAGAAAATATTTATTATGGCTCAAGACAGAAAATGCCAAGTAGTATTATGAGTAAAAACCAGAGGTGTGAAACTAGATTTATGAAGACAAATCATCCAGCATAAAAAAGACCAAAGTCCCTCTCTGATATATGGATTTAATTTTGTTTGGCCACCGAGTTGTGCAGAATTTGTTGTGCAGAGGAGAAACGTGGTACAAATTATAGGGCATTAAAGTGCAAAGAACAAGCATCTCTGTTAGTAACACAAATTACATGTGGCTAGATTGATAGTTCTGAGGGAAAAAATAGTAAAAATATTATAAATGTGTGTCATATATGTCAAAAGTGGCCTACAGTCAGCCATCTGCGTATGGATCAGACGAGCGCTGTAAAATGTTTACAATGCATTTCAGGGACCCAAAGCATCTTGGTCTTCCATATGAGTCGGAATAATTAGTCTACTTTTGAAATCAACTCTTGCATATTCAATTGGAATAGAGATCAAACCTGACTGCTCTGAACTGGCAGGGTGGAATTCTTCACATGCTGAATCTCATCTAATTTTGATTTATGGTTTTGTGTCAAATTAAGCTTGATTCGGGGCTGGGAGGTTTTGTTTTTAAAAGATGTCGGGGATAAACACTAAATTAATCATGTGTCTGTAGAACTTTCTGGGGACTGAAATTTGCTTATGGAAGCCCATGATCACATAAAATATTAAAGAGGATTCCTTGGAAGCGGCAGGAGGTTAAGACACAGTGAGCAAAGAAGTGTCATTCTGAAATACATGGAAACTGCATAAACAAAACTTGTCCAGTTACGCACAGTACTGGAAAAGAAAAGGCCACAGCAGTTTTCTTAATACAATATATAAATGAGCAGATACATAAACACTACTGTACTACTAAAATAATAATAATAATAATCTCCAATTTCATGGACTATCTAAACAAAATATAAATACTATATTACATTCAAAATATAAAGTGTCTAAATGTGGAATCTGTAAATCATTCTATTCTACAATGAAACTGATTGTATATACTGGATATATATATATATATATATATATATATGAACAATGAGCAAATGCAAAGTTTCATTTTTGTTCTATAACTGCATTTTTTTTTAAATATTTTTCTATTATCACTTCACCTACAGTCAAAACAGAAAATTGAATATGGTGTTTATATGTGCAAAAGAAAAAAACAACATTTAGTACGGTCTGGATAAATTAACGTTTAAAAGCTTAGACAATATGAAAGGCTCATCCATCAGATTATTTCCACATATTACAAGGCTGAAAGTCCATTTATCTTGTTGACACAAATTTAGAAATTCTGAGTTTTAACAAACGAGGTACAAAACATAAATGAATTAGCTTATGTGTTCTTCACACTGGGCAGAGGATCTCTGCGTTTACCCACGGGGTGACGATGGAAACTAATCGCTTTCCCTGTCGGCTAAAATGTTGTGATCTTTAGAAATAATGTAAAACACACCAGTTTGGGAAACTGAATCAGAGCTTTCTCCATAATCACACAGCTTTTTTTTTTTGATGTCACATCTCAAGGCGTGTCATCCGTTTCCATTGTGTACGTGGTGAACCCCCAAAGCCCCACTGCGGTTTTATCCATTCTTCATCCATGCAGTATCAATAACCTGTTGTTCAGGGTCATGGTGGTCTGGCATCTATGCTGGAAGCATAGGACACGAGGCAGGATAAACCACGGGTGGGACGCCAGTCCATTGCAATCACACGCATACACTAAGGACAATTCAGAGGTACCAGTCCTCCAGAAACACATCTTTTAAATGTGGGATGAAGCTGGAGGAAACCACTGTAAACAAGATAGAACATGCAAATTTCACAGACTGAGCTGGATTTGAACCCACAGCCTAGGAGCTGCTTTATTAATTAACTAGTCATTGCTTCACCATGTAATAAGCACAAGTTAAAATTTTGTTGAATACGCAAAAAATTAAACCAGGAATCCACTTGCGTCGTCCACCATAAACGTAAGCATGTAGATGAGCTGGTGTGGAAAACTTGTGGATAAGTAACCCCGTGAGACAAGTCAAGAGTACTTTGTTTAAAAATCGCATGCAGAGCAATGGCTAAGGAAGCACACTATAGGAGGGGACCTCTGTGAAAAACAGCAAAGGGGGAGCAAATCAAATCTTTCACAATTAGCTGAACAGCGGCCGCTGACAGGTGGGAGTGCGGGACGACTTCCTCGCCGTGCTGATTTGGTTATCCATCCTCTCCTATGCAAATGCGACATGACAGGAGCTGCAGGGAGCGCCAAGTCAGGCTAATCTGTCACCGTGGGGGCCGGCGCTGGTCGAAGATGCCAAAGACAGTGACGGGCGCCACGGAGTGGATGAGCGTGGCTGGAGAGGGAAAGGTGAACACGCAGCAGCGCTGACGGACATTTCCGCTGTGCTCATTGTAGCATCACAGCGCTGACTTCTCGCACAAAGCCTCCACAAGGTTACATTGATATTCATATTTAAAAAGCACACAAAATCCCAATGTGTAAAATGGACTTCTGGGCAGTACTCAGAATTAAACTAGTGATGTTGACTTGTAACTCACTTGTTCAGAAATGTCCAAATACACCAGTGAGTACTGTTCTACTCATAGTAGCTTTCCAGCCTTGGTAAGTGACAGTGTTCCTTTATATCAGCTACACCCCACTCTACGAATGTCAAGCTACCATGGTACTAGTCTTTCACTTCATAAAGTGGGCTTTTATTGCACGATGAAAGCGCTTGACATTAAACAACGTAACTTCAATATTACTTTCCAATGGATATTGCTTATCTGTATGGAGCCATTGGCACTATAACACATTAGTAAAAATGCATAGATTTAAACATGGAAGAAGTTTTAAGGGGATTGAATGTGGTTAGTCCTTTTATTTTAAAATCTAAACTTGACTTAAATATTTCAATTATACCACTGCTGTTTAATTGTTTTAGATTAGAACCATATTCACACATTCTAAATTCATACCTTGGTCCCACAGGAGCTACATCGGTTCTTGCACACATTTGTATGCATGAAATACATATAAAAATGAAACTGATTTTTGATCTTTTGTGGGGAGGAGGGGGGTTGAAATTGTTTGTCTTGCATTTGTTCATTTTAATCTTTAATACTGTTTTAATTCTCTCAGCTTTTTGTTTGAAGCAGACCACTTTAATTTTTTTTCCCCATTTCAAATTAAAGGGTTGAAAGAATTCCATTATACAAATAATTAAAAATAATAAAACATGTACAGCAAAGTTAACTACTAAAATGTTAATCAAAGTAAAGCCTACTATGCAACCTTAGTAACTTTACCAAAATAAGTTTTATGATTGCTTCTGAATGTCACACATTCATTAAGTATCCAATGTTCGTTCCATTACATGGAACCATATCTCAAAAGACATCTGGCCATATATTCTGGAGACCAAATTGAAATGAAAAAAAGATACGGTGTGAATTCTGACATATTAAAAAAGAAAACCTTCCACATCCAGCATTTATATGTACAATAAACTTGAAGTGAACTTTGGCTATAACCTTTATAAAAAACTATTAAACTCTCCAGTCAAAGGTAACCGTTAAAAATGAAAACAATTTAAACAGTCTTTCAGTGGTTTTCAGGCAAAGACTTCGAACTTCCTCATCTGCGCCAAGAACGTGGTTCATTGTCATCATCCTCCTCGTCATCATCCTGCAGCAAAGCACTGTCTGCCAAAGAATCCACTTGGAACTGCAACAGCAACATTACACATTGACATTAAGATTAGAACTGAATTTTATGTAATTTTCACAAAAAACAAAACAAAAAAAGTAGAATATTTAGCTGTGCACTAGAGATAAAGCAAAAAAACATAAGAGATAAAAGGTACAAGACTAACTGAACATAGTACTGGCTCACCAAGCAGTTACTAAAGGATTAATGTGACACACAAGTAGTCTATGTAAAATGGATCTTGTAATGCAGATACAAAAAAAGTCAGTGCAGAGAGACGTGAAGCACTTTGGATGCGTGTACTGACTTCCTCGTCCTCTGCCTCAGCCTCTTCAGCATCTGCTGGCGTCAGTGGGGCAGTGGGCTTGTGCCAAGCCAGCTTCAGGTCCTGACTATTGAACTTCACCCCGTGAACAGCAGCCTGGAACAAGACAGTGACAACGTCTATGGAAATGACAATACAAAACATGGGCGAAAGTCTGACCATACTGTAATTTCCATGTTAGTAAATGCACTGCCTTCATCTAAAGATCTGCTACAGTGCTAGATTAATTTCAAGCTATGCTGACATTCCAGGAATTGCAGTAATACCTGCATTCGTCTCATTGTTACTTTATTTTTTTAATAGTAGTAGTTCAGTAAAAGACTACAACTTCCCTTTGAAACATTTAAATGGCTCACTGCACATAACTATCATCCTCATGTCACTGTGTTATTTTTTAAAAAAAAAAAAAAAAAAAAAAAAGATTATACACAGAACCTACCAATTCAGCTTCTGCCCTTGTTCTGAATGTGATGACAGCACAATTGGTGGAGTCATCTATCTGGCAATCTTCAATTTCACCAAATTGCTGGGGACAAAAGGGAAACAATAGCAGCAACAAGTGTTCCCTTCAAACCCAAGCCCAAAAATATATGGGGGGGAATGGATGGGGTATCACCTAAATATCTATTTATATTTCTGTCCATCAGTTGTAATTTGTCTGGAAAAGTCAGAAGAATGAAATCACTTACAGCAAAGTGTGGAAGCAGGTCCACTTTGTCAGATTCTATGAAACCTGAAACTTCTAATGCCCGAGGCCGGTGGTCAACGACAGCATGCGCCGGAGCCCCCCTGCCTCGTCCTCGAATGCCTCGCCCCCTACCCCGTAAGGCTCCTTGACCATGACCGCTGGCTCCCCGTCCACGACCCGAGGCCAAGATGCCCCTTTTGGCTGCCTGAGAGACAGAAAAACGGGAAGGAAAAAAAAAAGAGAGACAAACATTTAAAGGACTCAAATGTCAAACATGGATTTACATAAGGCTCCACAGGGAAGGGTAACAGAGGGAGACATGATGCAGAAAACTTCAGGAAGTGCAATGTGTAATAGCAACAGCGCCTGTGGCAGATGTTTCATGGTGGGCCCCAATATGTCAGAGCCGTTATTCTCACTCTACCAACTGTACAGTTAGCTCTTCTGTGTATTATTTACAGCCTGAAAAAACTCACTTCTGTAAATAATGCAATGAAGTGTAATAAACAGACAATTTATTTATTAATATCTAGATATACTAACTTAGTTTTAACTTTAAAGCCTCAACACACAGATGGTGGGGAAAAATAATTTAAAATGGCTTACGGCCAACTGAAGTTGTGTATATCTTGCCCTCAGCTCTGTAGTGTCCTCTCCAGCCTGCGCCTTCTTGTAGAGGTCTAACTCAGTATCCAGCAGTTCCTTCTGTGCCTGCAGCAAAAAGCAAAAACACGCATATACAAATACACAGAACTTTATGCATCGCTATTTACGCAATTATTTAAATGTACAAAACATACGGTGCCAGTGTGAATACACATGAAAACATTTTTTCCATAACTGACAACAAACTTTTTATAGATAATAATTGAAACAAGTTTGTTTTGGGTGATGATTTCATTTAAATGCTAGACACTTTCATTTCCACTGAAAGTGTACATTTCTCATACATTTACATTTTTGTCATACAGGTTCAATTTGACACAATCATAAAAACTTGGTTTCAAGCAAGCGTACACAAACTTTCCACTGGTATTGTAACTAAATGCATGAGAAGCTTTAAGATCTTTACCTCAGCTTTGCTCTTCGTGGGTTTAAGATGCATCGGACTTGAAATGTCTTTAATTTCAGCTTGGAGTTTTGTTATGTTTGTAGTCAAAGTTGTCAGTGTCTCCATTATTTGGGCCTTGTCTTCACGTTTCAGAGTTTTGTTCTTCTCCAGTTTGGATATCAGCAACTGAAACCATTAATAAGTGGAGGTCAGATTTAAAGCCCTAAAAATAGGTTTTACTCATCAAGTTAGAGAATTTTAATCTGTCTGCAGTAATCTATAAACTTTAACTATGGCAATTTCATAATTACCCCAACGCAAACTTCATTTCTTACTTATAAAAGTAGAAAACTTTTAAAAGATTACAATCAATCTAAAATTATAAAAAGACTAAAGTCTACCATCTGAATTTCCAAATGATTTAATGAAAAAATAAACTGTTATGGAAAAAAAACCTTTTGTGTTTCAATATGTTTCTCCAAGATTTCCTGCTTCTTCTTCAAAACATCTTGTTGGAGCCTGAATGCTTCCTGCAAAGAAGCAAATTACCGAGATGAACAAAATGTACGTAATATACACCTGAAGTTTGCTAAAAGAAGGATGAGGGGAAAACAGCCATGACTGCAACACTACGCATTACGTACATGTTTCTTCTTCAGAGTCTCTGCTGAGGTTACAGTGCTCACAAAAGGCACAGAGTTCAGAGTAGCTTTCAGAACAGATGGGTATGAGTTGTAAACAGTCTTTTTGAGTCCAGTGGAAGGTGAAAATACCTGAGGAAGAAGGTAAGTATAACAAACGAGCTCTCAGACATGCAACTTTGGCTTCCGTTTAGAGACATTTAGCTTTGACGTTTCACGGAACGGGATCACTCTTACCGGCACACCAGCTGTCGACTTTGAAGAAAAACCCAATCGACTTTTTACAGAAATTTTTTCGACATTCTGCAAGTCCAAAAAAAAAAAAAAAAAAAAAAAAATTTTAAAATTTAGAACTGTTCTGATGAATTTTTAAAAAATAAGCTAACAGGTGTGTAAATTTGCGAACTCAAATTTAAAGCTGCTTTGCAGAAAGGCATACTTGGATCTCCTGTGGGACATCAGAGTTGGTGTTTGGGAGTGGACCCAGGCGGTCCTTCACAGACTGCTTGACAGCTGAGACGGCAGGCTGCTGAGTGGCCTGCAGGCCCTTATTCAAAGACAAACCAGTCTGGAGTCATCAACAGTCACAATGGACCACAAACTAAAGACGCAGTATTGGCCACAGTGCAGTTTAATGAGTGAACATTGTGGACCTACCGTCTGTGGGTGCTGCGGGGGTTGTTGGACCACTGCTGCACTGTCTTCCCGATGCCAGTGCACCTTGATGAAGCGATTGTTCAGCACAGCCTCTGTGCTGAGGATAGCTCTTTTGGCCTCCTCGTGTGTGGAGAACTCAACAAGGGCACATGTCGGGTCGTTCTGATATGCCACCTGGAGAGAAAGACAGGACTCATTCCAAGGTATTTATGTTGCACTCTACACTGGGTAACAAGGGGGGGGGGGGGGGGGGGGGCTACAACTCACAGGAATACTTTGTACAGCTGTCTGCAATGGTACAAAAACATATGGAAAAGTAGATGCAAAAAGTCCATGAACCACAATAGAATACCTGCTATTATTGATTCTTTTAGTGTATATTCATTTGTATTTAATAAAATATTTTTCCATCCTGTAACATGTATTTTCATATAAAAGAAAATACACCATCAAATGTTAAATTACAAGTCACATGGTCCAATAAATGTGATATTATAGAAAAAAAATTCAGTTAGCTGGAACTAGCTAGCACTTATTTCCAGTTTACCTAATCGCACAGCTTGAGAATAATGGAAAGGAAAAATCTTACTTGTAGGTTAACAATGGTCCCAAATTTACTGAAGTGCCCATTAAGCTTGGCAATGTTGTTGAGTTCTGCAGGAATCTGTCTGACATACAGCTTGGCATTTTGGGATCCAAAAGGTACCCGTCTGTAGAAGATTTGGTGGTTGGGCTTATTGAAACCAGGTCTGCATAAAACATAGAAAGTATCAGCTCAGCCAGAAGAATAACACTGTATGAACTGGCAGGATCAAGAGAGGGAAACACATTTAATCAAAATGGTAATTAAGACACTGTTTAAATACAGATTAGGCCAGGAAAAAAAAAAATCTTAGCAATACATATTAAAAATGAGTCTCACAAGCTGAAGAATGCCTTTGCTGAAGTCAATCTACTGTACAACACTGCCCCCCAAGGGACAAGTGTAACAACTACCTCTGCAAAATTACCACAAGAGCTAGCTAGATTGCAATAAATAACAACTTTCATTGTGCACAACTGGAAATTGTCAGTGCCTACATATACCTAACAAGTAACATCCACAAGTTCTGTACAGGAGTTGAGTGGCAACCAAAATATGGCAATTCTATAGCAGCCATCAAAATAATTTTTACTACAGAATACATACTTTGGATACTTCAGTACAATGAACTTAGACGGTGGATTTGTCAAACCTGAGTTTCTTGGCAAGAGCTCCATCAGCTGGATCTGCAGATCGTTTTCGCCTGTCTGATTCAACCACAATCCTCACGCTATTGTTGTTCACAGTGTTTTCTGTTGAAAAATGTTTGTTACTGCTTGTCAAAAATGGGAAATTTTTTTTTTTTTTTTTTTTTTTTTATCTAAACATCTAAACCTTCTGAGAAATAAAGAAATGCAGATCCTTCATATTCAGGCTCATCCAACCTATGTTCATGCAGTCAAAATGTTGTACACAGAGCATCATAAAGTTAAATCCTAGTGCACTGACTACCAAAGTGAACATATATTTACAAAAAAAAAAAAAAAGCTTCTCATACCTCGATGTGGCGGGTCCATCTCTCCCATGGTCAGGCCAATCAGGTTGGGCCTCTGAGCATGTACTCTGTGTCTGTACACAGGTCTGGACATGCTAGTAATACTGGGAGCTTCTGGATTATACACATCTGCTTCATAAGCAGCTGGAAAAAGCATGAATAAACAGAGAAGTATTTAAACAATGCATTTGCAATGCTGACACATTCTTGAGTACCAGAGAAAAGTGTGAGTCCATCTGAGCAACACTGAAGAGTGAAAGCAAAGGCAACCCACAAGTATCCTGGATTTCTGGAAACTGTTGCAGAAGAGATAGTATGACACGTCGGCTTATTACCTGCCCAAACTTATGAACTACATTGCATGAGCAGAGAACTAGCTTCCTGTACGTATACTCACACTTTTGACTGGAGTATGCCAAGGTTAAAAAACGCAGGGTACAATAAAATTTGAATTGAATTCAGACTGCAAAATCTGGTTCAGATACCCCAGATATCACAGATGTCATTAAAAAAAAAAAAAAAAAAAAAAAAAAAAAAAAAATTCTCCTGTACAGTTGTGCCCTGATGCCCATACCTGGTGAGAAGAGACGGGGAGGCACCTGAGGAGGAGGAAGGCGCATTCCTGACGTGACAATATTGGGTACAGTGCTGGTGACTGAGTTTGGGGGAGCATCCATTCCAGAAGGCTGAAGCGGCAGGAGTGGAGGTGGTAGACCTGTAAAGCGTCACAACATAGAGTACACCATTACAGGCAAAGCCATTGCTTTCATTCATCCATCTTCATTAATTCACCAACCAGTGAGAGTTAGTGAGCCTAAACCAATCCTACAACACATATTTTAGAATACATGAACCTGAAGGTCACAAGGACAATCTTGAAATCACTTTTTTTTTTTTTAAACAGTTTAGGAGCACCTGTGAATGATTATGCAAAACTTGTATGTTCTGTCACAAACTCATGCAAAACAGACATGCAAACTAAAGATAAAGTCAAACGAGTACTCGAACTGTGAGACAACAACCCTCGCTGACATACCAAAGCAGCTAAGCAAAAAACAAGATGTTTAAAAGTAGCAATAGAGATGCTATTCCCAGCACCCTTAAGCATACCTGCTACTGGAGGAAGGCTGGGTGGCAAAGTCTCTGGCAGGGGAACAGGGGGTCTCAGATTGACCGGTGGGGGTGTGACAAGAGTTTGAGGGGGAGGCAGACCAGGAGGAGGCTGGGTGTCTACAAGAGTGAGAGGCTGGGCTTGGAATGGAAGCATGCTAGGCAGGTTGACGTCCTCCACCACCACAGGGTCGTTGCCGTGGTCAAAGGGACACATGTCTCCACGCATGCAGAAGCCTTTCTCTGAAAAGCAGGAAACTGTTTAGACAATACCCACAACTTGAATTATTACTGGTCAGTTGCCTCTAATTAGCTGAAATAGCAAAAAGACCTTTCACATTATAACTCTGATTTCTAGAAACGCTTCAAAGCGGGACCCAGAGAGGTTTTAAAATAACCTATGCTCAGCACGCAAAGCAACTTTAGGCATAACACAAGAACGCTAACTAAAGGAACACAAAAATCAACAGTTCATACAGCCATTTCTGAATTTTCCCTTTAATGATATTGTAATGCAAAAATATAAACTTATTTGATCACGCATCTTTGTGACTAATGCTTGTCAACCATTATACACCGCTGTTATCCATTGTTTTTACCATCATAGTCACGGCAACGCTTCCTTTGTGGAGGCCCACTGTCCTCAGGGAACTCCGACCAGGTCTCTGTGCTGCTGTTCCCATGGTGTTTGGGGGCTATGACAGTGATTGTGCTGCTGATGGTTGGGACAGGGAAGTGGCTCGAGGGCACATCAGGTACCAGGGATGCCGGAGTGTTCCTCTCCATGGGCTCTAGTGGTCTCTCATGGTCGTATTTTGATCTCCCAGTTTCTCCATCTGCAATTATGGGGTAGTGTGCTTTATAAATTGACAAACTGAGCACATTACACACTAACACTTCAGTTTCAAGTATAGACCCATCAGCAAAAAGAAAGCAATACATAATAAGTAGGGTTTACCTCTACTTTTTGTCCTGGAGTGGCTACTGCTTCTAGATCTACTTCTACTCCTTTCTCTGTCTCGAGGACGATCCTTGCTCCAACTGCGACTGCGGCTGCGACTGTAGCTGCGGCCCCGCCTTCTGTTGTAGCGATCCCGGTAGGAATCCCGCCTTGAAGGGATGCGGTCATAATCCCACTTCCTAAAGCGGTCATCTTTCTTGCGCTCATCCCCTCTCCTTTCAAAAGTTTTGAAATGGACATTGTCATTTTCAAAATGGAAAAGCATTTCATACCGAGATGCACTGCAAAAGAGGTGAGGAGAGTCAGGAAGACGTTTGTACATTAACCACAGTAAAACGAAAAAGACTTCTTGTTTCAGAGAAAATGTTTGACAAATTGTAAAGAAGTGATTTAAAACAACAGTAATGTGTTGTAAAAAATTTTTTTAACGTAACCTCAGAATGAAATGACATTGAGACATGTTCTTACCTGTTATCCCGATACCTGGAACTTGATTGCTGTGGGCTGTGAGTCACTCTCCTTGAAAACTTCTTCTCTCTATCATCTTCTTTGTTTGACTGCCAAAGAAAGATTAACTGGTTCTAGACAATGCTTGAATATACAAAGTACGAAATAATGCAATACATACAGTCACCAGCATTCAGGAAAACTGCTTGCTTTGACAAGTGAATATTGCCCTTACAGTTGCTATGCAGTAAGTAAACTCAGAAACCGTTAGCAAAGATGTGGGGTACTAAATATTACCTCTTCTTTCCTGAGGTCATCTTTTACTTGCCTCTGGTGATCTTCAGTTCTGATTGTGGCAGAGATCTGCTCATATTGAGGCAGGTAACTTTTGCTATTTATAGCTTCAAAAAGTTTATCAACAAAGGTCTGTGTTTCTGAAACCAAAAATCAAACATATATCTCACTTCATCACAATGAGGCACTGGGTGAAATACAATACAAAGTAATGCTACAAACTGATTCAAAAAAATCAAGCAGGTAGGCAAAAATGGTGAGATTTATTTAGCCTTGTTTGCATGAGTTAAATATTTTCAGAATTATTTTAAAGATGCATGTCCAAGGTAAATTTAAGCTTTTTTGTGAAAAAATAACATGCTGATACTGAAATAATTATTGCATAAGTGCTCTTGGTGTGTTACCTTTCTGGAGGAATACATCCAACTGGTCAACACACAGTGCTTTCAGTTCCTTCTCTTTCTTATCCTTTTTCACTAAGGCCAGTACATACTTTGCAAGGGCAGAGGGATCTGCATCACATCTAGGAATGAACGAGAAATATTTGATTTTCCAGCAGACCCACCAAACTGCAAAGAAGAACTTATATACCCATGAGAAAGCAATGAGTTACTTTTTTTCAGTTTAGGACAAATATGTCATTGGTTGATACATATCTGCATGAAAAAAATAATTTTGGGGACCCTTAATCCACCTGCATGTTTCACCGAAACTCTAACTGAATGCTCAACACTGAGCAAACAAACATGACACATTACATTTTAATGAATAATTATCAATTACTTGCTTAATAGAACATAGGAAAAAGTGAATGTGATCTCAAAAATGCTGCCCATACATAAAAAGATAAAAGCCTGAACAGTGCAGCAGCTATGGATGCTAAAGAAAGGCTTACAGAGCTATAAGAAACATGTACATACAAACATAGTTGGCCATTAAAGTTATCTTAAAATAAATCAACTGTATTATAATGGAAGATCCCTATAAACAAGAAAACCAGTTTAAGACCACAGCATTCTTGTAATATTATCTACAAAAACAATCAAAATTGTAACTCTAAAATGCGTTTCAGATTAATAATGTGAAACTTAAGACAGAGGCTGTTATTTAAATAAAATTTCAGGAGAAGGCAGCATGACAGGTGGATTTTTCTTTTTTTTCTTTTTCTCCTTTTACAAATGGTAGGGGCTGGGAGAATGCTCTCCTTGAACAGTTAGTAAACAGTGATTAAAATGCAATTCTTGTCTTGCATTCACAGCACTGTTCACAGCCTAAATGTTCCACAAACTGACTGCTGTGTTTCACACTGGCCAAGCAGATTCCACCTGCACATTAAAAGCAGAAACACAGATAAACAAACCTTTAACACACTATAACTGAACAGAAAACACTGCATTACAATAAATTCCTGTGGAACCAGAGACACCAGACAGCGCTTACCACCACATCAGATCAGTGATCACGTAAATAACACCTCATACACATGATAACGGAACAATTAAAACAGTCAAATTCTGAAGAAATCAGAATGCAACTTTTTTTTTTTTAACCTGGGAATTAAGAAAATACCTAAAATATTTAAATTACTGTAAGTACACATTTCCTCACTTAAGGCTTAAGCCATAAGTACTCATCATGCACCTGCACCTAGCAACACACACAGGACTCATTGGCAACTGAATGCACATCAAACCTCAAATCCCCGCATTGTAGAGGGGTACATTTAGTGCACGAAAAGGTTCCGAAATATGTCATATTATAATGTAAATGTATGATGAAACAGAGCAGAATGGCACAACACTGTGACGTGAACTACTAGTGATTCAACGAGTCGTGTGTCACGACGGACTCTGACACTGACGCTGTGTGAAAATTGATTCATAGCAACTTACATGGGCTCCAAGGTTTTTGAAAGCCATGATTTCAAGGCATCCAAGTCTTCTATGATCATTTTAGACAAAAAAAAAATAATAATAATAAAGAGTTGTGCAGGTCTAGTCGACTCTACAACTAACTAGTACTAGTAGTAGTAGTACAACTAGTTTAGCTACGGCTGAACACTTGGCGGCAGGGCGTCAAACAACGAGCTTGTTGTACGGAAAAATACTTTTAACAATGTGCGTGTTAAAACTGAATTAATTGTACACTCTTGCAAAAACACACATTCAGTTAAAATGAAATGGGGAGACAGCAGAAGCTACTCGTTTCCAGCACTCTTCTTCTTCCCTCATTGTACAAACATGGCGACCTCGTCTCTCATCGCGCGGAGAGTCGCGAGAGCAGACGAACGGCACCCAGACGTCGTGACGTCAGACCGTACGGGTCTGCTGCGAAACATGTTTCCATTACCCATAATTAGTCTGCGGTTCTATTTCGTACTTCAAAATTTGTACGGAAAATTTGACCGAAACATTCAGGTTTGCGTTACTCATAACTCCATGATGCAATGTAAGTAAACGAGTCTTATTTTGCAGTATACTTTGTAATAGAAATTTGATTTCTCCGAGATTTAAAAAAAAAAACATCCTTTCCCATTTAGTCTAGATAAATAGTTTGGATGACTAAACTTAGACTGCTTGTTGTGTAAATTGTCCAACAACGAAATGTAACAAAGAACTTATGAATCATTGAATGTCAAAGGAAAAACTGGCCTATCACAAATCTCGAAATCGCTTCGACGCCGGTTAAGGTAAAACTCGGTCTGATGCTTTTCGAGATTGTACAGTTTTCAAGTTTATTTTTATTTTTTTTTAAATAATTCAGACATACAGAGTCTGAGTACAACAGAGCGCAACTGACTGTCACACAGAATGTTAAAAGCCATGGCATGCACCTCAGTGTATGTGGTTGCCCTAATCGTTCCATAGCGATTTAGTCATTTTGTGTTCTCGTAAAGCAAAAATAAATACTTTGTACAAACATTCTCCAGAATGGACATTGATCTGCTATCCGTCTCAATAAGTAACTAATTTTGCAAAACCTCTGTGGACTTCCGACCACTACACCTCCCCAAACACGCCTCATTCGAAAACATAGTAGTCGCGCGGATCAAACGACCAATCAGCGGCCTAAATTCGCGAATGTAGCAACGTATACATGACGTAACCTGCCGTCAGAATTCTGACAATGGGCAGTTTGAGGCCTTTTTTTTTTTTTTTGGAAACACTCAAACTTGAATTTTTCTATCAACGAAGTGTTTTTATTGTAACTAGATGAGAGACATTTTTGTGTCGTTCCAGACTACGGAAACAAGGGGCATTTTATTTCTCAGCAGTCCCTGGCCAAACTGGTGAAAAAAGAGGGGAAAAGAAGGTTTAAAATTGGCTAGCTCATGATTAGCTAGCATCGAACACCCACAACAAACAAAGATGGAGCGTCATCAAGCGGTCAGCCGATACCAAGTGGTAAGTTCAGCTCGGGCTTTGCTGTGTTCTTAAACTTCACTTCAAAAATTTAAAAACAAAAATGAGAAAAAAGTAGAATTACATGGAGTTTCGATTTTTGAACTGTAGGAAACAAACGCTTCTCCTCCTTGGCTTGACCCACCCCATTCGGTTCCACTTCCTGAATCATGAATGATATCGTTTTTTCAACGCCACGCTTCTTGCAGTATTTATTAGGTATATTTAACTATGTAACAATGTTGCCGTTAATTAATATTACTCAAAGTAATTGACGGGGTTTTACCAGCCAGGGCAATTTTACTATGGGAACTCATGGTACCTCAGGTACACAGCACTGTGTGTGTGTAGGACTCAGGCCAACAACAACTTCAAGATTAGAACTTAAGTCATGCCCTTAAACTTCCTGGACTGCTGTACAGTCAGCAACCAACTGTAGACCACAGAGATGATCATTACATTTCTTTACCTTGTTGCCTATACTTATTCTGAGTCAGATGAATTTACCATGGCTGTTGTGAAATGTTGCAAGCGTCACTAGAAGCATGGATATTTACACTGAGGGCAGTCTGAGAATGTACTTTTTTTAAATGGTACAAACATGGTATTCTGGCAACACAGTTTTTTTTATTACTTTTACCTCACACTAGTTATTATTAAACTGCTTATAAAAATTTATGCATGTATACAGATGTTAATTTCTGCCAAAGCAATTTCGAGTAAGTATGTTGTCTGGGAGTTGGGATTCGAACCTGGGTCTTTTAAGTGCAGGGTGGCAGCTCTAATCAAGTATGATATGATTTCTTTCTCTTTCTGGTTTGCTCCAGTTAAACAATGAGGATTATCGCTCTGAATGGTCCCTCAGAAGTGAGGTATCCACCACCACCACCACCCCACACCCTTCTGATGAACCCACAGTACCAGTGGAATCAGAGGCTCCGCCCCCACCTTATACTAGTGTAGGACTGGGAGCAACTGCAGCTCCAGGTATTTTGACAATCTCAAAAAATAAGAGACTTCAAAAACAGTGACAAATTAGTGTGTTTTTAACTGAGATTGACATTATCTTGACACATTACTGTTTTGTTATTTAGATTGGTAGGTTTAGAGAAGTAATATTTCATTCCAGTAATGATGGTATGTTTTTTAAAATTTTCTTTATGTCTGAGTTGAATTCTCTAGATTCAGTTTTCTGTAATATGAGGAATTATAATGATTTAATACAAAGCTCCAGGGTATTAATTTGCACGTTGTACTCATTCACTCCCTCTCTTACTGTTAACTGCCTATCCTAAGGCAGGGTCATGGCAGTCTGGAGCCTCTCCCAGAAACAGAATGCATTGCAGTTACAGATTTCACTATAGTATTATTCAGACTTACTTTTATTTTCATTTTGGTTGTAATTTCAGTTTATTATCTAGTGTGGTACCTCTTGTGTGTGAAAATAAGTTATGACATACTTTGTACAGAAAATTATTTTAAGCATGTTTTAAAAAAGAAAAAGGCTCTTAATGTTTGTACTATTGATAGCCTTACCTGGTCCTCATTAAATACAAAACACAGGGTTTTTTTTTTTTTGTTTGTTTCTTGGTCTCATTTTTCTCATTGCTAGACTGGCTGATCTTCTATTTTATTCTTCCACAGATGGTGGCTTTCAGAGTGATTTTCCTCTGCCGCCCCCATATAGTGTTGCCACTTCCTTGCCCACTTACGATGAAGCAGAAAAAGCCAAAGCTGCAGCCATGGCAGCCTCCACTGTGCATGTGGTTCAGCAGGTAATCCCTCACCATGTACAGCTGTCTGCACATGGGCTGTGGGAAAGTAGTTTATGTATTTTAACAGTACATTAGTTGGAGGTCTTTGAATTCTGTCCACCTTTTGGCTGACTTGGATTTCAATGAGAAAGTTAACATTTGACTGGTACTTGATTTTGATATGCAGAGAGAATCACTGGATCAAATTTCTGCTGAATGTTTAACTTCTGTATGCATTTCAGAGTAGTCTGATCATCTCATTACTATGTTTGCCAGTTCTATTAAAATGGCTATCTCAGATTGTTAGGTAGAGTGAAAGTTAACTTTATGATCATTCTGCCTCAGATCTGAGTTACACATACAGGAGAATGAAGAAATTCTGTTTCTCTTCGGACCTCCGTGCCACACAATCATACAGTGCACTTTGTAAAAAGATAAATACAACAGACAACTGCAGAAACAAGACAAGACAGTGCAGTACACAGGCTAGAGTTTGGCAACAACGTGCACAATATACTGTATAATATACACAATGGTGTAAAAGAGATCAACTTTCACTAGGGGGCAGTGCTTTTCAAAATTGTTTTGTTTGGGGTCCTACACAATGGTGGCATTGTAAGGGGAGAACAATTTACTGGTCGGTGAGAAATATTAAAGTATACTTTTAGTCTTGGTATTACATACATGACAAGTGAAGAATGGTGTTCAGTTATCAGGCCTTTGGTGCTCTGTCAGAACTGGAGTGAGGACTAGGTATGGATGGATGATGTGAGTGGAGTTGAGTCCCACTCATAGTGACAACTCTCATGGTTTCCAGAGCAAGGGAGGAATGTTAATGGTTTTCCAGTACTTTCTTCCGTGTTGTCTGGGGCGTGCAAAAGCAGGGAGACTTCTCACACCTTGAGCTGGACTTCAGCCCCACAGCTGCCTAGCAGCAAAGGAGCTGAGGCAGCATCTTAATCTGTCGTACCACATATATCAGCAGGCTTACATTTAGGATGGGGGTCAGTTTCCTCAATATGTATGCATTATTTATTTAGATTTACATTTATTAATTTAGCTGACACTTTTCTTCAAAGCGACTTACAAAATGAAACCACTTAGAACTATTTACCCATTCATACATCTGTATAATGTCATTGGAGCTATTTAGAGTAAGTCCCTTGCTCTGGGGTATTACAGCTGGAAGTGGGATTCAAATCTGAGACCTTTAGGCCCTAAGGCAGCAGCTGTAACGACTATACTACAAGCCGTCCCAGATACAAAACTTTGAGCTTTTTTACATGGTTTGAACTTTCATACTGTTAATGCAAATCTCTGAGGTTGTTCACAGAATATAGTTTGGTGTGTGAGATGTTTGTAACAATAAAATGTAGAAACATGATTTTGTACAATATCAGGTGATATCATGTAGCACCCCACTGACTTTGATTTATAGTAATTATGCATTTACCAGAGGTGGATAACTTGAGAGATGTTTCTTTGGTGTTTGCTTGCTCCAGACTTTGTAGAGTGTTTTTTGTATTTACAAATGGAGTTAAATATTTTGTGTGTGTGGTCTTTTAAACCAGGAGGATGATTTTCCACCACAAGATGATTTCAGTGATGCTGATCAACTGAGAGTTGGCGGTGATGGAGTATTCATGTTAGCCTTTTTCAGTAAGTGAGCTGAGCACGAGTACTGTAATCCTGTTTTCCTCCTAGTGAAGTTTGTTTGCACTAGGAGTGGTAAATGTTGTGGTGTGTGTAGACACGTTTTCCTGACAAAACGGAAAAAAAAAACATGTAAATTTAGTTTTGATCTGAACTTCTAGAGGACTTTAGTTTACCCACATGTTTTAGTTGTTGGTATGCTCTGGGATCAGTGTGATAGTTCACTTACATATGTTAATTTAGCTAATGCTTTTTTGCCAAACTGACTTACAAGCTTTGATATTGACAGAAATACTGTTGTCTAGATGGTGGCTGCTGAACAAAACAGTCTATTAATTACCAGTTAGAATTTTTATTGCTCTTTAACCTTTATGTGACAGAAGTGGTAATAGAACCTGCATCAAGAAAAATCACAAGTTTGAGTACTTTTAAACAAATATGTATTTGTGACTTTCTTCATAGTCTTTAACAACTAAAGTTGGTTATATTTTGTATAAATGTATTATTGTGATTTGTTTGAAATACTGTATATTTGTACTTGGAGTATTTATAAGTAACTTTTTTTTTTTTTTTTGTCCCCACAAGTGTCCTTCCTATTCAATTGGATTGGATTTTGCCTGTCTTTCTGCCTCACCAACACCATAGCAGGGAGGTACGGAGCGATTTGTGGGTTTGGACTTTCCCTCATCAAGTGGATCCTCATAGTACGGGTACGTTTGCCAGGGCCCTTCACCTTCTTCACATAAAGGTGTAAAGAGCATTTTTCGTTGTGTCCTAACTAAGCAGAATTTAAGAATGCATTTCATTTTTATTTTTAAAATGCTTAATATGATTACTAACACAAGTCATTATTTAGGATTAATTCTTTGCTTTAGTTTTCAGATTATTTTACTGGATATGTCAATGGTCAGTATTGGCTGTGGTGGATATTCCTTGTGCTTGGTGAGTTAAACATTGAAGTACATTAATGTATAAATTTTAAAAAAATGTTTACATTATTAAATTTCTTTTCCCTGTTATGGCAAATTCAGATATTTTCATTGATTATCGTGATTCATTATTTGTTGTAGTATCATTTCAGATGCTGATTACCCATTTTTATCGTTTTTTAAAACTAGATTTTTATTGTAAGCACTTTTTCTTACCTAAACATGCGCAGTTTAAGTGAACTGTACGACTCTTGGGATGCTGTGCACTATCGCCATCCTGTGGATGAATAGTGTTTATGCACATTGTAGTTTTCAACATTACAGCATAACACACTTTTGGTTGAACAAATTGTTATAAATACACACACGTTTATGTTTGTATTGGTCTTTTTTACTTCATGAAGAAGCTTTACTGCTGTATCTCAGCAGTTAGGACTAAGTGGTTAATTTGGCCTTTTGGGAAAAAGCATCAAGCCCATTTCCACTTGAATTTATGTTTAGTATTTTTCAGTCTTATAAGCATTTCCTTTTTGATGGTGTTTTTGTTGATAAACATTTTTGACTCTCTTAACTCAAACACAAGAGTCTTAAAATAATGGATTGAGAGCCTTAATTTTTCCTCCTTTTCAGTGTAAACTATGTATCCAAAGACTACTTCAGTTTTTGAAGTCTGACTTTCAGTCAGTGAGCAAATATGCTTATTTTTTTAATGTTACAGTATTATTCATATAACTCTTTAAATGTATAGTTAAGATTACTAATGGTGAACAGATTCGTGAACATCTCTTCCACTTTTTTCAGGTCTCTTGCTGTTCTTCAGAGGATTTGTGAACTACCTGAAAGTGCGTAACATGTCCGAGAACACAGTAGCATCCAGCAGAATGCGATTCTTCTTGTACTAGTGGTAAGAAATTCATATTGATCTCTGCACTGTCAGCCACCGAAATCAAAACCTGCAAAGTTCTAAAATATCTGTATGTGCAAGTGAAAAGTCAGTATACTGTGTGAGTAAGTAACTTTTGAATGGTATTGGATATAAAATGTTGCAGCACAATGCATTGTACTATTGTTATTTATATAGCTGAAGTCTTCATCCATGGTGAGTTATAGTGTCAGAATTGTACAATGAACAGGTGCCTTCAAGAGCACATGGTACCAAAAATATGATGACAGTCTTTGGAGTTCCACATTGCAGTTATTACCAAATCTAACTATGAAAACAACTGATGGAAATCAATGGAAAAAAATTGCAGAGTTGCACTGGTCTGGATCTTGTATTCTTGTCCATTATGTTTTGAGATTGACTTGCATAGTGTTTAATGAACAGTGGTTTATTTTGCACAACCATCACAGCATTATGATGGTTTGTTCTTTGACTTTCTGTTGAGCTGCAAGCATCATAATATTACGATGCATTTGGGAAATGAAGCCTAGAGCCGTAATACATACATTATTTGCTTATAGTTGGTTGCTAGAGCAGTTCGGTATTTCATTAACAAAATGGAAGTAGTATTATTGTTGACCTTGCAGAATCTAACTTTTTTTTTCCCCTCCACGTTTTAATGAAATCTGATATCTTCAAAAGCTGTACTGTTGTCAGCACTGAGCTGCAGTGAACAAGTTGTCTTCTGCTAACTGTCTGAGTTTGTCCTCGACTTCACTCGCTCTGTTCATTATTCCTCCAAGCTAGCATAAAGTGTGCTTTGATCTGCAAAGAAGTATTTTTGCTGGTCTGAAGTTTGTCTTCATCTGTACAGATCCCCCTCCCCCCCATGTAAAAACTTTTTTCTTTATTCAGTAAAGGTTTAACCTTTCATCTGCATCGTTCACATATTATCATCTAAGTCTGTTAATCGGGCATGTAAAAGGATCCATAAAAAGGATTCTTGCTCACATTTCCTGTACTAGAACACCTTCAACTGTTTATGGTCGATCCACCTGGTCTTTCAATCATCTCTGTGTCATTGGTGCACAGCTGCTTCTCTCTCATCTGCTCTTTTGCTTTTTCTCCTTCGTCCTTCAGCAATTGGGGAACCTCTCTGATGCCCCTGGATGGTTGATCTGTCATTTTGTGAAATCACCCCTGGACAATGTTTTCTTTCATTCACGAAGTTTATTTCTGGAGTTCTCAAGTTTGTGTTATTTGTCTTATTTCTTTTCTTGAATTAAAGCTGAATTTGTGAATCTTGTCTTCCACCTTCTTTGTCCTATATGAATCAAAGTTTTATATTTATGTGAGCCCTGATGATTAGTGTACTGGTTTGTGTACTTTAAGATATTTTGTTTTCTTTTTTTCTTCTTCAGATTGTTGCAGTTGGCATTCCTTCCAATGTGAAATTCACTTTTCATTTACAACCTGCCAAATTTACTGGACTCAGAGCTGCAGAAGCCAGGAAGTTGTTCACATAAATAAAATTCCAGCAGGATATACATATAGAAATACATTGGAGTTTCATATGAATATTTAGCTTTCTCCATTTTAATTTCTTTTAGTTTCTGCAGTTCAGCAGTCTTGTTTTATATGTCTGTGATGGTATTATAACCTTGTTAATGTGAAAATCTTTGTAATGTCCTAAAATATGCATATAGCCAGAATTAAATCTTTATGCATTGGAGAAATTATGCAAAAATACAATGATGGGCGCTGTGTAAATGAATATTTATACTGGAAGCCAAAACCTTTTGTAGGATTTCTCATAAATCTTAGTCCATTGAAACTTATTTTTCACTAAAATGATTTTTCACAAATGTTAATCATCTTGTCAAACTGGACAGGGACTTGTATGTGCCCTTTTGACCTATTGTAATGCTCAGCAAAAAGTTTTTAAGTGACAGTTTGTAACTTTCCTAAGATTATCTTTTATGTTTGTTGACTTTAATTGTAAGCAAATGAATTTTAGTGTGGGTGTGTGTGTGTATTTGTTTTGTATTGTAGCCTGTCTTGTAACATTTCCATGATATTTTCTTAATCATCTCAACAGTCTTCCTTTAAAATGGTTAAGTATGGTTAATCTTTTTTTTTAGTAATTTCAAGGACCTCTGCTGTTTTATTGGACTGTTACCATTTGTTGTATAATGGATTGTGTCTGCCTCATGTAAATTTAAATTTGTAAAATGCCATTACAGTGCAAACATTTATAATATAAATGGTTTAAATAAAACTGAACCAGTTTTTTTTTTTTGGCCTTTTAAGTATTTCATTACTCCTGCTAATAATCATTTGAAAGCATATGAAGCACTTCTGCACTTGGCTGTCATGCTGTAAATCTCGTCATAATCCCTAGTTTCATTATACTGAAATGCTGACAGCAGTCCTGTGAGCTTGGGTTCATAAATGCAGAATGCCTATTATCCAATATTATAGTTGGCTTTTCTAAACTACATTAAGATGCTTACATGGCATCCATGCGTACATATGGAGTACCTTTAGAATGAAACAGCCACTGACAGGGGGCCTTGACCTGAATGTGCAATGTCGAATTGTAAATCTTGCAGAAATTGACATAATTCTTTATCTATATGGGGATATTTCACTATTTTTGGAAAGTACTACATTATGAGCAGTGCACATTAAAAGCAACTCCTAAATGATAGATATAGTCGGTATGCAAGATCAACTGTTATTAGAGTGGTTGGTCATCTCCTCGGGAAATGCTAATAACGCCTTGTTTACGCTAATGTCACCAGCAAATTATAGTGTGCCCTATTTAACAAAGCTAATCTGGCTTGATGGGACCCAGTTGTTTCTTTTTGTTTCACAGAGATTTCTTCTGATAACCTCCATATGAACCCTGCTTTTATGTACAGAGCCCTGAAGAAAAAGGAAAAAGGTACATCGGACCATCCTCATCATACCACATTTGGCAAATTTACAAAGTTTCCCAGAGGTGTGCGCTTTCAGAAGGGCCTGTTGTAGATGTGTCGAAAAATAAGAATTATTAACATTATTTTATAGATCTTCGGATCTGTACGTGCATCATGGAAATAGACTTGAGGGCAATTACAACAGGATATGGATAATGACATTTACGTTTAAAGGGTTGGAAGTTCAACTTCAAAATTGGTTTTAGTCTACTAAAAGGAAGAAGTTTTACATAAAGCTGGTCAAAATCAGATCATTTTTTGCAAATATTTTCTATACCAACTACATACCAATGTTTTTGTCAGAAGGTCCAAGAGGCACAAGATCCAGAGAATGTTGTTACTGAAGGTGCACAGCATATACACCGATCAGCCAGAACATTAAAACCACCTGCCTAATATCGTGTATGAGTCCTTCGTGTCACAAAAACAGCTCTGACCCATCAAGGCATGGACTCCTCAAGACCTCTGAAGGTGTCCTGTGGTATCTGGCACCAAGACGTTAGCAGCAGTTCCTTCAAGGCCTGTAAGTTGCGCGGTGGGACCTCCGTGGATCGGACTTGTTTTTCCAGCACATTTCACAGACGCTCAATCGGATTGAGATCTGGGGAATTTGAAGGCTAAGTCATCACCTTGAACTCTTTGTCATGTTCCTCAAACCATTCCAAAACAATTTTTGCGTGTGGCAGGGCTACTGCCATCAGAGAATACAATTCCCATGAAGGAATTTACATGGTCTGCAACGATTTTTAGTTATGTATTACGTGTCAAAGTAACACCCACTTGAATGCCAGGACCCAAGGTTTCCCAGCAGAACATTGGCTAGAGCATCACACTGCCTCCGCTGGCTTGCCTTCTTCCCATAGTGCATCCTGCTGCCATCTCTTCCTCAGGTAAACGATGCACGCGCACCCAGCTATCCACATGATCTAAAAGAAAATGTGATTCATCAGACCAGGCCACCTTCTTCCACTGCTCACACAAACCTGGGACACTCACATGCTCACTTAAGGCACTTTCAGCAGTGGAAGTGGGTCAGCATAGGCACTCTGATTGGTCTGCAGCTATGCAGTCCCATACACAGCAAGCTGCAATGCACTCTGTGTTCTGGCACTTCCTATTCTGGCCAGCATTAAGGTTTACAGCAATTTGTGCTACAGTAGCTCTTCTGTGGGATTGGACCAGACAGGCTAGCCTTCACTCCCCACACACATCAATGAGCCTCAGGGGCCCATGACCCTATTGCCAGTTCACCAATTACCCTTCCTTGGACCACTTTTGGTAGGTACTAACCACTGCATACCAGGAACAGCCCACAACACCTGCCATTTTGGAGATGCTCTGACCCAGTTGTTCACACACACACACACACACACACACACACACACACACACTGTTCGAAACCACTTGTCCTACACAGGGTCATGGGGGCCAGAGTCTAACCCAGCAACATAGAGCACAAGGCTGGAGGGGGAGGGGACACACCCAGGACTGGACCCCAGTCTGTCACAAGGCACCCCAAGTGGGACTCGAACCCCAGACCCACCAGAGAGCAGGACTCAGTTCAACCCACTGCACCACTGCACCCTCCTTCCCCAGTCCTCTAGCCATCGCAATTTGGCCCTTATCAAAGTCGATCACATCCTTACGCTTGTCTATTTTTCCTGCTTCCAATACATCAAATTCAAGAACTGACTGACTGTTCACTTACTGCCTAATATATACCACCCCTTGACAGGTACCATTGTAATGAGATAATGTTATTCACCTGTCAGTGGTTTTAATGTTATGGCTGATCATGCTATATATTCAACTGTCCTTAGACAAAGTCATTTTACATGGTCTGAACAGAATCACCTTTTTGGTGACCTGACATAATCTGAAATCAGTAACCTCAGTTTTATTATACTACCAAGTACACTCTTGGTTCAGCTCTGCACTATATAGTATCATTGTTTTTATTTTTATTTAATTTAAATACATATGTGCAGTCTGCCAAATGTGCTTGCAGTTTTTGGATAGTGAAACTGCATGACTACATCTGCAAACTTCAGCAGCCAAAGTATTAGAAATGAGTTATCTACTGTTCAACACTTTTATTATTACTTTTGGTATTTTATTTATTTGGCCAACTGCTGCATTCATGCACTTGACATTTTGCTGATAAAGAACCTTGTTGAAGGCTACAATGGCTTGAACCAGCAATCTTCAGTTTTCACATGCAAGCTGCTAACCCGTGTGCAACCTCTTTTACTAGCTTTACTTGTTTTACAACACTCCTTGTGTTACAAATATTGCAAATTACGAATTTTGAAGATTGCATAAATTTTCCAGTTACTTATTTTTAAGCTATTTTTAGCAGCTCTGTTTTTTTTTTTTTTTTTACATTTCTTTCAGCTGCAGAGCTAAAATGACCTGTGTTTCAATTTCCGGTCATTTGTTAGTAATAAACGCCATGAGGTAGAATAGAAACAGAATAAGAGTCGGTCCACCTTTATTCAGCTGTCTTCCACAGTGTTTACAACTTGTGTCTGGTGTTCCTAAGAATTAGTTATCAATAGTACTGTTGAATTTGTGTATGGCATGATTCAGTCAATAATCAGCCCTGATCAGAGTTTTTGGAACTAATTTATTACCCCACCACCTAATTCGTTCCATTCATTCTGCAATAAACACTTTTGACAGTTGACTTGAGACTCACCTGTCAACAGTAGGGATAAGAATCACATAGTGAAATTAGTGTCTTGTCTAAAGGGTGTTGAAAAAATGTGTTTCCAGGCAGCCTACGTCACACCAGCATGTGATCAGCTGATAGGACAGCTTTTTGTTGACATTGAACCCTGCCATTGAATTAGCTCAGGAATATGTTGTCTGGTTTACACCCAGATATGACACTTCTTTAAAATGGTAAAGTTGTAGTCATTTTCCTGTCCACAGATTTCATGCAATATCTGAATCTACTATATGTCTACATATAAATATCTTAGCTGATCTCTTGCAAATGAGAAAAAAAAAATAAAAATTTGATACATCACACGAGGGGGTGCGGTGGCGCAGTGGGTTGGACCACAGTCCTGCTCTCCGGTGGGTCTGGGGTTCGAGTCCCGCTTGGGGTGCCTTGCGACGGACTGGCGTCCCGTCCTGGGTGTGTCCCCTCCCCCTCCGGCCTTACGCCCTGAGTTGCCGGGTTAGGCTCCGGTTCCCCGTGACCCCGTATGGGACAAGCGGTTCTGAAAATGTGTGTGTGTGTGTGTGATACATCACACGTAGTATTTTTGCAATGTTCAGAATCTGATTGTGTTCCTGGTTCCTGTTTATATTGTATGTAATGTCAGTGAATAATTTCTATGAATTTTGTTGATATTGTGACAAAACTTTTGAAACTAAAAAGTGACAGGCTTATTTCATCTATAGCTGACAGCGAATGCCACTTTGTCAAATTAAAGAGGATTAGGTCTAATTGAATTATCGGACATATTTCAAATGTGGTCATCTTAGAAGTTAAGAGGACTTACTTTAATAAGAGCTCAGGAAATCCCAGAAGTTTCATTTTCAAAATCAAAGGCTTGTCACAATTCAGGCGCTATATGTCTGCTTTCCTTCTTAAATTTAAAATTTTGAGGGCATCATCTCAGAATGGCCCTTGCCTTTGCCTTAATTTGACATATGCAGTACGTGATGTAAGCCCACCTGTCCTATTTGGGAAACTTATAACGATAAATTCCATATATAGTAATTATTTTTAGCTCCTGCAACAGAGCTGCATGACCACATGCCACAGCCAAGGGTAACAAATCAACAGCATGTCAACAAAACAAGGAACTTAAAATGTTTTAGTGCTTTTGCAAATGCACTGTCAAGTATTTCAACATGTCTTGAACATCTTGAAATTTAGCACATGTTTTCGTAGACTTTCAAATAAACAGTCTCGGAGGGCCCCCGGTGTAGTCCTGACAAACTAATATGACAACTACAGACAGCTGTATTATAAAAGGTCGTTTGTCAAAACCACAAGCCAGATCGTGAATAACACGTCGCTTCTGTAATATTCGCCACGTATTGGTGTGTATGTAAGCCCCCGAAGTGCAAAAGGAATTCAGCAGCCATGGCTTCCTGTGTCAGTCACATTCCATTACTCGTCCAAGGGCCAGTATCAGGCACATTCCTTCGTATATCACTGCGTGTGCCCCTTCCCAGCTGCCTTATCTCATTAAGAAGCATTTGAGCCATGTCGCAGGCCTTGGAGCGCTGACACTTGGAAGACCCAGCCAGCCACTGGCAGACTGTCAACAGCCACAACAGGAAATTACCAGAATACAGCCGAGAGTCTACAACAGCTGCGAACGAGACACGGTCCCAAGGGAAGTCGCTGCGTTATGCTTCGTTTTTATTTATTGGGATTTATTGGAGATTTATTTACGTAGAATGCATTTCATTTTACTAGATAGAAAAAAAAATTGCCGGACAAGTGAGGTCAAACTTAGTGAGAACACAAACTTAGTGATGAGTAAAAAAATCAGCTCTGTTAGTACTTTAATGACTGAATAGAATGCTGAAGTTTTTTTTTTTTTTTTTGGTTGTCACATGGAAAATGTCGAAATCTTTTCTTTGGCTTCAATAAACCAAGCTATTAAATGGCCTGAACTGTATAAGGAAACCTTTTTGGTTTTCTTTTTTGTAGATAGTTTTTTTTCCCTGATATATATATATATATTTTTTGTGGTTTAGAAGAAGATAAATGTTACTAAAATGGTACTCTGGGTAGATTTTTGATTTCTTCCCCTAAATCAATTTATTTTCAATCTATTGTGTTCAGTCTATGTGATCAGCTGTATTTATTTATTTATTTATTTATAAACTTTTTTTGTGAAATGCATACAAAATAAACCTAACAGTCATTAGAATCAGCTATTGAAAACCCAATATTGGTTAACTACTTGTTTTAAATAAGTGCCATAGCATACAAACAGTCATAAAAAGCAGTTGGTGCTAAATGTGTAATAACAAGGGAAATACAATTTACCAAGAAAACAAGGGTGATAATAAGCTTTTAACGGATAAACAATAGGCCTAACAGGCTTTTGAAATATTTCACAGACATAATGTAAGGAGAGGTTAACTGCTGCTTTCAAGTAGATCCAAGAAAAAGGTTTTTTTTTTTTTTGGCATGTGAAAAACATACAGACACAGTTACAATAATAACACAGGGGGGTATGAAAATTGCTCTTATTTATGAGTACAGTATTTTTGTCTCTCTAGTGTATAGGTTCCATTGATATGTAGTAACCTATAACTTTTTCTTATTACCAAGTATTTAACACAGACTGCCCTAGACCCAGCCATTGACTGCTTTTGTAAAGAATCATAAAATAACGCTTTGAAAGCACTAGATTTTCTACTTACAGCGCTGCTTGAAAATATGTGAACCCCTTGTGTCCCTTAGTTTTACCACAAAATTCTTAGTTAATGAGAAGCAGTCTTTCTCATCTGACATAACAGGTGTGTAATGACCAGTTCCGTATGTTGGTTTAGAGGAAATCATGCATACAGTAGAAAAATGGAGGTAGTGCAGGTACAAAAATAAGTGAACCCCAAGTTGTATTGGTTAATCTAAGTAAGTAAGTAGAAGCAGGTGTGTAAATCATAATCATTTGTTCATTTCTTGTTTTAATGTGTAAGATTTAGATTCTAAAAATAGATTTTAAGATTTTTTACAAGAACAATGACCATCCCTATAGGGTTCACATATTTTCAAGCAGCACTGTATAATACTGGTAAAGATTTAACCCCTAATACATTAACTGCATTTTTACCTTTTGTGCAGATTCGTGTCTTAAAAAAGAAAAAGTGTTTTTACTTGCTAGCTGTGCTCCACAAAGCTAAGATTGTTTGCTCCTGCCCATTCATGTTCACAATGTGTCATTCTGTACTTCGGCAGAACTTTAATTTATTCCAACTCTCTGCCTTGACCTGTAATCCCCCCCCCCCTTTCCACTTTGCCCATCTGACCCATCTGTGCTTCATTTCCCACTCATCAGCATCCAAAAAGCCCTGGGCCAGGGCACTGTTTGGAGCCATTAGACAGAGCGAGGCACTGTTCCCACTTCCTGTGCCACATCCCGTTGAATAAGATGACCATCGGACTGAAGTAACAGAGCCCGCTTTGTCGACAAGCGAAATGGGCTCTTGAACCACTTTCTGTCATTGCGCACACCATACCCACTCCAGGGCATCAGTGTAATCAGCCTCGAGCCCGTTGTGGAGGGTCCCCCTCCTCCCGCCCCCCCAAAGTTTGCGAGCAAACAGCTTGCTAACATTCCAGGCATGTGCTTCACCAAAAACAGGGCTCTTGATATTCAACTGGAAAGGAAGCCAAGAAGTGAATAATAATAATAATAATAATAATAATGAACCTTTGATAACAAAAACCATGTAGATTTCTAAATAGAAAATTTCTAGAACGTCAGACAACAGCCAAAGCTGTCTTAGTCAATTGTCAAACAATCCATTATGCTGCTGTCCTCCTTTCTCATTTCCCTTTTGAATTCCATACCTTTGTTTATACTGCACCTGTAAAACCTGCTATTTTCTCTTATTTTCTTTCCTTGAGAGATTTCCTTATATCTCTGGTAGTTCCTGAAATGTACCCCTTTCTGACTAGAATATGTTGACCAGTGACTAAGTTTCCATTTCTCAGAGAGGTCTCATATTTCCTGCTCATCCACCGACGACCATACTGAAAGGCTCAGTCCCTGGTCCCATAAAAATCATAATTTGAAATTTTGAACATATCCCTTTCTGCACATTAATAAAGCAGCAGTTGTTTCAGTATTAGCCTGGCTAGTCAACAACCGACTCCTGTTTTCTGAAATAAAAGATTGATGACTCTGCAACTCAGATGTGGTGGTTGGAAGACATACTTTTGCAATGCAGTTTTTGACAGCTTTTTTTTTTAAATAATAAAACTGTTTCTTTTCTTAATTTTTCTATCACCCAGCCCCACTTCCTTTTTAACTACATTAACATCAGTATATTGCTGCCAAAGACTCTTTTTAATGTGTTTTTATGGTTTTGGTCACCATGCAGGACATGTTTGATTTCAAGCAAAGATGTCAAAAACTATTTTGAAGAAAATAAGTAGACAAAGAACAAGTGTCGAATTACTCGTGATTAATTTTCTCAGCCAATGCTTTTACATGAATAAATACAGTATTGTAAAATTTCTAGAGCTGCACTTTCAAGCTAAGTGCCCTCCTCAAGCACAGTACAAAAGGACTTTTTCTCTGACCTGAACTAGGAACATTTATACCAACAGTATATGTTTCTAAAACACTTGTTTTAAATGTTTGTTATTATGTATAATAACTGAACACAGTAGCCTCCTAACTGCATCACTTGTAATGCGATGTAGTTTATATCATTCTGAAGGCTCTTGATGAATTACAGTACATATGAACATTTCTGTGTCAGCATTGTTGTTAAATCAGAAAGTCTCTTCTCCACCTTATACAAGCCTGCTGTCTTTTCTTACACTGAAGCACATGCTATAGTAAAATGTGGCACTAGTGAAAGAGGGTAGAAAGTAAAACAGGCTGGAACTTGTTGCTTGTTCAGAGTAGAGCCATACAATCGGGATATTTCTGTTTCCCACAGAAAAGAGCCTTCTTTACTTGGCTGTGAAACACGAGCCCCTGGTTATATATTCCTCAGCCTTTACAATTTGTTTTAATTTATTTGCTTCTCTGTCCACTAAAGAGTTGCAGTTTCCATGCCGTTTTATTTTGCTATACCCATACTGAACGTTTTTCTTCTTCATGCATGAGACCAGAGCTGAAGTTCACAAATACATATGAAACTCTACGCAAATCATAAATATTTTCAATCAAGTTAATACTTCAGTGGAATATCGTAAATCTGGTTTCATTTTTTTACATAATGCCCCATTTGCTTACATCTTTATGTTGATTTATGTCATTCAGAATTTCAGGCATGTGAGCCCCTGTTCATGCTGCTGACATATTTCTTTCTGCAGTCAGGCATCCACACCCAGAATGGCATCAGCGACCTGTCAGAAGATCACACCTGCACGTTGTAACACTGCACTGTATCTCGTGTAACACACGATTGCGTGACAGAATGTCTAGATCAATTTAACGTAATCTGAGGGGCGGATGGTTGTGCTGACAAGGCCCAACTGAGAGAAGATGGAAAGCTATCTGATCATGTGAACTTCCAGGTAGATGTTACAATGTGAAACAAAATAACATATATTTCAGCCACCCTTAGGGTATTTTCATAAGAAATTTCATGTGAGGAATGATTAGTTGGCTTTGAGCTTTATTTCGCCAACAATTAATCTCAAGGTTTTGCCTGCACACGATTTTATAAATGTTATAATATCAGAAGTTGCCCCCAAAAGATTGTTTGGAGCAATGATGTGATCAACCCATATATTTTTTCAGCCTTCTTATCTAAATGAGTTTAGAGAATGTGGTTTTAAGGGACTTTTCTGCCACAGGAAAATAAGTTTTTTTTTTTTTTTTTTCTTTTTTTTTTCATGGCTGTGAAATGAAAGATTCAGTACTAGGCCTTTAATATAAGACCCTATACATAAGGAGCATAAAACACAAATCCACATATGCATTTACATTGCTCAGTGCATTTTTGCTTTCTTAAGCCACCCCTCACCAACCACAACAACAAGCGCCATCAATCACGTGCACAGGCTTTGAAAGAAACTGTCCTTGCATCTGAAGGAGATTAATGCTCGAAGCAGAGATTACAAATTAAACCCAGACGTGTTTTGTGCATTACATGTCGGTAATTCAGACGTAGCTGCTTAACCTCACTTAGGTTATTTCGGCATTGGTCTGGCCTGCTGCACATATTAAACCAATATCACTTTGAACGTAAACAAGAGTGAAATTAAAAACACATTGATGGACCATATCGCAAGAATAACGCCTACATGTTTCCGTTGCTTGGTGTTGTTTGAGTCTAGGAAGATGTGACATTTTACTCAGTGTGGGCGTTTTTTGTTGTGTTATTTGACACAAAATTTGAGGCAGCTTCCTTAAGAGCATGCTCCACTGAAATACGAGTAAAGGATTATAAATATAAATCTTTCAGAAAGCATTCAGCCACGCATTATATAATGATCTGACTGACTATTGACTATTGATTTAAAGGCGACCTGTCAGACAAGAGTATCTAAACATGGGTAAGTAATGTTGATCCTCCTGAAAGTAGGGTTTGACCTCCTTCATTGGAATTTCTTGCATTCACTGCCAGTTCATGCGACTGATTTCTGCGATAATGCCTTATACCATACTTTTTCATTTTCATGGCTTACATAAATACAGGCTATGTTTTTGTCCTCTGTTGTTAGTTTCAATGTTTATTTCAACCACACAATGGAAGAACAGCACTTTCTTTAATTGAAATAAAAAGCAACTAGGAAATGATTCTAATGATGATTTTATTCATTTATTTTTCTGCTTTAGATATTTCTACTTTGTTTATGAGTGAACTTATGAGTTCTTTCTTTTAGAAAGATTGTCTGGATAGGGGGGAAATGAATGTAAATTGCAAGAAAGGTGCTATCAGTTTCATTCAGAACATGGGTCACTGTGTTTTCCAGAGGCATGTCCCTGGGAATAGGCAGAGTGTGTCACACTGCATATGATGGGCTTTATTATTTGCAGCTCAGATTAATGTCATGTGCACAGGACTGTTGCCTCAGATCCTCACCCCACCCACCACCCATCACCACTACTTCCTCCCTGACCTCCCTTTCTTTTGAAAACACTCTTGCCCTTATTTATATTATTAGTTCTTCTTATTTCTTTGTTTCACCTACTTTTTTATTCGAGGTAAAGATACAAAGGTGGGGTGATGAGTACTGTACAAAAGCATTTAATGTCAAGACCTTTGCTCAAAGGTACTACAGCAGGACAAGCAAGAGATTAACAGTCCATGTTCTTACCACTCTATTCCTGGTGCACTCTGTATTTTCTTTAGCATTCTGACAATTATTTTTCCACCCCTTTTGATAATCGTTACATCCAGTTCAATGGTTTTTTTAAACTTTTTCATGTTTTGGAATTCTAATAATGGATCATTGTGTCTAAAATGTAACATTACTTTGCTGTTTGTTTCGGGCTCACTGTGTAGGTATGCTATTAATATTAACATTAATATCAATATCAGTTGATTATGACCAAGTAGAATACTCCACGTGACTACAGCACACTTATGCATATTCAGACTTAACATTAGATTCTGTTCAGTCACATTTTCAATCAATATCTGCTTTAGCTGCCTCACTTATGAGGATGCAGTTTTTGCTCGGCCAAACCTTTCGATATAAGGGAATAAAAATCTCACACACACACACACACACACACATCGTCTGAACCGCTTGTCCCATACGGGGTCGCGGGGAGCCGGAGCCCAACCCAGCAACACAGGGCGCAAAGCTGGAGAGGGAGGGTACACACCTAGGACGGGACACCAGTCCGTCACAAGGCACCCCAAGCAGGACTTAAACCCCAGACCCACCGGAGAGCAGGACAAGGGCCAACCCACTGCACCAAAATGCCCCCCGGAATGAAACTCAAACATTATTTAACTGTTAAATAAAATAATAATCTATCATTTATAAGGATCTTCTTTATTAACGAAAAAATAAGGAATAATAAATCCTCACAATCTTCAGAATACAATGACGAAAAGACCATCCCCCAAAAAAATATGGATATTGTATTTTCATATATATTAAATGTATACATATGTGTTCTAAGAGTGTTTGTTTTTTAAGGCCTGAAAGATCCAAACGGCAGCTGTATATGGAATGTCTCCTTTTTCATTTTACCTTCCTCACATATAAAAATTAGGTTAGATAAACTACGGTTATAAAGCAGATCAGATATCTATGACGTTAAACATTAAATTTTTACTGTTTATTCTACAACAATACATCCGCTTGCTTACGGTAGGTATACTGTAAGACAGCCTTTGTGTAACTGTTGTTTGCTTCAATAGAGATCAGGGCAAAATGTGACAGCCTGCTATGTTCCAGACAATGAATTCAATGTATATTTACAATGCTTAAAACTCTAAAGCCAGAAAAAAATAAATATATATTTTTTCTTTTATTTTGTACTGTCTGCGTGCTGGATAGACAACATATTAGGGCATCCATCTACCATTTTTGACAAGTATAGGATCTGCATGTTTGAGACGTTCCATACGGTGTAAGGCAGTGGCTACTTCTTTATCTGCAGCTGACAGACCATGTGAGTTTGAGTCAAAGAAAAACAACCAAACCACATTTCTGGTTTTTATAATTGCAATAAGTTGTTTTCCGGCAAGTGAACTTAGCTCTCTTTGCATCTTGAGGTTACTGCATTTTGGGCACATTTTATTGCTTAAAGGGAAAGGAATACATTTTCTTTGGAAATATATCTTTGTATATGAAATCCATTCTAAAAATGTGATTACATGTAAAAATAAGTGCATGTATAACTGAAATAGATGTTTTGCTTAACTTTTGCTTTAATTGAACACAATACATTTTTTTTCCTCCACAATTTTAACATTTGCATAAAGACTTTCACATGGTGTAACTGGTAAATTGTTGTTAGACTTTCTTTTCCAGTCTTAATGCACTCTTCATCATAACACTCATTTGGATAGTAAAGTCGGATTCTAACCGAAATAAAAATACTGTTTATCTCCATAATCTTTTCAACTATGTAGTGAGGATAAATTTTTTGTAAGGTTCAAATGCAATCTTGCCCCTATAAGTAAAAACATTTTTAAATGCTCATGTTGTTCTCATGATGCGGACATATTTACTTTTAGTTAATGCAATAATGAAATTACTGTATCAGTAACGTGATATTCTGGTAAAGTTTTATGCAGCTCCTTGTGTGATGAACGTTGGTGCATATAGTGAAGGGAACTAACTGTACTTAAAGAGTCACACATCTGCCGCTATGTCTCTTTCTGCTAATGTAATGCACAAATTGTATTTTCCATAAGATGTACGTCGCTTTGGAGAAAAGTGTCTGCTAAATTAATAAATGTAAATGTAATTAAAAATAGTTTTTATTTAGATTTTTTCAAAGCTATGATTAAAGATGGGTTACTTTGCTTGCAGTTATTTTATTGTTTTTGACGGATTTAATGAAAGGGTTGTGTCATGCTTATTAAGACCGTGGGCATAACCCTTTCTGTTTAAAGCTACTGTGTGGAGTGTATCTTTGACCTCTCAGTTGAAGGCCTGCTGGGTTTCTGGCTCCCTTTGCCTCCTTTCCTTGCTAATTAGGCCTTGCCCTGGGTCTGCTTAATAAGGCAAACATGTAGAGACATCCTTTACCCTCTTATTCTATCAGCTGAAGAGCAAGGTCACTGCCTTCACTGCTTTGGAAATATTTCTCTCATGGGGAACTGTTAGCCTGGAAGTGTTTCCAAGATGTAATTCGTAGTGACGCTTGTTACCGAAGTTTAGGAGCCATCTAATTTTATAGCGGAACCATGCAGGAGCTCACCTTTCATGGCCCAGGCGGTTAAACACACGGAAGGCCTTTAATATAGTAGCATTCAGTTTGCAAAAACTTTTAAAACTCTTTAAACAATATGGTGTTTCAAGCAGCGTTGTGTGAGTCGCTGTCAAACAAACACAAATAGTATACTTATCCAGTCGGCAAAAGTGATTTTTAGTAAATTCGAAATAACTACATTTTTTCAAACATTTAAACTCTATTCAAATCTGTGATGCAGGTTTACTATATGCAGTGCATTGTGTTCAAAAGTATGTGGAGTTTTTTTTTTTTTTTTTTTACAGAATCATGTTTTTTTTTGAGGAGCATATTAAAAAGAAACATTCACAAATTCTGCAAATGTTACAGTGTATTTTGAAATGAATCAGCACATTCTCTTTTGACAAAAGTAAAGCTGACAAGTCCTTCATTTGGTCAGTCTGTCATATGGTATTTCATGATACAAGCATCTAAGCAAATTCAACAATGTATTTATTGAGGGCAAGTATTCCTGCAGAAGACAAATAAATCTTTCAAAAAATATCATATTATATTATTGCTGCCAAAGATCGGGAACCACTCAGGTAGCCTTTCATTCCTTTTTCTCAACAAAATTTCTGTGACCAGGTGTAATTTCTCTGCCCTTTCTACCGGAATAGAGCTGTTCAGGTTCCGAGAAATGGAATCACATGAAAACGGGCTGACGCGTTGTCATGGCGCCACGGCTTTCACACCACACACTGACTTGAGGCCATATCCTGTGTGCTTTTGCTTTCATGTGGCAGAGGAGAGGCTCCTGTCTGCTCTGGGTGTCGCATGTTCAGACTCCGATAATGCGGACCATCCGTGAGATTGCATTGAAGGGCGTCTTAGTAGATGCGTGCGGTTCACACGACTGACGTAGATCTCGAAAATAAAACAGTAATAGGACGATATTAAGAAAAAAAACCCTACATTTAAATATATTCAACTCTTTAGCCCTATTACCACCGTTTTCATTGCCAACCATATAAAGAGCTAGCACACACACAAACACACACCATCCTGAAATGTGCCATCCAGTGAACATACAATGCTGGAAATAGCACTATTGCTCTGAGAGATGATGATGGGGTTTCCCCAGAAAAGTGAACCTCAACTTCACATGTAGATCAATGATGTAGTCATTGCATTTGTCCGTTCCAAAAAAAAGTAATTCACCGAAGGGGTGGGAAATCGCCTATGATTCATTCAAACATGCATAAATGACTCTAGTAAAACATGAGCGGTGGGGGCCGTAAGCAGCATGACCTGTTGGGACACATTTAGATGCAAGGCAGACAATTAGACCCCGGTTGGTGCCCTTCCCCCACTGCGGCAGACAAGGGTGTGTGCTCTCCTCAGTCCGGCCTGTGTAGCTGTTTGATTGCTTAAGCCTATTGGGCAGACAATAGGAGCGTAAAGAATGGCCGCTTCCTTCCTTCCTTCCTTCCTGTCGAGTGTTCTGCCTTAGTGAACAGATTCAATAGGCCTTCGCTCTGCGGCGACGGTGCACGGCGATGTCAGCTTAAACAAACAAAAGGCCAATTCTAATTGCCTGTCTGTCAAATTAGTGCACAGAGGAATATTTTCTTTTGGATGTGTGAAGGTCCCTGGGTCTTTGTATTTGTGTTTGGAAACAGGGTGGTACACTGATGGCATTTTGAAAATATGAGAACTGAACAAGAACAAGCAAAAAGAGGTACTTTTGCATTACGCATGAGCAAACGTGAACATGAGCCATTGTGAGTCAAAAGCACGTACGTAGAAATAAAATATAAACTGCCATGGTCAAATTAAATATCAGAATACTCTTACGGTGAAGAGACAGATTTGGACAACATGCAAAGTTAATGTGGTCAATCTGAGTGTAACGTTATTTTTTTAGATACTGTCAGGTATTCCTTTCTTTCTTGGTTACCAAACCTTACCTCAATCACGACGCTTCAAATACTGGATAAAGGTACCATCATTGTTCGGTATTTACATATTGGTACATTTACATTTATTCATTTAGCAGATGCTTTTGTTCAAAGCGACATACATCTCAGCAAAAGTACAATTTATGCATTACATTAAGGGAAAGAAACATAGCTGCAGACATGAAAGTGTCAAGTAAACCTAGTTTGTTACCTACCACTTGCCGCACCGAGGTTCATCGTTCGAGTAGGTGCATAATTGGTCTATTGGTAGTAAAACTCTGCATAGATTTTAACAAAATATCGATTCCCGCCAAATTCCAGTTTTAGTGTAAGAGTGACATGTCCGCATGTTTACATTACATTTATTTAGCAGATGCTTTTCTCCAAAGCGACTTCCAATGGATACCATGTAGTGTTATCAGGCCACACACCTTATTCACCAAGGTGACTTACTCTGCCAGATACACTACTAGTACATATACTAGTGTATGTAGGCAAAAGTTAAATTGATAACTAATTTAACTAACACTTTGTGTGGTTCATGATATTTCTTTCATTCACAGACTGTATGGGACAATGAAAGGGTTTTTAACTGGGGTTTTTTACTGCAGTATACCACACCCTTGTTCGCTGTGGTATGCCTAGTAAGCCACTCACTGAGCGCTAAAAGAGCACATAGAAGACAGCCCAGCAGCCAGCCTCACACCACACCCTCATTATCATAGCTACACCTGTGCATCTCCTCCACCCTCTTTATAACACACTCATTTACACACAGTCCGTGGTCGTCTTTGCAAAACCCTCTTCGAAACCTCTGAAGCACATAACTCTCTAGGAGGCCTGCTTGGGAAAATTGGTCTCAGCTTAATCCTGGCACCTTTACCTTAGTATTTCATTCATTACTATACATCGTTTCTCACCGACACAGGTACAGTACAGTATACACGTGTGTGTATTTTCGTTTGTGCTCCACTATATGCGGCTTTACTTCAAGTCCCATCATCTATCCATCTAATCCTCCTTTTAATAGTAAATCGTTGGCTTATTTATTTTTTAAAACACTTTTTGTTCACAGAGAACCACACTTGCGCTGGCATGAGCACTGTTTTTAGCAGCTTTCCAGAAGGGTGTCATTTTCCCCCTAATTATCTGCTTTGGTTTTTTGGGCTGGAGCTGCTCTAACAATGCATTTAAGGCCACGGCTCCTCTCCAGGCGCAGCTCGCCGTAGCGTTGCGAGGCAAGCTCATTCCCATTAGCACACAAATACAAAACACATGCGAGCCCACAAAGAACACCAACAAGGGACAGGAAGCTGAAGGCCTTAGAAAGTTGTAAGAGCCAGAACCACAGAAGAAAAAAATGAATACATAAGAGCCTGAAAATGGAATAAAACGGTCAACCTTTTTTAATTTAAGTGATCCCTTTAACCCTTTCTTTTTATGACTCTACTTGTTGCCAAATCAAGAGGTACAATAAAACATATCAACACACACAATTACTTAATTAGTACCCTTTCTAATGTTTTTTTTTTTTTTTTAAAAACTTTTGAATTGTACTTTACTAAATGAATAAATGTAGTTTCATGGGACAAAATGCATAAAATGTTTTGTATTAGTAGCCTTGACTACAGTGTGATTCCAGCCAATAAAACTTGTGTTTAAATCACAGTAAATGTAAGTAATAACAGACTTTTAAAGCAGTTGTCTGATACAACCTGTTTCCCGAACACAGATATTCAAATAGTTACCTAAATGTGGCATACAAACAGCAAAACCAACAAATGATGATGCCATAGAAAGGGGTGAGGAGTTTAGAAATGTTTCTGAAAAATGTTTAAACACAACTTCGGAGCACATATACTGCCAAACTTTTGAAAGTGCCTGTACGAATTATTTTCCATTTATTTTTGATTGCAGAAAAATTTACCTTTATCTCACATATGGTACGGCTTGTGTGTTCGCAAAACATCTTGCGAACAGGCTCAGTGGAAGAATTACTAAGCCTCTGCTGTGTATGCTGCCCTGCAGCTAGCCATGAGAAAGCCGACAAAGTCTTCCCGAGTCTCCGTGAGAGCCAGATGCACGCTTGGAAATAATTAAGATTATAGCAATTTAACCTACTTAGCATGGCATCCATCCAAATGCGTTTCTTTTCCCCATCTGTAAATACGCAACAGCTATTTTAGTTCTTAACACCTTCCAAGTGTGTTCTGCGCAGATTTTTTTAAGGTATTCAAAAATCCCCATACTTTCACAAAACGACTTAAAGAGGAGTTTAAAAGTGCATATCAGAATTCTCTGAAGAGTGATTATGAGTTCCGCATCTCCATCCTGTTGTCAACCGCAGCACATTCAATAAAGCCTGCATTTATTAAACACTAAGGAATTTTCCTGGCTCTGGGCTGAACGTTCAGCATAGAATCTGTATTCCTTTACTTTTACCGCACATAATGTACCCCTAAATATTCACAGGAGAACAATGTCTACAATACATAATTTATTTACAGAAAAATGTCAACTTTTCTATATTCTGCGCCGATCAGGGAACCAGGGTAATAACAAAGCCAGGCTTTTAAAGCTGTACCGCATGTGAATGTATTGTTCTGTGATAGTACAATGTTCCCTCAAATTTTCATTTGAGGTGATTTAAGAAAAAAAAAGAAAACAGAACTCTGCAAAACAATCGATTCACGAAAACAGTCAAAATATTATCTACAGATAACCATTGTCTGAATAGCCAGTTCCTAGGTGAATATTCCACTTCTTTCACTCAGACTGAATAGCCACAGTTTTTATACAAGTACAAATATAACTTTCTCTGCAAAACGAGATCATGTTTGTGTTATGCATTACATACATCATGCTGAATATTTAATGCTTTAAATACCCATACTGGCTGCATTTTTTCTTTCTGCCTCTTCAAAGTCTATGCTGAAAGTGAAACTTGATTGTTTTTGTAATAGTTCTTATACCCATACATTCATTTACCTAAAAACTTTGTACCAAGCACATTGTTCTGATCCAAAAGGCAGAGATTTCAAGGAGACCATGTAGGAAAGGAAGGGGGGGGGGGGGGGGGGGGGGGGGGAGAAAAAAAAAACCCTACACATTATTTTTGTGATTTGTGTTTCTTGGATATCATTCATTAATGTTAACATATGCAAAAATTTGAGAAAAGCCCTTCCTACTGTCAGATTCACCACAAATCTGGCTGGCCACACTCACAGGAGGCATGGCTGTAAACCATTATAATATTCTCTTAGGTACATGAATTTGGCAAAGAGGCACCGATTAAAGGACATGAGTGAAGTTCCATTAGTGCCGATTCACTACATACTCATCAGAACACCAAATATTTCAGTAGGAGGGCCTTGGGTTTACTAAACCAAGACCACTTCATTGTACCACAGAAAAACTGACAAAATGCAGTTTAATTTCCAATGTTACTGTATTTTTATAGAGAGCATCTGCATCAAATTTATCATTGTTACTTTTTTTAAACAAAGGTATTCTAAAAGTGTAGCATTTTCCTGCCTCCCAAAATAAATATTTTTAATAAAATAGAACTTCAAATAAATATTTGTTGTACGTTTAACATATTGAAAATATAGTTTTCACACTGCTTTGTGAAATTGCATGTACTGTGGAGAGGAGACAATGTAAAAACTGGAACTTGTTTTAAGTCTAATGACAAATGATTCACATTTAAATGAATGTACAATAGACATATTTAACTGTACAAATATACATATATTAAATCAATGTGCATTTTGACACATTTTCAGTTAAAACATATAAAAATAAAACTTCTCTTAGAAGGAAGTGATCTTTTACTAATATACTAATCACAAATGATTGGTGAGGAGACTGAACTAGCTACAGCTTACTGTATCAAGTCTTTATTTAAAATTCTGAACTTCAAAATTAAAAAGTTACAGGGAACATATTTGTAAATGTCCCTTGTTAAAAGGGTGGATAAAACAAGTCTACGTGAATCACTTCATTGAGTTATGAAAGTCACAACCCATCTTCTACTACCAGGGCTGCGCCTACATCTCAAGTTCTGTCGTTTATGCTAACGAAGGCAAGGGTGGCCACACGCCTCTTTCACACTTCACAAGGTACTTGCATTACGTTGGCTTTTTCACAGTTTTGCAATGGACGGTATCGGTGCTTCTGCACCTGCAACCTGGCCGCTTCAGACGGTCGTGACAGCCCTGGCACAACTGAAGACACCCTCTGGCTGGAAGGTAACACAGCATGCAGGGCAGAAAGAGGGACAGAAAGCCCATGGCTGTCCACCGTATGCAGCACCGGGACTGGCTGCAGGAGCACGGATCGTCGGCACAGACATCCTCGTCATCGCTCGAGCAGTGGTAAAAGATGCACTTGACACAGCAGACGCACGTGGCATAGTCCACCAGGGTCTGAGCGGAGCAGATACAGCGACGGTCACACACCCAGCATGATGGCAGCACTCGGGGCCTTGTGCAGTCTGTGCACGTGCACCTTCCGCAGTCCTCGCAGCGGCAATTGTGCCCACCTGGCTCTGGCGCGGAAAACGATTTTAACTCCTCCACCTTGGTGCCCAATGACTTGGGCTGTGTTCCGACAGCCTCCTGCGCTGGAGAGGACTCCAAGAGCCTCTGTCCTGAGGAAGTGCTGCCGGAGCTTAGCCTTGCGACACTTCGCGAATCTGAGCCAACGGTGCTCGTTGACTGCGTTGAGGAAGCTGGAGACGGCAAAGAGCAAAGGTCTTGCTCGTTGTGTGGTCCACTTAGGACAACCTGGTCCTGGTCTTCTTCGACCTGGCCTTGTGTAAGCTCCATTTTTTGCTTGTCCATTTGCCCAGTGGCTGGCCTGACCACGGGCCTAGGAGCCACCACAGGTCCCTCAGTGTACTCATTGGAAGTGCCAAGGATCTGGATCTGACTCAGAGAGAGCACCACAGCTTGAGACCCTGGGGCATCCCTGACGTGGGCCTCCCCGAGTGGTTGCCTTCCGCCATCATGCAGCACAGGCAGCAAGCCAGGAGACCCACTGCCGTTTTGAGTTCTTGTCTCCATCTTTGCTTGGAAAGACCCTCCTCGCATTCATTGAACACATCTGAACTCCTACAAGGGCAAAAACAGACAGTCAAGAATACACTGAAAAAGCAAACTCTGAGCCCCTTACTCCTCATGTTTTCTGTTTACTGTCAACATTTTGTGTTACAGAACGCTATTTTTAAGAAGGCATGTCCACCAACATCTCTTCTCCCTGCTTATCTTTGAAGTTGGGGAGTGAACGAGGAGTGGTGGTCATCACTAGCCCTTCTCTAGGCTGTACTTTCAGCCTGGACTTGTAGCTAAAGTTTTGCAGATTGCTGGTGGAACACAGCTTCTTTAACTGGTGCTAGTCTACCTTTCTGGTGTAGCATCTTAGGTACTTGCTGCACAATACCAGTCTGCTTGGCTCTTGCAGAAAGATGCACCATCGCTAGAGTCAGCAGAAGTTCAGCTCCTCAACAAACTACCTTGAAGGCACCCTGATGGGATGTGGGCTCCATAAAATACACACAGCTAGAACAACTAAATGGAATTGAGACATGCTTTGACCTACTAAACTTGAATGAGTGTCAAATAAAAGCAGGGGTGAAATAGTACGTTTTTAAAGTGCTAAAATGTTCACCCTTTTGAGAAAGAAAAAAAAAGTTCACAACTGTTTCAATGAAAAATGCATGCCACAACAATGAAAACAAGTACTTCACGACACAACGATTTACTGACATGGCTCATGTAACGTCGACCACTGTTTCCTATGACCATGGTATAAATGATTTGTACATTACAAAACCACACTGAAATCCTACTTCATTAGTAATTGTCACTACTATAGGTGTCTTTGTCATGCTGCTATAATGACGAAGTAAAAATGAGGGGGGAAAAAAAAAAAAAAAAAACACACTTCAGACATGAAAGAACAAAACAAAAGACAAAACCTTCCACAGCATTGTACAACACAGGGAAATGAAAGGCATAATACTAGAATTATTATACAAATGGACATTATTTGAGGTGCAACTGTATTTACCAAGACCAATTAATACCCAAAGTGGCTAAACATGAATATTTTGACAAAAGCAATTGAAGGCCATTGACCACGCTCTAAGATACAACTGCAGTGTCTCTGACTTGACCAGATCTTTCAGAAACTGCAAAAAAAGAAAACTTTGTTCGCAATATAACCTGACAAGCGGCCCTGCTCAAGACATTAAACGCAAAGCAGTCTTCCGATAAGTTTACTTGAATCAAACTTTAACTAAAAGGAGACAACTGAGGACTCAGTAATTTAAAAAAAAAAAAAAAAAACCTGGTTGTTTCGACTGGATAAAAAACAGTTCATCTACAGATCTAGTTAAGACAATCTACAAGACAGGTATTTTCTTAGGTAACACAATTTAACAAACTTACCTCATTTTGCAAGAAAATAAATTAAAAAAAATATGAATAAATACATACACATACAAATGTCAATGTGTTGGCAACAACATTCCTTAAAAAGATAACTTGAGCTCTCATGATTCCAAAGTGTGTCACCATGACCGAACGGCACAGGCTTCGTGAATGAAGTCCACGGGCCCTCGGGGGGGTGGGCCGATTCTAACATAAATTAATCGGAACAATTACCGAATTTCGATTTTTTTTTTTTTTTTTAATAAAACCAACTCTTACACTTCAGTTGGAGAGGAAGAACAGAGCAAAAACCACGCAACGAATCAGTTCTGAAAGTGCGCGTTAAAGCAATTCTTCACCCAGCATAATCGACTAAACTAACGCAACGGGCTAAGTTCGCCAGGAGAGCACGCGAACACGCGAACTTCACCGCAAAAGTTCCACGTTAATTCCAGGATAACCGTGTTCGCTGGGCTCGTGATCATTCACGCAAAAGACCGATGATAGTAGTTTAAATTGCTTTGACTCACGACTTGAGAAGAACTGCAAAAGCAATGCACACTAACTAACTTCGCAACCGTGATACATGATCTTGTTAGTTTATTAAAACAAATTTCCAACGAAAAGCCACTTAAAGGCGCATGCACGGGGAAAAAAATCAAAGTGAGATAACGCAGCAAGTTGCTATGGCGCAGAGCTGGCAGTTAACTCTAAAAGCAACATGAAAAGTTTTGCTAGATGAAAAGTGAAAAGAAGGAACAGTACAGCGATGTACGCTAATGACGCGTGTTTTGTTTATAAAAAGCACGTAGGCACTGAGTGAGTGTGTTGCTTTCCCGCAGTTTTTTTTTTTTTTTTTTTCCTTTTTTCCCCCCTCTCCTTTCCTTCACTCACAGTCACCCCCCTTGAAGACGTGAATCCGCGAACTAAGCTACAAGCACTCACCGTGCTTTTGCACCGCGTCCGCCCTCCTGGTTCGGCTCGGAATTGAAATCCAAAGCGAAGTAACGTCTTTAAGAAGCGGGAGGCGATTGAAAGCCCGTGCGCGCGATCAGCGCCGCGCAGCCTCTCCTCCTCTTTGCCCACAACTGCAACTCGAGGATGAACGCATTCCAGCGCTGATCCGGCGAGCAGCAGCAACAGCAGCAGCAGGACCGCGGAGACGACGAGAACAGCAAAAAATAAAGGTGAAGGAAAATGAATTAATGAAAGCAAAAGGAGATACTTGTGCAGCGCTGAGAGCGAATGGCGCAGAGAGGCTGGAGTGGAGAGTGGAGCCGCGCGCACTGATTGACATGTGAGCCTGTTTGCACACTGAGCTGCTTTCAGCCCTTTTCCTCGACGTGTGTGTGTATGAGAGAGAGAAAGAGAGAGAGAGAGTGTGTGTGTGTGTTTCCTCTCTCTCTTTCCGGAGGAGGCTGGCTCTGCGCGGCCCGTGGCCCGTGGCGCGCTCTGGAAGGTGGAAGTGGTGAACAGAGCGCTTGTTGTCCCGCAGGATACGCCGTATCCGCTCTGAGCGCCGCTCCACTCATCATCGCCGAGTTCCCTTCGTCAGCATCGACTCACACTCATCCCACAGCCCGTTTCTGTATTGCTCTTAAGTCCACAACTAAGAAAGAGCGCCTTCCATGTCTAGCTACAGTACTTATATAATCTCTGGCCTAGTATGTTCGAGACAGCTTTCTGTTTCTCTTCTTGGTGTTCCCATCCACAACTTGGCAGCCAATCATAATTGCTCATGAAGTTAATTAATATTAAAAAAAAAAAACACAAAAAATCTAATGTGTTAGATCTTTCAACCAACGTCATTTCTAGTTATTATAAGTTCTATACTTCTTTTTTGGAACTGAAGATTTTTTTTTTTTTTTTTTTTAATACCTGCAATGATAGCACATGTGTGTGAGCCACTGAATTTGGCGCTTCACACCCTTTGATCTTTATTATAGTCTCTGCTATCCATTTGCTATAGCCTGCCAGGTCTGACTGGATGCACTGCAGATGTTCAAAATGTGAATAAAGCATGTAAATTTAAGCAAAACTACTGATCTTTAATTTTAATGTGTTCCGATGCCTTGTTGTGTGGATGGTGTAATGACGTCTTATGGCACGTGGTCAGATGTAAGAAACCATATTTGTGACAGATGAAACCTCTCAATAGATTACACTTGACTAGAACACAACAGTGTGAAAGTTAGACTTTCTGGATGAGACCTGAATTGGAAGTTTAATTGATCTTCTGATCTGAATTTGAATATGAGGTCTGATTTTGTGAATTTCATTCAAAGTTTGAATCTGAGTCTGTGTGTGAATATGAATTTGTAGATAGTATTCGAGTTTGACGTTCTAAAATGGGAAAGAGGTGTGGTGGTGCAACAGGTTTGGCTGGGTCCTGCTCTCTGGTGGATCTGGGGTTTGAGTCCTGCTTGGGGTGCTTTGCAATGAACTCGCGTCCCGTCCTGGGTGTGTCTCTATTCCCCTTCAGCCTTGCACCCAGTGTTGCTGTGTTAGGTTCTGGTTTGCTGTGACCCCACTTGGGACAAGCAGTTTCAGACAGTGTGTGTGTGTGAGAGTTCTAAAATGGGTTTGGATGTCAGTTTGAGTTTTTTTTATAAAAAAAAAAAAAATGAAGTTTTGACTTTGGGTATAAATATAAAGTTTGAACATGAATTTGAAGCCTAGTTTTGGGAATTTAAGGTTGGAGTTTGAATACAAAGTTTGAAGACTGAGTGTGAGTTTAGAGTTTGAAACTATGCACTTTCCAAGTACTAATGGTATTAAATTAAACATAGACACATTTCTGATTACATTGCAAAGGCACGATCAAACATGATACAAGAATGGAGAAATCACACATTGTGGATTCCCTTTATTTCAGCAAGATTGTTAGATGTGTGGTAAATGTGGAGCTCAGTTGGCTGAGCTTTCAGTGCCAAGATGAAGAGAGCAGCCGGCAGCCAGAGCCCCACTGGATGAGTACTCTGCACATTGTACCATAAGTGATAATTTGCGTGAAGACTTCCTCGAGCGAGGGGGTCACTTCCTCGGCCTTACTGAGGGGGCTGCTGGTCACAGCAGATGTGCTTTGACTGCGGGGAAGATAGCAGGGGGTTTGATAGCTATGTCGAATGCATGCTGCTTTTGGTATGGATTTTGGAGTGAGGAAAAAAGGCATTCTGCAGGAACGGGGGGCTTCTTTGGAGGCATTCACACAGCAGCAATCTGAGGTGTCGTGGCCATCCTCAGCTGTATTTCTGGACAAGAGAATCCTTCTTGATCAGCTACTGTTTATAAGTGTTGGACCTAACTGGAGAATGACTTGGATCAGACTTTACCCTCAGTCTGGACTGTAGCTGCATCAGTTAGACCAGCAGAGTGGAATGGGACTTTTTTTTTTTTTTGTGCCAGTGAAAGGTCTTTCAAATCATTAGGGTTGTTATTCTTGGGTCCCGTCCCCCCCCCAAAAAAAAAAAGAATGTGCAAGTCAGAATGAATTTTCTTTGTGCTGTTGTCTTATTTTTTTGAATCTGAACATCCTGGCAGACTATTTTATCACATATTTGTCATATCCCCACAAAGTCAATAAAAGTTTAAGCAAATTTTTCTATATATCAGGAAAGGAGCCAAATGCATTTTGAGGGATTTTAACGTCCTAGTATTTTTAGCAAAACTAAAGGGAATCGGACCATTTTCCGTGCATTTCCAGGGTCTGCTATTGAATATGAGTTTAAATACAGTAATGTACTGTAATCTCTTTTGACAGTTGAAACTATCACTGCCCTCTGGTGGTTTTTTTTTTTTTTTTTTTTTTTTTTTTTTTTTTGGTCCACGTTCATTTTTATTCTGCTATTCAGAATACTTCTGGTTATCTTTATACAAGCTCTCTTAATTCTCCTACACTGTACTTTGCTGTTTTTTGTTGTTTTATCCACTGCAGCTGTATTTTTTCCTAATATTAAATTAACAAATACCAGTTTTCAACGTTCTCTTTTACTTAACCAATTTGAGTGACGGTACACAGAATATCATGCAAAGTATAATGGTGGGATTTAAGAGGTTTTATTCGGTTTTTTTTTTTTTTTTTAAGTAGATGATGCACATAATTAAGAAACTGCTTTGTCTGTAACAGCCACACCTATGTGTTTTTGGCTTTTAAAGTAGAAAGACAGGGGGGATTTATCAAGGGACCATTGCTTTTCTGATGAATATGCAAGCCAGGCTCTGAAACTCAGAACTCCATGACCCCTCAACTGAGTGGATTCGTTGTACCAAAGTCCCTTTTAACAGAGCAGGGGAAAAGTAACTGACAGCACCATTGTTTCAAAGTCATTCCCTCTCCTTTAAAATTCCCAAATAAGAGCGAGAGGGGGAAAAAAAAAAAAAAAACTCTTCTTTTCATGCCCTACAGACTTCGGTAGTGTGTTTATTTCTGTAAATGGCCCATCACTTCAGAAGACACCTCTGCGACTTTATGGCAGCCCTACTTCTTAAAGCATGTGGTTGACTGGTCACCCCTGAGTGTCTGTGAAGGTGAAATGGGATCAGTGCATGTGGACAACACAATGAAAGCAACACATGCCAAGGATGGGCTGTGGGGCAAAAAGCCAACCATCCATTGTGCTGAGCCTTACCCGGCAACATGGAGTGCAAGACTGAAGGGGGAGGGGGCACTCTCAGGACAGGGCACCAGTCCATTGCAAAGCACCCAAAGCAGGGCTCGAACCCCAGACTCACCACAGAGCAGGCATCAGCTGAACCTGCCATACCACTGTGCCACCTGGCTTAAGGCAAAGAGACAGTTGTGAAATTGTTGCATGTTTTAATGCAGTGCTGTCAAATGCTTCGAGAAGCAAATCACATATGATCCCCTTAAGATAAAAAAGTAAACTCTTTTCTCTCTAATGTCCATGTTTCATATATACATGTGTACATATGTATTTTTCTCAACAGTCGAAAGAGGTTTCTAGACTTGCTTTCACTTTCACTATCTGAAAGTTTCAACTCAGAGAAATTATCAGTAGTTCATGTTGTGTAGAACTGCTTAATAGCGTATGGAAAGTCTTTTCAAATGGGAAAATTGTAACAAATTGCCTACACAATCGGACTCAGTGATTTTTGTCTGGTCTGCCTTTGGAAGGAAATTGAATATGCCATTTTGGAGAGAAAAGAATTCCCCCGCAGGGCATGAGGACAGATACGACTGTGATATCGGTGTTATTATACTGGAACTGAAAAGTGAATCAAAGTTCACATAAGAATGGATGTCTGGTTCAGTTATGGAAAGGAAACACTGAACATCTTAGTGCCACCTTAAAAAAAAAAAAAGCATGAAGTGCACTTTATAGATGTTCCAAATTGAACTTTTTTTTTTGTTTTTTTAAACATACAATTGAATGAAATGGTTTCATTTTTACTATCTTGGAGAGGGATTGCCATTTATTAAATGAGAGCTTTTCCAACTGGGCTGAAATATTTTTCTACAGACAGGCACATAAGTTTTAGGGTAGGAGCATTACACAAAAAACAAGACACCCACCCCCATTTTTTCCAGGCATAAACAACCACACCTTTTAAGTACATGTGTAGCCAGTAAGGCCGAGACAGACTATTTCTGTCTGAGAGAGAACACACAGCTGCACTCTGTTTCCTGCCCTGTTTCCTGCTCCACAGTTGAGCAGAGTGCCCTTTTAGACCAGCGACTAATTGACTGTTTCCACCTGACTGTGGTTGCGGTAATGAGCCCTAACACACGGGAGGCGTGTCTCCAATGGCGGCCTCCCACACCACATTACATAACTTTCATATTGTTGAAATGTAAACAATGTGAGTCACGCTTAGGGTGGGCGACATTCCATTGCTGGAAAATGGGACAGGTGGGTAAGAACCTGCAAAGGGGCCATTGGGAAACACTACACACTCACACTCACACTCTGAAACCACTTGTCCCAAGCATGGTTGCGGTGAGCTGGAGCCTAGCCTGGCAATGTAGGGTGCAGGGTTGGCAGGGGAGGGGACACACCCAGGACAGGATGCCAGTCTGTCACAGGGCACCCCAAGCAGGACTCAAACCGCAGACCCACCAGAAAACAGGCAGAGGCCAAACCCGCTGCACCACCGCACCCCCCCTTGACAAATACTAGCCATTTATAAACAAAGCTGGCATGTAAAACAGAACACAGATAGTAAATCTAGATCAGAGCACCCTGCGTTCCTGGGCACCTGTTTGCTGATGTTCTAAATGCTTCATACCTGTGCATGGCAGCACACAAAGAGACGGCCTTCAAAATCACTCTCGGTAAGTGCAGATATAAGGGTAGCATGGTGGTAAAGTGCCTTCATTATGAGGTTGAACCTCGATTGTACAGCTTCCCTCTGGGGTCACTGAAGCATCTGCCATCCATGTATCTACCCATCACTTAGCGTTGAGCAGCTTGCACTGACTTACCCATTGATGCAGCAGAGTAATTTTTTTCTGGAACTGTTCAAGGTAGAGTACCTTGCTCAAGGGTACTACAAAATGGAGCTGGCATAGAAGCTGTGATGTCTATCCATCCATCCATCCATCATCAACAACCGCTTGTCTCAAATGGGGTTGCAGCGAGCCAGAGCCTACCTGGCAACACAGGGCACAGGGCGCTGAGAGGGTGGGGTGGGGTTGGGTAGTTGCAGGACAGGATGCCAGTCTGTCCCAAGGCACCTCAAGCAGGGCTCGAAACCCACAACCACCACATAGTGGGCACCGGCTTAACCCACTGTCTGTCTGTCTGTCTGTGATTTGTATGTTCTTCCTGTGTTCACATGGGTTTCCTTGCGTGCTCTGTTTCCTCTCATAGTCCAATAATGTGTTTCATGTGAATTGACTCTAAAGGCCCCCTAATACATATGAATGAGTGTGTGTGTGATTGTGTGTGATGGACTGGTGTCCCATCCAGTCCTTACTGTAGGTAACCTCTGATTTTTCTGGGATACGCACTGGGTTACAGGAACCCTGTATTGCACAGGCAGTTATTGACGATGAATGCATGATGAACATAGATATAACGTAATTATAACGCTGAGAAGTGCAATATTTTGGCATTCATTGCATTTGTGTTTCTGTTTGCATGCCAGCACATCTCAGACTGAACAATATCAGACCATGTGTTAAATTTCATTTAAATCCATGTTAGATTGTCAGTGGTTTTACTTTAGCACTGGGAATAATCTAAAAGGGGTTCTATCTCAGAAAATCCTAGGGAACGCTTGTAGGCAGGGGAGGTTTACAGACGTTTTATACAGATAAATCTGTTAGTGAATCTAAGCATGAAGTCTTTCAACTGCATGTGACAGATGCTTGCAGTTTGCCAGTAGGATGCCTTCAAGGAAATCTTTGTGCCTAAAAAATGACTTGACATACATACATTGGACCAGGGGAATAAGTATATCCCATCATTGTATGAGTCATATTTTAGTCACTACAAATGAAGTATTTTTGCACTTAAAATTTATGAATGTGATGCTTAATCACATTCATAAACACCACATTCATACGTTTTAAGGCCTTACTTTACAGATGCTGATAGATTTTTTTTTTTTAGTTCTTTTTTCTGCTTCATGTTCCGTTTGTAATTAATATATCACAATGCATGATGAAGCAGACCTCATTAAACATTCAAGATGTTCATAAAAATAAGAACGATACATATTTAAATGGTTTCAATGCTGGTATAATAGTGCATGCCAAAGAAGAGTTAGATATGGAATAAAACCATTCATGTTTCCTGTTAAAACAATATTTTCTGTTTCTGTGCTTTCTCTTACTCCTTGCAAATATTAAGAAAATTTAATTTCCATCTCATTAGCCAGCTATAATGTGCTTTCACTCCGGAGGACATTGTCCCTAATGAGCCTAAAATACACTAAAGTAGTAGGATTACCTTAATCAGTATAAAGGTTAAAGACCTGAACCAATGAAGAATTAGTGTAGCTGGTGTCAACAGTGATTATTATAAGGGAATAACAAGGACTCACAGAGCCATTTACAGAGTCCAGTGTCATTTTAGTGGGATATAATTACAAAAAAAAAAAAAAAAAGAAAAACTGGTCCATATGGAAACGGAAAGTCAAATATTGATATACATTAATCAACAATTTCATATATATGTATACAATCTGAATACACACACACACACACACACACACACACACACACACACTTTCAGAACCGCTTGTCCCATACGGTGTCGTGGGGGAACCGGAGCCTACCCGGCAACACAGGGTGTAAGGCCGGAGGGGGAGGGGACACACCCAGGACGGGACGCCAGTCCGTCGCAAGACACCCCAAGCGGGACTCGAACCCCAGACCCACTAGAGAGCAGGACTGTGGTCCAACCCACTGCACCACCGCGCCCCCTCCTACAATCTGAATAATAACACTTTTTTTTGCCTATTATTAGTTTGCAGTAGCTTCTTCTCCCTACCAATTTAGTAGCAGTACTCGAACATTCTGGTTAAATGTGCTTTTCAATGGACTGCACTATCAACCTCTCGATGACCAGCAACCCACTCGAGTGAATTGTAGTGTGACCCAGTCCCCCATTCTCAACACATATGTATAAAGGAAAGCCCAGTGGTCACAGTGTACATACTGTAACCTGCGTGCTTCGAGACTATATTGAGAACTTAAAGAAGGTGAGGAACATGTTAAGAAGTTTCTCTCCCACTTACTGTTCATGAGTCATTAATAGGAACTGTTCATGCCCTCAAATATGACTTCAATCTGCAGAACTGGCCTTTGACCTTTACCAGGCCCGCACTGGGGATTCTACTAGTAAATACTGTATCATGTGTGGTAAAAATTGCCTAAATACAGCTGATAATGCAGTGGTTAGACATGCTGCCTTTGGACTTACAGGACCCAGCTTTGAATCCCTCCTCCTGCTGTAGCAGTGGAATCTACCATTCTGTTCCCTTTAGATTTTATTTTTTTTTTGCAATTTTTTTTACATTTTTTACAGCATTTCTTATTATATTATAATATATAGTTTTTAGTGTATATATTGTGGGGGGGCAGGTGGTGCAGTGGGTTGGACCAGGTCCTGCTCTCCGGTGGGTCTGGGGTTCGAATCCCACTTGGGGTGCCTTGTGGGAGACTGACGTCCTGTCCTGGGTGTGTCCCCTCCAGCCTTACGCCCTGTGTTGCCAGGTTAGGCTCCAGTTCCCCATGACCCCGTATGGGGCAAGCGGTTCAGAAAGTGTGTGAGTGTATATGTTGTAATATATTACGAAGGGTATGGTGGTGGGTTCAGCCAGTGCCCGCTGTGGGGTGGGTCTGGGGTTCAAGACCTGCTTGGGGTGCCTTGTGAGAGACTGGTGTCCTTTCCTGAGTGTGCCCCCTCCAATCTTGTGCCCGGTGTTGCCGGGGTAGGCTCCGTCTCGCCTCACCTCGCCCCTACTTGGGACAAGCGGTTGTTGACGTTGGTTGGTAGGTAGGTAATATATCAATGTAATATGTTGCCCTTTTATGTAACACCATGGTCCTGGAGGAACATTGTTTCATGTGCCTGCATACTGTACCAGCTGTTTGTGGTTGAAATGACAATAAAGCCACTTTGACATTGACTATCCTTGAACAAAGTACTTACCCTGCATTGCTCCAGTAAAAATTACCCAGCTGTATAAATCAGTAAACGTAAGCAGCTTAAACATGTAAATTGCTTTGACGAAAAGCTTCAGCTAAACGAGCGAATGTAAATATATTTTGTAGACAAAACGTATAAACACCCCACACTTCTGTGGTGATATTGCGATGGTTTCCGTTACATCCTCTCGGCTCATATAAGGAATGAACAGGCTCCCATTTTCACAAAAATGTACTGCGTTTGTGTGTGCTGTAGGGCATCATTTCTGAGCTGTTGTGTGTGTGTGTGCGCATTTTTAATACCAACATAAACTGATGCGATTATCTACACTGTACCTAGAGCTCTGCCAGAGGTGCCTCTTAGCACAGGCTGCAAATACGAAGGTGGATTCCTTCTTATCCCAGTTGCTATGAAGATGCCCTGTGATGCAAAAAACATGCTGGACCAGGGCCCTTGACCCTCTTCCCTCCGATGGCTGTTGACTGCAGTAGATCCCGGCTGTCCCTCTTTCCGCTGGAATCCAAAGCTGCTCAAAGCGTGCTTAACACAGGCCCGGAGCTCACGCAGAACAGCGCTAAAACTAAACCCCGACAAATCCCCGTTTCCAATGGGAGTCCTAGAGGATAGAGACGGATTGCAGTACAATGAAGACACTGTCTAACACAGGATGTACGGCGTTCTTATGTGGTGCTTTGAGCTTTTCTCATTTCACGTAACGCTGACCAGCAGCATATTCAAACATGGATGCTTCCGATAACCCAATACCTAGCCAAGCTGCATTTTCAATTATAATTTCTCTATTTCCATATAATTCAATATTTATTCTCATACTTGTACCGTAGCACTTTTCAAAGAGCGTGCCGGAAAGTCAAGTGGAAGTAGCTCTATGTGTCTACACCAAAGTTCTTTGCATTTTATCATGAAAATATGACTGGCTCACATATTCCATTTATCTTGAAACCAACCTGGTCACAGCTTCTGAAAATCAATCTTGGCTAAACACAAAAAAAAAGAAAAATAAAAAGAAAAAAAGCAATTCTCAAACAGAAAGGGACCCAGGCATTTCCTTTTGTTACACTCTTCATAGATGCAGTGCCCCCCCTCCCCCAAAAGCAACATGTTCTCATTTCTGTATTTCTATTATAATTTGTCCCGCATGTACCATTACCATGTGCCCACCATTTTTAGATGTGCTTCTTTCTCTCCTTGTCCTTTAAGAGGCTTTTATTTAATTTTTTTTTTTTTTAATTTATTCTTTTTTTATTTTTAAGTTAGTGTTTTGCTAAGAGGTAATTTTTATTTAATTTTTTTTTCTTCCAGAAAAGGCCTTGCTACACCTTGAATACATTTTATAAAGTCTTTATTCGTATATTGAGTGTGTTAGTGTTTATTAAAAGTATAACTTGCATTGTGCTTTCAATTTCAATTTATAGGATGCATGTAGCCTGTACAAGGTGTACCCTGACTTGGCTAGTACCATGGACTTCCTGGATAAGCTCCAGACCACCGTGACCTGGGCATGGACAAGCGGTATAGATAGTGAGTGAGATGAACAGGTATGTTCGTGTTTCAGCAATATGTCTTACTACCAACTGACATTTACATTTAATTGATATTAGAAATGTGTGTGTGTGTGTGTGTGTGTGTGTGTGTGTGTGTGTGTGTGATATTCACATTTACTTGTAAAACTAGTGAGCAATCATGTAGTATTTAAAGTCTGTAATGTACAGTGAAACTAACAAACTGCTTTTTTAATAACTCAAAGTACTAATACTGTAAAATTAAACTACATTTTTTAATAAATTTTGTGCATGCTGAGTAACACATCTGAATGTCTTATAATCTAAGAAAAACATAGGCCCTAGAGATTTTGCAACCTATACTCCAAAGAATGGGTTGGAGCTTTTTTATATTCCATTCTAAATAGGATTCAGTTCTGTTCATTAGAAATTTTTGCATATAGCATTTTCTACAAGGGTACGTGAGAGGGCTAACAATAATGAAGTGGTAAAATGTGGCAAGGGCTATTAATAAAAGTGGAATGAGTAACAAATGAGACACTTGCCATTAATTACATAAAATTAAAAAAGGAGAGTAAGTTTTAAAAAAAAAAAAAAAAAAATAGTATGAATGATACTTTGTTTCCTTCTGTTTTTTAAAAAGCATTTTCACGAGTGTAATTTTCATGTTTAGTGTTTCAGCCATCTTAGTTTTTCAGCGTTACTGCAGCAGTTAGGTGTTGTACCATACTGGAATGGAACTGAAAATATTAGCCTCGGAAAATGTATTTTGTCAAAATTAGTTTCCAGCTCGATTGCATTTGCTATAATTTTATTTATGGGGCTGTTCCTAAACCTGATCTGCAGAAAGCAAGGACTCTGTCTAAGAGGCTTGACTCTGCCCAGGTTGTATAAAAAAAATTGGAGTGTCGTGTAATGATTAAATATTCCGTCCTTTGCTTTTTTTTGGTACGATTTTCTTAAGTACGAAGAAAGCTCCTTGGCTGCATTTCTCAGGGCACTAGCTTGCTAATCTTGGACATAGGAAGCTAATTAGCGAACAGCACTGGAAGCATTCAGAAGGAGGACCTTTCCCAGGCTCCAGGCCCTGCTCTCTCAGCGTGCTGCCAGTCTCTGCGCTGCTTGGTCGGCCTTGAACAACAGCTGCGGGCAACTGCAAACATCCAACATCTACGGAGAGGCATAAAGAGGCAGTTGATAGCGAGAAACTGCCCGATGCTCAGGAATGCCTGCACGTTTATGCCTTCATTCAGCCGGACTCAGTGCTCTCTTTATTTAGCAGTAACACTTAATGAATATGGATACAAAATAAAGCCGTCTTCTCCGGGCAACCAGGAAAATAATAAATTAGCATGCAACACCTTCCAGTTTGTACTTTTTATTGTGGTTGTTTCTTTTGCAATGTTTTCAGCCTTTTTTTTTAAGAGAAACCACACATCTGACTACTGTTGTACTTGGCTATGAATGTATCTATTCCTTAATAGCATTTAATTATTTATCATGTAGATATTGATACATTATAGCTTCTAATTGAACAGGTTTCAGGAAAATACTGTTTTTTTTTTTTTATTGCAATGAAAAAAAAAATCCTCCTCAAGAGAGGAATGAGAACATATAAAGCAACCCCTAAATTCCTGTTCCTTTTGTGAGGAAAGAACAGTATATAAAGAAAAAAAACCTTTTCATGGACCTGAAAAAAGGTAGATGCAATGTACGTGAGGTGTTTTGCAATTGTAGTGTGACTGAAGAAAGAAGTACCTCTACTTCACACCAGCAGCCCCAGTGCATACCTGTCCTTGGGGGAACTCCTGTACGTGCAACATAATGTGTTTACATTTAGCTGATGCTTTTCTCCAAAGCAACTTACAATGTTAAGGTATTCACAATTATTTACCCATTTAGATAGGTGCATAATTTTGATTGAACAGTTTAGGGTAAGTACCTTGCTCGAGGGTACTACAACCAGAGCTGGGGATTGAACCTGCAACCTTTGGAGCTAACTCCACTAACACTAACCACTCTGCTACCAGCTCTTCTGCTAGTTATGTAGAATAGTCAAGTTTACCTTAAAAGACATAGTGTGGACTGATCAAATTAGTGCCATGACAAAAAAATATTAATCATGGAGAAAACAAATATCAGAAAACAAAAATATTCAAAATAGTTCCATCATTTTTAATTATATGTATCAGGTAGGAATGTATTGGCATTAATGGCATTTATTGTGATGTCAGGCTCACTGTTTTATCGGAGAGTAAATTAAGTAAGTAAACCACAGACAACAAATTTCCTGACCTTGTTATTTCATGATTCCCTGTAGTGCAACCCATATTTGGCACAAAGTGTTCTGTTCCATTCCTCTGAGTTCCTAAACAAGATGTCCCTGTAAATTAAACAGACACAACAGAACTTCCTCCCCCTGGGGTGGCTAGCTGGTCCAGAGATGTTGCTGAAGGGAGACGTATGTAACTTAGAGATTCAAGCAGAAACCCGCTGCTTTCCTCCAGAGCACTGGCCCAGTGGGGTTTTGGCTTTTCTGGAGGGCAATAATACAATGGCCTGGTTCCATATCTCTCTCTCTCTCTCTCTCTCTCTCTCTCTCTCTCTCGCACACTTTTTCACTTTTGGTAACTGCTTCTTCAGGAAAGGGTCATAGAGGTCTGGAGCCTATCCCAGAATTAAAGGGCACAAGACTTATCTAAACATTTTTTTTAGTTTTCTTACTGAACAGTTTGGACAATTTGTCAGGTTAACTGTGTAAGTTGAGAATAACTGAAAGAGTTATTTTAGAGTTTTTTTTTTTTTTTTTCTTGTATTTACACATGCAACAACACACACACACGAAACTCCAACTCCTTATAACAGAAGAGGGATACTGGCAAGGGCAGGGATATGTCTGAACATACTCTATGAATAATGAAATCTGAGAATTTCCCTAAAGAAATTAATGGCTGAATAAGATGAGCGCTTCTGTGCCTATGAATTGAGCCCTTGAGGCGGATGCCGTACCCAAGGAAAGAACGATCGATGATGAGCGCATCCACTATGTTACCACTGGTCTCCATTGAAATCCTTGAAAGACTGAAGATGCTTTGCACGCTGAACTGATTTACACACTGAACATGCTTTTTTCTAAAGTCTAAGGACTACGTTGGCGACTGTTCAGTGTTACAAAATAAGCAGGAGCATATGCTTGCGGGAAGACTTTAAGGTGCCTGGTGCACCTTTTCATGTCAGAAACATTGGCACTGAGGCTTTCAGCGCTTGCTCTGACCTGTTTAGTGGATCGACTGGGAAACCAGAAAGAAAATGTAACAATAAAGGGAAAGGCCAATGAACACCTTTAGCTGAAGTCTATAGCTTTTGGGAAAAGAAAGGAGCCCTTTTTATAACAAAGAAGGAAGTTAAACAGCGGTGCTAAAGTCCATCTTTCCCCAAAGTCATCTCCTCTGCAGAATCATTTCTGCTTTGGTCCTATATACAGTAAACTACTCAGCATAAATACATGGCAGGTAATATGGAAGGCAAAGCCTTCAACTTGTGAGCTCAAGGTTAATGGTTCAAGCCCTACTGCCACTTCTTCTGCCCTAGTCTTCAGCAACATATTTACCCTGAAGTCCTCATGTAAAAGTATCTACTTCTACAAGTGGTTCAGTGATCATATTTCAGTTTGGGCAAAAAACTTGTTAAACAAAATGATCAAAAAACTAATGAATGAGAACTTCACAGAACTCCTGAAGAAAATCACAGACTGTACATCCACCAAAGTTTACATTTACTGGACACTTTTCTCCAAAGCACCTCACACTGTTGATCTACCTACAACTACTTACCCATTTGCACAGTTGGGTATTTTTATTTCATTTTTTTAAACCAGAGCAATTAAGGGTAGGTACTTTGCTCAAGGGTACCATAACAACAGGTGAGATTTGAACTTGTGATCTTTGAGGCTAAAGGCAACAGCAGCTCTAACCACTAAGCTGTTCTAGCCGTTGTAGTAAAGCATTATAGAATAACACTATAAGTAAATAATCACAATTGTGAAAAATGAAAAAGTAAATAAGAAATGTAAAGAAATAAAAATAATACAGCCAATTCAGAACTCACTTGGAGAATTAGAAGGTGGAATACTGTCCTTGTAGACACCATGAAGATGAAGGTACCATGGAGTATAGTAAACACTACAACAGTACAGAAGTTTATGTACACTATGAGAGTATGGCAAGGACACACTATCACTGTCGGCATATGATGAGGTTGTAGTGTATACGTAGAGGGTATAGCATGGTACAGCACATACTCTTATCTTATAGCATAATAATAATGGCAGTATGTAGTTATACACTGAGGAAAACAGATGTGGTTTCTACTATAGCTGAGCAAAAAGCAAGAAAAAAACAAATCCTGGACATGTTTATGCTATTTTCCAGCTCCCAGCCCTCATAAATCATCACTTGACTTGTCTAGTACAAGATTTCTGTCTCTACCTAACTGCCATTACAAAACCTCCCACATTATGTATACAAGACTTGGCATGCATTCTTTAAATAAAAACTTCCAGATGGAAGCGAGATAGTGAACTGCTCAATAAAAATAAAATAAAATAAAAATAACAAAAAAACTGAAGATGAGCTGTAAGGTGTCAGCTTTCTTACATCCATATACATATTTACTGGAAATAATCATTATAAGCCCACCTCAGCTGGAATAATATTTCCTAGAGACAAGTATGAGTAGGCAGTCGCAGTTCTCATCACCCAATTTGAAAGTCTGAAGTTGAGATATTGGTTTTAACAGGAAATTCTTGTTCCACATTCTTGACAAGATGACTAGTGAAGTCATTGATTATCAGTGGCGATGAAACGTACAGGATGATCGTTTCAAGCTGACATGTAGCTGATGGTGCAGACGTTTGAGCAGCATTGGCTTTGACTCCTGGGGCCTGACCTGTTCAGGGTTGACATTCTGCCTACTATGAATTACACCCAGGGGGCATCTGATACCAGTTATGGGGTGGGGTCTGAATCAGTGCTGCTTGCTTTTCAAGACTTCCAAGAGCTGATGTATGTATTAGGTGTTTAAAAATTCGCACCCATTAGCAGTCCTACATGGATGCATATGAACAAAACCATCTCTTGGTCATGTCTGCCTGTCCCTGTCTACATTTTACTACATGCTTCTGTTTCAGAGGTATCCATTACTCATACATGCAATTAATATAGAATGGAAGACTTGAAAGCAGCAAGTTCTCATTTGCTGTTCTTACTTTATAACAGTAATACACCATCAGTTTGCAGTGCACAAATGTGACATTAACTATTACAGAGCAATATAAAGACTAAATGCATGCCAAAAACCCAAGCAGTGTTCGCTAGCTTGAAATTTACATTTATGTGACACTTTTCTCCAAAGCAGGTAACAGTGTTTAACTCCCTAAGATTATTTGCCTATTTATTCAGCTGGGTAATTTTGTAGTGGAGCAGTTTAGGGCAAGTACTTTACATAAGAGAATGATTGTTACAGGTGAAATTCAAACCTGTGACTTTTGGGTCTAAAGAAAGTAGCTTTTATCACTATGCTACCAAATGCAAACACAAATGGAGGCTTCAGGTAGTACTTACTTTTTTCCTTCCAAGTGTCCGGTGCCATTGCAGGTGGACAGAGTGAGAAAATGAGACGGTCCCATATTCTGGTAGTAGTGTCAGACTTAATTTCCGAAACACTTGCTGTTGGGTGGAAGCAATAGATCTTTTTAGCAATATTCTGGAGATTTTCATGTAAGATGTTTTAGTGTTTCTTATTTATTTATTTTTTTTCACAATTCACTGTTTTCATGCTGAAAGGAGCTGGATAGTTCCCCAGGCTCAACTGAATTGCACAATAAAATGTAAATGTAAGGCACGAGAAATGACTGTTTGAACAAACCAATGAGAAACACTCTCACAAAAACTGGAGTCGATGCTCAGTAAGGCTTTGTTAAACACCGAAAAGCAGCAGGAAGATAACACGGCTTGCTACAAGATCAAATTGCACTCCATCGATTGGTCCGACACACTGCAAACACTGGAAATATCTGTCACCCTGGCAGGGAGCCAGCAGAACAGGTTCTAATTTACATACACTAGTGTTGCGTATAATATTTCAGTGTCAGCCTTGTGACAGAATTGCTGCTGTTCTGACTCATACTCACACATTGTTATGACAAACCAGCTGATGACTAATTGGTGCTTTTAGAGTTTCTTGATTATTGCAATGAGCCCAATGACACTTCCATGACCTTCGAGCACAGGTGGAATGCTAAATAATGAATATTCAAGGAACCTGGGTTTGCATTAGTCCATCCTCCCTGAAGAAGGGCGGCTGATTGGTATGTCCTCCAGTAGCAAAAAAAAAAAAAACAGATGCCAGCAGTCTATTTTGTAGTGCATGCATATCCTGTTTAATAACTATGGACCTAACCACTTACTTATATCGATAATTTTGTATTCTATGTTTTTGTAAATTCCATCCATCCATCCATCCATCCATCCATCCATCCATCCATCCATCACTGCTTGGCAAAAGTAGGGTTGTGGTGGTCCACAGCCTATCCTGGAGGCATAAGGCACAAGGCAAGGTATACTCAGAACAGGATACCAGTCTATCCCTGGGAACTACACACAGTTACCGACTCACTCATACATACACCCTAAGGTCCTTTACAGGTACCACGCTGCACTAAAAAGTCCCACCTCCTGCTATAATACCTGTGATCAAGGCAGTTACCCTGAATTGATACAGTCAAACTTACCTAGCTGTATAACTGGGTGAATCATTGTAAGTAACTTTGGAGAAAAGTGTCAATTAAATAAACAACGCATGCAATGTGTGAGTCACCTGTTAAGAATATGAATATGGTGCAATATTCTACATTGGCTGTAATTTACCTTTTATTTTTATCTTCATGTTTGCTACAGCTAAGAGATTACTTAAACATTTAAAGCATTGTCACACACAAGGCAATACAGTTTCTAGTATTAGCATAAATTAAACAGTGAAATAAAAGACACATTTGCGCATGCAAGTGCTGCACCATCCATCTCCATCACTTCCCCCTCGCAGGCCCGTTAGCGGAGAAGCGGCACAAACCACTTTCTCCAAATCCAGTCTTTCTCACCTAAACGTCTCACCAGCAAGCACCCTTTCTTCCCGCTTTTAAATCACTCAGTGATTCAGAGGAACTGCTGATGACATCCAATTACTGGCACAAATGACCAAACTGTCTCACACGAGGGACTAATCAGGCACTCATCAAATACGATCAAGAGGCCTGTTGCCCGTAACAGACTGGAATCCCACGACAGCTGGAGTGTGGTAGCTGTAATGAGCCTGGCTTGTGCTGCAATGTAAGCGTGTAGTTAAAGATAGCTCTGCTGCATCTTCCCTCTCCTTTGCCAGTGCCAAAATGGCAAATAAAATAAATAGCTAAATAAATAAATAAATAAATAAATAAATAAACACGGCTTTTATTGGCTTTGCTTTTTATGTTTGAAAAGAAAAGGAGGCCTCGATTCGGTTTCATGGCGTACTGCCCTTACTTCCTACCACTGGATGTTCTGCCATCATACAGTCCGGTTTCTGTGTCAGGAAAAGTAATATAATAATAATTGAAAAACTTAATATAGAATAAGTCTTTCATCACACAAGGCTGAACATGTATTTCGATCCACTTCTTTTGTGTGGCACATATCTGGCTATTGCACATCGCAGTAGTGTTTTGATATGATGCTTACGCTTGATGCTAAGTTTTGTCTCTTACTGATGTCCTAAAATTGTGCAGATGATTAATTTCACATGCCTTTCTGACTTGCGAAGTCTAACAATACATTTTAAAGGAAATTATTTGCCTTTTCTTTGGAAACCTGAATTGACAGGAAATTCAACATTTTCTGAAAGATATATTAGGTGTAAATACTTGAAGAGATACACACACACACACACATTTTCAGAACCGCTTGTCCCATACGGGGTCACGGGGAACCGGAGCCTACCCGGGAACACAGGGGCGTAAGGCCAGAGGGGGAGGGATACTTGAAGAGATACTATTTATATATTCAGGTTGTTTGAAGGGCGAGGTGTGTCCCCATTGGCTTCAAGCAAGTGTGATTCCCCCCCCAATGTTTGAGTATAATTGTATTGAAGATAGATACACACACACACACACACACACGCACACATTGTCTGAAGCTGCTTGTCCCAGGTGGGGTTGCACCAAGCCGGAGCAGACACTTTTCTCCAAAGTGACTTCCAATGAACTTTATATAGTGTCATCAGCCCACACACCTTATTCATCAAGGTGACTTACACTGCTAGATACACTACTTACAATGAGTCACTCATCCATACATCAATGGAACACACTCTCTTTGTCACTCTGTGGGTGAACCTGAACAGCATGTATTTGAACTGTGGAAGGAAACCAGAGCACCCGCAGGAAACCCACACAGACACAGGGAGAACATGCATAAATTGTACTTTTGCTGAGATGTACGTCGCTTTGGACAAAAGCGTCTGCTAAATGAATAAATGTAAATATATATATACAGAGGGGGATGCGGTGGCGCAGTGGGTTGGACCGCAGTCCTGCTCTTTGGTGGGTCTGGGGTTCGAGTCCCGCTTGGGGTGCCTTGCGACGGACTGGCGTCCCGTCCTGGGTGTGTCCCCTTCCCCCTCCGGCCTTACGCCCTGTGTTGCCGGGTAGGCTCCGGTTTCCTGTGACCCCGTGAGGGACAAGCGGTTCTGAAAATGTGTGTGTGTGTATATATACATACATACATACATACATACATACACACACATTTTCTGAACCGCGTGTCCCATACGGGGTCACGGGGAACCGGACCCTACCCGGCAACACAGGGCGTAAGGCCGGAGGGGGAGGAGACACACCCAGGACGGGACGCCAGTCTGTCGCAAGGCACCCCAAGCGGGACTCGAACCCCAGACCCACTGGAGAGCAGGACCCGGTCAAAGCCACTGCACCACCGCACCCCCTTCTACACACATATATTATATAGGAAATGTGTTATCCCACCAGCTTCTTTCTGTGCCTGTAGGTTTCATCTGCTGAAACAATGAACAAGGAGGAGAGTGCAGCTTGGCTGTTTCTACCTGCATTTCTGTAGGTACCCAACTAATGAGCACAGCCGAGAAACAGCAGTGCGAGAACCCCAGTCATCTTATCCAGCCTAGGGAATTCAAGCAGTTTTTGTTCCTGGGGCTTCTTCATCAGATGTGGTCCGAATGGCAAAGTGGGAACTAGGACCCAGGTCAAAATCATAAAATATATTGTCATTTACTGACATGCAGTTCAGCAGAAGCAGCACTGAATTTATGAATGAATGATCTGTTTTTGCCATTTTTGTGGTTAAAAAAATTTAAAATTCACAATAGAACCATTACATTTTCATGTGTGAATATTTTTGCTTTGACTGAATGGCATAAATATTTATAGCATTCCCACACATAGATTTCACATTATTTTTCAAATTATTAGATTATTATTGGAATTATTTAACAAAGACTGTAGCATTGTTGATATTATTTTGCTAGAATATTTATGTTACCCAAAAAGAAGGTCATACTGTAACATTCTGGAAGACTTGCCTTTTCAAATGTGCTTCCATGCCAGGTTCTATATTTTCCAACTTTGTTTGCATGAGGTGCATATGGAGCCTTGTTTAATTAAATATTCGATTTGCATGGGTTAGGAAGACAATATGTTGAGGTAAACACCGTAGATGCTCCAACAAAATAGTCACTGAAGCAATTAGTGTAGGATGTGGAGATATAAAATGGAAATTATGCTGAAGCTGTGGAACGCATGAGCACTTTCTCAAAACAGCTGCTCGTTTTATCTCTGCCATTTTATCTTTAGCCGGTCTCTTCTTGTTTCTGTTCAGCAGCATGAAATGAAATTGTAAATTACTGCCAACATTTCTGCCCAATCTCGTGTTCTACATCATATTGCCATAATTTTTATGCCGTAAACACTCTTACCCTCTTCATGTAATAAAGTCATTTCGTTCAAAGCAAACAGATTTCGTCTCAATATGGACAGAAGGAATAAAACAATCATTTGGCCCTTGATTCCACTTTCTGAACAGTGCGCTGTACACAGGGACATTATCGTCACAAAGATGCCCTGATGCAGAGCTGCGGACCCCAGGCCCTCACCCGAACATCACTGGGATTTATGAGTCCCAGACACAGTTCCTCACACACTTGACTTTACGCACCGACATGTTCCCAGCGCTTCTCTATCAAAAAGATAAATATCACACCATTGGTGTCTGAGTGAGGCCTGCAGTTAAACGGTTTGCTCATCTGTCAGCTAGTAATGTATCTGTGACTGACCGTGCATTTTACACTGATAGTGTACATCCTTGACAGGTGTTCTCACGAATGCTTGAAATGGGATTCATCTGATGCACAAGCTGTATCGTAAACAATGTGCCCTCTTGTGTATCCTTCCGTTTTTTTAATGAATACATTCCAGTGTACCAGCAACACATTCTTGGTCACAAGGTCAAAATAATTCTTACATATATATTTGCGCCCAAGCAAGTAAGCATGATATTATGTATAGTACGCAGAAAACACGAGAAATTTGTAAACATTTACTCCTCAGCATGATAGAGACTGAAGATCTGTTTACAGATGGAGGACTTGCTGTTTATATTTATCAGGCTTTATTCCATCTGTTAAAGAGTTTCCGAAACTTTGAGGTCTTTGTGAAATTCCGATCACCTTAGGATATATTCTGCTCAGGCCCCGTTGTACACAGACAATCAGAGTGTGTTTAATGCTTTGTGTATAAAACCTTTCATCTTGAAACTGTCGGCATCCTGCTGTTCGCTGATCCTTAAGCCCGGTGACAGAAATGCAATAACTGTGCTAAAAGGAAACAGGTGACTCTGTCTGGCAATGTGACGTGTTAACAAACGGCTGTTTGTACGCTGCTTTTTTGCCGCAAAATAGACTCATGAGCTTGTCAGGGCGATAAGAGGCAACAGCATATGAGAGGAGTTATTTATAGTTGTTTTCTTCCTCAACACAAAAGTATTTATTTTTTATGAGAATCGCTGAACTGGGAATTCCACTGTGGGCTGAGAACATGGGAAATTAAACTCCTGTCCGCTCCTTTCCCAAAGTCTGCACATTGCTAACACTGTTCACATTGTCTACTGTAGAAAGAGCACTGGTGGAGAAAATAACATGTAGGTACTGAAAATTATAAGATTTTTTTTTTTTTTTTTTTTTTTTTTTTTGTTTTTTATGGCCTTCCAGAGAAGATATTACAAGCTCTTAATATACCTCTTTGGTTAATTTTCAAGCTAGTGTGCATCCAAAGCTTAAGGGAACACGACGCAACAGTCTTTCCCCATGGAGAGAGGCCATATCACGCATGAATATTTTAAGAATGCAGCAGCAATTTGTCTTCCACCATTCCTTAAGAAAACCTCTGTGGATGTGGGAGAAAGCTTGCTCTCGTGGAAATGCATACATCTGGAAATAAATAGCAATGGACTCCACCGGAGCAGCAAGAGTTTTGTTCATTTGCTTTTGTTCAGTTCCTGAAGGGCTGCAGACCTTCAAAGTGCTCCGTACCCCAAAACAAAACTTCTACAGCTGTCGGGTAGATGAGAGGGCCACTCCTACTTTGTGCGGAAAAAAGCACACTGTTGTTTCGGCGCACGTTCAGTAGAAGGCTGCAGTTTTTTTTTGGTTCATAATATGTCTGGAGATTAGTTTACAGCCGAGGCTCTCTTCGCCTATAACAGAAATACGATGACATTTTTCAAACTCGCAAAAATACATGAACAGCAAAAAAGTAGTGCACTCTGTAGATTTCCCAGCGTTTCTCATAAAGCAATATTTTATCACAAAGTACACAGGCACCCAGCTAAGCCAAGCTTGCTCTTCAGGCGTAAAAATAACTTCACATTGTCCTTGGTTAATACCTCCAGTACATGAACCAAACTGTTAACGGTACAACAAAACCAAGCACAGGCCCTCTGGTTATTATTTTAATATAGGGTTCAAAAACGTGCTAAGTAAAACAATAAAAAAATCAACAGAAAAACAACAGGAAATAACAATGCATGGCATAATTTACATGCCTGAAAATATTTTTAAAAATCCATGAAGAAATTTTGCTGAAATGTGCATTTAAACCTAAATTAATTTGTGAGGTAAACACTAAAAATGAAATGCATTGTGGGTAAAAAAAAAAATGGAAATAAAATAATAAAAAGGGTCACTTTTGTACATATCTCAGTGCATTTCTGTCAGCTCTCCAGTAATCCAAAAAAGTAAGACATGACTCATGACACCCTGGAATTGCATTACTGCACAGACACCTTGACAGCAGCATCATCTGTCTCCTCCCAATCCACTTTTGATGGATTTCAAGGCTTTTCTTCTTGGGGGAAACACCAGTTTGTGGCTTCGAGGACCCTCTTGAAGAAAATGGGGCTGTCAGGCCGCTGGATGAATGTGCAGGCAGCCCCGGACCCTCCGCGCAGGATCTTGACATTGCATAGAATTGCGTTACTTATGAGAGCCATTGACAGGCGCTTGCTGACTCAAGAGTGGCTGGCATTAAAAAGCGAAATCTCCTGGACAGGAGGCCGAAGGAGCAGCCTGGTTTGTATGTGGTGCAGAGATTAACTTTCCATTGAATGCACTCTTCAGAGACGGAGGGAAAAGAAGCACGTAAATGTGTGCAATGTACCTAACCACAGCACAAAGAGCACTTATTCAATTTAAAATAGATAACGTTTCAATAGTATTTTTGAGGCATACTCTGAAATGCACAGATTTAAAAGTGCCATAGCTATAATTCGTCTTCAGACCAAGAATTAAATGCTTCAAGAGGAAGGAAAAAGAAAAAGGGAAATTAAAATAGAAAGGAGCAAAACTCAAACAGCCAAAAACGGATGATGATTTCAAATTATTTTCTTAGCTAGACACAACTGATTCGTGCACTTCTGTGACATGCATGGATCAAAGTGACTGCGCTATAGTTCGGCAACATATGAGGATTCTTGATAGCAGCTCCATTTTATTCCTTAATAATAATAATAATAATAATAATAATAATAATAATAATAAAGGGCACGTGCAGTGTCACTTGAATTACTAAAAAAGAATAGAGTAATCCTGTGAAGGAATTCACCTTCGGGTACCAGGCACCCTCCTCTCCAGAGCTATGCTCCTCCCACCCACCAGATGGCAGTGTTAACCCAGCCTACTTCTCCTGTTTTTCCCACCCTCTTTCATGCACAACAAAGTAATTGCCTGCAGCACAGTTCAGGAGCTGCAGCTCCCGCTGACGCAGACATAGCCGATCCAGTCAATCATTATTCACCGCAAATACATGGCCGTTACACAGACAGCTTTCAGACAAAACCGTCGTAGAAGAGTGTACCAGCCCAGTTAGCTATGTGTAATCATACTGGTGTGTTCTTTCCTCATGGCCTAATTAACATATCTGCTTCGTGCACAGTCTATACTTTGTGCTTGTAAAATCCTTTTCTATGTGAGCAAAGCTGGTGTAAAAGTGTGCTGTTCCTCCGACATTTGATACCCATCACACCTACTTGTCACAGATGCAAAGGGTGACCACATTTCTAAGATTCATCATTACTGGACCCTGAATGAAGGATCCACATCACAAGGTGCATCTGAAATCATATAGATCATGTTTCTGGCTATGAATTTGTTGAATCGTACTGCAGAAAGACCTTTTTAATAAATTTGCTAAGTAGCTATGTTGGTGATATTTTTATAATTGCTTTTCAAGCAACAGCATGGTGGTTGTCATTAAAAAAAGGCATATTTTTCTGTTTCTTCAAATTCAAAATATTTGTAGTCTAATCTCAATTATGGCACATGTCTGTATCATTCTCATTTTCTGAAGAATATGTTTTCTGCCATCTTCACCTTTGACAATATGTTACACATTTAGTAAGCATGTCTAAGATAGAAACATAAGTAAATTCTTTCAAAATGATTGCACATATTGTTACAATGAATACCTTATTGCCTGGGACACAAATGCTAATAATTTATTGGATTCTGCAGAGACACTGTGATAATGTCTGGTGTTCACTTCCGTTTTTATAGAGTGAGCGCTAATGTGAATGAAAAGATAACATTGCATTTGATCTCATAACATAGGACTCATATTCAGGCACAGATTGCTCCCTTACAAGAAATTTGCATGATGAGTGAAAAGCTGAATCCACTTTTACGTATAAGATCTTGCATTCATTGATCTATGTCAGCAAAAATGACTGTTTCATGTGAGACTCGACTTTTTTGCCATTTCTTTATTAAGATACAATCTCAGTGAATTACGTTCTTTATGCTGGCTTAAGGAGATCAAAAGCTGTATCGATGTCCGCATTATGTATTAAACGGCATTTTATGTTCTGAAATAATACATACGCTCACGAATCCCAAATTGAATTTATGTTGTTGATATACTCAATTGGATAAAGGTTGTATGAAGTGAAAGTCTTCAAAAAAGAAAGTAAAGGTAGGGGACACTTGAAAAGATAAGTGACATAAAGGCAGCCATCAGGATCACCATGAAGAGGGTCTTTTTGGATCTCGAAAGAGAGACGACTTTGTCAAAGTGATCTTCCCTCTTGGGTTAATTACAATGTCAACAAGATATGACTCGCAGATATAACTTCTCCCAATATATCTCTGCACCTGTATAATTGAGCTTGAATGCCATGCAGATTAGCTTTTAATATGAAACTGTCCTTTCATGCTTTGCCACTAATTTCATGAAATGGCCTTACCACATTTTCAAAGAAAAATACATATTTTTGCAGAAAACATCACCCCCCCCCCCCAAAAAAAAAAAAACAAATAAAAAAAAAACTTGTTCAAAATGCTTTGCCCTTAGTTACAAAGCATCTTATTATAATTCTATCCCATCCCTTCCTACCATCTTTTTTAATCAATATAAAATAATTTCACACATTAAATAAACTATTGCAAGAGTGTGTGCCACTGAAAACATATAACCAATAAGAATGTAACAACTGCTAAGGAAGGGGCACTACTTGCTTCAGATTAGCCAGAATGGTAACTCTTGTATCGTGGTCATTTAAGGATGTCTTGAACTGAGTACAATGGGGTACTGGGGCATTCTTCACAAGGCAGAGCCTTCACTTATTTGATGGATGAGTCTCTTGAAAATGTACTCATGAACATCTCATAAATGTTATTTATGTTTATATATGGTGACTTTGGACACCATGGAAGATGTTTGACTCCATCCTGGTGCTCTTGAAGCCACCCATGAATCCATTTACTGTATTTATGGAGCCATGATTATCGTGAAACCTAGTTGCCTAAGATGACTTCATACTCTTTGACTGTTGTACCAGCAATCTTTGGAAGCAGTCAGTCCCAATAAGATGGTTGCACATAAAATTATCCACCTCCTAGTTTAATAATTGGCCACAGACAATGTGAGTTGAAGTTATCTTTTGGCTTTCTCCAAACAGAAATTGGTCCAGACAGAGAAAAAAGGGAGAAATGTGGCTGAATTACTTTTGTCTTCTTCCACAGCTCAGGGATACAGTTTTTCTTCTCATTACTTCAGGCTATGTGTTTTTGTGCACTGGCCTTGAATACAGGCAGTTCTTGAATGCCAGCCCTACCATGAATGCAACACTTTGTGAAGCTCAAACTATAGAGCTTGGAATTCAGCGAGAGGTGGTGTTGATTCAATTCTATGGCCATTCTGGAGGGTTTGAGGTTATTTTGTCACTTTTAGCAGCTATTCTGTGAAGTACCTGTCAGCTCATTAGTGTTGGTCTGAATACGTCATATTATATTTCCGTGTTCTCATTCTGAGGGGGGCGCGGTGGTGCAGTGGGTTGGACCAGATCCTGCTCTCTGGTGGGTCTGGGGTTCAAGTCACCCTTGGGGTGCCTTGCGGACTGGTGTCCCGTCCTGGGTGTTTCCCCTCCCCCTCCAGCCTTAGGCCCTGTGTTGCCGGGTTAGGCTCCGGCTCCCCGCGACCTGGTACCGTGTTATATTTATAATTTTTCTGGTACCATATTTTACATTTCCTATATTTTTTTTAGAACTGAATTCAGAAATTAGCGGTAACATGTTTTCCAGACTCTATTTGGTTGTTAGAGCTTAATTTTTATTATTTTGATGCAGTTGACTAAACAATGAAAACAATTGTGAATTCTAAAAACATAAAAAACATTAAAATTTCAATAAAGCACTGGTAGAACACATTATCATTCCAGACATATGGAGTTATTCATGCAGTGATAATACCTTCAGCAGCTACTGTCAGAAAATCCAGTCATACTTAACTGAAATGTCCTGCTATCATTAAACCTTTCTGTAGACTGCACTGCATGCATTTATCTTCATCAAATTCATTATATCCTTATCAAGATGTGCATATAATAATAATAATAATAATAATAATAATAATAATAAGGAAATACCTCTAGCAAGGGCATTACAGTAGAAGCTGATTTTTTTCTTCTCATTGCAAAGCCACAACTGCACTGCCTGCTGCAACTATGTAGTTATAATTTTTTCAGTCACTCTGATTCAGGATCATGATGCTAAGAAATGTGCATTTGATCCTGGCAATGTGCTTATACCCCTGCTCCAAATCCTATGGATTGGCTCATGAAGGCATGGAGCACAAACTGCTCCAGTTAAATAGGGCTTTGTTTCCATGACGACCTGGTTTATTTGCTTCACATGAACCACTTAATTAGGAATCCAACTAAAGCTTCAATGGAACATGAACACTTTACATCCTGGTTTGTTTGCTTTAGATGAACCACTTGATTAGGAAACAAGCAGAAGCCACAGTGAAACTCAGATGCCTTGACTCCTGCTTTGTTGACTGCAGATGAACATCAGAATTAGTGAAACAAAGTCTCAGTGAAGTGCCAACATGTTACATCCTCTGGGTAATGCTGAGGATTCATTACATATTACAAATGACTGTTATTGTGTAGAATCCTTGAATACAACTGACACTTTGTTGACTTTCAAAAGAAAAGCTTGAATTGTCATTCTTTATGAAATTAATAGCCAAATATTTGTGATAATATTTTGTACATGTGTAGAACACCTTAACTCAAATGTAATTTCTCAGTTATAGAGAGACTTAATTAAGTGTACTAATTGCATCAAAAGTGTTCTGTGAGAGTGTATTAAAATTTATCAAGGGAATCTGCAAAAAAATATTATAAGTCTGATTACATTTTATGATTAATTTATTAATCACACCATTGACTTTTTCCAAAACTAGAGCATTGATTCCCTAGCAAAACATTCTCTAATGTGTGCTCTGAGTGAATTCTATCTTTATTTTATAAATACAGTTCTGTCACAAATAACCTTGTTCTTAATATCATAAGTGACTTGGAAAATGAACAGATCAGTGCAAACACTTTACCATTTATTTAACTATTTGTTTAAATAAAGCAGTTGTGACAATATTGCAACGACCATCCTTTGCATTTTCATCCATATCAAGGATAATAAGAACACCAGTCAAGCCAGTGAGACAGACCTCTCCTAGACTATTTTTAAAACATGACAGCGGGGGATTGCGGAGGAGCAAAATGACAGACGTCAGGTGATCCAACCTAGTGACTTCTTCACAAAGCAGTAGTTTTCTGTGATTCCAAAGGTTCACAAGGCCCTTGTCTTCCATTACTACAATCTGCTACTGTCGCTGTGGTTTGCTTTTTGACCGCTTTTCCTCATATTTTTAGTTTTTAAAATATATATTTTATTGATTTTTGGTACAACTAAGGTTTCTCAATTTTCCTTTCAGCATCAATAATTCATTGGCACATTATTTCAAATAAATTACATTATAGCCATTACATACCTAACAATTAAGTAACGTCTGAAAACGATTTTCGCGAATAATTTTTATTCTTAAGGTTTCAGGAATTATAAATTAAATTAAATGTTCTGCCGCAAATTCGCATCTGACAATTCTCTGACAAATTCAATTTATCTTTTACACAAGTAGAAAAGCACAGGGTCCTTTAATAACATGTCTGGATTGTATTGTGTGTTTCCTCACAAAATGTTATTAAATTGTGCCAGATTTATGAAAAGATGACCTGTAACTAATCTAGAACACACATGATTCTGCAATCACTCTATTGATCATTATTTAATCAGTCTAAATGAGAGGTCTAAATATTAGATTTGTATACTTAGCTACTTATAATTGCTGATTCATTTATACAACATCTGGAACAATTTAGTCTAAAGTGCTCTGCTCAGAGACAACATTGCAGGAGCAAAGTTCTAAACCCCAGGTTTTTCATTGTAAGGGAAGTCACAGCTACCCTAGGCATGCTGACCATATACTGTATGCAGTTTATTTTAGTTTAGGTGTTTAGATTATTCTTATACATTCACGTTAATCCAGAAGGCAACCAACTGTTAAATGAAAGGCTACAACCTAGACCTCCATGATACAGCCTAGACCTCCATCACTGCATCTTGCTTGATGTTGAGTCAGATCATGACCCTACTACTTTAGTCTTTGAAAATGCCACTGAATTATAACATTGACCTCTGTTATATAATCTGAAAACCTGTGTATGTCACAAATGATACCAGCACAAACCGTATTGATGAATGCAATGGATTGTCCATTTGAACAAAACAACAGAGGGCTCAGCAAGAGGTGTTTTGAAACATGAGCACAGAAATATTGTTTATTATTCGTTATTTTTAACTCCGTAGGCAGAGGTGCTTAAAAAAGCAAAAGAAGAAATAATATTAAAAAAATGAACAATGAACATCACGGAGCAGGTTAAGATGTGTTTTCATTACGGCATGTTTCAGAAACAGAGAGCACTCAACGCAGCGGAATCAGATTGCAAGTGTGACTTGCGCTCGAGTGACTGTGAGAGGCAGTGCTCAATGGTTGGCAATGCTTCCTGCCTTGCTAAGAGCTCCGTGTCCTAGTGCGCACTCAAAAGCTTGAGTGAGTCCTGCGAACCCTTGGTGTGAGGTAATCACTTACCTGTCACTAAATTTGTGCGTTGCTTTTATTTGTCGTCAAAGGAGTGCAGTGAAGCGTTCAACAGAGCACAGCTGTTCCTTTCAAAGAGTCTATGCCTTTTTTATTCCAAGGATCAGAGTGAAGCTTAAAGTATTGCTATGCAGGAATAATGGTGCACAGTATCAAGTATATTCAATGTGCTTAGATGGTGAACTGAATTCATTATTCAGTATGCAATACCAGCTAAAAATTTTCAATAACCTTGAAAGGTGATAAAGGATAAAAGGGCATGTAAATACTGTAAGGACCTTGATCTCAGTCTGGTCATTGCTTGGATAAAGCTTTTATTAGATAGGAATATATAATACATATATATTACGATAAAGGGGGAAATGGAAGATTCTCATCTGTTCTGTAAATCTACAAGTTCGCCTGAAAAGGCATATATTATGTTATCTTATCTGAATTTTTCTTTTTTTTTTTTTTGCTTTTCTTTTAGAGAAAAGCATGGTTTGAGCAGAATTATTTCAAAAATATTGTCCAACATTATTGTCAGGTATCAGGTTCAAGAAACTGAACAATATCACTTTAATTTCATTAGCAACCTTTATTTTCATTAACTGGCACATTACACACAGTTCATCAAAACTTTTCATGGACTGCAATGTGTTGAATGTGTTGAGTGAAAAGATATCGGCCTCTCAAAGTGACATGAACTAAAAATAGAATTAAAAGCTTTGGCTATAGTCTATTATTACAGTCTGCAATTTATACTCTTCAGAGCTGGTAACTGTAGGTCTGATAGCTTTTTCTGCTGTTTTTATATGTACACACAAACAGCTCATGGTGACATTTAGTTCGTATAGAACCTTTGGTATGTCTGTTCTAGATGATTTTATTCCTGCTCTTGATGACCAGGACTGGTTCTCAGGGGAGTCTGGGGCAATGGGGCAAAGCCATGCATCTATGAAGTAATCAATGCACAGCACCAGATTTTATTTGCTCTGATCGCTGAGTTGGCTGCCACACTCAGCTTAACCTTTTCATACACTCCCATTTACATGTTCGCACACTACATTTGTCTCAGCTGGTACAGCATTATGTACTACTATTTTGTTTGAACAAAAACAATGTAATAACATGTGGCAGGTGGCACACAAGCAATATGATTCAAGAAGCTTGATGGTCAATCGTCAGATCAGCACCAAAATAATGTGAATCTCGCACAACAATGTCCTTCCAGGAGCAGTGCACCTGAAGTTTGGACATAATAAATTCAGTTATAACCTGATTATAAATCCTGCTAACTGTGCAATGGGAGCAAACACAATCAAATGTTGAGTGGTGATTATTCTAAAGGTAAAGGGTTCTGGTCCACTTTGTTGGAGGCTCAGCTGGTATTCCTGGTTATGTTTGCTGATTTGTGTTCCAACTGAGCTGTCAGCTGAGTCCTGTCTTAATTGGGCTGTTCAATGAATAAATCACATTATTCAAGTTACATTCAGTGAAACGTATTAGTTGAGGACAGGTTGAGGAGATTTTGGTAGAGTTAAGGAATATTAATGCCGAATATTATAGGCACTGGGGGGGCAGTGAAAATTTAGTTTAATGTCATTTGAGTTATGCGACTCATTCAATAAGCAATTCAGCCTCTCAGCTCAGCATAGAGTGTTCATATTTCCTGCTGGTAATTTTCCGTGAACTTGGATCATTCTGGGCCATTGATCCCATTTACTTTTCTCCAACTTTTATCGGTAAGCTTATTGACATGAAGCCTGTTGCTTGATGAGGGCAAGTATCCCTCCTGAGATTTAAAAGGAGAATTATTTAAGTGTTAGATGGAAAAACTGTACTTGTGAATTTTTACCTGTTCACTGAGAGAAGTGTCTCATATCTACTCCAAAGAGTGTAGTGTGAAAAGGTCCACTAAAAACATATTTTCAGTTATACTGTGAAAAAAAAAAAAAAAAAAAAAAAATGAAGATGGACTCAATTTCCACTGCAAAGTCCCGTTGACTTTCTGTTTAAAATGGCAATAGACAAACCAAACAAGGCAGATTTAAAACTAACCTCTGGACTTCCTCTAAAGGGATGTCAGCTCTCCCACATTAAACTCAGGTGACAACATGGGCAGAGTCATTATGACACTGAACAGAAACTGCCAAGTCCATAAATGAAAGACTGGCAGGGCTAAACCTTTTGGATGTCTTGGGGAAGTGCATTGAAGACATAAAGTAAAGGCCAGAATACCAATAAAGGAAGACTGAAGAACTGTCACCAGAGAATGTTAACCTTAGCTTCACAACATTGTGAAAAAAATGCTGAAAAAATAATAAGAAATGTAAAATGTATTCTATCACCACAGATAATAAATTATTCAGAGATTCTGCAATGAACCAACCTGTTTCATGTGAGACAAGTTATTGCAGAAAGGCAATATTCAGCATGGAAAGAATAAAAATACAATGTGTTTCTGTGCTTCATTCAAAGGGAATTTGATGTAGACACTGCTTGAAATTTTTGCATAATAAGTTTATGGCATGTGCATGTATAGTAATCTATTTACCAGATAGAAAGGTCATTTGTAGTAGCCCCAGGAACCCTAATGGAACAGTTGGCCTGACCCAGCTGCAGACAAGGTAAGAAATTTCTGGAGGCCTGGTCTTTTGGACTGGATTCTGTCAACCGGCACATGGATTTAGAATCTGTCTATGAGCCAATAAGGGGTAAAGGGCTCACGCGGAAAAGCCTTAGCTGGGGCAAATGAGATTAAAAGAGAAGAACCCCAAAAAAGTCACAGACAAAGGGTCAAGGTTAGTAACAAACTTATGAGCAAATCAACCAGTGACTACATGTATAAACACGTGCTTTCTTCTTCCCGACTTTTCACTTTCGACATGCTAGCAATATTAGCTCAAATGGAAATGAAATACTAGCAAAAAAAATGCAAAGCTTGGCATTTATCAAATAATCAAATGTGTGAAATTTTTCTCTAAGACGTAAATATGCAGGGGGGTGTGGTGGTGCGGCAGGTGCCCACTGTGTGGTGGGTCTGGGGCTCGAACCCTACCTGGGGTGCCTTGTGATGGGCTGGTGCCCTGTCCTGGGTGTCCCCCACCCAGCCTTGTGCCCTGTGTTGCTGGGTAGGCTCCGGCTTGCCAGGACAAGCCGTTGTTGACGTTGCTTGGTAAATATGCTATAATCCATAAATTCTGAAAGGAACCTGAGACAAATTTACTTAATTGTGGAACAAGGAGGCAGTGATTCTGTATTCTTCACTGTGGACCTTTTAGGTTGGGAGAGGTTTCATAAATAAGGAAATGAGGACGGTCTTAGTCCCTCTTTGTCTTCTGACACCTTCTTTCATGGGAACTTTCTGTTAAACAAGGGCTTAAATTGTAGAGTCATGCCATCTGGGTTATTCTTACTGGTAACTTGGCATATGTGTTAGGATGGCATGGTTACCAGCATAGTAAGGTGTAGGCCTTGGTGTGTGTGTGCATGTTGTGTTCTGTATACTATATATGTGTGCTCTGTCTTCCTACACGCCACAGGGACACATGTTGTCTCTTTGCTGACTGTTAAAGGTGCAGGACAGAGGAGCTCGTAGTCCAGGTTTGCAGCCTGGGACATTATGCATAATGAGCTTTATTGCACAATCAAAGTCATAATTTCCTTGTTTAGTGTTTAAATACATGCTGGGAACTAACCAAGTCACACTGACAAAGCCTGATTTCATTAGAGCGACGCACACCAAATTTTCTCTACTCATTCAGTCACTGCAGGGGTAGAGGTGTTACTGCAGCACTATAATGCGTAAACATGGTTGTCGCTATGGTAATGGTTTTCAGTACGTAATACACATTGCTGTACTTTTGAAGGCCATCAAGGCAGATGACATGAAGGCAGCAAAAAAAGAAAGAAATCTTAAATTATATTCTGAAGGGGAAGACTAATCTCGGTTTAAAAAAAAAATAAAAACATGGTAAAAAAAGTTTCCTTTAATTGCATGTAAACAAAACAGAGGCAATGGAATAGTTGCAAACAAACTGATTGGCACCCTGTGGATGGTAAATGCATTTTAAAAAAGACATACTTAGTCATAACAAGCAATGTTTATTTTTAGGGCAGCCACCATATCCTCTAAGTCTGGAATTTTGCCTTACCAATTTGTGTGTGGGTAATTGTTTGTCAATGGGCCGGTTTATTATTCAGGGGGCATGCTTATATGTCAAGCGTGAAGATTTCCCTATCCCCCATGGAGACTGGTAAAAGCTTTAATTTTTTATGAACCATGGAGGCTTTACATGGCTATTATCGGAAGAAAAACTCTCTCATGGTTCTACATTTCACAATGTGAAACACTTATGAAAGTAATTTCTGCAAAGTAAAATGTGAGCAAGATGAGAGTGGGTACTTACATTTATCAGGCAAAGAAGAGGTACAAGATATGGTGAGCTGGATGCATTCAGGCTGAGCACAACCTGACACTGAATTTACACCACAGCATGGTCTTCAGCAACTCGTCTCAGCAGTCCACCATGCTGTGGGAATCCAGACTGCTGCCTGGCAGCCGCATGGCCCTAACTGGTGTTTTGGCGCTTTGAGTCAGGTTGACATTAATAAGCGGCATATCACCTTGCCGTGGTCAGACTCAGTCTGCAGGGGGCACAAGTTAACGAGCTATATGAAAGCGGTGGCTCCAGGGCGAATCCGAGAGTAACGGAACTCCGACGAGAATACGACATTAACACCCCCTCATATGTTTAGCACACATCCATTATCTAATTGCATTTATAGGTTAGGGTTTGCTACTTTATTATGCCTGCAGTGCAGCTGTGCGCTACATGGGTTTGTTTTACTGCTGCAGAAGGTTGCCTGTTGAGAGATCGTATAGTCAGCACATGACAGGCTGCTTGCATGTAATCTCCTCTTTCAGGCAGATAGCTGTCTATGGGGAAATTATATTTTCAATTCATGTTTCAAGCGCTTTATTAAGGTCATGTGCCCACTGGTGTTTCCACAGCAATCTGTTATTTAGGTTTTTATTCTTTCCGAAAATAACTTTGAAGGCATTGAAATCATTATATTGAATCTTTGAAAATGTTTACAGTGGACCATACAAATTGAAGGGCAAGACTTGATAGCAATGTAGATTCACAAGCGGTATATTAATTTTAATTTGGTATTCAAAAGATTTTTTTTTTTTTTAAATAAAAAAAAGGGTTAAACAGTTAGCTGTACAGACAACTGATTTGTGCTATGGCCATTAGTACTAACTGTTACATCAGTGGCCTTTAAAGATGTAAGACAGAAATCTGCAGGAAATAACTTTCAGATTAGACTGAGAATGCCTGTCTTGTGAAGTCAAGTTGTGTAAAGACGTTTTTTGACATGTGAAAATTTCCAGAGAAAATTGGTAGAAGTACTGGTAGGAAAAAAACAAATCCTTGTGTTCTAGCATAGCCAAAATGATAATCACCACCTCTCAGCTCCACTCTGAAGGTAAGACTGAAGAATACCACACCCTCGGACTCGCACCAAATTAACTAAAATATGTATTTAGCACTCAATGTTTTAAAAAGGTCACATGAAAAGAACTTTCATTATTTATTGCTATAACATTCCCACAGTTTTTATTAAACACAGCCATGAACAACCTCTTCAACAGCTGAGATGGGTGTGCAATATTTTCAATTTGCCGCCATAAGAAGCTAATGCATGCAAAAAACAAACTTAATTAGCCATATAAATTCTAAAGATTACTTACTCAGAATTAATTCCCAACTCATTTTGTGTTGTACTCTGATAGTGGAAACACTATACGCCTAAGCTTAATAGAATTTGTAAATCCATTTACAATTGGATTGAGATCTGAAAATATCCACATTAATTCATAATTCTTTCATTAGCCAAAGTTCAGTTATTTGCACATTGCTAATTTATTTTGTGATTATTGAAATCCAGTTTTGAATGTAGAGCAAAAGTCATTATACCACTATAAACTAATGATGGAGTATTACATGAAAGTCATCTGACACTCTCATAATACTCAGCCACCGACAAAAGCCAGTGTAATCAGAGTGACAACACAGAATAGTCCTTTGATTATGAAATGTAGCCATTGTTGGTCTTCAAATCTGCTAATAAATTATTATAACGCCTACATAGTTCTATGTTGTTTTCTAAGCAGCTCCACATGTCTCTTCCCTTCCCACCCCATAATAAAGGGTGGTTTAATTTTTAGCATTTCATGCAAAGTGAAATTACTTATTTTCATCTTATTCCTTGTGTTTCCTGCTTAGCTCCAACTTCAGGTTCTTAAGACTAAATTGTTTATGCTTTGAGCTCATATTTTCCTTCATTTTTATCATGTCTACATTACATGGTGTAAAAACGGCTCTGATGTTTAACATCAAAACAACTTAGGGACCTCAGACGCTTTTAAAATTGTTTATCTCAGTCTCCTGATGTTCAGTATTTTCTTTTCCTGCCTCTTGCTTTGTTTGTTTGGTGAAATAATTTCGAGCCATCCTTGCAACTGTTGTGTTGCAGTTTACATCAAGATCCTGGCTTGATGTTCTAAAAAAAAAAAGAATCTCACTTCATTATAAACGCCAGCATACATGATAGTCGTTTTCCTTATAAGTAGGTCTCCGCGTGGAGAAGCGTGTGCTTTTAAAATAATTACTATGACAATATAACCCCAGTTATCCATGTTCGACACTGAACCTTTCAATGCAAGAGTTGACAACAGAATGCAATTATTACAGAGCCTTTATAATTCTGACTTTAGTGGTTTCCTTTAAACCAAAGTGTAATTTAAAGAGATGTTCAGTGTTCATCTGTTATTTGCCAGTGTTTTGACTTTTTCTTCTGATGTTGCCTTTATTTTGACTGAATTTTTCAGTGGAATTAAAGCCAATGCCAAATGCCAAACACATTTTGTAATCCTAGAAAACATCCTGCAGGATGCATTTAAACACACACACACTGTCTGAAACCGCTTGTCCCAAGCAGGGTTACAGCGAACCGGAGCCTAACCCGGCAACACAGGGCTCAAGGCTGAAGGGAGAGGGGACACACCCAGGATGGGACGTCAGTCCATCGCAAGGCACCCCAAGCCTGCTGCGCCACCGCGCCCTCCCCCCCTTCTTGCATTTATAGTTTTGTGACATTTTGGACATTGTTCTATTAATTAATTAATTTTTTTGTTTGTTTATTTTCCTCATAATCATTTGCTTGTGCTCATCAGACACTTTAGTGGCTTTGAATCAGACAGCTTGTTTCCCCAAAGTGGAGATTTCATTAACAATACTGATCACCAAGTTCTTTTTACAACAAAAAGCAACAATACTACTAATACTACTACTACTATTACTACTACTACTACTACTGCTACTACTACTACCACTACAAAAAAAAAAAAAAAAAAGAATCCCACATTCCCTAAAAGCTATGGCTTTTAATTCAGTTGAATTAAATTTTTTATACAACACTCTTCTCAGTGGAATGAAGCAAAGCACTGAACAAAACATTATATATTGCAATGCTGGACAATGAAGCTAGCTGTCAACTGAGGAGAAGAAACAAAAAACTTCCTATCCCAATGAAAGGAAAATAAACCTCTGTGAGTCCAATGACCAGTGGCTGCCCTGTACTCCAGAACTTTCTAATGACCTGTGCGTATAATATATTGTATCTGTGACTCAAAAGTCAATACAATGGGCAGCAAAGGATTAGTGTCTATAACAGAAATCATGGTCCAGTCCCAGGTAGTTCACCCAATGGGGAAAATGAGTGGTATGTTTCCAGCACCAGACTGCCTAACCGGGGTGGGAGGTATTGTGCACTGGCTTCCCAAGTGGCTCAGACATTCTAAGGGGTACTGTGAGACTCCAGGAGAAAAAAAAGATGCGATAGAACATCTCAGTACCAAAGTAGTGATGGTCAACTGCAGAAGTGATACACAAATCTATAAAAATAAAAAATGAAATAAATAAAAAAAAATAAATAAATAAATAAATAAAGGGGCTTTCAATCTAAATTTGAAAACATCGACAGAGGTGGGGTTTTTCCACAGAAGAAGGTAGAGCATTCCATAATTTGGCTGTCCTGCAGAGGAGCGCTCTGCCACCGTCCATTTTTAGATGGATCTCCGGAACTACTGGCAGATCAGGATCCCTCAAAGCACACAATGACCTGTATGGATGCTATGATCGATGGTGTAATTGGCTGCAGTAAGATCCAGGAGGATAAAAACTGTCGGAAAGTCTTCATCAGTTGACTGGAGGATGTAGTTGGTGACTCTGACCTGGACAGTATCAATACTGTGGTGAGTATGAAGACTGCTAAATGCTGAATTTGTCAAACAAATCTTTTACAAGTGCAACTCTCTGAAGACAAACTTTTCCAGAACTTAATATATTTATTTAGCAAATACTTTCTTTCCAATGCAACTTCCAATGAACTCTATGTAGTGTTATCAGCCCACACATCTCATTAACCTAGGTGATTTACACTGATAGATACACTACTTACAATAGGTCACTCATCCATACATCAGTGAAACACACACCTTTTCTCTGTCACTCACACTATGGGTGCACCTGAACAGCATGACTTTGGACTGTGGAAGGAAACCCATGCAGATATAGGGAGAACACGCAAACTGAGCAGAGATCGAACCCACGTTCTCTCGTACCACCCAGGTGCTATGAGACAGCAGGGCCACTCACTGTGCTACTGTGCTGCACTTTAGAAATGAAAGGTACATTAGAAATTGGTTGGAAATTGCTGAGGGATGCTTTTTTGGGAATTGTTTTCAGAATTGCAGTTTCAAATAGGGAGGAGGATGCAATGGTGTGGTGAGTTTTCCCTGTACCTGTTGTGTGGCAGTTCTGGAGTTCAAGCCCAGGTTGGGGTGCCCTCTGGCGGACTGGCATCCATCTGGCATGTGTCCCTTATGCCCCGTGTTGCTGGGTAGACTTTGACTCTGCTTGGGGCAAGTGGTTGTAGACATTACCAAAAAACAAAAAAAAATGCAGTTTTAAATGAGTCTAAAACCATCCCACATAACAGAGAAGTGTTAATGATACTGAGTATAATTTTGATGACAAAGGTCATAGTATGATTTAAGCAGCTTTGGTGGTATATGGTCTAAGGTCTAAATGTTTAGTTTGTGGAATCAATGATGCCAGACCTTGTTAAGCAACTTTCAGCTATATATCGCATGTTGGGTCTTACATTTCTATTTCTCTTCAGCTGGAGGCTCATTGTATCACAGCAAACTGTGAACCCATATAGGACTTTTAAATTTCCCGCAGATTTAAAAAATGATAAGGCTAGACCTTGACGAGCACTTTGACATTGTTCATCTCCAGGACTGTACCAACAAAATCTTTGAGTCTGAAGCTGAACATTGAGACCTAGTGTTAATGTAACGTGAACAGACAGGATGGGCTGCTGTAAACGGCAAGTACACTTATTGTTGAAGAAAGAAGGAACTGTGTAACTTCTTTGTGCTGACCCTATGGAAATCATTGAATTTGGAGCTCATGTACAGAATGACAATTATTCTGTGCAATGCAATGATTAACGATTTATGATTCTGGACTGTGATGGTATGGGCAAACTGTCTTGTGTATACTGAGGAGTCTTCTGAGAAACAATGAATATTATTGCTGTTCAACTCTATATGCATAGCTCTGCGGTATGTGCTACATCAAGAGTGTTTTTGACGTTCAAAAGCTATTGATTAGTGTGCTTTATTACATTTTAATAGGTAGTCAAGCATACGTAATCTACACATAAATTACCAAAATGACTGTGAAAGACAGCACAGCTCAATTAAAACATACACGAGAGCATGTGCGCACGCACACACACACACACACACACACACACACACACACACACACAGTTATTTATCATTCTCTCATTCTTACACAAATAAAGGTCTAATGTAAATAACAATGCCAAGTCTTCTGTATGTCTACTTCGAGACTACCTTAAAAACTGTAACTGGTTGCTGAAAATGGTTAAATGTTTTAACTTAATTCTTATTTTAATTGAATCAAAACAATGTGTTTATTTCATGCTGTTGAAATCCATTTCCTTCATTTGCTGTCATCCAGCACTTACAAGCAATGTCTTTACATTCTTTTATTCGGTTGCGCATCAGGAGAATAAGTAGACTTGCAGCAGTTGCTAGGCAACAGAAAGCATATTTTGTACCAGAGAACACAGGTATGAAGCACTATTAACACTGAGGGATTATGGTAAAGGAAATGAAGAAAAAAGTCAAAATAACTTTATTCACAAATAAAAACTTGGATGTCACTGAAAAACGGTTATTCAAAGGAAAACAATCTATAAATGGAAATGTTGACATTAGTCATGGAATTCTAAAATCTGTAATAAGAAGCAGTATTAAAGTAAATAACAGTAAATAATAAAAGCTGAAAAATATATGTGTAAAATAGAGTAAAAGCATTAAAAATTACAACACTAACCGCCTCATACATGTTTACATGCACAAACATACATACTCTGCGTGTGTGTGTGTGTGTGTGTGTGTGTGTGTGTGTGTGTGTGTGTGTGCGCGTGTGTGTGTGTCAGTGCTAGTAAGCGTATATGAGGTGGTTAGTTGTGTAATCTTTTAATCTGAAAGGTTTTGGTTCGAGTCCCACTCCTGTACCTCTAAAGAAGGTACTTACCCTGCAGAACTCCTGCAAGAATCTATGAACAGGTAGATAACTACAAGTTGCTTATCTAACATTCTAAGTCACCTTGGGCAAAAACTTGAGCAGAGTAAAGTTTAATGTTGAAATTGAAACAGCCAAATAAATTATAGTTGAAGACATATAGGGAAAATGTTTTACAAACCAATTGCATTTCTCTGGCCCATATGAAAGAGGCAGTGAATATCATTAATTAATCAGCCTGAAATAAATTTTAATGAGAAACATGCTGCTTGTAAACGGACGTCTAGGGCGGTTGAACAGGCTGGTCAGTTGTCACTTTGCATTATTTCCACTTAAAAAAATAAAAATCCTTCCGAAAGAATAACAAGCAAGGACATGTCAAATAAATAGAACTCATACTATTTCTACATACATAGCTGGAAGAAAATAAGAATAGTGTGAACAATTTTTCTGTGCTGTATATCCTTATCTATGTCTGTGATAGAGAGATAAAAACAATGCCAACTCTTTTCATGTTATTCATAATTTGGCTTCCTTCATTACTCACACAAGATTTAGCAGCTGTTTGCAAATCCTCTCATGTCTGCTAAATAAGATTAAAGATTTTCTCCCACTCACTACCGCTCGCTGACCTTCAGGTTTTATGTTAACACACTCTGAAACATTCATAGTGATTTTGCTACGTACGGGGATGGAGGGAGTGCTAAAAATGGCACTTGCTAAATTTAGAGAGTGACCTCGATCATTGACTCAAAGCTGTATGTGTCACAGGAATTATCCCCACTTGGTTTTACCCGCCACAAGAAAAACAAAGAGATTTCATTACGATTGGAGTATTCATTCAATAAATATGGCAGCTTTGTTAAATGGCCTAAACAATGACTCTGGCTGAAAGACTTCAGACGTTGGAAATTATTTCTGTGCAATTCTAGGATATGTAGGCCTTCATATTCAATATGTAATATAAATAAATGTTCTAATAATATTTTTGTAGCTCATTGTAATGCTATCTCCTGTATCCAGTGGCTGAAAAGACAAACGTAATATTTAGAATTCTCATTTCAACGGAGCAGAACTTATGATGCATGAGTAAAATATTCATATATAATGAAACCTAAGTAGAAAACCAGGCCTTGACAATCACGTAGGTATTTTCCCCTGGTGTAAATTCTGTATTGGACATATAATATACAGGTAATTAAGAAGAACAAACTATTGTTTGCATATCTGCGAATAAAACCTTCACTGTGACTTTCTGTTCCTCTATTCATCTGTTATCCAAGGATGGGAGCGGAAATTGTGGGCCTGCAATGTCCCGGACATCAAAGCACACAAGCGGCAGAGTGGGTGGATGTGTAGGGGGGGTGGCGGCGCAGACAGGGGCGAAGCCTGGCTAATGGGCATTACGGCATCGCGCTCATACGCCAAGTGTTTATCAGACAAGTGACACAGGGGCTCCGGGGAGCTGCCGGGAGGAGAGCGCTTGTCATTAGTGAAATACCACAGCCGCTGAGTCCTGACTGACTAAAGAGGGACGCAGAGCTGAATGTACCTTTAGGTAAACAAGTCACAGATGGTAAGGAACAGCTCTTGCCATAAGAAAAAACATGCTACGCATAGCTGTAATGTTGACTGTAGCAGTGTACAAGCAGCAGTAGTAGCAGCAGTGGTGGTATTGTATAACAATACATTACACATCTTTTTCATACAGCCATCGCTCCTGTTTCTATAGGTGTGTGCGAGAGAAACTTAATGAAACTGTACATCCAACATAAAACATCAACCCAGCTGTCTCAAGATGAGATTGACGATAAAAATATCAGTATAACAAACTTGGCATGAATTGTTCTCCTAGGATAGGAATATTAAAATCAATAATTTTCATGCGAAAAATCATTATACTCAGCTGACAGTCTGTTAGTTGGCATCGTGTCTAAGGTGTACCCCCCTCAGCCTGCTGTCCAGAGCTTCTGGGAGAGGCTCCGGTTCACTGTGACCCTCCTCAGGACAAACATTTATTGAAATTGGTTGGATGATGCTCAGTTACTCCCATTCTGGAGTAACATTTTACATTACTGTTATGCATTAGGCAGACACTTTCCTCCTACGTGCTCTGCTCATTGTAGACAAAAGTACATTCCACAACAGCACGAGTGTACAACCAAACAATTGTTAAAGCATATGTTTTCTGTTTGATATTAGTGCTTTCTTGACACACATGTTCAAGTACCTACCTAAAGAAGTGACATATCAATGTAAAAATCATAGTGATGCAAGAAGCTGATTGTGTAGTGGTTACAGTTTACTGGTTTCAATCTTACTCTCTGCTGTAGTACCTTTGAGCAAGGTACTTACCAGAAATTGTTACACTAAAAAAAATGCTTGCTGTGCAAGTAGGTGAATAATTTTGAAGTTTCTTTGGAGAAAAGCATCAAGCGAATGTGAGAAAGAACTAGCCCAAAGTTGTGAAGCTGTGTCCAAAAAAAGGTGTCATTCAGGGGATCAGAAAATACAAAAAAAAAAACAATGGAAGGGAACATATGGCCTTCTGTTCATTTAAATTTACTCACTCAGCAGACACTTTTCTCCAACGGAGTGTACTACTCAGAGTAAACGAAAATGCATTTCACAGAAGACGAAGAGCTTTTGATGCAGACACACCGATGCACAACTTATTTGCCTGGTGCACCGTTTTTGCAGGAACATATTATTCAAGTAGCTGATGAGAAATGCAAAGATTTTCAGGACATGCAATCCAATGCTAATTTAGGCAAATTCATGACTATTTATGTGACTCAGATCAGAAAAGAAGGAGGGATTTAGCAGTTATGAGGGGTGGAGAGAGCTCATTCCACTGTGTCAGAGTAGAAAACAAGAACCAAACTTTTGGGCACCTCATGAGTATGAGCACCAAGCAGCCAAAGGTGGAAGTGGAGCTCTCTTACCTGGGTTTAGGGATGCATGGAGTGTAGCGACTGAGTTTTGAATTGGTTAATACATTCCTGTAAAAGGTAATTTATGTCTATTTGGGATTAAATTTATTTTGATGATTGAGGGCTTTAATTTACATGACTTTCCAAGTTATTTACGTCACACACAATAAATCCAATTCATGTACAGTATTTCTAATTACATGCCATGCTGCAGTAGTGGAAAAAAGGCTTAAAGAATTAATAAGGAAAAAAAATAGAAACAATGACATTTAGGGCATTGCTTCAGGGAAATACAACACTTGTCTTGTATGACCTGCTCTGTTGTTCTGTTATCGTATGTTGCTGTCAAGAGAAATCTTCAGCTTGGACACTACAAGTTTTATGTAAAACAGTATTAACAATTTAAATTTAAAAATTCCAGTTTGCAGTGGTTTTAGTGTGGCACCATATGTATTTGAATAAAGTTAAGACTGAAGTTTAAAATTGGGGTTAGGGCTAAAGCTGTAGAAATTATATAATAAGTAACAAATATTTCTTGCTGTGCAGTGTCACAGAAAATGGTACATACATTTTCAACATATATTCTGAACACTGTATGGTATACTTAAAGTATGATGTACTTAATAGTTTAAATGAATTCTAAGCAGAGAACAAAGCAGCTGGTTAACGACAATATTAAGCTCTTATGGACGTAGCCAGGACCGATAACTGATGCAGAATTAAAAATTAATCTACACTTTTTTTTTAAATTCTTAATTGTCATTTCTCAATGTTTCAGACCAAAGCAATCATTAAAGTATTTAAACTATTTATAGTTTCACCAGTTCTTGTTTAAATTCCTCATCAATAAGTTAATCTTTTTAAATTTGTTGTTAATTGTCACTGTTTAAAGAGATATGCAAAACGCAGTATACGGACAAAGAGCACACAAAGTTCAACTACTTCACACACACACACACACACACACACACACACACACACACACACACACACACATTTTAAGAACCGCTTGTCCCATATGGGGTCGCGGGGAACCGGAGCCTACTCGGCAACACAGGGCGCAAGGGGAGGGGGAGGGGACACACCCAGGACGGGACGCCAGTCCGTCGCAAGGCACCCCAAGCGGGACTCGAACCCCAGACCCACCGGAGAGCAGGACCCGGTCAAACCCACTGCGTCACCACGCCCCCCCGTCCTACTTCTAATAATAAAAATATAAATAGGGAGGGAAGTGAATGAGAGGGACAGAAAGAAAGAGAGAGGGTAGAAAGATAGGAGCAGATCAAGCAGAAAGCATATCCGTGACCTCAAAGCTAACAATAATGACAGGCCAAGTTAACAGTGGTGAGGAATAACTCCCCTAAGGCCAATTAAGGCAGAAATCACACCGGGAACCAGACTCTGTAATTGTGGACCAGTTGGCTCTTTAACAGAATACTTAATGTGGCAAATGCATTCTTCATAATGCCATCAGAATAGAAAAAGTGATGGAAACAATAAGAGATGAACGTGTGATGCCACTCAGCATCACCGTAAAGAACTCGCACCGGCTCATGGGGCCGTGTGACAAGCTTCGGAATGACAGCATTACTTTGGTTAGGAGTTCACTCTCTGGGGCATGAATACTTCTTTCTGTACTATCATTCATTTGTAATACCCCACACCCAATCCCCACAGGCCCCCTGAAGTGAATACTGCAAGCGATATTAAAATCCAGTTTTATGGCATTCTATTGACTTTATTTGCATACAAAAAAGTATATACTATGCCATATAAAATATTCTCTGTTAAACTACCTTTGCTCATTTCACTCAGCGTCATACACAATGAGCAAGAGATCACTGAGGTTAATTGTGAAATCTGGACAAAATATATTTTCCTGATGAGATAAATCAATGATGAAATACTAAACGCTTACTTTCACAGGAACATTAAACTCATTCTTCACAAAATTAGTTTTTATCAGTTTCCATTATCTCATCTATTAAGTTCTGAACGACCCGTTTAAACAACATGACAGGAAATTCAAAGCATGTTTTCCCATCAACTTTTTTCTTGTCTTCCGAAAGTTTTACACCACTGGATTATGACTGCAATACCAATTATGCCTTGAGTTTTTATTTATGTTGAAGCTGAAACAAGATCACTTTCCATGAATGATTTAGATTCATTTAACTGCAGTGAAACCTTCCAATTACATTCTGTTCCACTGAATGAACGTTCTCTTTGTAGTGTATAAAAACACTGACGTGACCTTGACTATTTGCTCTTTTTGGTCAATCCTGACCATCATTAAGAGTCACCTTGGTATTTAACTTCTTTGGGAGTTTGAGATAACTCATAATTCTACCATATATTACAGTGACAAAAATCAAGAGCGTCTTTGTTTGGCAGATCAGAGTTCAAACTGTTTTGTCCAGGTAAACACACATGTCTGCAACACGTCTGAGTCGACCGAAAGGCTGGGGAGATAAAAGATTAAGCAAACGCGGTTAGAGAACCTTAGAGCATGATGTTACATGAGATGAGCAGACTGGCTCAAGGCTTTGAAAAATGTGAAGAAGTGAACAGCTGGCATGTGAACTGAGGCCTGTCTTTCAGAAGGAAGAAAAAAGGGTCAGTTCAGATTTTCAGCCAGTCCCCTCGGGAAGACGAAGCTGTAGGCCTCAGCACATTTTTAATGACTGTTTCGTATGATTTTCAGGCCTTTAGAACAGTACCATTAAGGAAGATGAAAGAAGATACTTTAGATGAAGATGGCCAATAATGTTTAAACGGTAAAGAAAATTAAGTATTTAAAGTGACATGAAAGTACTCAGTATAGATTAGAAATAAATAATCCTATATCCTAACTGTTGAACTAATCCTGAATAATAACGGACTAGTATGCATTTTATACACATTTTTACAAAAAAAGGTCAATTACATTTGCAATAATGTTTAATTTTATTTAATCCTATTGGACATCATTTACTAATAGCAGAGTGGTATATCAGACTTTGTTTTTCATGCACTTGTAATTAATTTGGTGATTTCATGGTTTTTAAAGTGCAATGTTTGCAGCAAATAATAACATAAAATTGAACAAAATGAAATTGAACCCTATTCAGTTTAATGAACACAAGGCTTAGAACAATTAATTAATTGCTACAACAGCTGGTTAATTTAAAAGCTACTGTTTTATTAATTTTTAGACGTAATATCAAAAAACTCTGTCCCTGATCCGTTGCCTATTTGCTTCTACACGTATTGCCCGAATGACATAAATCTGATTTAACATTACTGAAGAAAAATGTAGCTTGGCGCAGGGCTCAGTTTAACATTATTCAAGTTGCGTTCAATCAACAGCTCGATCAGGCGTAATTAAGAGCTCAGCTGGAGTCCAATCCAGAGTGCACAGCAGGTACTCCAGAACCAGGATGGGGGAGCACTGGAGAATGCAAGCAAGGACAGAAAGCAGAATGGAAAGAAGGGAACAAAGCAGAATTGAACTTCTCAGTTTGCCACCAATGGTTAACCTGCTGCTGATAACCCATAGCTTGCTGTGTGAAGACATCCCAGGTGGAGTCTAGGCCAAATTGTACATTGTCGTAGAGAGATAACCTACTGAGTTTCTCATTTACCTTGAGCATGCAAAGAGCAGACATATAAAAAAACACCATGTCATCGATTTATAATATCTTTTGAACCTAAATAAAAACACTGGATATTCTTTTGACATCTGGGTCTGCTTCCTGCCCTGTACAAACAGATGGTTGTCGGAGCAGTTTGTGCCGGTCGGTGCTCTGGGCTACCTCATTTACCCTCAGCAGACCCCCGGGAAGGTATACCAATAATCCCACTGTGTCAAAAAGACTGTCTCAGTTTAGCGAGAGCCAGTTTTTGAGAATTAATGATCACATCACTGCGCTCTATTACTCTTTATCTTGTAAAGGCAGTTCTACTCGAACTCACCTACAGCTGAACAGAATGCACTGTCCCATAACCCTCCCAGGCTTCTGTTACAAACTCAACTATAATTGGTACTATGGGCTGTGTAAGAAGACAATTACTTCTTTCATCAGAATTTAAAACTCATTACAATAATGCAAAACAATTGACAGTCAAATCTTTTTCTTAATAATTTCTCTTAGCCTTTCCTGCTTTTTTCTGGCCAGTGTGGTGACAAACAGGCTTGGAGAGTTTTCCTTTGACCAGCTGCTTTATTAGCTATTTTCTGAAGAGCCATAATACTCGTAGCTTTTTTATGGTTGGGAAAGAAATCAAGTCACAACTATGGTGCAATTTAAAATGATAGAATTCTTAGTGTTCAAATGCAATGGTAAGGAACTTAAAATTGAGAGAACCGTGTCCACATTTTGCCATGCCAAAATAAGCAGTGAATTACTTGTAAGGACTTTATGCAACCAAGTGATACATTTAAACCTTAATTTTCTTTCTTTCTTTCCGTTACTTTGCCTTATAGAACATTTAAGCTACAGTAAAAACACAACAACAAATAATTTACTTTACCATCATGAGGATATGTTAATCATATACCAGTGGTGTTTTGCATAAGTTGCATAGTTTTATACTGACTTAAAATGACTTTACAGTGATGAACAACTTCAATGTGATATTTTAAATTCTCTGCATTGGTGTAACCTGTTCTTTTATAGGTTTGCAGGAATGTTTACAATTCACTGATGATTAGATCACCTTTCATTAGAATACTTTCAAACTAAAGTTTTTGTGGATGCAATATTTGTAAGTCTTTTAATTACCTTATGTTTTGCTTTAATCATAAAAGTTTTTCTGTATTTATTATGTTTACTTCCTTGTGATGATGTGTTTATTGGATTAATAATTATTGCTAAAGATTTAAAAGGATAAGTATAAAAAAAACAAAAAGTCCTCCGAAAGTGGGACAGCAGCTGAACCCAAGTACAAACCCTTGGGCCTTGGGTTTAGGCTAGGGTTTGAATCTGGCTCTGTCTCTATAGAGTTTACATGCTCTTCCTGTGTTTATTTTTTTAAAATTAATTAATTTCTTTATTAATTTATTTTTCTTTTTATAGAGCGCTCTATTTTATAGAACGCAGCGACACAGACCGCTTTAACACAGGCATAAAGCAAGAAAAACAGATAGAAACAAAGAAGACAGTCTACTAATGGCTACCATAATGAAGAACTTATTATAGAGCTATAAGTATACCTACTGGCCACCGGGGAAAGGAACAAAAACTCCCCATTGAAGGTTGAGGGAGAAATAACCTCTGGGGGTCCATGGGCCAGTGGTTGCCAACCCCTCCTGGGCATTCTATAAAGTAACAATTTGTAAGCCAGTATGTAACAAGTAATAATGATAATGCTGGTAAATGGCATCTTGGATCCCCAGCTTAGCATGGAACGTCTCGATCGTCATGGCATATGGGCATCATCCTCTGTCAGCACGGGATTCGTCTGTCACCACTGGCCGGCCTCCTCAGGTCTTATGTTGTGTTCTGTGCATCTGTTTCCTCTGAGTTCCCCAGAGTCCAGAATTATGTGTTTGAAATGAACTGGTGACTTTAAATTGTGTTTAAATTTAAATTTCAAACGGATGCATGAATAACGCCATAAGGTATACAAGATAGCCTACATATAAGTAAGGTCAGTCATGTAGAACAAATGTAGACAATGAAATATAAAGCGGATAAAAGTGGTTAGTTTAGAATTTTGCAAGTGATCACGGCAGTGCAGTCTGTTTGATTATGCTCCATGCAGATTTGTTCTCATATAACAGAGTTTGTTAATTAAGAACTCAATTAACATCTTACTGGGCTGTTCAAAAGCTGCATATTCTTACCACGATTCAAAAGAATATGCTCAGTGCCCTGCTAATTATCCTTAAAATTCACCACAATCAATTTATTTCCAGAAAAAGTAATAAGGCAAAATGAAATAATTATATAAATAATGATAATCTTCATTCGTCTTGGGCAGCAGCATATCCGATTTCCATTTAAAATTAGAAACTATTAAATTAACACAACTCTGCAGCCATAACAAACACAATTATTATAGATAAGCAACATCTACATTCGCTGAAGGCATCCTGCAAATGTCATTTCACATCTACCTTTGTATTTCCTTATTATCATCCAATCTCCAGATTTCCCACATTATCTATGTAACTTGAATGGAATAGACAGGAGACGTAATTTAAAGAATCTGATTAAAGGAATCCAGCTACATTTTCCTTGGTTTAGATAACCATATTTGTATCCAATGAGTCATAAAAAGATGCTTGATAACTGTAACAAAACAGGAACAGGAAATATGACCTCATACACAATCCATTTTTTTTTTTTTTTTTTTGCACATTGATCTTCTGCCTATTTTACTTTTGTAGACACTATGTCATTTTCTAGTATTTTTCTCTCATGATTAGGCCCTTCTCAAATCTCATAGTAATATCAGTGGAAAGGAAATGTTTATAGTTATTCCTTTTTATTTGTCGCATGTAATAAACTGAGAATGATGCTCTGATGTTTCCCTTTAGTGAGGGTTGAAGGATGAGAGCTTACAAGAGCACATGTTTGCTAAGTTCAATGCTGTTAACATAGTGGAATCTGCACCATGTGATTCATATTGTTTTTCCTCCAGTGAAGGTATATTTTTTTTCTTAGATCTCAGGAGAAGGATAAAAAATCAGTAAAAGACCAGTTGAACTGCTCCCATGTGTTGTCAACCTAATTGCTTCTGAGCCTGTCAGCTTATTGTTTGAAGAAAGCAATAATATCTGATGGGTTTCAATTCCATGTGGAAAACTTGACATCATAGATGACTTCTGTAGAGAAACAGTCCTTAAGCTGTCAATATAAGCATGAACAATAAAAAAAAAACTTACATTAAAACCTCATCCTTTTCTGTGCTTGGTATGACTCGTCTGAATAGCTCTGTAAACAGTATGCACACCTTATCAAGTTGGTGATAACAACAAGATTTTTTCCAGTAGTGTGAAGGACATTTGAGCTGTATTTAGAAGAGAAATGAACATTCTGCAGTTAACATCAAATTCTGTAATTTAGGTATGTAAATCTGTCTTTAAAATTACAGAGGATGCAAAGGACAGACATTGCTAACCCAGGCTATGCAAACATTATGTTACAAAAAGGAAACTGTCTATTTTTTATTTTTTTTTTTGTCGGAAGACACCACACACAGTATAATGCACTGGATGACATTTTAATGGACAGGGAAGAGAGCTACAAAGCTGTACAAAGCATATGCTATATTTAAGACACTGGGGTTTTCATTGTAATAAATTAACGCACTTAAGTTGGTTCTGTAAATTGAGGGTGTATGTTGCTTTGTTTTAAACTTTTTAGGGCTAATCTATCATATACTAATAAAGGAGGGAGGTACCATTAGTATGACTTTCTGGTAGCTTAAACTGTAAGCCGTTCTGAGCACAAAAACTATTGTTGGAATGCATCTGGAATGCTATATACTGTGCTCATACTCTCCACTATGGCTATTCAGAGATGAGGAATTGTCCTTGTGGTAAATAAAAAAAGAAAGGTGGCATGGTGATGCAACAGGTAGTGCTGGTGCCTTATATCTCCTGGGCTGACTCTTTTGATGTGGGTTCAAGACTGTGTGGAGACACCATGTTCACCCAGGGTTCCCTGCTTCACATTTTATATTTTCTGCATAGGCTCTGAACTACCGCTACAACGCATTACACAAGATTTTAATGATACTAGATGGAAGGATGGATGGATAAAAAATATCCAACTAGAATGCATATTTCTCATTGGATACTTAAAACCTTCCCAATGTCTAATATATTTCTTAAACTAAGGTGAAGCGTTCTAATAATGAGGTAATAGGCATCTCTTTGAAAACTAATTAGTGAATTTTATGCATTTATTAAAACAAAAAGTTACAGAATTTGCCTAATGGGACAGGCCGGATACTTCGCAAACAGATGTTCATTTGCATTGTGTTCATTCAAATTTAATTTGTAGCTGTTCCTGAAACTGGAGGAAGAAGAAGAAAAAAAACCTGCCAATAATTTCCCTAATTGATCTAACTTATGAATTAATGTACAGGAACAGTCAAAATTTTGAGTACACGCAGGCAGTATTTTAATGAGACAAACTAAACAAAAGAGTGAAAACAAAGCAACCTGCAAGTGTCCTACATCTCTGGGAGGGTATCTTACATCTTTTCTGGAGAAGTGCCTCATTTCCTCATTGACTGGAAGTCTTGTGAACAGAAACACTGGTTTCCATCAAAGTCAAAGAAAGCATTGACATGTGCTGTATGTCCCTCATATCCCCAGACTGCTACACTTAGCTACTTTGATTTATCAGAATTATCACCGGGAAACAAATGTGCCAGTTCCATACAGTTTAAGTTCAATAACACTTAAAATTTTAGTTTTTGCACTACATAACAAGCTTATGTTACAGTACAATTTAATACTACTAAAGTTATGTATCACTCGTCCCAATAATCACATTTTGAAAAATTGTCTCATAACTTATGGGGAAAATTCTTCAACTTGATCTGTCTGTTTACAAGTGTAGAAATAGCTCAGATAAATCAAATGGAAATAAACTGCTGTAAAATCCTTTTATTTACACAAGACAGAAAAACAAAACCAAACAAGTCACTGCATCAATTTTAGACACATCAGTCCAACCTAAAAAACCCCACATTGGCTCAGTGGGACATTAATAAATCTTTCAGAATAAAAACTTTGAAATATTTCAGTTACCAGGTTGATCTTTCATCTCTGGTGTAGAAAACAGGCGGTCAAACCACAGAGGAATTTCAAAACATGTAGCATGGTATAAAATGGGGTAAATACTTGAGATAAAATGTTTGATTACTATAATAAATTGAGACAGGTGAAGCCAAAGGAAAATCATTTCCTTGCTTTGATGATTTTTACAAGGCTAGAGAGTAACTGCTGCTATCCATTACTTAATTTGCTTTCAAAATATGCCATTATCTAAAATGACAAATGTGCAGGGCACAATTTCACTGAAGATGAAAAAGTTGCGTGGGCCTAGCCCAGTCTACACAGGGCATGTTATAAACCCCTCTGACAGGGGAAGAGGTCATTTTGCAAATATGGCAGGTGTTTGGTGAGAGGTGTATTATTGGACTAACCTTGAGCTTACGGGGGTGGAAGGAGGGCAGAAAAATGAATAGTACCTTTACAGCAAATCTGAGCCAAAGCTCCTTACTGGTTGAATGAGTATGCTTTTAACCATTTCATATGCTTTGTGCATTACTTAGTAGGACATCATGCATGAATCCTAAATGAGCATTGAAAAAATGAAAATGACCACAAGACAAGTCTACTTCAGCTAAAGGTTTGGCTTTTGAGTTCATAACGTTATCCCTGGCTGAACAATTCATTGTCTATGTACTACAATGGACCCATGCAGACCTTCTCTTGGGAATTAAGCCCAAAATTTCCAAATTCCCTTCCCAATACATTTAACAGCGCTGAGAAAAGACTGTCAGAAAGTGGCGCCACCTTCTTTGGCATGGAAAAAAACACTCCTGTTGAGTTTCAGGAAACCAGTATCTCCAACATTGCAGTCCTTACTGTTGTTCACAGTCACATGGAAGCACATGCAGAACAAGAATAGATTTGTCGGCATTTGCAGTTGTATAAAGACAGCAGAACATATAGAACCTCTAATACCTGGCTTTGTACAGAAAATTTCAGGATCTTTCCGTTAAAATTTTTTTTTTATTTTGGACATATAAGCACAACACAACTTATACAAGCTTGATAAAATTGTAAATGCTATCAGTAAAAGAATCTGTAAGTAGAAAAATTATACTATAATTCCAATTACCGTATAAACAGTACCATTCATCTGAACAAGGTGTAATTCCTTGACTCTCAAGCATTGACCGTTCTTTCCTAAGGGACTGTTTTCAGAGCACACACTCTAAGATCTTCATCATGCATGCACAAATATTTTACGTTTAGCTAAGGTGTATTTGACCTCTGGGATTTCAGAGTTGCCATATCTTCAATTCATCTTAACATATTCATGCTTTTTATTGAATAATAATAATAATAATAAAGTTTTCAGGAAGAAAATTTTAATATAATGGGTTAAGAAAATTTAGGGAAAAATGTTTGACAGATGAGGGGGCGCGGTGGCGCAGTGGGTTGGACTGGGTCCTGCTCTCCAGTGGGTCTAGTGTTCGAATCCTGCTTGGGGTGCCTTGCGACGGACTGGCGTCCCGTCCTGGGTGTGTCCCCTCCCCCTCTGGCCTTACGCCCTGTGTTGCCGGGTAGGCTCCGGCTCCCCGCGACCCCATATAGGACAAGCGGTTCAGAAAATGTGTGTGTGTGTTTGACAGGTAAAACATTCAGGTCACTTTCACTGAATGATAAAGTCTGGTGCTGTCTCAGTTCTTGAAAGCAGAATTGGTATGAAAAAATGCATGAATACTTTATTTAGGAGAGTGGGAGTGTGTATGCAAGGCTGAAGGCTTCTGAATCAAGAGAAAAAAATCATTGCTGTGCATGACCTTGTAAACTTACTTTAACAATTTATTTCATTTTCTCATGTCAGATTGTAAAGGTAAACTATCCAGCATATTTACATAAATAGTATATTTCCATAAATGTCACTGCTGCTTTTGGATCTGGAAATTAAAATACACATACTGTTTGAAACTGTTTGTCCTGAGCAGGGTTGCAGCAAACCAGAGCCTAACCCGGCAATATATCTTAGGGCATGTTTAGTTCTAAAAATGTTTGAAACCATATTGTTTAATAACTTCAGTGCAATGTTATCTTTAGATGTATGTAACAGAATTTAAATTGTAGATAAAACACTATAACTTTGAGTCCCCATAAAATAATGCATTCTTAGAAAGGGTTAGCTGGGAATTCCAAGGACACACTTTGTAAAATATGCTTCCATAACACCAATGGATATACTAGAGTTAACCATTCTTCTAAAGTCCCAAATTTATAATTCTACATGGCAACTTCATTACACTGTCCTGTCAACCTGAGGTCATTCTGGACCAACAAGATGTGCACTTAGAATTATCAAACCATTTTTTAAATAGGAATCAGTCAACCATGTTGCATTATAGGGCTGAACATTTTCACCCCAGATTAAAGTTATCAACTTCAGGTGAAAACTGAAATATGAGATAAACAGTGTTACATTCACCTTGGGTTTATCACACATTACAACTACTGGCACTTTAAAAAGGCACACTTTTTGTTGTTCATCAGTTGTAACCCCCAGTTTAATACTATTTTTACTAAGGATGTACCATTTTCATTTTCATATATTTGAAAAAAGTACTTTCCTACAATCCTTAAATACTTTCAGACCCTAAAAAAGTGAATGTGTCTCATGAGATTAGGCTGAAACTGATCTTACAGCCTTAATTACCCTGTTTACAATGGCCTGTCAAAAACAGATCTATTTCTTCACATTCCAGGCAGTGCTTCTGTGGGTGTGAAAACAGCAGCTGAGTTTGCTCATTTTGCTGTGTGACTCCTTCTTGAAAAATTAATCAGGAATGCACACGTGGCAAGCTGCTAACAAGTCATTAACAAGTGTCAAATTATTGCCCAGATACAAAAAAAAAAAAAAAAAAAAAAAAAAATATATATGGTTAGTATATATCATAGCAACAGTATCTATGTTCCGATATTTATTTTGAATCTTCCTAGCAGTAGTCACTCTCAAGTCAAGCTGAAATTGGATTGTGTGGAAAAAAAAAAAAAAAAAAAAAAAAAGTCTTGCCCAACCCCAGGCTGAATTCAGCTTGGAGGTATTTGAACATGTCAAGATCAGCAGTAGCATGAACACACATACAGTTTAACTCTTGGATGACTCCCTGCAGTGTCACCGTTCTGTGGTTCACTCCAGATTAAAGGAATTTCTCTGTAAAAACCACTTGTGCCTCCTTTTTGACATGTAAGGATCCAGTTATAGCTATCAATTTTATGAAAATGCTGTCTTTTTTTCTTCTTCCCTCCATAACATGTGAAATATGCACCTGTTAAAAGTATAGCAATTTCCACTATTCATAGGTGAAGATGGTAGCTCATAGACAACAACAATCTATGATTAAAGTAATTCAGCCACCTACATACACACTTCAGTCATACATTGATACAAATGTAAAAAGATTGCTTACTAGGTAACTGAAAGGAGTAAGCAACCAGCTGCTCAACTTAAGCAGATCTGGAGTTACAATAAAATTCAGCAAAGATGATAAGGAGACAGTCATAGCTCATGCACAGCCCTACCAGTCTATCCTTTCTCTTTCTCTCTTTTTTTGGGTGTCTACAAGTTGTGAACAACCTTTCCCTTCTATGCTATTTTTAAGGGTTCAAAAAAATGACATTTTAGAATAAACATTGCAAGTTTGGGATGAACTACAGCATTTCTCAGAATTTGGAAGGCATGACCAAATTTTCTGGCATGTCACACATTTGTAGGCAGGTCAGATTTGTGTTTTTAGTAGTGGATTTAAGATTTAATATCTGGTATTGTTATATTACGAGTTCACTGCGATTACGCATAAGCCTGGAACTGCAAAATCATGCTGAAACTGTACAGTTTCTATGGTGTGGCCTACACATGGCTTTGTGAGCATCTGAAAAAATGCTTAAAACCTATTATGGCGACATCAAATTTAAAATGAAGTCTTAAATAGACAAGAAACCATTTTTCTTAAGTTTACCAGTTGAATTAGTTTTTAGATACATATAATTATCACACACACACACACACACACACACACACACTCACTGACTGAAACTGCTTGTCCCATGCGGGGTCTTGGCGAGCCAGAGCCTAACCCAGCAGCACAGGATGTAAGGCTGGAGGGGGAGGGGACACCCAGGATGGGATACTAGTCCATGACAAGGCACCCCAAGATGGACTTGAACCCCAGACCCACCAGAGAGCAGGACCCAGTCAGACCCGCTATGCCACCCACGCACAATTATTAAGTTATTAAATATAATGTTATAATATTACACATTTACAGTTTTTACACATTGTATTATTAAATCCAGGAGTTTTATGTTTCTTTAAACTGGTGTGAATTAGCGGTTTTCAAATGGGACAGTCAACAAATGTGTATCTGACTTACAAAAGCTAAATACTTCTTTACCGTTATATCTAATTCAGCATACAGATCATAAACCGACGCATCATAAACCAATTTGTTCTGGTAATTCCTGGCTTTGTTCTGTCACATTAGCGCATTTTCAGAAAATGCATAAAATTTTATGCGAGCTGACATAACTGTAGAGCATGTGCTACACCATGATGCAATTCTGTGATGCAAGTGCCAGGTGGCAAAATGCTTTAGTGCAGATGCACATGTGATGAGATGCAAGATGTATGACACTCTGAGTCTTTTTTCATTGGCCTCCATCTTATTTTACTGTGTGCATGATTCATGCTCACAGGTCTCCGCGGTAACCTTGGGAACAGCTCAGTCCCATGTGCCTTGTTTATTTCATTCTCATTTTCTCTCATCTCAAGGCAGGTTTTGGATGTTCTGGAGCTGCAGGTTTATCATGTATTACTTATGGCTGAGGTGATGCAAAACTAAAAAAAAAACCCTTTCTTGAGGTTTGTGTTTAAAATGCCACATTTAATATGTATAGTATACGTTATTATACATATTACAAGAATACAGCTGAAACTGGAAATTTTCAGAAAGAAACTGAAAGAACTGAAATTTTAATAAGACACCTACATCAGCTTTTGCTGCATTTGTTTTTATGAATTTACATAACATGAGTTCATCAGCATTCGTTTTCTGATCTAAAGTGCCTGATATATTTGTCCAGTTCCAGGTGGTCAAAGAGAAAATCTCCACCAATGTTGGCAATGTTGTTTAATGGTTCAAAAGCAACAAAACCAAGAGACACACCTTGATGTTTTTTGGAGAAAATGCTTAAAAACTGGCAAGATTTGCATATGTCTCACAGCACACCAGCTTTTCCTCACATCATGTTTATGGACAGAGGCAGCTAGCAATGACCTTTCTTAAATCCTGAAAAACTTCTAGATGAAATACCAAGACTGAACATTTTTCCTCCATTTTGCTTACAATATTCTACAGGAAATGCCATTATTTGTCCTTCCAGTCCTTTTGTATCTTTTACCATAATTCAAGACTGATACCACCAAACTTTAAATTCATTCTTGCTGTTTTTTCTACACTTACAGTGTGAGGTGTTTCTTACTGCCGCTTCACTGGCACAGGGAAACAATCCATTTGAACTGGTTTATAGCGCCTCATGGGAATTTTCTGCCCTTGCCTCAGGAATGTACCTCCACTACAGGGGAGTTTAATATGTCTTGACAACAGCGGTGAGAAATGATTATATATGTACGTTCGATATCTGTTGACTGTGCTAAATGTGCATGGAATAGCTACATGTGTTCTTTGCTTAGGAACGGCCATGATATGTAATGTTGGACGTTTTGAAAATGGTAGGGTCTGTAAGGGGTGGGACTTGTAACTTGCAAAGAGACTCTGAGTACAAATGAAAAAGATAAGATACACAAGGGAGGTTGTGGAAGCTTTGAATGTGAAGGGTAGCTGTGCTACAGCATTTGTGCATTGTGTTTCCTTTTTGTTTTATGTTTCCTTCTGTCTGGACCTGTAAATATTGTAAATAGTCTAGTACTCTTCAGAATGACATTAAACCTTTTCACTAGCACTGCATGTCTGTGCTCTCTTTTCTGGCGACACTACCTTCAGCAAGCAACGTGGTATGCGATAAAGTTGCAGAATTTTTTCCATGTTATCCCCATTTAATTCAAATTACAAACACAAAACCAGTTTTTCTGCTCCAACCACCCACTTCTCAGGTGGATTCCTCCTGGTCGGACATAAAAGAGTCAAATCGCTGAAATTCCCTCTTTGCCATCATAGCAACAACATTGCCATTTTAGCAAAGATGAGTAATGTTTCTTCTTTTCTGTAACATAACACCTAACATGTAACATAGCAGAACACATTTTCTATCAGCATGTTCTTAAATATAAATCCCCCATGTCTGAAAAGACTGGACATTTGTAATTATAGCTTACATTTATTTATTTTGCCTTTTTCTGGAAATGTGAATTCACAGGAAATTCAACATTTTCAGAAAGACATATTAGGTGTAAATAGTTAAAGAGATACTATTGTTATATTTAGGTTGTATGAAGGACGAGATGTGTCCCCACAGGGTTCAAGCAAGTGTGATCCCCCCTAATATTTGAGTATAGTTGTACTGAAGATAGATATACATTTATTTAGCAAACACTTTTCTCCAAAGTGACTACTAATGAACTCTATGTATTGTTATCAGTCCACACACCTTATTCACCAAGGTGACTTACACTGCTAGATGCACTGTTTACAATGGGTCACTCATCCATACATCAGTGGAACACACTCTCTCTGTCACACACACACTATGGGCGAACCTGAACAGCATGTCTTTGGACTGTGGGAGGAAACCGACACAGACATGGGGAGAACATGCAAACTTCACACAGACTCAAACCCACATCCTTTTGCACCACCCATCATGTTTTAGTATTATAAAGAAATCTTTGTAGCTTTCATTTCATCTGATGAAAAAATAGCACAAAAGAAAGACCAGCAACTGCAAATACCAAAGTAAAAAAGTGTATGCCAAATAACAATGATTATGAAGAAAAAAAAAAGTGGAGTGGAGTAAAATAAAGATTTTTCACTTTTTTTGTTGGACTCAGTAACTGAAGTTGATGTATTTATTGAAGTTGTAACCACAGACCAGGATTTTAGTCCAACTAATACTACGTGCTCTGAACTACTATCAATGCAGCTGTCTAGAAAATAATTCTGGGATGTCAGTGTCTTCATGACAGGGCTTCTGTTGACTGTAGGAGATTGATAATTTTACTCTACAGGTAAGACCCTTGGGAAACAGTACATATACAGTGACTTCTATGTCTTACAAGATTAGCTCACCTGGGCACTTGTTGGATGTTATGTTAGGAGGATCACTCAAGATATCATGGTCAACTTTACACTCTTCTGTGGTGTGAAACTAGTGTCAGTATTGTCAGGCTTTGTTTATAATGGTGTAGTAATCAAAGCTGACACAGATGTTATATATTCAGGGAATCTCCTTCCATTTGTTTTTTTTCTTTTTTTTTTGTAATTCTGTTGTTGGTATCCTTAGCTGCATGGTATTTAAAGAAGGATCAGTTTACATCTATGGAACTCTTCTAATATTAGAAAATATATATAATTCTGAAGGGAAAAAAAAACAATATCATAAAAAAATTGATCTTAAAAACAAGCAGATTATGCCATCTTTTCTTATATAAACCAAAATTCTCAGTCATTTTAATTAGAGTAAGAAAATGAACATTTCTACAAGAACTGAAAAAGTGTAATTACAATAAACAAAGATGGTGAGAGCATGTTTTTGCAATGGTTACAGCTGCGAGATTTTTGAGTAAGTCTCTACCAACTTTTTATGGGGGTATTATTGTTAGTAATTTATCTTGGACAGAATTCTCAAACTCAGTCATGTTATTTGAGGTCACTGATAGACAGCACTCTTCAAGCCTTTCCTCACAATTTCTGTTGAATCCAAATTCTACAGGATAAAGCCACCAAAGTGTACTTTTCATGCAGAGTTACTATCCTGCTGAAAAGCACATTTTTGTTACAGTTTTAAGTGATTTGCAGAATGAAGTGGACATTCTTGTAAGACTTCACTATATTTTGTTTCAAATCCATATCCCATCAATCCAGATAAGCTTCCCAGTTCTCTTTACTAGACAGACTAGGAAGTTGTTGGCTCATTAACTTTTTAGTCCTTATCTTAGACCAATGATATTGTTTTATCAAAACCATTGTTTGTTTCACAGTGGCATGCTTAATGAATTTCCTTCCTGCCTGGTTGCTCAGTTTGGACAGATGACCTGTTCCAGACACTGTCTAGTCCATGCAGTACAGCTTCAGCTTCTTAATGACTGAATGGACTGTACTCAGTGGAGGGTTCAATGGTTCACTGTCTTTGAAACCTTTGATACTCCCCTGATATGAGCCTTGCTCACCAGGTGTTCATGGCTCACTCATTGTTTTATACCTTATACTTGGAACCTCACCAAGAAAGGTGTAATTCCTTTGTTATACTACACTGATATTTTTCCTCTCAGCCTGTGGAATAGGGTGTGCCAATATCATGATTGTAAGCCAAAACGAAAAATCAATATTTTACAAGATATTGTAAATGTTTCATTGGGGGTGCGGTGGCGCAGTGGGTTGGACCGCAGTTCTGCTCTCCGGTGGGTCTGGGGTTCGAGTCCCGCTTGGGGTGTCTTGCGACGGACTGGCGTCCCGTCCTGGGTGTGTCCCCTGCCCCTCTGGCCTTACGCCCTGTGTTACCGGGTAGGCTCCGGTTCCCCCGTGACCCCGTATGGGATGAGCGGTTCTGAAAATGTGTGTGTGTGTGTGTGTGTGTGTGTGTAAATGTTTCTAAATTTCAGATAATTTCAGTTACTACACCTTTTTACTCAGTAATAACATACATCTCTTGTGTGAATCATCAGAAACTGTGGACTGTGCTACGAAGCGTGGGTATACCACAGCATCTGGCCGTTCTCATGCACAGCCGTTATAACAACCAAGAAGCAACAGTTTAAACGAGACAAGGAGAAACAGAATGGTTCAAAATAGGTAAGGGCATAAGACAAAGCTGCATATTCTCTCCGTATCTACTCAATTTATGTGCAGAAAATAACTAGGGAAGCAGGGCTATATGAAGAGAAACGGGGTGTGAAAATCGGTGGAAGAATGATCAACAATCTTTGCTATGATGATGATATGACCATACTAGATAGAAGCGAGGATGATTTGATACATCTGCTCACCAAGGTCAAAGCACATAGCTTGAAAATGGGCTTGTATCACAACGTGAAAAAAACAAAGCTGTTCACAATTAGCAAACCGGAAAACTTCACACTTGATGGAGAAAAAATAGAGATAGTAGATAACTTCAGTCTACTCAATCAGTAATCAATAAAGAAGTGACAAGCAGCCAGGAAATCCGACAATGAATTGCTCTGGGCAAAACCGCCATGAAGAGCTTGGACAAAATTCTCAGGTGCAGGGATATGACTCTGTACACAAAAGTCTAGTTCAGGCCATGGTCTTTTCAGTCACATCAAACAGATGGAAAAGTTGAACAGTGGAGAAGATGGACAGGAAGAAGACTGATGCTTTGAACTATGGTCCTGGTGAATAGTCCTGTGTTTACCCCGGACGGCCCGTAAAACAAATGCATGGGTTTTGCAGCAGATCAAACCAAAGACGTCATTGGAAGCTCAGATAACAGGGCTTAGACTGTCTTACTTTGGACACATCATGCGGAGAGGACAGTCAATGGAGAAGGACATCATGCTGGGCAAAGTGGAAGGCCAACATAGAAGAGGAAGGCCTGCTACTCGGTGGATCGACACAATCACCACAGCCATGGATACCCTACTCCCAAGTCTTAGCCGGTTGGCAGAAGACCGGCCACTTTTCAGGACAACTATTCATAGAGTCGCCATGAGTCAACATCGACTCGGTGGCACATAACAACAACAGTTGTGACAAGTTTTCAAATCTAAAAAATACCTGAGGCAGTAATGCAACTTCAAATACTTATACAATTTGTATTTTCATGAATGGTTTTGATGCACATTTCATCATGCAAAGCAGCAGAATTGTGTGCATAAAATGCTGTTGAATGCCTATTGTGTAAATAAAAAGGTACAGGGGTTTGAACAGTGCCAGTGCAGCCTACATTAGTGGCAATTAGTAGCTAGCTGAGCTTGGCAATGTGCTGTTTTAGTTTAATGTAATATTAACTAAATGTTCAAGAACAAAATTTTTTTAGTGAATTTTATTATTTATTATTTTTTTGGGGGCCAACAGTCATAACAAACAATGCTCATGAATTAAAACTGACAATGTAAAACCTCTGTATTTATAATGCTATAGTCAGAAAACGTGTGCTATATACTCATTAGAAGTATCCGTTTTGGTCAGATTTTCATCATTTTCTAATCAGGAGCTAATAAGATTCGAAGCCAACTTGCATGGAGGCTTAAGCACTGCCATCCTGGAACTGACAGCCTTTGGCTACAGTATTATGAGGAAAATGCCAAGTTGTAAATGAGACATTGACAAATAGCCTGTTTTTGCCTAATTTGTAATCATCCATATGAACAAACTCCAGATTTGGTCAATATTGACCTTTTGATAAATTAATTTTCATGTCAATAGGGAATCATATTAAAAAGCACATTAAAATATAACTGAAACCAGATTATGACATTATTTAACGGTATATTCATTATTCATTAACCAGTTTTCAGTATACATCAGGCCTGTGTACCAGTAGAAAGGCCAGCACTTAATGAATTATTACTCATATGAGTGGGTTTCTCACCTTGAAATAATAGTGAAAAAAAAAAAAAAAAAACTGTCTTAAATGATAGGGACTCCTTTCATTCTTGGCTTATTAATAATCCATTTTTTAGATCGGTATCTCTCAATCTAAAGTGGTTGTTTGGATATTTGGATAGGAATTTTTTTTCAGAATTTAAATGCAAGTGAAAATAACAGTTCATTTTTAATAGAAGCATATGGTATGTCTTTCTTTGATTACTAATGTGCTGTATGAATGATGCAGGGAGATTTTCTTGCCTAGAGCACTATAATCAGTAACTTTTCAAACATTGTATTTAAATACAATTTTACATTTTTACTTTCATTATTTTCAATACTGCGGTCATGCTTCATTCATAATTTTTATTTCAAATTCTGAATGCTGAAAATTAAAGCTTGACGGACACGTAAAGTAACTGGTAGCAAAAATATAAAAGAAATAAAAATATGTTGATTGCATTCATATTCAGACCTTTGAACTCAATATGTGATGGAAACACCTCTGACAGCAATTTCAGTCACAAGTCTTCAGCTTTTTTTAACCCTTGTTTTGTGCATTTTTTGCTCACTCTTCCCTGAATGGGTTCTCTCAGATTACTTTGGCGTTGTTTACAGAATGCACATCTTTTTCAAGACTTACCTAGATCTTGAACAGGATTCAAGGAAAAAACTGATCTTTGATTGATGGGTCAATTTTGCTTTTTTAGTGTTTTCTCACTCCAGTATTGCACAGATATTTCATCCAAAATTGAAAGCTTGCTTAGCTGATTTTCTTGACTACTGAGTAAACTGTTTTAACTGCGATCTTAGAAAGCACAGTGGGATAGCAGGTGAGACAGTGGTTAGAGTTACTCCCTCTGGACTCAGAGGTTAGCAGTTCAAGGCAGATTGGGGGCACAGTGGCACAGCAAGTAGTGCTGCTGTTTCATAGGGCCTGGGTGGTACAAGAGAACATAGGTTCAATCCCTGCTCAGTCTCTGTGGAGTTTGTATGTTTTCTCTGTGTCTGTGTGCTCTGGTTACCTCCTGTAGTACAAAGACATGCTGTGCAGGTTCCCCATACAGTGTGAGTGTCAGAGTGTGTGTGTTCCACTGATGTTTGGATGAGTGACCCATTGTAAATAGTGTATCTAGCAGTGTAAGTCACCTTGGTGAATATGGTGTGTGGGCTGATAACACTACATACGGTTTGTTGAAAGTTACTTTAGAAAAAAGCTTCTGCTGAATAAGTGAATGCAAGTCCCACTTCCTAGCAAAATAAAAGCCCCTGTCTTTCAGATCTACTGATTTTCTGTGTGCCCAGTAAACACGCAATGTAATCTCCTAAAGTCTACTTGCAGTTGCTGGTTTAATATGTGCTAGTTTATATGTTGGTATGTGGCAAAATTGACAGTACTCAAGAATCACTTGCTGTGCATCAACATCTGTGTCTCTCGGTTTAATGCACTGTTGTATTGCTTTATGTACATTACTTTGCAGAAAAGTGTCTACTAAATGAATAAATGTACATGTAACTGTAAATTACTTAATAATATAAATAAGTAAATAATTGTGAATAGCCTGACATCATGAGTTGCTTTAAAGAAAACCATCAACTATGTAAATGAAGAAATGCATGTCTTTCTGCAGTTTTTGCATGGTTCTTCATTGGCTTTATTATAGACTTGCTATGAATACTCTTAATTTATCATTGTTGGGTCTTCAATACATGCTCAAGGAATCTCTCAGAGTCAGATGTTTTTATAATGTCTCAAATACACACACACTTTCTGAACCGCTTGTCCCATACGGGGGTGTGGGGAGCCGGAGCCTACCCGGCAACACAGGGTGTAAGGCTGGAGGGGGAGGGGACACACCCAGGACGGGACGCCAGTCCGTCGCAAGGCACCCCAAGCAGGACTCGAACCCCAAACCCACCAGAGAGCAGGACCTGGTCCAACCCCCAGCCCACTGAACCCCCGTCTTCAATACATGCTCAAGGAATCTCTCAGAGTCAGATGTTTTTATAATGTCTCAAATACACACACACACACACACACACACACACACACACACACACACACACACACTTTCTGAACAGCTTGTCCCATACAGGGTTGAGGGGAACCGGAGCCTACCCAGGAACACAGGGGCGTAAGGCCAGAGGGGGAGGGAACACACCCAGGACGGGACGCCAGTCCGTCGCAAGGCACCCCAAGCAGGACTCGAACCCCAAACCCACCAGAGAGCAGGATTGCAGTCCAACCCACTGCGCCACTGTCCCCCCATGTCTCAAATAACAGATGTTAATTGCTCTTCAATGTTTTTTTGACTGCAGACCTTAAAACTAGAGATCATAAGCAACTGTGCAAGAGTCTGAATAATTTCAGAAGAGATCAAAGAAGCGATTGTGATGGACTGCCCGATAGCTATTGAACAAAGGCCGGCTCATAAAGACCACTTGCGTGGTTTCTAAGGCAAGGCAGGAACAGAAATGATTTGAGCAACTGTGATACCTCATATAAAAACATCTGCAGCAAAACTCAAAATGCAGAAACAACTAGAAGCTGAAACAGAAGTTTTGCAACAGACCATCTTGAAAATATACTCTAGGATTTAAAGTTGTGATAATGCATGAAGTCTGTTCAAGCTCACAATTAGCGATTGCAGTTTCAGACTTTGATGCATATTTCTACATTTTTAGCTCAGTTGATATCACTTGCCTCGTAAAGGTATGAAGGGAAATAATGGAGCAGCAACTTCATCCCTGGATTTGTGCAATTAGCCTGATTGTAGCGCCGTGGGCTTAAGGTGGGCAGATGTCTGCGCAGCACACATTATAGACCATAGCTATAATCCTTCCCTGAGCCCAGGGGTTAGAGTTTAGCAATTACATCTGATGCGTTCAAAACATTTGGGACGACATAAAATCCACAATTCACAAAAAGACATCATCTCAGGAGGTAAGCAGCACTTTCTTGTTGAAAAAAAGACAGAGAGCCAGGGGAGAAGCTGTCTGATCACACAACTGTTGTACAAGTTGTGCATTATGCAAGCCAACGCATCATGGAGCAAAGGATTACAACCAAACCAAGTGCAAAACTAAAAGCCTCTGGGCTGGCTCACTGTCAGAAGCGTTAGAGTAATACCAAATTTAATACACTGTCATTTTTGTGTCTGCAGTCCGCTAATTTTCTTATTATAGTGGGGAAATACAGTTTAGGATAAAAGATTAAATTTTTTAAGTATTTTAATTCTGAAGCAAATCATAATAGAAGAACGGTGTAATTTGAATGATACAATATATTCTTCCTGAGCTGCATTATGACCATAGGCTTAGAAACGGCACGGCATTTAGAATATGCCCCCATCAGCAAAAATCATATGAATGTTCTCATTATGGTAATATAACCACACTTTCTTTTACCATGGATTTGATGAGAAAGCTTCAAGGTGACACTGTAGCATGCAAAGAAGTGTGGTGCATGTTGACTGAAAAACTCCAAACCAAGATTGTTTTGTTCTCCAATGAAAATCCATGGTCACCATCAACTGCAATTTCCCAAACTGCTCAAATCATTTTCTCAACAGGAGGAGAAATCCACTAGGAGTCACAATATCACAGATCAGTCCTAAAAAGTGTATGCGCTATTAGATTGAAACTACTGTGACCATACTGAAACTGCTTCATACACCCAGAGGTAAACTGTAACTCTTTGTGTTTTCCTCACGGACTTGCATAAACAATCTATTGGGAACATTTCTGAACATCTATCATGCACTGGACACTATTTTGTCCACTATTCATTAAATTGGACAAAATAAAGAATAACCTGAAGAATAAAGAATGAACTTTTATCAGTACAATGACATCTTGTGCAAAAGGGCTTTTCAGTAACCAGTCATAATAAACCAATAGACATGAATGCACTTCTGTGAAATGTTTGCAAAATGAGGTTGAGCAGTACAATGAATTTAGTGGTAAATCATAGACTTTAATAAGGGTTTCAGAAACAGGACAATGTAACACAGTCACAGTAACAAATATTATATTGTGAGATGGTGGTACTTGAAAAATAAGCATATTAGTTTTTTCAGCTTTTTACCTTTTTAAATTCTTAATTTTGTCATGTTCAGCACTTTTTTCACCTAAAGTAAATCAGTCTGAACTTGTTCTGTATCAGCCCCAGGAAGTCTTTTTTTAAAACCTTTTCAACAATCAGTAACATTACTCTTATTAATGGCTTCTAGCTGCTGAGTGAGGCCAAACTGGAAATGCTTTACAAACTTGATGACAGAATTTTGGCATGCCCTTAAGAATGACTTAGAAGGGACATAAAGACACAAGATTAAAGAAAGAAAGAAAGAAAGAAAGAAAGAAAGAAAAAAAGAACAAAAGAAAGAAATCACTAAAGGAAATGATGCAGACAGACTCGATATGTTACTGAAGTTTTTTTTTTTGGAAATTTTTCAATTTTATTAATAGGTTTTTTTTATTTTAAATCAAATACATATTTAGTTAGCTAATGCTTTTTTCTAAAGGGACTGACAATGTTAAGTACTCTACAGCTATTTACCCATTTATACAGCTGGGCATTTTTACTGGAGCAATTTTAGGGTAAGTACCTTGCTCAAGAGCACTACAGCTGGAGGTGGGAATCGAACCTATGACATTGTTTACTGCGCTATGGTGACTGCAGCCAACAGGTCCAAATTTATACAGCAGTTTTGAAAAATTCACAAATTTCTTATTAACGACAAACCAACATTGGTACAGTGATTTTACTTATCGCCTTAAATTGGTCAACATTGCCCAAAATGACAGTTCATCCAGTTTTAAAAAAGCAATAAACAAATAACACTTTGAGAAGCATGGGTCAAACTTTAATTTTTGGACGTTTTGGAGAACCACTGAGCACAGCTACACAAAAAAAAAAAAAAATAAAGAAAAATTAAAAAAATAAAACCTTGGGGAGCCAGGTGTAGATGATAATGGGAATCATCATAGTCACACCTGGTGTTCTTTCCAAACCCTGTGTGCATATCTTCTTTGATGGGGTTCTGTTGCAAAATGATTTACAGCCAGATTGTTACGGCATTGTTCACTGCACTATGGCGACTGCAGCCAACAGGTCCATAAAAACACTTATTGCTGAAAAACCAAATATAGAAATATATATGTAAATGAGCAGATAGATAGGTAACAACATAAGACCAGAAATTTCACATTACCTGGATGAGATGTTGATAAGATGGTGGGATGATAGGCTGCCAGAAAGTTGTGAGAGGAAGAGAATAAGCTTTCTCATTAATGAGGAACACTAACAGTACCAAGCTCATGAGAAAAAAATAAATAAGTAAATAAATAAATATTCCGTGAACTGAATTAATGGTTTCAGAAGATGGATGAACAAAGCTTTGTGCAATCTCTATAACAACACATAACAAGAGTGCAAAATTAGTGTGCAACAGTAAGTACAGCCATGAAGAATTTACCATCAAACACTTCAGCCTTATAATTAAGTGATTCTAAGACAGTTAAATAAAATCTGACAAATATTCAATTACTTTCAGTCATGGTATTCAGTAAGTGATAATTTAAAGGTTTAATATTTATCTAAATGTTAATAATTATATAAACAGTTCCCAGGCGAGCTGGCTGTGACTTTGTGACTGTTTGCCTCATAGGAGACCCTCTCAGATCAATGACCTGTCCGTAATCTTAGTGTGGTGCTCCCTTGTATATGTATCATACGTACATCATAAAAAGGATGAACATTAACTCAAAAAGCTGCTAACAGGAAAATACATTTTCTTGAAAAAAAGGGGTGAAAGAAAAAGAGGAGATGGTGACAGCTGGAAATGCTGCCTTTTGATCCAATGGTCACAGGTTCAGTCCCCACCTCAGGCTATAGTAGCCTTCCCTTGAGCAAGGTACTTACCTGAAATTGCTCCAGTAAAATTACCTAGCTGTAAATAATTATAACCTTAACGTTGCAGGTTTCTTTGGACAAAATGGGAATGGAGTGGGACTGTAGAGTTTTTTCTTGAAAGAGGGGCTTATTTTGACTTCCAGACATATAATAAAAGTGGAGAAATTGTATAATGTTATTCTAAAGAAGGGAGCTCTTAAACAAGTGAAGTAAGTTCTGCATATGTTTGCTCACAGCAGCATATTGAATGTTTATAAATTGAATGCAAATTAACCAGGGGTGAGATAATGATAACAACAACAATAACAATAATAACTGTTACAAAGTAAATGAAAGGTTAACTCATTTGTTAGGAAGAGTATTCTGGCTGTTTTCACAGATCTAGCATGATTTCAGTCATGCTTTCATGTGTATACATAGGACATTGAAAACAAACGACTGCATATTTTTTTTTTTTCCCCAAATAAATGTGCATATTTTAGTCCAGGGATAGACTTATCAACAAAGCCATGATTTCTTACAGCTATTGTATGCTATTGTGGATGAAATATCCATAATTTGCTTCCACAATATCAAGGAAAATTATTACTCATTTTCTAGCACCAGTAGACTTTTATTATGGGACTTTTCTTTTGTCATTTAAGCCAACTTTTCAGTAATTCAGCAACTTTTTGAAATTTTACATCATGTTCCAAATGTAAAACTTCAGCATTAAGAAGTTATTTTCAAGCATGAGATTACCAAATTTTGATGCAGAAATTTACATAAAATACAGTATGACTGCATTTGACCAATCACAACAGATACAGACACACACACAAAGAGAAAGAAATAGCACTTAACAATTTGACAGAATGAGTTCCTGGGAAGAGGGGGTGGGGTGGTGCAGTGGGTTTGGCCTGTGCCTGCTTACTGCTGGCTCTGGGGATCGAGTCCTGCTTGGGGTGTCCTGCGGCGGACTGGCGTTCCATCCTGGGTGTGTCCCCTCCCCCTCTGCCCTGTGTTGCCGAGTTCGGCTCTGGCTTGCTGTGACCCTGCTCTGGACAAGTGGTTTCAGTCAGTGTGTGTGTGGCTTGCTGGGAATTTATACATGCACCAGTTTTTAAGTTGTGGGTTATTTACAACATTTACAACTGCAAACAAAATGACATAACACAAAAAAAAAAAAAAAAAAAAAAAAAAAAATCTATGTACAAGGGCTATATAACTTTGAGCCTGCAGTACCAAGCCCTATCTAGTACATTTAGCCAGTCTGGACATCCTTATCTGCCACAAGTCACTCCTATTTTTAGTCCATACAATATTAATAACTTCCACAATTACATATCATTACCTTATCTAAACATATAATACATGGTAATGTTCATGTTAATGGAAAACTGGCAGTTGCAAAGAAGAAGACAAAAATGACCACATTTATTTATCAGACACTTTTCTCCGAAGAAACTTCACTGAACTCTATGCAGTGTTATGAGCCCACACACCTTATTCACCAAGGTGACTTACACTGCTAGATACACTACTTATATGGGTCACTCATCCATACACCAGTGAAACACACTGTCTCTGTGAGACTTACACACTATGGGGGAACCTGAACAGCATGTCTTTGGACTGTGGAAACCTATACAGACATGAGGAGAACATGCAAACTCCACACAGACTGAGTGAGGATCAAACCCACATCACTCACACCACCCAGGTGGTGTGAGACAGTAGCGCTACTCACTGTGCCACATGTTTAAGATGACGTGGTAAAGAAACAGAAGGTAAGCACTGCAGAACATTCACCTGAGTCTTTTCTCCAAAGCAACTTACATTGGTTAGTTATCGACCCTGTCATACAGAGGAACAATTTTCACTAGAGCAATTCAAGTTAAGGACCTTGCTTAAGGCTACTGGAGCTGCATTTCAAACCTGCAACCTGCAACTCTCTGTATATATTCCGTTGGTTATTAAAGCAGCAAATGTTATTTCTTCTGACGTGTGTTACTGTATAACACACATCTAGAAAAATTGCCTTGCACTGTATTTGTGTTTACACCCACAAACACAATATTGTTATTGTACAGTGAGTTTGTGTTGCAGTATTGTAAAACTGGCTGTTACACCCCCAAAGGTTGTCTAGGTCCAGAGGAATGTAACAAGGTATTTGTACCAAGTTAAGGGTTATGAATTGACAAGTCAACAAATAGTATCCTTGCTATGGTATTTGTTACAAAATATCACATGCTAATATCACCATGATAGCAAGCAATGCAGTTAGCACCCTTCTTGTTATGTTTTGGCAGCATGGTGGTGTAGTAGTTAAAGCTTCTATGGCTATAACCAGCAGTTGCAGGTTCAGATCCTATGTCCCGGTGCAGTACCCTTGAGTGAGGTGTCCTCTAGTAAAATTACCCTGTTCTGTAAATAGTTAATAGTTGCAGGTAGTTTAACACTGTAAGACCATTTTCAGGAAAGTGTTAGGTAAATGAGTTAATCTAAATGTACTACAAATTGATCCTTCAGTCAGGAAGAATTAAACACACACACATTTTCAGAACTGCTTGTCTCATACGGGGTCGCGGGGAACTGGAGCCTACCCGGCAACACAGGGTGTAAGGCTGGAGGGGGAGGGGACACACCCGGGAGGGGACACACCCAGGACAGGACACCAGTCCCTCGCAAGGCACCCCAAGCAGGACTCGAACCCCAGACCCACTGGAGAGCAGGACCTGGTCCAACCCACTGCGCCACTGCACCACCACGCCCCCTGGAAGAATTAAACACTTTACTTAATATAATTTCATAATGTTGTTTGTGAAATCAAGAAATATAACCAGTTTCTACTATCGGTGGTAAAATGGCACTTCTGGGTTAAAAATGTATCAGTAGCCTAATCTACAGTGACACTTACACCCCTCTAAAGACATTCGAGTTTATTGCTTGTGCCTCCTCAAAAAAATTTTAATGAATCAGTTTTGGTAGGCAGACTTAATCATTGAAACCTGCGAGGTCTTGTCCTCGGGTTCTATGAATTTCTCAAGATGCCATTTGGAGTATGGTCCGTTCCAGTTTTAAAAGAACTCTTCCTTGGTAATAAGGTAAATCAGGTTAGCACTACAGTTGTTTCTTGACCAGGAAGTGACTATATTGAAAGCATCTTGAACCATTTTTTCAGAGCCTTAGAACATACAGCATAAATGTGAATCCACAGAAGTCTGAGCTCTTCCCTAAGAAAGTATGACAGCTGGCACTTCTGCACAGTGGGGAAAAAAGCTGCTATACAGATCCTTAGATGCCAACATTTCCAACTTGCTTAAAATAAAAAGAAAATCTACATAGTATGCTATTTATGCAGTTTGTGAACAATATGCGTGTGCCTGGATGTAAGAATCAGGAGTTATGTGCTGAGTACTGTCAGAGGAGCTCTTTTGCAGTGCAGTTTTATACAACTGTTCAATTGCAGATATGTTTGCAAATTTTCTTAGTTCGATAGATTGCGCAGGTTTAAATACATTCTTCTGGGATATTTATCACTGTCCTGCAGTATTTTTTATGTAGTATATAACATGGTTACTGAACAAGCTCAAAATTGAACTGCTGCATGATTTTAAACACTCAGCTCTTTCTTGTCCTTCATGCATAGAAATGTCCCTCTTGTCTGTTAAGAATTGCAGCTTTAAATCACTCAGTGATTTGGGGAGGAAATGTGTTGAAGAAAAATATAATCAGAGCAGTTTATAAAATCTTAAGCATGGCCACAATGTTAAGAGCTTATAAAGTTAAATGAAAAGTAAAATGAACAACAGTTACAGAGCTTAAACCAAAAATTGAAATAAATTACTAAATTTTACAAGATGAAGTATAAACACAGGTGATTTCCTACATTCAGTATAATACTCCCTTTTTTTCAGAAGCTGTGGCATAAATGTATCACAAAAAAATCGGACAGATATAATCTCATAACAGTGGTGTATATGAAAACTCAGATTACAAATGATGTGATGCTGCAATCTGGGGGGGCGGTGGTGCAGCGGGTTTAGCCTGTACCTGCTCTCTGGTGGGTCTGGGGTTTGAGTCCTGCTTGGGGTGCCTTGCGACAGATTGGTGTCCAGTCTTGGGTGTGTCCTCTCCCCTTCCAGCCTTATGCCCTGTGTTGCTGGATTAGGCTCCAGCTCACTGTGACCCCACTTGGGACAAATGATTTCAGTCTATGTGTATGAAGCTGCAATCATGGCTGACAGATACATAGTTGGAACAAATTCAAAAAGGAGTATATCAAGTGAAACAATAAAAAAATAAAGAGGAACAGAAGGAGCAAAGATGAAACTCAAGTCTTTACTTAGCCTGGCACAGGAGGAGATTTTTAGACAAGGGTCTCAGAATTGTAGATTGATTGATAAGAGAAAACTTTTTATAAAGGATTTCAATACTTTCTGAAAAGTGGACAGTGTATGCTAGAAAAAGCAGGTCCATGCAGATGCCATTCTCTTTGCTGGTCCTCAAATGGCCATATAAACCTTCATTGTACATTGCCCTGAATTGGAAAATGATGGATCTTTATTGGAACAGATTTAATAGTCTTAGTCTAGACGCCTTTTCTACCAAGGGTAATAAAATGCACAAAAATAATTTGAGCTATACTGTGTTGTGATTTATTTGTGCTTGCAATTTACAACTGAAACAATGACTGAGGACAGATATGAAACAGTTCCTAAGCTTATACCTATTTACAGCTTTTTCTTCAGCAGCTGAAAAATAATAAAAAAAAAGAAAAGTTTTAGCTGAAAAAAATTGTACACACACACATATATATTTGTGTGTATATAAATATTTATATATACATACACTCTATATACAAAAATAGTCTTAAAATGTGGAGAGAAATCTCACAGGAAGTCTAAATATAAGGTGAAAATATAAAGTTGGTTAATGATGTGTACCTCGATTGCCGTTTCTCAAATGAGGTATGCATACAAAGGGCTTTTCAGAAAATTCAATTAAGTTCAAACTGTGTGATTTGCATATTGTTTACATTGTTATTTACATATGGTGTCACTGATAGGCTGTGAAATTGCTTTTTTTGTGGATGTGGAACTCAGTGCTTCCATATTTCATGGGAAAATAGTCACTGATTATTAGCTGCAAAGTATCATAGCAGAACTACAAGTTTTACTTAGCAGATCTTTTCCCAATGGTGGAAGGAAAGTCTGAGTGTGAATGCAAAAGAAAAAGTTTAGTGTTGACATTGTATATGCAACCAGAAGCTTGATAAAGCTCTGTTGGCGTATATAAGCAAAATGTTTGAATGATTTCAGTGTGCTTTGGAAATGTGTACACGCACGCACGCACGCACAATGTCGAAGGCCGTTTGGCCTGAGGGGAGCGTGGCAGGCCGAGGCTTGGTCCGGCAGCATGTGGACACACCCAGGGCGGAACACCAGTCCATCACAAGGCACCCCAAGCAGGGCTTGAGCCCCAGACCCGTCAGGGAGCAGGAAGCAGCCAAGTCTGCTGTGCCACCGCACCCTCCACTTTGGAAATGTGGTGTCAGTTAAAATTATAGTAAAATTAGAATACAAAACTCTATCTGACAATTTTAAAATTGATTAAGGCAAATTCAAGAATTTTGGCATTTGTGCAAGTAATGTTTGCAGAGAATGAAGTCCTAATCAACATGTACAGTATCCATGCATCCATGCATCCATCCATCCATTTGCTTTCCCGCTTGTCCTACTAGGGTCACGGTGGTGACAGGGAGAGCAGAGAGGCCCAGCCGCCCCTGTCCCCCACAACTTCCTTCAGCTCAGCCCAGGGGATCCCCAGTCGTTCCCAGGCCAACTGTGAGATTTAATCCCTCCAGCGGGTCGTGGGCCGACCTTGGGGTCTTGTCCATTTGGCCGTGCCTGGTATACCTCCATATAAACACAATTTAGCTTTCTTGTTATATAATAGCATTGGTGAGGTGATTTGATGTACATGTATATTCTCTGTGTCATATTCTATTTAAATAGTCATTATATCTGCCCCTTTAGTAAAGGTGGCTTGTGACGATCAGCATGTAGTGTAGTGGTTAGAGCTACTATTTCTGGATCCAAAGATTGCACGTTTGATCCTCACTTCTTGCTGTAATACCCTTGAGCAAGGAACTTACCCTAAATTGCACCAGTAAAATTACCCACAGGGTTTACGCCCTGTGTTGCTAGGTAGGCTCCGGTTCCCTGCAACCCTGTATGGGACAAGCGGTTCTGAAAATGTGTGTGTGTGTGTGTGTGTGTGTGTGTGTAAGTAAGTAACTGTAAATAACTGTAGCCTTAATACTTCAAGTTGCTTTGGAGAAAAGTGTCCAAATTAATAAATGTAATCAAGTTCAGTCTGTTACTGTTCTAGAAGTTTAATCATACATTAGGCATTTGAAAATGGTAATATCGTACTTTGCATTTTACTTCATATTACTGCAGGGAAAATAAAGCACATTATTCTTAAGTCAATTTCTGTAGGTATACAGCAAAAAATAGAAAAGTAAAATGTAACTAACACTGCTTGAGTTGAAGTTTAAAAAAATTACTATTTTTGTTAAAATGGTTCAGGTACATAATAGCACTTTCTGATAGAAATATTAAACAGACTGACAACTGAAACAATTCTGGAATATCATAACTACTACTCTTTTAACTGGGTACACACATACACCCACACATTTATATAATATAGATTATATTAATAATTCATCCACTTCATCAGTCAAGAGCTTCAGAGTAACAGTTGACTGAGGTTCCCGGTTTCCTCAGAAAATAGAAACCATAACCAAGTCCTGCAGATACCTTCTGTATAATATTCACAGGAGTCACCAATACCTACTTTCATACTCTTCACAGTTTCTGATTTTACTACTACAACTCCCTTCTGGCTGTCTTTCAACCTCTGAAATCAAGCCTCTCTGCTGATCCTGTATGCCACACCACAAGCTGTGTTCAACCTCTGAAAACCTTACCATGTAACTCCCTTCCTCCCCATTGGCTTCCTATAGCTGCCTGCATCAAGTTCAAGACTATGATTATGACCCACACAATAGATAAAGGATCAGCAGCTCAATACCTAAAGGACCCATTCAATATCTCAACCCTGCCACAACTTCACACTTTTCCAGCTATGGTTGTTTGGTGGTTCTACTCACCAGAGATTCAAAGTTGAAAATCGATCATGCCTTGCTTTTGACTCCGGTTCGGTGGACCTAATTCACTCTTTCCTCCAGAACTGCTGAATCCCTTCCAGCATTCAAGAAGGGTTTCAAAACATGTATCTTTTAGACTGACTTTTGATCTACCAGCTATGTAAGTACAACTGAATCGGATCTGTCATGAGTCTTCATAGTTCCTATGTGACTCGGTTCTTTAGACAACTACAGTACCTGAGAACTGTGTGCTGAACAAAGGTGTTTAAACTATGCTTCAGTAGTCATATGTATGTCTAAAACTTTTCATCTGTTATGAAATGCACCTGATTTGTATTACACCTCACGAGAAAATGTGTGTAATTGAATAAATGCCAAATGCACAGATTTGGGGTTTGCAATGGTGTTATGCTGTATATTTTTTCTAAATGGCCGTTGAAAAAGTTATTGGAGATGCTCTGAGCCAGTTGTCTAGCCATCACAATTTGGCCCTTGCCAAAGTCTCTCAGATCTTTACACTTGCCAATTTTTCCTGCTTCCAACACATGAAATTCAAGAACTGACTGTTAACTTGCTGCCCAATATATCCTACCTCTTGACAGGTGCCATTGTAACGAGATAATCAGTGTTATTCACTTCACCTATAAGTGGTTTTAATGTTTTGGCTGATCTGTGTATTTTGTAAAGGCGCTGAGGGGGGCTGGTGTCGATTAATGCAAATAGTTGGTGTTAGTGTCTATTCTTGTACATAGTCCTGTGTTCCTTTCTGATTGGCTGTTGTATATTGCTGATGCTTAGTCTGCAACAGTGGAATTCTGAGGGTTGGATCAAAGGGTGACCCCCTAACCATTGTGTGGAGTAGGGGGGCTCAGCATGACCTGCGGGAATTGTCGAGTGTTCAGCAGACTGTCTTGTACTATCTTTGTCAAGACTGCTATTGAACAGACATGTATGTGTTAAATAAAGAACATTTTCCTAGAATTCTGTCTCCAGTAGCTGCCGGGGGGGAATGCTACAGTATGTATGAAGTACTGAATGCTTGCATAAAGAATTTAACCTGCATAATATTTTATTATAATATAATGCAAAAGACTTTTTAATGGATTTGTGTAGGTCAAAATCACACATGCTTTCTGCAACAATAAAATACTTTCAGAGATATTTCACACATACCCTAAAGATTATCTAGTTTTTGGTACTTGAATGAGCCCTACAGTAGCAAAGCTTGCAAGGCATGTCTTAGCCTAACTCAAGCCCTTAGTCAGGCCTGCACAAGACCCCCTCCAGTCTTCATAAGATGACCAACCAGGAGTGGAAGATGCTCTCTTTTACCTGTTGAACAGAGCATACTCCCACCTGGACAAGGCAGACACCACCACCTTACTTGTGCCCCTTTTTTGTGTAAATACGATTTCTTCTTTTTGTATTTACATAGCTATTACCACTACATTGTCAAGCAGCCGTATCTGATGGTAATCAACAAGGCCAGGGATAAAGGCAGTGCCGTCCCTGCACAGGGTTGCGGAATCTTGCAACGCCTCCCTGCTCGGCTTGTGAATTCAGCGCTTTGTCCCATACATCCTGTTCCTCATTTCTGTTTTCACCTGCCTTTCGACCCCTGCTTGTTTACCTGTGTACTGAGTATTGTCTTGCCCCGGAAACGACGTTTGAGCCCCGGAAGACCAACACCTGTCCCTGACTACCTTGACTACCTTGTCTGCTCCTGTGTTTTGTCCCGGAATAATCGTACCCGCACTTGGGCCCAAAAAACCTACCTCCTGTCTGCGGGTCTTGGTGCTGACAAGCATGTTCTGTAACAAACATATAAGTAATGTACACATGCTGTATAGTTTACTTAAAGAGAAATTGTCATGTCCGTCACTGCCGCCAGGAAGGAATTGAGCAATGGACTCAATTGCGCGCTTGTCTTCAGCGACTAGATAGCAGTTAAAATCCAAAGGAAAAAGTAACTAGGGAAATCCAGGGACAGGCACAGGCTGATCGCACGGCAAGCATCACCAGGGAGAACACAGAATCGCAGTCAAGGAAAACGCAAAGCACAGGTCACAGCCAAGAAAAGTAGACAGGTCATCAATAAGCACAAGTGAGTCACGGCGGTTGCTCTGGGGAGGTTCCGTGTTTGAGTTCGGCACGCCTTCTTATACTGTGCCTCCATGATTGGTTCCAGGTGTTGTCAATGAGCTAATGGGTAAGGACGCAACAGAAAATAGTACTTTTTACATGTTGGGGAAGCTAGTCATGTAGTGGTTAGAGCTGCTGTCTTTGGACTCAAAGGTTGCAGATTTCATTCCTATCTTTACCTATACTACCCATGGGAAAGGTCATTACCCTAAAATTCATTACTCAGTTCTCCAGCAAAAAATTAGCCAGCTGTATAAATGGGTAAATAATTGGAAGAAGTTTAACACTAGAAGTTGCTTTGGAGAAAAGTGTCAGCTAAATGAAAAAATGTACAGTGCATTTAATGGTAAAGGCAGAGTTTAAACTTCTTATACAAATACATTGAACAGAAAAGACATTTGCAGTATTTTTTCAAAGTCACCTGTTTTACAGTTCAGATATTTTTACAGCGTAGTGTAGTTCCTAAAAATGTGTTATTACTGTATCAAAGTCAACACATATTATGGTTATGTAAATGTTTTCAGAAGTCCAAAGAAATGCAATTCAGGTTCACCCACAGTGTGTGAGTGACAGAGAGTGTATTAAATTTATTCATTTAGCAGACACTTTTCTCCTAAGCGACGTACATCTCAGAGAAAATATAATTCATGCATTACATTAGGAGAAAGAGAAACATAGCTGTAGACATGTGATTCTTAAGTAAACTTAGTTTGTTACTTTCCATTTGATGTATCGATGTTCATCACTCGAGTAAGTACACAAAACTCAGGATAGGCTACTTTTGATCACCTTCCTATAAGTTTTTTTAAAGGTACACAAACAATAGCATACAATACAGGAGTAGCTGCTGTGTAAAGACTTATCTGGTCATGATCATGAAGTTATGGTCCATGAACATTTACACCATAGATGAGCTTGAGAGATCATGGGTAAAGTGAGCCCAGAAGAGATGAGTTTTCAGGTGAAAGTGCGAAGTCATTTCACCACAACGGAGCCAAAACCGAGAACCTCTGTGCTTTACTTTTTGTGTGTGGGACCACCAAGAGGGCAGAAGTTGATGAGAGAAGTGGTCTGGTTGGGGTGTAGTGGTTGATGGTGTCTTGTAAATAGCTGGGAGCAGTTCTATTGATGCATTTGTAGGCAATAACCAAGGCCTTAAATTTGATCCGGGCAGCTATAGAAAGCCAGTGCAGAGAATCGAGTAGAGGAGATACAGGGGAACGCTTTGGCAACTCAAACACAACTTGTGCAGCACCATTCTGTATCAGGTGTTGAGCTTTGATGGCGATAGCAGGAAGGCTAGACAAGAGAGAGTTGCAGTAGTCCAGACGGAATGTCACCATGACCTGGACAAGTAGTTGGGCAGAGTCAGTTGTGGGGAAAGGACTGTATCTGGAGGTCTGGGTTGTGGCTTTGATGTGTTGAGACAAAGATAGACTTGAGTCAATCATCACTCACAAACTCTTAACCAAAGAGGTAGGCAAAATGAGTGAGTTGTCCAGTTTGATAGACAAATCGTGACAGGAGTTCAGGCCAGCTGGAAGGTGAAGAATCTTTGTTCTGGACAGGTTGAGCTGGAGGTGGTGATCAGACATCCATGCAGAGATGTCTGATAGGCAGGCAGCAATGCATACAGAAATGTCTGATGCTCCAGGAGGGAAAGGAGAGGAAGAGCTTGGTATCATCAGCACAGCAGTGGTATTTGAATCCATGGGAGGCAATGACAGGAAGGAGGGAGGAGGTGTAGATCGAGAAGAGGAGAAGAACGGGAGCTCCGCTAGACCACTTGATATGATCTGTCAGGTAGGTAGGACTCAAACCATCTTTGTTGCTGTTCCTTTGATCCCAAGCTGACTAAGAGAGGAGAGTAGAATCCAGTGGCTGACAGTGTCGAATGCTACAGGCAGATCGTGGAGGATGAGGACCAAGGAAAGGGAAGCGGCTGTACCCGATTGGAGAAGATCAGATGCTGCCAGAAGTGCTCTCTCTCAGTGGAGTGACTAACTTTGAAACCAGAGAAATATCCACTGATGTATGGATGAGTGACCCATTGTAAGTAATGCTTCTAGCAGTGTAAGTCACCTTGGTGAATAAGGTGTGTTGGCTGGTAACACTACATAGAGTTTATTGGAAGTTGCTTTGGAGAAAAGTGTCAAAAAAATAAATGTAAATATAAATGGGCATTTTGAAGAGACTGGTTGCAGTTTTTTCTTAGTATTACCATGCACTTTCATGCTGTATATATTTTCATACATATCAACATTTTACATACAGATGGATGCACAGCTAAAGGAAGTGCAGTAAATTGATAAATTATTCCATGTTAATTGTATTGAAACTTAATATATCTAAGTGATATAAAAAATACAGAACACACATGGTGGCAATAATATGATTACTGCCCCAGATGTTTGAATTATGCTCAATATGAGTCATAAAGGCAAGCCCGGATTCAATTCCAAAGACTAAGAACCATCAGTTAGACACCTGTCTCTGGTGAAAAACTGAGATGTGTAATTATGCAAACAGCTACATGACTCATTGTACAAGAAGTCATAACATATATTGTCAAGCTTTTCATGATGTTCTTTCATAAAGAAATAATCTTTTTTTAGTCTGTGTAATATTTTTGATTTTTTTTTGTCCAGTAATAAATATGTTTCCACATGACAGTAAAAATGTTGTTTCATGCCAAAGATCAAGGTTAAAGATCAAGGATCTCGCTTTTGGCATCTTAATATTGAAACTGATAACATTATATTATATTGTATATTATACCTGTATACTTCATGTTGATTTTTTGCCAGGTTAGAGCAATGCTCTCCAGGGACAAGTTCACTTACTGCCTGCCACCTGCTGGATTATCTTAATGTGTGAATATAATTCTGGCCTCTGTTTCAAATCTCTCCACTCTGTAGTTCTTATTAACTTAACATCCGTTTTTATTGTTAAATCAGATTGTGATAGTATGACTTGTTAGCACAAAATACACCATGAGCAGGATTTTGCTACTATTACAGTTTAGCTAATTTGGAAAATAGGTTAAGTACCTTGCTCAGCCTTCTAACTCTGTTGTTTCCTTAAAACAGCACAATACTGTTCATTGTACTCTTCCATTATAAACAGAAAATCAAATAAGGACTAAATGAGGCTCCAGTTCATAGCCTGATGATGCCATGATCCAACGAAACACAGTATGCACTCTTTCTTGCAGTGTGCAGTAGTGTGAAAGTATGTTACTTCCAGGCTTAATGTTATCCAAACATTTGCCATTTTTGGTCTTTTTTAATTCCAGCTTCCATTTGCAAAAATGCTTGCTGTTACAGGAAACCTGTTGTGAGAACACAATTTAAAGTTGTGACAAAATAACCTTGTTGATGAATTATTTCTTTATTTATTTTCATGTAATACATTACATGGATCATACGACTAATCTTTATCCACGATGTAAAATTTTGTGTTGACAGTTTAAGATACTGCATACTATAAAATACACACACACACTTTCTGAACCGCTTGTCCCATATGGGGTCGCGGGGAACCAGAGCCTACCCGGCAACACAGGGCATAAGGCCGGAGGGGGAGGGGACACACCCAGGACGGGACGCCAGTCCGTCACAAGGCACCCCAAGCGGGGCTCGAACCCCAGACCCGCTGGAGAGCAGGACCCGGGCCAACCCACTGCGCCACTGCGCCCCCCAGCCTACTATAAAATATTAAATATAAAATCACTTATTATGAAAATGTTTATCATTTGACATAGAACATAGTATTTGACTTATTTAGAAATACTTTTTAATTCTAATAAAAAACATATCTATATTGCATAATATATAAATATTTTAACATTTTGTAATAGTAAGACAGCTATTTATACTTGTTGACAGTTCCTTAAAAACATTGCATATAAAATTCAGTTTGCTACTGTACATGAGCTGCTGGTATCATGTAGTTTAATGATTATTTTTAATAAGGAAAATATGTCATTTGAAAGATCAGCTGCATTACAGAAGCAGTAGGTGTAAAATGGCAGTAGATGATATGAAACATGTATCATGAAGGTGCCTAGCTTGAGCTCGTGGAGGGGCCTTTTGTTAAATACTCTTGAGCACAGTACATAACCTGAATTACTACAGTAATATGGTCATTTCTTTGAACCCAAAGGTTGCAGGTTGGATTCCCACCTCCGGCTATAACCTTGAATAAGGTTCGCAGCCTTAAATTACTCCAGTAAAAAGTACTCAGCTGTATGAGGAGTTAAGTAGTTGTAAGTGCCTTAATGTTGTACGTTGCTTTGGAAAAAAGCATCAGCTAAATAAATAAATGTGAAGAATTACTGAGGTAATAAAACAGTTATGACTATTAACTATGTAATAACATAACCAGTTTCCTCTCTCTACCAGCAACGTTCCCAGGCTCTTGGTTTGCAGATATGCGATCTCAATTCAATAAGCACATTGGATACAGTTCCTTTATTTCCTGGCACGAAGCCATGAACGCCTTCAATTGGATTGCCTTTTTCCTCCAAAAGGTTGCTGGTCATAAAATGAATGACCCGTTAATCTTGATAGATGGTCATTAGATTCACCCAGGATTTCTCAACAGTCCGTGCTAGATTTCCTTCCCAGTTTGGATGAGAAGAGCTCAAATGAGGTGTTTCAAATGCATGGACACTCTGCACAAATGGCTTCAAAATAGCTTAAAAATAATTTTGTTTTTTATTACACTACAAGCATCGGCCGTTTCACACTCATTAGTGGCGTGTTGCTTAATTATAGTACAATGGGGAATTGAGACTTGAACTCCACACTTTGATTGGTCCTGCATGATTCAACACATTTTGACTATGTATGAATTAAACAGCTATTTAAGACTATCAAAGGGAAGATTCATTTCAAGTTCAAAAGCTTTTTTTTTATTTTGCAAACTCAGCAAATTTATGCTTTGCGTTTAAACAACTGAGCTTGTACGTGACTAAACACCGTTTATTCTGCCAGCAGTAGTTGTCGGCATTCTGTTTTCTTTATTCATTAATCAAAGCTCAGTGCTCAGACATTAAAGCCCACTGTGTTTTACAGCTGGATCACACAATTCTTTCTACCCATAGAACACTAACATTTTTAGGCTGGGAAATTATGCCACTGCAAGTGTGAAGTAAGGAATTCTTCAAGCTATAATGGAATTTTGAAAATATTTTGACAGTTTTCAAAATATTTCACATTTTTGTTAAATGTTCACCAGACTGCCAAAAAAAAAAAAAATTGAAAAATTGCCAGTATAGGCTTTATATTTAGCTCACACTTTTCTCCAAAGCAACCTACAATGTTAGTCTATCTACAACTATTCACCCATTTATGCAGCTGGGTAATGTTACTGGAGCAATTTTTAGGGTAAGTACCTTGCTCAAGGGTACTATAGCTGGAGGTGGGGATTGAACCTACAGCCTTTGTATCCAAAGACAGTATTTCCAGCTGTCCACATCTCTTCTTTGTCTTTCACCCCTTTTTCAAAAAAATGTGTTCTTCTGTTGGCTGCTTTTTGAGCTAACATTTATCTTTTTTATGATATAGATATGGTACATATACAAGGGAGCACCACACTAATTACACGTCATTGATCTGAGAGGGTCTCCTCCTATATATAGAGATCGCTTTTCCAGTCCTTGAGAAATAGGCTTTCTAATAAAGTCAACTGCTATGCTATGTTTAATGTTCCTCAATTTAATTTATGGAATTTCATTAGTAAAAAAAAACAAAGAAAAGGATCAGTAGTCTATGTGAAAGAAGTTGCAAACAGGAACAAGATATTTCCTAGTATGCATGTGTGGGTGGATTTTTAAAATAATATTAAAAAAAAACAGCTTTGACTGGGAAGAAAGTATCATGAGACATTTCAATACTAACAGAAGAAGTAATGAAAAAAAAAATGTAAACCACAGTTTGATAAGCAATGGAACACATGTGACTACAACCCTAGCTTTTTTGAAAGAAAAGCAAGTGTTTATAACCCAAAAGTTTTATATATTCTTATATTAAAATTAGAGGGTGCAGTGGTGCAGTGGGTTGGACCGGGTCCTGCTCTCTAGTGGGTCTGGGGTTTGAGTCCCGCTTAGGGTGCCTTGCGATGGACTGGCGTCCTGTCCTGGGTGTGTCCCCTCCCCCTCTGGCCTTACGCCCAGTGTTGCCGGGTAGGCTCCGGTTCCCCGTGACCCTGTATGGGACAAGCGGTTCTGAAAATGTGTGTGTGTGTGTGTGTGTGTGTGTGTCTGTGTATTAAAATTGTGACATGACAAGACTTCTCCTGTACTGGTAATATAGTGATGCTTTAAATAAAAGGTCTCCAACATGAATGAGTAAATGCTGAATAACCTGAAAAAAGAAAAAAAAAAAAAACTTTTTTAAAACAGCAGGTTCACAGGATATGGAATCTGCCGACTGTACAATCTGCTCTGAGGCTATGAGAAGAAGAACTGCCAAAAGGGTTTCTGAGAAGCAAATTGCCTTAGATCTTCAGTGGAATTCATAACATTGTTATGCAGCGTTACTGGATAAATTGTAAAACCCTGAATGAGAGCTGGATTTTGAAGCAAAAATAATGTGGATGCTCTTTGTAATTACATGCCAGAAAGTATGGAAGTGGACTGAGTGAAAGAGAAACAGAAACAGAATTTCTCCAAATCAGTAAATGGAGACTAATACAAGAACTCAAAGACCTTGAAAAAAGAAAAGAAAAAAAAAACAAATCCAGATTTCCACTCAATTCCTCTTGAGTTTCAGAGCCAAATATGAATTTGATCAACAATGTAAGGCATGATTAATTAATGGGCAGAAAAAATAATGGTCTGACATTTTAACATCTAATTATTGTGCCTTTCAATAAGAAAGACTGGTTACACAATGACAGACTGAAATAAATTATAATGAGTTTAATCTGAAATCTGTTTAAATACAGATGAGGAACCAGGGACATTGCGTGGATGTTAATGAAAATTCAAATCAACATTTGTTTTTTTTTTTTTTTTAAATTTTAAAGTATTTAATTTTCACTTGTTCTCTTTTTAGGTTTCTACACTTTGGCATACTAACCTAAATACATGACTTGTGTCCTCTGAGATTTACCCTGGTACTCCTTTCATCTTTCAGACCTGCTTATCTACTATGGGAATGCTGGGAGCCAGAGCCTCTCCAGGCAACATCAGGTGCAAGATAAGAACCAGCACTGGATGGCATGCAAGGCTGTGGCAGGGCACACACTCTCTCACAGATACACCGACATACACACTCATTCCATGGTCAGTTTAGCATGACCAATCCACCTAACCTGCATATCTTTGCAGAGTGGGAGGAAAGCAGAGCAGCCAGAGCAAACCATGCAAACAGGCAAACTCTACAAAGAGAGAACTTTGGCAGGGAAATAAAGTAAAGTCCAAGTCCTGTAAGGCTGCAACTCTACCTGATACATTAGAATGCAACCAACATTTATTTTTTTATCTATTTGTGTGCTTCTTGTGTATTTCTTTGTGCAGTTTTTGTATTTTAAATCCTTCTGTTTCAATTTGTCTGAGTAGTAGTCTGAGTAGTAACAATGTAGTCGCAATGAAAGCAATGTATTAATTTAATTCACAAAATATATACATACAGTATATGTATTATTAGTTGTTTGTTTTTATCCAAAACAGTTTCAATTTTTATTGCAGTTATTTAGGGTAAATACCTTGTTCATAAATACTGACCATCAGTACTGGCAAGTGGGAGTTGAATCAGCAGCCTTAATATTACCAGTTCATGTCCTTGACTGCCCCATCATTAGTTTAAATGATGTGCATCAGGTAGGAAAGTGCCTTTATTTTAAATGAATATGCAACAGTTTACAGTTTACAAGGCTGAGACTCGACAATGGAGGTAAAATATAAAAAAACTTGGTAGAGTTTGCTTTTAAGGGCATTTCAGCTATATTCATTTCTATTCACTTTAGATATGGCACTTCTTTCATCACAAAGGGAACTAAATGTTCAGGTTAATCTAAGGTGTTGAAGTTGTAAGAAGGTGTTCGCTAACTGTAGGCAATGCTTTATTTTTCATATATTTCATATATACAACTGTTTCTCTTAGTGTTTAGCGGCTTTCAATGACATGTTTATTCTCTCAACGTTTTGCAAAAGCAGAAGTATCAAAATTTGACCAGGATCTCTGCAGCCACTCTATGTTTCTTATATAGTCATTGTATTTGAAAATAAATGGAGTGGTACAATACAACAGAAAGACAAACTGAAATATAAATGCTTTTTTCATTTTTTTGAGATGCAAGGTACACAATAAAAAAACAACCAAATTCAGACATGGGGTTTCTGATGAGTTTATCCTTGAAGTAGTAAACTGAACATCCACTGTGTTGGATGAAATTGCAGATAACACATTCTCAGTTTTATTAGTTCTGGGGAATTATTGAACTGATGTCAAAATGCTAACAAATAACATCCACGACTGAAGAGCTGCTTCCCATTTCTTCTCAAGCGCACAAAAAATGGAGAAACTCTACTCGACCATATGGAATAATTGCTTCTGTTTAGGCTTGATTATGTGGGCGATAACAGAAACTGCCATGTACCCCTTTCTACATACATAATATATTACAGCATAGCCATGAAATGAAATGAAAGCTACAAAGGTTTCTTCATAATACTAAAACATGATGGGTGGTGCAAACGAACGTGGGTTCGAGTCTGTGTGGAGTTTGCATCTTCTCCCCATGTCTGCGTGGGTTTCCTCCAGGTGCTCTGGTTTCCTCCCACAGTCCAAAGACATGCTGATCAGGTTCCCCCATAGTGTGTAAGTGTCACAGAGAGAGTGTGTTTCACTGCTGTATGAATGAGTGACCCAGTGTAAGCAGTGTATCTAGCAGTGTAAGTCACCTTGGTGAATATGGTGTGTGGGCTAGTAACACCACATAGTATCCAATGTAAGTTGCTTTGGAGAAAAGCATCTGCTAAGTGAATAAATGTAAATGTACACAAGACATTACTAGTGCATATTTTTATGAAATATGTAAGTTATTATTTTGCTGACACCTTTGTCTTAGGCACCTTATAAAGTTAGATTTGTATATTAAGCTGTATACACTGGTTAATTTATTTAAAGCAACACCAGGTAGCAAACTGTTTAGTGCTAATTAGCAATGCCCTAATAGGTTGAAGGTTCAAGTCCCATCTACTTTTGTAATACTCTTGAGCAGAGGCACTTGCCTGGTGTTGCTCCAGTAAAAATTACCCAGCTGTATACATAGGTAAAACAGTGTCAGTTTCTTTGAAGAAAAATCTCAAATAAAAGAAAATAGTTAAGCATAAATTCCCGCAGCACTTGAGGGTAAATACCTTGATCAAGGGTACTGCAGGGTGAAAGGGGGTTTAAACTGGGGACCATCAGCTTGTTAGGGAAAGGCTCTGACTGCTATGCTAGCAACAGCCATCACTGCTACTGGGATGTGTGTATGTGTTATGAAAGCAGTATGTATGTGACATTAAAAAACTGGTTGATATAAGAAGAAATTATGAATGCAGTAGTAAGTTGTTGACTCATTATCCAGGGGCCACGGTATATTTGTACTGAACCCCAGAGCATGGGAAATTATAATCAGTCATAATTACTGACAAATTATCACAATAATGTTTATGACATGATGCTTATAACAGTCAATAACATTTCACAATGTTTGTACAAGTCAGTCAGATTTTTATCATCTATCGTCTGCTACAAATAATGTCTCTCAGCAATGATGTATTACAATCACTTGTTTTTATGTTACCCTTTAATCTCTTCCATTGAAGCATGTCCAGATACTTGTGGAAGCCATCAGGCTTTATGCCATACGCTGATGCTAAAGAGATGTTGGCAAATATCTAGCTCTGTTTATGGAAACGTTAACCTGCATGTTGTGCTTCAAAACAAGACAAGTGTAGCCCAGAGGAATGTTTATTTCTGTTGTTCAACCTACTGTTCTTACATGTTTTACGTCTCCGTGGTAATGGTACGCTGAAAGGTTATTTTCTTCCATCAGAAATCCTGTCCTTTTTCGGACTTTGTACATTTTTTGACATTTCTTCGTAAAATACTCTCTGAACTATGTCGTAAATATACACTTTGGGTTTAGCTTTTTAAGCAGTTTTTAGCGGTTTCAGCAGTAAGTATATTAGAACTTTGATGTGTTTTTCTTTAACATCATTTGACACTACGCAGTTTTTCTTTTTTTTGGTTTATATTTTTAAACATTAAGGTCAAAAGCCCTGATGTTCAAAGTACAGTAGAATACAAAACATCACAATATTTGTGTTTCTGTGACCCTTGTGTTAACCCATTATCATGTGTGATTTGAACCCCTCTTTGAAACAAGTGAGTGGTTCCCTTGAGAAATGAGCTAACCTTCTTAAATCTGAAAAAAAGACAAGTCAATAATGGGCACCAAATATCACCAATGCCCACAGGCCTGAATAATGCCAAGCTCAGTTTTTCATGTCAGATTATCCATTGTGTGGAATTGTCAATACAAGAATGCAGTACTGTGGTTTTTCCTCTTCTTTTCCTCTTGTTTAACAGACATTAAGGATCGAAATGTATTAATTAAATTAATAAAGGCTAATATTTTTGACAACTTTGAGAACCACCTAGTTATCGATCTGGATTCATTCAAAACCTTCACTAGTGCTGGTTTACAGAGACTGATGCAATCTGAATTTTAATGAAGTGCAATGTTTTCCAAATATTTACAAAATATTTTCTCAGAAAAAACAGATTTTTCCTTCCCAAGGTTTGAAGGGAAAAAAAATATCTGAATAAAGAAGCATGTTGACTTAGATGTGATGAGATGGTTGAGTGCCTAAGATGATGGACTGCTACTGTACAGAGCTCTGTATGTGAGGGTTCATATCCCATTCTTGTTTGTATCTTGACCTGTAAATTTCAGGTGTTATGTTTCTGGAATTATTGGAAGAGAACCAAAGTTTGTCCCACCTTTCCAGTGACAATTGGTGGAATGATGCAATTTGACGTGTTTCTTGGGGGAAGCAGGTAGTGTGGTGGTTAGTGCTGCTGCCTTAATTTATAAAGGTCACAGATTCAAATCCCATGCTGTTAAGCAAGGTACTTACCTCAAAATTATCAGCTGTGTAAAGGGGCAGTTGCAGTCTTTTCAGAGAACAGGGTCAGCTGAATGAATAAATAGAAATTTGGGTCTGTGACTTTGGACTGGGGAAGCAAAATCCTTGCAGTCACCCATGCACTTCTTGAGATGTTTACTTCGAACATTTGATGATTTACACTTTGCATTTTTATGCAGTACGACAAGTTATCTTTATGCATAGCCACTGCCTGGATCAAATTTCTTCATTAAGTCATTGCAACCCAGTCTTGCATTTCGGTGCACATTTGATAGGGTTGTGCATGTCAGGAATAAATAGGTTGCTGAGAGTCTAGCGAGGGACTGGACTTACAAGCAATGGGTTGCTTGTTCTAATAATATCATAATAAAGAACATGTATTATGACATTCCTTATCTACCTTCCTGTGAGTTTTATTATTCTTGCGATACTACCAAGTCTTAGTAGCACATTGAAAATAATAGGATATAAAGTAGTAAAGTTGCTACATAGTCAGCATCTTCCTTTACAGACAAAAGAATTTAAAACTGACAAATATAATACCTGTAACTGTGAAACACACAATGAGGCAGTCTAATGCTAGTTTTTTTTTTTTACATTGTGTGTGCAGTGTCAGAAATCAGTCAGTAAGGCTGTTTATAATAATTATGTTCTATAGTTCTACTGTACAGTGCATTTGACCTTTGGTCCGTTACTGTCCATCATATACAAAGGAGCTCTGCAAAATGCATTATAAATTTTCACTAGTGTCTAATGTGCTTTATCTGTTTCTTTGCTTAACTCTATTCAGGCCTCAGACAAATTGAGGATGAGTGGAAAATGTACATATTTTTTTTTTTTTTTTAAATTGTTATATATGTGTCAAAGTTTTAGGCACTTGGTTGGGGAAAAAAGCTGTAAAATGAGCATCCTTCCAAAAATTATGCTCATTTTATGCTCATTATCCTCTTCCTCCAGCCTTGCACCCTGTGTTGCCGGGTTAGGCTCCAGTTCACTGCAACCCCACTCGAGACAAGCGCTTTCAGTGTGTGTGTGTGTGTGTGTGTGTGTGTGTGTGTGTGTGTGTGTGTACGTGTAGTTTCTTTCTTTAACGACATACAAAATCTTTACTGTATTTGTCACATACTGAGCTGTGATGGGCATACTGGTAGCAAAGATTCAGCAAGATGACGGCAAAAATACCATCAATAAAAGACTGTATCTTGTTGCTGCTGCTGTCTGTTCACGTGCATTTCACTTTGCACTGTTACACTGCTCATTTTACTCCATTGTTTCACTTAACATTTTCTGTTTGAATCAGGTTGGGTGCTGGGAAAGGCCTATCCATTTGTCATTTAATATTAATATTTTTTTTATTAAGGAAGTATGACAAGTACATGCAGTTGGTTGTTAAAAGTAATTTATTTTAGTATTTACTGCAGTTTTCAAAAAACATTTCTGTAATCTTTTTGCTTACTATTCAGCAATTTAACATTTCCATTGTTCTGGTTAGCTTGTATTGCAAACCAGGAGGAGTGAACCACTTGGGGTATTTCTAGGTGGGAGTCCTTGGGCACAACCAACTCTACAGGGGTGTTTTACTGTATAATGGGATAAATGTTCTATATATTGTAAAATAGGGATATTCATAACAGAAATATGTTTTGTATGGTTTGTATGTTTTGCATTTATGATGTTGGGTATTACTAGTTTTAAGGAATATGTATTTTGTAATTAGTTGTTTGTGTAGCCAGAAGGGGGGGAGTGTAGTGGCGCAGTGGGTTGGACCAGGTCCTGCTCTTGGGTGGGTCTGGGGTTCAAGTCCCGCTTGGGGTGCCTTGTGAGAGACTGGCATCCTGTCCTGGGTGTGTCCCCTCCCCCTCCGGCCTTACACCCTGTGTTGCCAGGTTTGGCTCTGGCTCCCCATGACCCCAAAATAGGACAAGCGGTTCAGAAAATCTGTGTGTGTGTGTGTGTGTGTGTGTGTGTGTGTGTGTGTGTGTGTGTGTGTGTGTGGCCAGAAGGGTGGAGTTACTGCTATAAAAGGTTGTATTAGGTCACTAGTTAGAGACACACACACAGAGAGAACAGGAGAGCTGTGTATTGTTTGGCTTGGGTGAAAGATCAACTTCTTAAGTAAAGAAAAATAAACATTTTTGATCCAACTACTTCGGTTCTCCACTGCTGCCTCAATCTGTCGTCCATACCCTCACAGTAATACCGTAACTTTTTGCAAAAGGAATGCTTGGAAATCTAAAATATACTCTTTCTCATTGACACTAAGGCAGAAGACATTAAATTACTGTCTGAAACAAATATTTTTGTGAAACATCTAAGTGCCTTAGATGTCTTTAATATCTAAGACTTTTGCACAGTACTGTATATACATTAGATTTTATTTTTATTTGTAGCATTTATTTGTTAGAAAAACTGACTATAGTACAGAAAGAAAAAAGTTTTAGGGCAACAGAATACTTGAAGCTATCAAAAAGTATGAAGATTTGTCACTACAGCATAGATAGATAGATAGATATATAGATAGATAGATAGATAGATAGATAGATAGATAGATAATCAACACTCTAAATTACATTAATTTATTTAGCTCATTTTCTGTAAGGTAACTTCTCGTGTTATATTACTTACAATTATTTACCGAATTATACACCTGGATCGTAGCTATTTGAGCAGTTTAGGTTAACTACCATGGTAAAGGCTCCGACAGCAGCAGGTGAGAGGTAAATGAAGAAATACATGTCTTATTAAAAATACCGTACATCCTTACAAAAGTTGACAATTGTAGTTTACTGCTTTTGTATGCTTGGCAGCCATCGTGTTAAATTAATGTAATGGGTGGACACTTTGATCAATAATTTCATTTGGACAGACTGCAAAGTAAGCACCTCTTTGGAGTTCATTGTGTTCTGTAGCATACCTTAATGACCTGAGTGTGCAAACACTTTCATTTTTCCATTTTTCATTTTCTCTATGGTGCCATCATGACTGGAGAATTTAAAAAAAAGAGTTCATTTTAATTCTACTGCAGACATACACAATGCACAAGAATAGTTTTTGTATCACTGTCATTTCTGACTTCCATACTGATTTGGTATCAGAATTAAAAATATTCTCAACACACAGCTGAATACAGGGGTCCTTATGGATCAAACAAAGGACATGTGCATGAAGTACTATAAACCTTCCACAGAATGCTGTTGTCTTAGATGTACAAAAATGGTAAATATTTAATCTCTCCAAGACTTTTCATTCTCCAGTATCCAGGGCATTGTCTGGTTGTTAGGCATTTTTGCATATCACTTGCATCGAATTAGATTCTCTAAATTAAACAGAATAAATTATCTACAAATGTTTTGATATCTTGGCTGCTTCTTTATTGGTGTTCTATTCACTTGTGACATTTTTGTCTGATGTAGATCCTGCAGCACAACAATATGTGGATGCTCAAATCTTTCTAGACGTGATCTTGTACAAAGCCTAGGAATGATCAAAATGTATCAACCAAATTAATTTACAATATTGTAGAAACCCTAGACTGATGTGTATTCCAGTACACATGGGTTTAAGTGTTATAAAAATAAACATGATAATTTAATGCGGGGGGGAATGTATGTAAATGCCTTTCCATTTTCTTTCCTTTTTTAAAAATATTAGAAGGTATTCTTCATATTTCATTAAATATGCCAATATGACTAGCTTTATTTGTTTGCTTTGCTAGGTAATATTATATCTTCAGCCAAGTTTCAGCTATTAATGTTACATTCGAGTTGTGAATAACAGAAGTATTTGTCAAGCAAACTGTAATGTTCAATATCATTCATATCTTACTAAAGCATAATAATGTGAGCACAGTGTTTTGTGTGAATAGCATTTTGCATATCAGCTCTTATTTCACTTTATGCAAAAAAAGATTTCATTTATGCAAAAACTGCCCTATACCTTTAATTTATGTGTGTAAAATATGTATGAATGTGTAAATATTTAGCCGAGTCATCTTAAAACGGTTCTGGTAATTCCATTCTATTCTTATAAGGAAAAAAATTACACTGCACTGATCTGTTATACTAGCTATATATAAGATATACACATATAAAACAGACACTGACATTTACACCAAGGAATACCACACTGTGGATAACATAAGATGGTTATGGAGAGACCTTCATGGGTGGTGACAAGTAACAGGACAATAGTTTACAAAGGTCAACAGTCTGCGACTTGAGCTGCTTCTGAAGTCATAGGCTCAGACACCCAGCTGAGGTAGAACAAATCAATCAAGAGTGCATAAAAATATTAGCAGGATTTACTTCATTTTATATTGGATTAGAGCGATGGGTTGCATGGTGGCACAGTGGGTAGTGGTGTTGCCTCGCAGCACCTGTGCTGTTTGCGTCTAGGTTTATATCTGGCTGCATCTATGTGGAGTTTGGAAGATCTCCCCCTCTCTGTTTGGATTTCCTTCCACAGTCCAGTGAATTGGTAATATTGATTGGCTATAGTGTGTGAATGTAGCTACCTTAACATGCCCCCCAAGCCTTGAGTCCAGTGATGGGATAGACTTTCGGCTGCTGTAACCCTCACAATAATGAAAGTGAGTGAGTGGATAAGAGTAGCCTTTACTACCCCACAGGGCACACGTGTCTTAAAATATTGGAAAAAATCATACAGAATCATAACGGAAGAGTCATAACTTCCTTTGGGGTTAAAGGAGAATGGTTTAAATTAAGTTTTTTCTCAATTTTGGACACAGTACAATAATTTCAGTGAGCATTGTATCCTTTGAAAGACATGGTTTATATATTGGGAGTAAAAGGTTAGTTAGTTGTTTATATCATCCGTATCATTTGAACCTAATGCACCTTACTTTAAATGATACACACTGCAAAACCAGGACTCCACAGCATGACAAAATAGACACAGTAAGTAAAAACTGCATCATACACATGACACAGGCACATTTAACGCTTAGTATGATTAAGTCCTAAAACCAAACCTCATGGAACACTGCATCCTAATCAGCACCAAACAGTGAAAATTAATGTGGAAAAATTTCCACAGGCAAGAAAAGTATAATTAAAACATAATTAAAACATTCAGACCCCAAGAAGGGTCTGAAAACTCACCTCTTCCGGACTCACTTCGTCAAAGATCTCTCCAGCTCATGTATGGTGTAAATGTTCATGCACCGTAACTTCATGATCAACCTCAAATAAGCCTTTACACAGCCACTACTCCTGTATTGTATGTGAATGTTTGTGTACCTTATTTAAAAATAAAAAAAAAGAGTTTGTAGGAAGGTGATCAGGATTCATCTATCCTGCGTTTCATGCACCTACTTAAGCAATGAACATCACGTGCATGAAGTGGAAAGTAACAAACTAGGTTTACTTAAGAATCACATGTCTGCAGGCATGTCTCTTTCTCTTAATGTGATGCACAAATTGTATTTTCGCTGAGATGTACGTCGCTTTGGAGAAAAGCGTCTGCTAAATGAATAAATGTAAATATTTATTTACATGTACATGTAAAACCAAAGAACAGTGTTTCCCATCTTTCATAATTTTCTAACCAGTCCATAATGTTCAATAAAATAGAATATATAGTTTGACCTTACCAACACAGTTGCCACAGAGAACTCAGTTAGCAGTTGTCACAAGATAACAACCAACATGCCAAGTTATTATGAAATAATACAGCGTGAGTGTACCAATGATTTAATATGAATGAGGAACATGAGTCAGTGCGTGCCCGAGTGGTGCGCGTGCCTTTCCTGCCCAGTTCAAGAAAAACTCAGTCACGTGTAATATTAACATCCTCAGTGATATCCTGCTCTACTGAACCTATTACTTGTAGGCACAAAGAAAATGGCAAGAGAACCTTCATGACAGATTTGTCAAAGCTGAACTTACACAAAGACATCGAGTTTTCAGTGCTATCGGAGTGAGTGCTTGACAAAGAAAGCCAAAGGGCCAAAAGATTTCTGTTAAAAGACAAAAATAAACCCATAAAAAATCCATTGGCAGTATGAATGTTGTTTTTCAACTGTGGTGACATTTAGACAGCTTATATATAAGTTAGAGTGATGCCTCGATGTTGGTCTGTAACAGATGGTTTCATCAACTTAAACGGCAATTGCAAACTCCCCTTCACAAAATCAAATCTTTTCCATGGGGAGAAGCATTTTATGAATTATTTTTAAGAAACAACAGTTTGCATAAACAATTTAACACATTTAGCATCAGTTTAATGACTTAAATTAAACTCCTGCCATAAAAAATTCATCACAATTATAATGGAGTAGAAAGTTATTTGTGTTCTGAATATCAGGTTTGTAATACCAACTACAAAAATGCAATCAGAGATGTCAGACATTTACATTTTCATTTGTTCATTTAGTGAGCACTTTTCTCCAGAGCAATGCAAATCTCAGAAAACAACAGAATAGTTGGACTACTTAGATGCTGGAGACACGTGATCGGTTAATAAACCAGTGACCAGTGATCTGTTAATGAGCCTTACTCAGAGGATCGCAGTAAAAGGCCTGGGAATAGTTTTAATTAAGAATAAAGGGGAATTAGAAAGACTGAAAAAAGATTAGTGTCTTCAATTAGCCATGTGACCATACTGAATTTCAATCGTCTCAGTCAAATTGGTTACATTAAACCAACACTGCAGGAGTTGTTTGGATGATTTTTGTTCTTTTTGCGCTGGGATAAAATGTCAAGATTGGAAACAAAATGAAAAAAAAACAATTTTGTGTGATTCAAGTTAATAAGTGAGATCTAAGCATCAAGTTGAAAAACAGCTACAGTTTCTTTTTTTCTTTTTAAATGCAGTAGAATAACATGGTGGAAAGGTGGGGTGAGGCGGGGTGAGGTGGGTAGGGTAGGGTAGGGTGGGGTAGGGTGGGGTGAGGTGGGGTCACTGAAAGGAGGAAGAAAACTATAACAATCTGAAAATCTCGTCAACTTAATTTAACCACCATTTAATAGTAGTTAACATGCATCCAGTATTTATTTATTTATTTATTAGGGGGGTGCGGTAGAGCAGCGGGTTTGACCAGGTCCTGCTCTCTGGTTGGTCTGGGGTTCGAGTCCTCCTTGGGGTGCCTTGCGACGGACTGGCGTCCCGTCCTGGGTGTGTCCCCTCCCCCTCCAGCCTTATGCCTGTGTTGCCGGGTTAGACTCCGGCTCGCCGCAACCCTGTATGGGACAAGTGGTTCAGACAGTGTGCATGTGTGTTTGTTTGTTTATTTATTTATTTATTTTCTGTATTTTTTATCATGTTTAATGAATACATAAAAAAAGTCTCGTTTCTACCTTTTGACCTCATTTCTGAAAGAAATGGAAGAATAATTAGGAAAAATCTATGAAAAAGTTATACCTGGTGGTGACATGAAGCCATTGAGGTGAAGACAAAAATTATTTCTGCCCAGAAAGACATTTAAACCTATTTAACTGACATTAATTAGTCAAAAAGTGAAGTTTGAGAAATTTCTCATCTCCGAAGTGAAGGGAACTCATTTGCTAACTGGAAATTTTGTGGTTCGATTACAAGTAAACATGACAGATTCCTTGCATGCAGTGCAGACTTTGAAATAAAATTTCAGCAGATTATCTCAGGGCTACTCACTGTGTAACATCTTTTAAGTATAATTTAATACCCCCTATTTCTGATATTTTAAGTATAAAATGCTTCCATCCATCCATCTATCCATCCAGAAGAATTATGCTTTCTGTCATAATGAACTCCTTGTTATTTATGAAAATGGCAGGTGATGAATGATTAACTTATGTATGTTTCTGTACCTTTTCGGGGTCCAAAAAGAGTTTGGATTGTAAAAAGCATACAACCAATCTAAAAGGCAGAAGACGTTCATTTCACCACAGGAGGGGATATTATTATTATTATTATTATCAGTAGTATTAGTAGTAGTAGGTAGTAGTAGTCATAGTAGTAGTAGTAGTAGTAGTAGCATGATCTCTCATGTTATGATATTAATTCACATCCTTTACACAGCCGCTACTCTTGTATTGTATGCAAATGTTTGTTTAAAAAAAAAAAAAATTGAGGGAGGGTGATCCTGGAAAAATCTATTGAGTTTTAAGCAGTTACCAGTGAGATGAAAAGTGGTGCATATAGTGGAAAGAAACAAAGTGACTTTACTTAAGAATCACACATCTACAACTATTGTATGTATTTTCTCTGAGATGTTCATCACTTTGGACAAAAGTGTCTACTAAATAAATAAATGTAAATGTAATTTGTTTCAGAGCCTTCATTGTTTTGAGACAATCTTAAATGCACTAAATACTACAAATTCACACACACACACACACACACACACACACACACACACAGAGTCTGTGTGTTTGTGTTCTCTTCTTGTTTTTCATAAAACACATTAATAATTACATTTCTGTGTCTACACTTTTCTCGGGGTAGTCTGCCATTCACATGAAGCGCTTAGTATCAGGAGAAAGAAAGAATTTTTTTTTCTTTTTTAAATGCACAGCGTCTGTATGGTCCTACTCATAGTGTTTTTAATGTGTGAATTATAGTAGACAGAACACATTGTCGACAAAACAAACAAGCTCTACACATATAGTTAACACAGATTATGTCAGTATTTGGTACAGTTTAACACTAGAAGCACAACAATATGGCACAACATATGTGTTGCCATCATAAGAACCTAATTAATTGCTGTATTGCTCCATCCCTTATAATTCCTCTTTTTTTCCTAGTAATAACATTATACGGAAATTCAACCTAATTCTGAACATAAACATTTGACCAGTCATTTCAGTTCAAACAGAAGCTGAAATGATAACAATAGTATTATCTGTAGTGCAAATGCCCATGACACTTCACTAGTTAGAAAGAAAGTATTTCAAAATCTGTGCTTTGGACCCCAAACATAAACTGCCATCGCAATTGTTTTTTTCAAGACTTCAATCTTGGACTTAGTAATTAGACATTATATGTCAAATTTATGTACATATCGACCTACGTTACTGAGGAGTGTCACGTTCGAGCAGGAACAGAAGTTCATTGTAAAGTTGTGGATATTGAGAATTGTGGGAAAAATGTCAAATAGTTCTTCAACTGCTGTGGGGGTGACAGGGTTTATAAGGGGCTGAGTACCTGTTCGACAGGGTAGGGAGGTTAAGAGAAGCTTCAGAAAGGCTAAGCAGGTTGGGAAGGTTTGCTTGAGGTGTAGGTCCTTGAGGAAGAGGGGTCCTCAGACCAAGAGCATTATTTCTGTTGGTTAGATACCTCAGTACTTCTCACTGTGTGCCAGTGTTCTAATAAACATTTATAATTAATGCTGTCCATGCATTCTTCTTTTCCCCATCTACACCTCTCTGTGTCTGTGTGTGTGTGTGTTTTCTGTTTTATAAGAAAACCTTTGTGTTTGTGACTAGTACAGCAAATCTGTAATCAGTGACTGCAAATCAATACATGGATCTTGGAGTTCTTCTGCCTTTCTAGTTTAGAATGAGCTTCTGTCAACTCTAGATATAATTTTAATGCTTTTAACAAACTGACAACTTTTGCATCACTTGACAAGTACATTAAAAGTTGTAATTTGTGCCACTGTGTCTAAACCTTGTGTCCTCAAGGATGCAAAAAAAGAACATGCACCCAAAAAAGAACATGGAAACTTGTGGAATGCATTTAAATCCAACAAGGAAGGGTCTTAGGTCAAGACAAAACCAAGTTATGTGCACACTCAGAATCACTAACCACAATGTCAGTGTGGAACCCTCAAGATTTCTGTTCTATTCTATTCCTGTTAGAGTGCTGCTAAAACAGACATGCAGCAGGACTCAAGGGAACATGAGAGGTATTTGCATTTCTGTACTTGTTTTGGTAGATGCTCTGTAAACTTTATTAGGCATGCAAAATATTCATCAGTGTACCGCTCATAAAATAATCTGGTAAACAAGACCAAAAATTGCTAGAGAATCCACCTTGCACCTCACATTACAATGGAGCTACTGGATGAAATCAATGTACTTTTATCTGCTGCAGGCCAGTAGAGTGATTTTCTTTAAGAAAACCTGTGACCTTCACCTATCTACCATATGTGCCTTTGAGAGCAAACTTGGATCTCTCTAGGTCAGCTGTTCACAGTGTAGATGCTCTGTAATTGGCAGACACAAACTCACCTTACTCACCTTTTGATCCATAAAATAATGCTTTACATCTGATTTGCATGGCTCTTGTGCTGTTTTTTGACTATTGTGAATGCGATTTCTTGTTTTAATTTCAATGCCATAAAGTATTAAATGTAATAACTCCCAAATAATCAAAGTGTCGGATGTTGTTCAGTCCTTCAAAAGGAGAGAGAAAAAAATGTGTTGTAACCTTGTCCAGCAATTTCACCTTCTCACGTTCTGAGACCCACCAGCAAAGCCTTTAGAATTTTTTTGTTCTATAATCCACTGCAATTCTAAAAAAAAAAAAAAAAATTATACCTCCTGGAACACTTTGCTACTCAAATCACTAAAAAGCACCAACTAAAAATAATTTCAGTCAATGCTTTCATTATAGCTGTGCCTTTTAAGGACCTCTGGACAAGTCGAAAATCTAGTCATAAATATATTTTTTGAAAGTGTTATAGTTTCGTTCAACCTAAATTTCTTGTAAACTTTAAAAAATACTTAAAAACCTTTGAAATTATATATGAAATACACTTAGAAATGACAAAAATGACAAGATATGTACAAAACTGGAGAAATGGATGGATAAATGGATGGATGGATGGATAGATGGATAGATGGATGGATGGATGGATGGATGGATGGATGGATGGATGGAAATTTAAGCAAAAAAAATGGGATGGGAAATGGACTATAAACAACTATGTGTAAACAAGTCCTTCTTCCTTTGAGGTACTGAAGGAGAAGTTGAATGAAATGTGTGACTTGCAAAATGCCTCACTGTTTTTACGGTGTTGCGAGCTCCAGATCCAATTATCTTTGCTCTTCTCTTTGGCCCTCTGCAGTCTACTTCAGATCTCCTGCAAATAGCTGAAATTGATTTGCTTTCATGTGAAAGTTATTCTGAATTCCCATCTTCAACATTTTAAAGTAATTTTTCATTTTGAGACAAACCAGCACAGCTGTACAATTTCCCTAAAACTGCATGAACATAACTGTAGAACATTGGTACTGCTGAAATGAGTGAAAACAGCATATATTATATTCATGCCTTCAGTACAGAATGGAAATGATCCCAAAACACCTCATAGCTAGCTACTTATTTTGCTGTGTCTTGTTTGCATCCCTTTTTCTGTTTTATGTTTGCATGAACAAACATTCTACTGTACACACCTTATACAGATGCATTTAAAATTTAATTTAAAATTTAAAATGTACAAATCCTGCTAAATTGCTGTTGTAATAATAATAATAATAATAATAATAATAATAATAATAATAATGATAAGAACTGTGCAATACGGTATAACTGTGGATAGAGATTTCCCTAACATAGTGATTATCATTTACTGTATGTCCATACATTTTCTTTTCTGTTGTCCAGCCTTTTATGTGCAGGTTCTTCTGTTTTGATTTCATTACCTCATCTTTCAGAAGCCCTTCCTAGATCGGGGCCTTGGCGTGGCAGAAGGGCTTGCGTGGTAAAGGGATCTCCAGAGCTATGTTGTCGGGAGCATTATGCTCCTGGTAGGGTCTCCCAAGGCGAACAGGTCTGGAGTGAAGATCCAGACTAACACGATCCAAAAACCTCCATGAAAAATGGAAGCAGAAGAACAGTTACCCTGCCCGGATTAGGGTCACCAGGACCTACCCCTGGAGCCAGGCCTGGGGGTAGTGTTCCTAGGTGAGCGCCTGATGACCGGGCAACCCACATAGCCTGGCCGGGCTCAGCCCAAAAAGGCATCATGGGGGGGCCATGTGGGCCCACCACCTGCAAGGTCCAGCATGGGGGTCTGGTGCTATATATACCTGGCTGCTGGAGGGTGCTGGGTGGCGCATGGCATCATGGCCCCTCGTGACGAAAATTGGCTCTTGGTACGTGGAATGTCACCTCACTTGGGGGGAAGGAGCCAGAACTGGTGCGGGAGGTTGAGAAATACCAACTAGATATAGTTGGGCTCACCTCCACTCACAGTGTTGGCTCTGGAACCAAACTCCTCGATCAGGGGTGGTCCCTCTCCTACTCAGGAGTTGCACGAGGTGAGAGGCGCCGGGCGGGTGTGGGGATACTCACAAGTCCCCTGCTAGCTGCCATACAGTTGGAGTTTGCCCCGGCGGACGAGAGGGTCGCCTCAATGGGACTTAGGGTCGCAGAGAGGAAAACTTTGACTGTTGTGTGATTATGACAAACAGCAGTTCAGAGTATTCGGCCTTCTTGGAGAAGGTGGGAGGGGTTCTGGACAGGGCCCCACCTACAGACTCCATTGTCCTGCTGGGGGACTTCAACGCTCACGTTGGCAATGACTGGGAAATCTGGCGGGGGGGTGATTGGGAAGAACGGCCTGCCCGATCTGAACCTGAATGGTGAAATGTTACTGGACTTCTGTGATAGCCATGGTTTGTCCATAACAAACACCATGTTCGAACACAAGGATGCTCATAATTGTACTTGGTACCAGAACTCCTTGGGCCAACGGTCAATGATCGACTTTGTAGTCGTTTCTTCTGACTTGAGGCCACATGTTTTGGACACTCGGGTGAAGAGAGGTGCTGAGCTGTCAACCGATCACCATCTGGTGGTGAGTTGGATCAGATGGTGGGGAAAACTGATGGACAGACCCGGTAGGCCCAGACGTTTAATGAGGGTGTGCTGGGAATGACTGTCAGAGGACCTTGTCCGGAATGATTTTAACTCACACCTCCAGGACAGCTTCTCATATGTCCTGGAGGAGGTAGGGGACATGGAGTCTGAATGGACCCTGTTCAAAACCTCCATTGTGGAAGCAGCCAGGCACAGCTGTGGCCAAAAGCTTGTTGGTGCCAGCAAGGCTGGCAACCCGAGAACCTGCTGGTGGACACCGGTGGTGAGGGAAGCCGTCAAGCTAAAGAAGGAGGCCTTTAGGGCCTGGTTTGCTCTGGGGACTCCTGACTCAGCAGACAGGTACTGGCAGGCGAAAAAGGCAGCAGCGGCTGCGGTTGCAGAAGCAAAATCCCGGGCATGGAGGAGTTTGGAGAGGCCATAGAAAATGACCGTCGGTCGGCTTCGAAAAGGTTCTGGAGAACCATCCGGCAGCTCAGAAGGGTCGGAGGAGTTTTGCTCAGACTGTGTTTAGCAGGAGTGGAGAAGCTCTGACATCTGATGAGGACATTGTCGGGAGGTGAAAGGAGCACTTTGAAGAACTCTTAAACCCGAGTGATATGCTTCTCTTACAGAGAGTCAGGGCCAGAGGCTTTCGGGCTATCAGAGTCCAATTCCCTGGTGGAAGTCTCTGAGGTACTTGGCAAGCTCCACAGTGGCAAAGCACCGGGGTCGGATGAGATCCGCCCGGAAACGCTTAAGGCCCTGGATGTTGCACAGCTGTCATGGTTGACACGCCTCTGCAATGTTGCATGGACCTCGGGGACAGTGCCCTTGGATTGGCAAACGTGGTGGTCCCTATCTTAAAGAAAGGGGACCAGAGAGTGTGTGCTAACTATCGGGGCATCACACTTCTCAGCCTCCCTGGGAAAGTTTATGCCGGGGTGCTGGAGAGGAGGCTCCAGCCGATAGTTGAACCTCAGATTGAAGATGAACAATGCGGATTCCACCCTGGCTGTGGAACAGTGGACCAGCTTTTTACCCTCTCACAGATCATTGAAGGGGCATGGGAATTTGCTAATCCAGTCTACATGTGTTTTGTGGACTTGGAGAAGGCCTATGACTGTGTTCCCTGGGAAATTCTGTGGGAGGTGCTTCGGGAGCATTGGGTATCAGGGCCACTACTGCGGGCCATTTGGTCCTTGTACATATGAAGCGAAAGCTGTGTCCGCATACTCGGCATTAAGTCAGGCCTGTTCAGTGTGGGTGTTGGACTCCGCCAAGGTTGTGTCTTGTCTCCACTCCTGTTTGTGGTTTTCATGGACATGATATCAAGGCGCAGTCGAGGTCAGGAAGGCATTCTGTGTGGGAGTCGGAAGGTGACGTCTCTGCTTTTTGCATATGATGTTGTCCTTTTGGCACCATCACATGGCTGCCTCCAGCACGCACTGGAATGGTTTGCAGCTGAGTGTAAAGTGGTGGGAATGAGGATCAGCACCTCAAAGTCTGAGTCCATAGTTCTGTCACGGAAAATGATGGTATGCCCCCTCCAGGTAAGGGGAGAGTTTTAGCCCCAGGTGGAGGAGTTCAAGTATCTTGGGGTCTTGTTCACGAGTGAGGGAAGAAGGGAGCGTGAGATCGGCCACAGACTGGGAGCAGCAGCAGCAGTAATGCGGTCGTTGTACCGGACTGTAGTGGTGAAGGGGGAGCTGAGCCATTAAGGCGAAGCTTTCCATTTACCGGTTGATCTACATCCCTACCCTCACCTATGGTCATCAACTCTGGGTGATGACCGAAAGAAAAAGATCGTGGATACAAGCGGCCGAAATGAGTTTTCTCCGCAGGGTGCTGGGACTCACTCTCCGTGACAGGGTGAGGAGTTCGAACATCCGGGAGGAGCTCAGAGTAGAGCCGCTACTCCTTCACATTGAGAGGAACCAGTTGAGGTGGTTTGGGCATCTGATAAGGATGCCCTCTGGACGCCTTCCTTTGGAGGTATACCAGGCACGGCCAACTGGGACGAGGCCCCGAGGTCGGCCAAGGACCCGCTGGAGGGATTATATCTCACAGTTGGCATGGGAATGGCTGGGGATCCCCTGGGTTGAGCTGGAGGAAGTTGCGGGGGACAGGGGCGGCTGGGTCTCTCTGCTCTCCCTGCTGCCACTGCGACCCTTTTAGGACAAGCGGGTCAGAAGATGGATGGATGGATCTTTCAGAAGACTTTATACAGTTATTCATTCATCAGATAATCCTGACCCCCAGGTTCCATGACCAGTATGGGTTATGAGTTATAGAAACCTCACAAACCTATGCGATACTGTGACCTCCATAAACATAGTACGGGCACACCAAATTTGCACAGCCAAACCCAGTGCCCAGATTCAAAATCTGTTGATAGAGTGATAAACCCTGTGGCTGCTGAATCACCCTGCATGACAGTTTATAGCTCAAAAATACAAGCAATATATGAAGTTATAAATGCTTTGTTCTGCCTGTATGATGATGAAATAGTTTCAGTGTGCAGGTAAGAACTGAAACTGAAAGTCAAATCCGAGTGAAAGAAAAGGTGTTAGTATATGATGTCGAAAGATGGAAGAATGCCTCTGATTACACCTGACAGCTATGGAAATCATGCTAATAGACCTATAGGATTGGCATCGATCATTATGAAACCCACAGACAGTGAACAGTGTCCATGCTATCAATTTGGAGGAATTATCAGCAATGCCTCCATAGCCATTATAAGGATCACCGTCATCTTAGCCTGGATCTGCATCTGTTGGGTAACGACTTTGGGTTTTATCACCCTTAATTATAAAAGTTTATTAAGGTAAAAAGTTATAAGTGAGCTTTTAATTATTTTGTTTATTCCTAACCTGCTTAAGTGGGATAGTTGTTTTGGAAAACAGATAAGAACAGGATATGAAAGAACTATTCCAGCATCATTGGTTCCATGTATTCATTTAGTTGACACTTTTTCCAAAGCAACTTACAGTGTTAAACTACCTACAATTATCTACCAATTTCAAAGATTCAAAGTTGCAACTCTAAGATCCATAGACAACAACTCTGATCACTATACTATCAGCTGACCTTACATGGGTAAATGTAGTTATATACTTAGATGTTGACATGTTACCTACACACAGAGTATAGTACTATAGTACACATTTTTTCACTTGTATTACAATGCTTACTGTGGCTGGTAATATGTAAAGCATGACATGTGTGAGGCCCTATTCATTGTATTACACACACACATTTTTGGAACCGCTTGTCCCATACGGGGTCGCGGGGATTCATCGTATTAATAACGTTCAATATCTTTAGCCACAGGATTCTTTCACAAACTGGACAGCAGGAAGCACAGTGACTTGTAAACACAACATATTCAGTTTCAAATACCAAAGGAGACCCTGCTGTTTCACCCTTTGGAAAGCACTTAATATAAATTGCCTCGATAAAGATGTCCAGCTGAATAAATGTGTTCAGTGAAACTATAAGTTATGTAAAGATGAAAGGCAAGTTCCTTTTTTTTTTTCTTTTTCTTTTCTTTTGTGACACCCTAGAGTTTCGTCTTCCTCCCCCGCTGCCTTCTGGCTTTCCCCCAACGCTTGTTTTTAATTGTGTATTGTTAATTGGTTGTGTATCCATCTGTGATTTGTTACTAATGCCAGTGTTGTTGTTATGTCTAATGGTAGTTGCTGCCTCTCTCTATGTACTTGCTGATCTTATGTTCAGCACCCCGAGACAACAATGCTGGGAACCATACAAAATTGAACTGAATTGATACGAACATTAATTTGGTCTTTGTTTTTGTTGAGCAGTTCTGGCTTGGCCTTTTAGTCACTGCTGAGGTTTGTGACTTAAAGTGCTTTCTTCCTACTGGGTCTTTGCTTAGTTTAATAAAAAAACCTTCAATTTGTTGAAACCCTGCCGTCCTCTGCCTTTTCTCATCCATGTGGCCGCCTCCACCCCACAAACAGACTCACTGCCAAGAAACACAAGAAATTAGGTTATAAAGCATTCTGTTTTTTTGTCATTACAGTGACTCAGCTTTCACAGAGCCATATCCTGCTGAATTCTCTCAGAAATTAGTTTTCTTACATACTGTTAACTCATATTCATGTCTCTGAAATGTGCATGCAGAGTTTAAAATTATTTTTAGACTTTTTTGCTGTTATTAGTAAATGTTTTTTTTTGCAGGTAAAGCTTGACAGATACTTAGAAAAAAAGTTATTTAAAAAAGGAAAGAATTTCAAGCAAAAAAAAAAAAAAAATCCTCATAACTGACAGTTCTTACTCTAAAAGAAATCATGCAAAATAATTCCTAATGGAACAATGTGAAGGCTTATAATACATTTTTCTCTGAAATCTGTCTAGTCAGCATTTAGCGGCTTTATGCACAATGCACAGAAAACAATTCTTCTTGACCTTGATCTTAGACAAACTTCAGACATGAACTTCTCAGAAAGTTGTTAAAACAACCACCAGGAAATGTGAAGTTTTAAAGGTAAAATATAACTTTTCTGACACTTTAGATTTAACTACAAAACAAAGTTTCGGATTAAATTAAATAACATATTAAACGGATTTAAACAGGATGTCACTGCTTTGTAGTGTTGACAAATATTTTGTTAGAAACATATTTCTTGCTTTTTTGCTCCATTAAAAAGTCACATAATTTAAGCTCTATAACAAACCTCTGACTCTATTGAATTTGCCAACACTGAGCTGCAGTATGTTAATAATCTGAAAATGAAGATGTCACAGTGAACAGAGACTGCAAATGGACAGTAGGATGATTATGTACAGAAATGCTTTTCAGTTGTTTATATTCCTTTCACATGCAGAATAAACAGGGGCCCATTACAAATTGTCACTATGCATTCCGGTCATGATACAAGGTGTTACAGAGCACAGAAGAGTCCTGAGCACCCGCAGGGTTTCCTCCCTGGCCTTGGGAATCACAGAAACAAGTCTTAGCACACCAGCCAACATTCTAAAATTTAGAATTTTATCTCTCATCCATTAATTTTATTACTAATCACGAGTAGATGCTTTAACATTTTTCCAGTGCTTCGGAAAGTCAGTGCAAACTCAGGAAACTCTTTCTTTATGAGGAATAAAACAACAACATAGTAATAACAATCTGAAAATATTTCACAATTTAACACAGAATTAATTACTTTCTTTATGTAGCCATCTGCTAATTGCCTTAAAGAGCTTGTTGGTGCATGTTGAATTAAAAAAACAACAGAACTGGCTGCTTATTTTGTAAATCCCTCATTTCTTCATGTTTGACAAGATGTTCCATCTGTTCCCAAAACAAAAGAATTTTGTGGTATATACATTTTGTAGAAGGCTGAATTATATGTTTATGTTTTCACCATGGATACCTTTGGGTATCTACAAGTGTAAAAAGAAATGTGGTGACCTTTCCAAAGCTTTGAGTTAAGAGCTTAAATACAAAGTGGTCCTTGTCTCAAACACCCAGGGTTAGCTGACACATTTATATTTGCATATATTCGTTTAACAGATGCTTTTCTCCAAAGTGACGTACATCTTAGAGAAATACAATTTGTGCATTATATTAGCCTAGGAGAAAGAGAGACATAGTTGCAAACACGTGATTCTTAAGTAAACTTAGTTTGTTTCTTTCTACTTGATGCACCGATATTCATCTCACAAGTAAGTGCATAAAACTCAGAATAGACTAATCCTGATCACCTTCCTACATTTTATTTTTTAAAAAAGTACAGAAATACACACATGCATACGCAGAGTCTGAAACCGTTCATCCCAAGTGGGGTCGCAGCAAAGCAGTGCCTAACCCAGCAACACAGGACTGAAGGCTGGAGGAGACCACACCCCGGAAAGGATACCAGTCTGTCACAAGGCATCCCAAACAGGACTCAAACCCCAGACCCACCAGAGAGCAAGCCCCAGCAAAACCTGGCGTGCCACCGCACCCCCCAGTACACAAACATTTACATACTGTGGCGCGCAGCACCGTGGGTTTGGATGGGGCAAAGAAGGACGCGGAGACAGCGTTCATAACAATTTATTTGAACGCCCACACAAGGAAAATAACGCTCTTGGTCCAAGGACCCCTTTTCCTGCAGGACCCTGCACTTACGGCCAGCCTGCCTTAACACCTCTAAATTCTCCCAATACATTGGGAGACACGGTCACCCTACCATTTTCCCCTTAAGTGCCCCCAGTGGTTACACACCATTTAACATTATCTCCCATAATGCAACTACTTGCATTTAAACACACACTCCCCTCCTAAAACAGTAACGCGGGGTCGTTACATAGCCCCCCGTCAAAAAGAATAGCAGCGTCCCCACTGCTCCCTGCCCCACAAGTGTCCCAACGTCCAGCGCTGTTCTCACACGCATCCGGTCGGGAGTACAGGTCCCAGACGCTCACCGCTGGTGGTTGGGGCGGGGAAACCTGCAAGAGACCCCCATGGCGGCGCGCTCGGGGGTCGGGGGTGGCCATCCTCGTCCCCCGCCCGCCCGGCCTCGGTCCCTGCAGGACTCCCTCACTCGCACGTGGCGCGTCCCAAACATGGCGGCGCCCACGTGGCTTTCGCTGACCGGCTTCCGTGGGACCTTCGCGACGGCTCCCCGCAGCCGCTCCGCGTTGTCCCCGCTCCGTTGTCGGGGGCGAACATCTTTCTCGCGCCCCCCGTCGTCTCGCCGCTCGGCCGTCTTTCGGCGAAGGAGCCGGCAAAGCCCCCCTGCTTGCCGCTCTCGCCTCCGCCGATTCGCCGCACGCTGAGCCCGCCGCGACGCTCGTAAAGCTGGCCGCTTCTTGCTACGCAGCCCTCCTCTTTTTGCGGCGTTTGCTCCGCCACGCCGCTCTTCGACAACGCTTGCCTGGGCTTCAGGCAGGCTGGGCGCTTTTTCCCCGAAAGTGCCGGACTCCCGTTCCACGGAAGAATTCGCGTCAGTGGTTTCGCTCCTCTCCGACACGGAGCTCTGCCTGTCCACAGACGAGGCACACTGCTCCGCGTCATCCAGCACGACATCCGTCCTGCTCGGGAAAGCGGCGCTCTTCGCGGGGCGACTTTCTTCCGTGGTCGACGGCGGTTCGCTGCCTCTTCCTGCCGCTCTTTCTCTGGGCGCAGGGAGACCCCACTCAACCTGCTTGCCCGTTTCCAGCAGCACCTCGCAGCTCTTCTCCGCTGTCCTCGCTCTTGCGCACGCTTTCCCAGCGTCCCCCTGGACACCCGTGCTCCCCCACGGCTTGTCCACCTCGACCTCCACCATCGTAGGCACTTCTTCCCTCTTGCTCTTCTCACTGCTTGGTGATCAGCTGTTCCCTGATCCAGCCTCTCATCATCCTGCCCCATCCCACTTCTGACACCAATGTGGCGCACAGCACCGTGGGTTTGAATGGGGTGAAGAAGGACACAGATACAGCCTTCATAACGAACAATTTATTCAAACACTAACACAAGGAAAATAACGCTCTCGGTCCAAGGACCCCTTTTTCTCCAGGACCTGCACTTGCGATCAGCCTGCCTTAGCACCTCTAAGCTCTCCCAATGCATTGGGAGACACGGTCACCCTACCATTTTCCCCTTAAGTGCCTCCAGTGGTTACACACCATTTAACATTATCTCCCATAATGCAACTACTTGGATTTAAACACACACTCCCCTCCTAAAACAGTAACGCGGGGTCGTTACAATACAATACAGGAGTAGCTGCTGTCTAAAGGCTTATGTTGGCATTATCATAAAGTCACAGTGCATGAACATTTACACCATACATGAGCTGGAGAAATCTTGGGCGAAGTGAGTCCGGAAGATACGAGTTTTCAGACCCATCTTGAATATAGACAGAGTTTCAGCAGTTCTGAGTGAGAGTGGGAGGTCATTCCACCAAAACGGAGTCAGAACCTCAAACCTCTGCGCTTCAAATTTACATTTATTCATTTACATTTACATTGATTACATTTATTTATTTAGTAGACACTTTTCTCCAAAGCAATTCCAATGAACTCTATGTAGTGTTACCAGCCCACACACCTTATTCACCAAGGTGACTTACACTGCTAGATACACTACTTACACTGGGTCACTCATCCATACATCAGTGGAACACACTCTCTCTGTCACTCACACACTATGGGGAACCTGAACAGCATGTCTTTCTATTAGCTTTCGGATTTAGCTGCCGCTTTTCTCTAAAGCGATGTACATATCAGTGAAAATACAACCTTTACCTGCTGTGTGTGGGACCACCAAGTGAGCAGAAGTAAACAAGCAAAGTGGTCTGGTTGGGATGTAGCAGTTGATCAGGTCTTGTAAATAGCTAGGAGCACTTCTGTTGATACATTTGTAGGCAATAAACAGGAGTAATTAGGAAGCCAGTGCAGAGAAATGAGTAGAGGAGATACATGCGAACGCTTTGGCAAGTCAAACACAACTCGTACAGCACTGTTCTGTATCAGCAGCAGAGATTTAATGGCAGCAGCGGGAAGGCCACACAAGAGAGAGTTGCAGTAGTCCAGATGGGATGTCACCATGGCCTGGACAAGTAATACTGATTGAAACGTTTTAAGTAATACTGAAATAAAACATATCCGCTAATACAACAGCTAAAACCAATACATTATGATATTTTTATTATTGTTTCTATTTTCTCTTGAGCTACTGCACATCTGTGAAAGGCAATGTAAATATGCCACAGAATAAATACATTTTATATCCCTACAACAGTTATTTGTTCCTTTAACTAGTACAGAAACTTATTGTGGATTTCGAAAAGGATTATTGGAGAGGTCCCCATTGCTGATGGGCCTCCCATGTTTGGCAAGTCTCCAATATATTTCTTGTTCACAAAACCAGCATCACAGCCTTGGGTGCAGTAAATGAATCATGCAACATCTTCTGTTCCATTAGTGATTTGCCAGATGGTTGATATTAATGTCTGTCTGATATAAGTGGAATTTTATTTTTACAGCAAAAGTGTCCCTTGTCACTGTAGTTTTGGCAATAATGTAGGGTTTATGGCACAAAGTCAAGAATAATCAGTCTTCTGATGACATTGTTTTCCTTTGCTCATCCTGTGGCTTTTGACCTTCAGTCAGCAAAGTATGGTACCTCTTCCTATCTGTACTGTACTTGTCTCAGTTGTGTTGTCTGTAAGATCCCATCTGCGCCTGAACAACAAAGCAGTGTCTGCTGTCCCTCAAGCCATATTTCCAATTTGTAAATCTGGATTTTGGTGCCAGATGAAAGATTTCAAATGGACTTGTTCAATGATGAAAATAACTACAAATGATTACATTTAAATGATTAAAACTTACATATGCACTATTATGTGAACTTAAAAACATTAATTTGTTTCAGTAATGCATGCTACATGCACAGAGCAGAATGTAAGATCATGTGAAATACATGTGTGGTGCCATGTGAAAATTTTACTAATTTACTAATTACTCAGATTTTACAAACTTTATTAATTTTACTTTATTTCAAGGTGTAAACCACTTAAACTGTGAATTACTATCACAGTTCAAATGGTTTACACCTTGAAATAAAAACATTATAGGAATTATCAGTATTTTCTCATGACTTTTAAACACTCTTTTCAAATTTTGATTTTGTCACGCTTATTTTCCATGATTTTCCAGGTTTTTGTAGAACCTGTGGAAACTCTGTATGCAGAAGTCACTTGTTTTGTACCAGTAGTACACAGGTATACTGTAAGTCACTTAAGTGAATTATACTGTGATACAGTTAAAAAAGTAAGGCTGATTATCACCTATATTGATAGTAAAGTATAACATCTTGATAGTATGGTATCTGACTGGGTAACACAGTGCGACACCATGGGGATCTAAGAGACTACCTGCAACCACCTTTCTGCTTGTGGTCCAATGCAGCATCTTTCCACTATTTCCTGTGTTCACTGATTCAATTAGGAATGGGTACACCAGGTACTTACACTTTGCACTTGTGTGTTACTAGAAGTTTGTAGGGAATGATTAGTTTAACAGATGAAAGTCTGAGACCAGAAATTGATATTCAGAGTAACAAATTTACTATCTCTTTAGGCAATACAAAATGCAATTGACCAATACAACAGTATATCCACAAACATATCAAAATAGCATATAACATCAAATAAAATATTTGTACTTCAGTGTTTGAAGTTTCTCACTCTAGTAATGTATCCTGAGCCACCTCTGCCATCCTGACTCCTTTGAGCTTTGCCAAAGCCATATGGCTAACAGAGTGTTCCATTATAGTCAAGAATCCAGGGTAAGTTTGTGCAAGTGTAGTTTTTCTTACAGCGATTATAAAAGGGCCAACATGATTGCTGATTTAGAGGAGTCAAAGATATCTTAAAACTGGATCGGAGTTGAACACTCTGTGATGATTCAATCCCAGATCTTTAGCATTACTCTAGTCTTGACTGCTTTCCCAAGATTTTCATGGGATCAAAGCCTAGGGATCTAATACAGAAATAATGCAAATAATAATAACAAACTTCCACAAATATATACATACAAGACAGAGTTTGTAATGTAGGGGTGTAGGGATGGTTAATGGGAAGTTGTTAATACACATTTTGCTGTTACTGTATGAAGTATAGTTCTAAAAAGTTCTCATCTGGGTCCTGCAGTATTGATGCAGACCTCAAAAAGTCTGATTTTATTTATACGTCAACAAAGCACATTTTCTGAATATTATATTGGTAATTGTAGTCCTAAATAATGTGGGACACTTCCATACAGGCAACAGATGAAGGGAAACTCATTTTACTCCTTGTGTTGATTATAATAATTTGGAGTCACTATTATAGTTCTTCTGAAACACCGATTAACCAGTAAATCAAATGTCACCTGAAATTCAAATAATGAGTTTGAAAGCGAAATAATGAGCTTGCCTCTGTGAAGAACATCAAGGGAGACATAGCTATAGCAACACTGTGCAGAAAATTATTGTTCACCTTTGACACTTTTAAGGGAACATAGCGGAGGAAACTGAAACTTGAGTCATAATGCTTTTCCCATGGTGAGCATTCCTGGACAATTGAATGGATGCCACTTTGATCTCCTATATTCAGAAAAGCACTGATTTGCATTACCAGTACACAGCATCTCCCAGCAAAAGTAAATCAATGGGACACAAATTTCATCTGTAGTGATGGAATCTGAAGTAGCCCAGTTCCACCAATGACCTTGGGGAACAATACCAAATGACAAAAAATAAGTCAGGTGTTAAATTCATCATCATCATCATCATCATCATCAATAACAACAACAACAGCAAAAAGGATGATAGGGCAACATAGTACCCCAGTGAGTAGTACTGCCACCTCACAGCTTTTGGCTTATTCATGAATAGGTTTGATTCTGTCTCTGTCTATGTGGAGTTTCTGTGTTCTCCCTGTGTGTTTCCTCCTCCAGTCTAAAGTTATATGTTTCAGGCCTATTCCTTACTCCAAATTGCTCATTGTGTTGATTGCGTGCATATGTGACTACTATCCGATGGACTGGCATGCCATCCAAGGTGTATCTAAACTTATTTTATGCCCGGCACTTCTGGGAGAGGCTCTAAACTGATCTAGTCCTTATTCTGGTTCAGAAAAGTGGGTGCTTCATAGCAAAATGTACAAAAATGTGCTGTTTTCTATTTTTTATGGAATTGTATCTTTGTTATTTACACCGTACATCACAGTTTATTCATTCAGTTCTATCTAACTGAAAAGGGAAATTTTGTCTCTGATGAACTGTTGTGTTTTTGGCACATGTCAAAACTGACGCCCAGGAGTTGAGCCTAAGGGCATGGGGTGATTGTTCTGGTGTGGGGTTCAGTCAGCATTCTGCACAAACCATTTTGTCAGAAGTCAGCACTGGTTTCACCTTAGGCAGGGTTCCACATTTACCCGCTGCCCTCCATACCCCTTTGGAGTACTGTGACACTGCTGTCGACTACCGTGTGTGCTAATGTGGGCTGTGACATGAAGGAAGTGTATAAACAAAATGCTGAAGCTCCATATGTAAGACATTGAGAAAATAATATATTTTATATTACATCATTATTTTTATTACATATTATGTATCATTATTAATAAGCTTAAGCCACCATAAAATTTTATTGCATGTATTGTAGATGTTATAACAACAGTCCCTACTCCTTTTCAGAATTATTGCAAGAATTGCTCGTACGTTCCTTTTCTTCCTTGTCCATTTATTTTTCTGACTTTAAAATCCTTTTTCAATAAGGCTTTCTGACGTAATTAGTAAATGTCCTTTATTATTCGGGTTTTAAATTTCAGGCTGTAATGAATTCTAAATAAATGGTCCTGATAGTTCATAGATAAATGTCTTTTGTGCGCAAGAGACAGTTTCCTCCTCTTATCTTGACTGCTCATCTCTGCTCATCTGTTGTGGGAACAGAGACCCGTCATTGTCAACACGTTGTGACTGTATGTCCTGGAGATTACGGTGTCCTAGTTTCCCAATGCAATATGTCTTTGGTTTCAGCTCCATTCCTATGTACTGTGAGTCTAAAACCAAATACATAATATCACTTCCTTCCTCTGACATCCTGTTCTTTTCAATTGTATTATGCTTCTGCAGTAAATAATATATTTTTCTTGCTTGAATTCTGAACCATGAATACATTTATGTTTTCAAGAAGATAAGTCATAGAAAATAAACATTCACTCTTATATTCTCAGTAATATAGTATTTAATCCCCTGAGTACATAGTTTTGTAGGAGATCCACTTATATAGCGTTCAAATATTCACATTTTTTCAAGATAAATCCAACCAGCTTTGTGTACCATGGACTAAAGGAATTTTCTGCTCCAGTCATGTTGGTTGAAAGATGGTTAATGGGGGGGTTGTTACATACTTCTTGATGTTCGAGTCACATGTCTGACAGTTTTAAACTCATACCACATCACCTACGTCTATCGATTATCATCCCTGCAGTAGATGAGATATGGATCAGTGAAATCTCTACTGCACTTTATAGAGTTATGTATGGAGATTTTATATATAATACATAATAGGATACTTTCCCTGTACGAAATCTTCCTGTAACTCCAGAATATTTGTCAGAGTACCTTTGTCCTTACTTCCAGAGGTTATTCAAGGATAATGGTGCATTTATTCCAAAATGGTTATTGCCACACACAGAGGTTATTTAACTAACTGTTCATGCTGCCAAGGTAAATCTGTGGGTAACTGTACATTTTAGGTGGATTGTATTTTTATGTGCTTTATTTTGTCCTTTTCTGAATATGTGAAAGAAATCACGTTGTGCATAAATATTAATTCCTGTTTAAACAGTCAGTGATGTAATCTCTAAGGCAAGAGATTGTAAAAGCTTTTGTGTTAATATCTCAAAATTTATTCAAAATTCATTACATGTACATAGGACATTTCATGTACTATAAATGAATATTAATGAGCAGTGTGGCTGGCATTGTGGTTGTGCAATTAGCTATGGGTTTGAATCCAGCTCACTCTTCGTAATTTTTGCATGTTCTCCAAGTTTCTGTGGGTTTTTTTTGAGTGATCTAGTTTCCTCCCACATTACAAAGACATGTGCTTCAGGTGAGTCAGTGCCTCTGTACTGCTTTTAGTGTGTGTATGTGTGAAAGAACATGTGCGTAATGTCCCTGGGATTAACTGGCACCAATTCCCGAGAGTTCCTTGCCTAGATCACCATGATCTGGCATTGGACCAGTGGTTATTTATTATGAATGAATGGATTGAACAGTATACTTCATAGACAGTTACTCAGTTTTTTTTTTTTTTTTTTTTTCCCCTTGCATACAGTTTCTAGACAGACAATTCAAATATGTTTTTAAGTGGAGTGGCAAAAAAAAAAAAAAAAGAGGCAGAATGAGTTGATCTATTATTTTCATGTATTTTCAAAGTCTGTTGATATGAGAAATAAATGCACTGGAAACATCATTTCAGTACTCAGTTTATTTGCTGAGAGCAATCTTGCCCCTTTTCTCACCCAAGAACAATATATGCTTTTTCAGGTTTCATACTCCATAAAATTCAGCTTAAGCACTAATTCACACACAATGGTTGAAGCCGCGGCCAACCGGAGCCAAACCAGGCAGTGCAGGGCTGGAGGGGGAGGGGACACACCCCAGTTTGGATGCCAGCCCATCACAAGGCACCCCAAGCAGGACTTAAACCCCCAACCCACCAGAGAGCAGGACCTGGCCAAGTGTCATGATTCCGTCTGGGAAGTTGGTCATCAGACCCAAGTGCAGCGCAGAAGCGCACAGGATGAGGGGATGATTCAAGAGTCGTGGTCAGGAAACTAGCGAAGGTCACCGAGGAGCAGACGTCGTTACGAGGAGAATCCAAAAACCGTGAGTCGAAGATCAGGTGATGGGTCGAGGGAGATGAAGAGGCTTAGGAGATTCAGGAGAAGGAGGGTCAAGGAACAGGACCAAGGACAGGAGGTTAGGGAAGAGGTAAGCAAACAATCTGAGAAGCAAGAGCGAAGAGTAAGGTTGAACAAGGTTCCGCATCTTCCTGCGCTCTGGGCTGCCCTTTTATGTGGACAGACCCTGGTCGGCCGCAGGTGTTGCTCGTTGCCGAGGTGGAGGGCGTGACACCAACCCTGCTGTGCCACCATGCTACCTCACCCCTAAAAGCACTAGTTCAATTTAAGATTAATTTAGGATAGGAACCCAGAAAAAAAAAAAAAAAAGTATATGAGAATATTTTCACCTTTAGGAAATGTAAAATTTTTTTGCTCACTTCTTCTTAGGGTTGCAGGGGCAGTAGAAAGGATGGATGGAAATGCAACATCTCACATCAAACAGAAGGGTCATCATTCAATAGCAATTTAGATGGCGTTCTTCTATGCGGACTTACAGAAACAAAAGATGGGGAAAAAGGGATTTCAAGATTGATGAGAATTTTAAAGATAGTTTTGTACAGTAACCATAAAAAGCAAAATGTACTATGTGTTGTTTGAAAAGGAGATTTATGGATTTGGAACTAGAGGCAGTAAGTCACTATGGTCTTATACTACTGGGGACACTAATGGCTGTAATTGCAGTGATGACTTTCCAATAAGGTCGTGTGTTGTTAAGTGAAAATAGATGGCTGTTCTCATGAAATATAAGTACTCTACAGAACAATTGTCTGAGCTCTACTTAACATAATATACCCTGTATTAAAATGATATATAGTGTGGTGCATTGTGCATTTTTCATTCTTAATCACTGGTCTGTGTGCAGCAATAATGATTTCCAAATAAATACACAATCATCATCACAGCTCCCAGTCTGATAGTGAAGATGATGGTTCTGTGAAAACAACTTGCATGAAGTTATGGAAGAACAGCTGTATCTATACATATTCCTCTGCATCTGTGAGTATGTACGTTATACGTCACTGACATACTAAAATAAGAGTTGCAAACGCAATTCTTCTAAGCCAGTCATACATCATTTAATTTAGTCTGGGACAGCAGCAAGCACAGTAATTTGTGTGCTCACCTTGAAAAGTGAATGTTCCTGGTGTTACCCTACTCCTGCTGTAAAATGCTTAAGCAAGATTCTTACTGTAGGTTGATAGCAGTGCCCAGCTATATAAATGGCAAATTGAAAGCAGGTAGCTCTATAAACTTAGCTATGTACGTTGCTTGAAAAAAGATGCTAGTTAACAAAAAACGTGTGACAGAGTAAATATTTTAATTTTTACATTTGCATTTATTCATCTAGCAGATGCTTTCCTCAAAAGCGATGTACATTTGCGAGTTCAACAAACAAAAAAGTGCATTCCACCGAAAAGAGGTTTGGATAAGGACACATGATTGAATACAGTCAATGTACTCATGGACTGTTTTTAAATGCTTTTGTGATATGTTTTTGTAAATATTAATCTGATCATTGTATTTTTGTGACAAATTGCTGATGATGGAAAGTTCTGAATTCTGTTTGTCTAAGCACAACAGTGAGAAGATTAATTGCACTGATGCATGAGATCCATTTGTTTCTGTGGGTCATTGCAATTGCCTAAAGGTTTTACTTTGCAAAATGTTCATACCATAATTTATGCACCGTTAATACCCATTATATGGTGAACTTGAAAATAAATAAGCAAATAAAAACAAACAAAAAAAATGTTGTAGCAGTACAGGTATTTGAAAGAGAGAGAAAGAGGGGAGCAGGAGGGAGAGAAATCTTGCATTGCAAAAACAAACACAATATGAAGCTTTCAGCAATAATGGATTATCAAGCTTTTAGTGAAAAGACTAAATTTATTTAATTTGACAATAGGCCTTTGAGTTTTGCATTTGAAGGGAATGAGGTGAGGAGAAACAGTGGAAAACACAAATCCTTATGCATTGTTAAATTCAACATGAAAACAGTCTGCTAACATGACAACATAAGGTGACATTTATCTCTGTTATGACCACAGAACAGAATGTACAAAAAGCTTTACACTTTTATTTGTTCATTTTGTATGCGCAAGCAAAAGCAAATGGCACAGAATTTAAAAGAAAAACAATGTTAACTGCAGCAGCTAACTGCAGAAGGACAGCTGAGCTTGTCCAAGGTCAATACTTGTGAAAACTTAAAAAAAAAAAAATTGTGCTAATTATATGAGTCTTCAAGAATTAGTCCACCATTAGAAGATGACATGTGGATTTAGTTTTTTTTTCTTTTTTTTTTTTCCAGGCCTACGTTTACAAGTTACTTATAACAACATGTTTTTTTTTCACGTATTTCATGTATTTCATTTTTTAATGCAATAGTCATAAAATCTGACTGTCTTGAGTTATAATAGCTTTGCCTCTATTTCAAATACCTCAGTAAACAACTTCTCTGAAGCCTCCTGGAATCCTGGAGACCAGTCAAATCTGTCATTCACAGAAAATGAATTAGAAATTCTACTGTCAACCATGTGAATTTATTCAGCTAACATCAGCTATGTATTATTCATAGGTTTTGATTCATATTGGTATGATGCACCTTAGGTATCTTATTTTTAATGGCAGTCACTCTTTTTTTCTCCTTTGATGAAGGAATCATAGATTTTTTTTTTTTTAAACCTGTACTTTCAAAATAAAACAAAAACATGTGAAACTTATTATTATTTTGTTCTATTAATTTACAGGTTAACGATGGCTGTCAAATAAATTGCAAAACAACATGACAGCCATAAGTTTATTAATTTAGAGCATGTCTTGGTGGCAACAGTGTAACAGCTGTGAACCTAAAAATAGCCGATGAGGAAGCCTAACTCTTGCAGTTATCTAGAGAATTTTAGAGATCGATTTTACTCTCTTGTCAGTACATTCCACAGCATGGACTCATCCTTAGAGTGTCCAATTAATTTTTAAAATACTTCAGCAACAACACATTGACCACACTGGCTTTATTTGACTTAATCAATTTCTGCACTGATTTTCAACAACTTAATATAATTTACGCAACTGGTATAGCTAAAAATCTATTACATATTTCATATAGCATTTAAATGAGTTCATGTGCTGATGATGGTAAATATTGCAGATTATTTACATTTTATTAAAATGTGGAACCACAGTATGACTGTACAGTCAAAACATCTTAATGCTATATTATATAAAACTGTTGTCTATATTTTTATTGACAATGAGCATCATTTAATATATTAATAGCTTTCATTTATTGAGATATTTCTTCTGCTGTAGTAACTTTCCTTTAGCGTTAACTTAAGCAATCCTGTTGTCAGAAGCAGGGTGTATCAGAACATGTACTGGCTTCATAATTTCCATCTAAATTAACTCCATTTACTTTTCACATACTATATTAAAAAATAAAAACCGGCTGAGTTCTTAACACTGATATAATTCCTGTTTCCCATTTATAAAAATGAGAGAATGTGTAAATATACTAAAGCAAAATACACTGAACAAATGGCAGCGGAATCCGCATGCAATAACAAAATGTATTAATTCCAGAGTCAACTCCCATAGAAGTTTTTTAGTAAGGACAGTTATATTTATTTAATCTGCGTCATTCTGTTTTAGCAATAGTGAAATAAAAAAATGTTTTATACCTACTGTTCTGCTTTACTGATTTTGAAGCTGATCTTTCAAAACTCTTAAAGATTCTGCCTTGCTTCAGTCTCTTAGTAAAAAACTTCTTGTGGCCACCGTTTCAAAATTAACTTTCAAAAACTCCTTTGATATAATCTAATGCACTGGGTTCCAATGCCAAGTAAGAGAGCTGCCAGGAGAGATAACTTCATTTCCACATTAAGTGAGGAAATAAATGTGCAACACCTTATGTGCAACACACATCAAGGCATCTGCATCATTGCAGTGGTTCAGTAATTCAGAGCCAGACATAAGAGCAAAAAAGCATTAAGGCAGAGGAAGACTCCGGAGGCACAGTTAGTCACAGATTAAGTGCCTAATGTCACCAAAGCAGCTAATACAGGTTTATGATTTAGTGCTGCATAATTAATAAGGATTCAGACAAAGCATGGCAATCACAGTAAAAGTATAATAAATATCCAATTTTCCAGCTCACCTACAAATATGGGTCATGAAGCAGATGGAGTTTTACTGTATCAGAGCTGGTTTGCATATGTGACACAACACTACTTTAGCACCTCCTTAACTGTTACACTAATGGCATCATTACCAAAACCGTGCCAAATGAATTGCTGTCCCAGTGCTTGTTCCACAAAGTGACTGTGTCTCCAACAAATTAAATCTCCTCAAATGAAATTTTAGGCATTTTATATGTCATTCACAAGTCCACAAGATTTTGCATGCCAGCATAAAATGTTTGTATATACAGTAACTTTATTTACAGTGTCTACATGTACTTACTTAGTTCACTTTCCAGCCAAGAATATAGAGGACACAAAATATCCATCATTTTTTATATTTGGTATTTGTTTGATCCAGTGAGGATTTTTCATTCTTTCAGCATAAGCCTCTTAAATACATGTACTTTAGTTTTCACTAGGAGGTTAATTGACATAAACACAAGAGAACAGATGCAGCTGTTGAGCGATAATTAGTCCTCTGGAAACAGTGTATGACGAGCTAGTGGGGTATTCTTCTGTATATTTATAAAGCATTTGAAAATTACTTTGTGTAACTTTGTTCAGCACAATGAGAGTCTGCTATTCCACCGAATATGATGGCCTTGCCGGAAATTGGGTCTGAAAATTAGACCACAAAGAATTTCCAAATGAAAAACTAATCATTTACACTTCATTACTTCATTTTTAATGGATTCTCATAAATAATGTTTATTATCCTGGTTTAAAAAGGGGGTGTGGTGGCACAGTGGCACAGTGGGTTGGACTGGGTCCTGCTCTCTTGTGGGTCTGGGGTTCGAGTCCCACTTGGGGTGCCTTGTGACGGACTGGTGTTCTCTCCTGGGTGTGTCCCCTCCCCCCTCTGGCCTTACGCTTTGTGTTGCTGGGAAGGCTCCGTGACCCTGTGTGGGACAAGTGGTTCAGAAAAGGTGTGTGTGTGTATCCTGGTTTATGGTGTGGGCTGTTGTAATGATAAAACTGGCTCATTTCAAAAGCCTTTTTCTTTTTAGCAATCAGAACATGTAAATACACACACACACATGCGCACACACACACACACATACATGCACTGAGGCCACTTGTCCCGAGCAGGGCCGCAGCAAGCTGGAGCCTGGCCTGGCGGCGCAGGGAGCAGGGGAAGGGATGCACCCCAGCGGGACGGGACACCAGTCTATTGCAGGACACCCCAAGAGGGACTCGAGCTCCAGACCCACCAAGGAGCAGGCACAAGCCAAGCCCGCTGCGCCACTGCACGCCCCCCATGTAAATACATCCCCAGAGAATACTGATGTCGGGACTGTACTAAATGCAGTTTATGATCAGGATGGTAAAATCCAGCTTTTCATTCACATTTTAGAGTATTGCAGCACGTAATTTGAATGTTCATCAAATAGCTGACATTCTGAAATGTCACCCTTCTTGTTTGAGCTACCTTCTCAAATTAGCCACCATCATTCTGCTGACAATGGACCTTTTCATAATCAATGTTAATAATATGTTATAAAAGTGATACTAATTTTTCCTACCCAACAAAGTGTTGACATCTGTATTCAAAATACTGTCAAACAATCCAGTTAAATATTTTTCCCACCACCTATCATTGACATCTCCATCAGTAAATATAACACTTCCCTCAAACTGTGTATTTATGTCGAATCCTTAACAACAAGATGACATATGCTTCTTCCTCTGTCTCTGTCTGTGCCTTTCCATTTGCGTTGCTGAGAATACTACAACATCTTGACGTCCCATTTCAAGTGCAGGACAATTCGTTTGCTAAGCAAAGTGGAAGGGACTCACAACACACAGCTGTAATAGAGACAAATGATAACTTCATCCTGGGTAGCAGAAGACAAAAGTAATTACGGTCGCTGTCAAGGATCCAATATGGATCACTGGTTTCAAGCCATTCCCTTCTCTCCAAAAGGGGAGTGGGGGGAGGAGGTGGTTGTGGTGGTATAATTATGATTTCGATCTAATTTGATTAAAAAATCATGTTTTATACTGAAAGACTTCTCTTTCTTACCAGATGTTGCTGTTCTTGTTTGAATATTGATTTAGTGTTTCCAGTATGAAGATTATATATGACAGAATCAGGACTTTGAACTCCATTTAATCAACAACAATATTAGATGTAGGTACAACAAAAAGTCAATCTTTCTCATCCGGGCCATTCTGCATTCATTAGTGGGACTGAACAATGTGGACATCATTTTTTTTTCCAGTTAGATGAGATAAGATTTCTCACCCTGAAAACCGAAGGCAACAATATATTGATTCTACATAAAATATTTTTTTCTTTAAATTTGGCCTTAGCTTTAAATTCAGTATAACCTTATTTCCAATTTAGGCATTTTCTAATGGTTTTGGTCAAGAAGGAACATTTTATGATTCCAGTCAAATGAATAAAATAAAATAATACAATATATTATTTATTAATATACTAATTTTCAATGGATATCTCATTAAGGAACAGATAATTGGACTTTTGTCCTCAAGACCCACCCTGCATGCATTCTCGAAGTAGGAGACAGCCTGGTGAATGGTCAGAAGCTAGAACAGAGCACTGGTGGTAGTCAATGTAACAGGCACGAAGGGATTTTTTCAAATGGTCCTTGTACCTTTTCTTCGGTGCCCCTCTGTCACGGTGGCCAGTGGTGAGCTCGCCTTCAGTGTTGGTGATGAAGTCATTCCAGTTGATGTTGAGGTTGGTGTGGAGACAACGCTGGTGGAAACGCTCAAGAAGTCGCAGGTGGTGACGGTAGGTGACCCACGACTTGCAGCGATAGAGTAGGGTGGTCAGTACAGCTCTCTACACACTGATCTTTGTGCCTTTCTTCAGATGTTTGTTGTTCCAGATTCTTTTCTACAGTCTGCTGCATGCACTGTTTGCTTTTGCCAGTTTGTTGTCATTCCTTTTGTCGACCTTGGTGTCCGATGAGATGATGCATCCCGGGTAGCTGAACTGGTTGACTGTTTTCAGCTCTGACTTGCCGATGGTGATGCAGGGAGAGTGGTAGTCTTCCTGAGGTGCAGGCTGGTGGACAACTTCTGTCTTCTTCAAGCTGACTTCAAGCCTGAAAAGCTCGGCAGCCTTTGCAAAGCAGGATATTATAAACTGGGAAACAAGCACAGCATTGTCGGAAAAGTGTAGCTCTCAGATACAATGCTCCACTGTCTTGGTGTGGGCCTTTAGTCGTCTCAAGCTGAACAGGAGCCATTGGTGCGGTATCGGATAGACGCCATCCTCATCATTAAAGCCTACTGTGGCCCTTTGGAGCATCATGCTGAAGAAGCTCCTGAGGAGAGTTGGCGCAAGGATGCACCATTGCCTATTGGGAAGGGCTCTGAGAGGTCATTGCCCTTGTTCTTGTACAGGGTGACGATGACTGCGTCACAGAGGTCCTGAGGTAGTTTGTTAGTTTGTAATGCTTTGCCCCCATGCTTCCAAATCTCAGGTGGGATTCCATCAACTCCTCCTACCTTGCCAGTTTTCAGCTGCTTAACGGCCTTGACAGTCTCTTCTAGGGTGGGAGTCTGTCCAGTTCTGTTTCCCCTAGCTTCTGCGCAATGCAATGGATTGCAGAGCCTTGGACCATGCAGCTGGCATTGAAGAGAGTCTGGAAATGTTCCGATCACTGGTTCAGGATGGACGCCTTGTCTATGAAGAACATTTGGCCATCTGCACTGTGCAAGAGACTCTGGACCAGGTGTGAAGCGCAGTACACAGCCTTCAGGGCTTCATAAAACCCTCTGATGGCTGAACAAGGGGCACTTGGTGGGTGTGTCTCTTCTACGCCAACAATTCTTAGATCTTCTGATTGTTTTTATCAAACCAGTCTTTGTCCTTCTTTGTGGAAAACCTTAGGACTTCTTCAGAGGTCTGCAGAATGGTAGTTTTTAGGTGTTCCCAAAGTGCTTCTGGTCAGGGGTCTGAAAAGCAACCAGGATCCTCAAGTCTCAGTTGAAGATTTGCCTGTAAGTCAGCTTTCAGTTCAGTTGACTGGAGGCTCTACCATCCATTCTCCTCTCCAATGTTTGCTCTCTCGACAATAAACTAGACTTCCTCAGACTAGAGCTAACTACCCATCTTGAAGTCAGAGACTGCTCTGTTCTCATCTTCAAGGAAACTTGGCTCAACGACAGCACTCTGGACACAGCCATTCATCTAACCGGGCTAACTGCGCATTGCATAGACAGGCTAGCATCACTGTCTGGTGAGACTCGCGGCGGGGACACAAACAACGAATGGTGCGGAAATACTCTTGTAGTCTCTAGCTACTGTTCGCCGCTGGTGGAGTTCATGATCGTTAAGTGCCGGCCATACTATCTGCCCAGAGAGTTTACCGCTATGCTCATTGTCGCGGTATACATTTCACCTGGTGCTAACGCAAAGGAAGGGCTAAGCGAACTCTATGGGGCTATCAGCAATTTACAGACAGCATATCCCGACAGATTTTTCATTGTCGCTGGGGACTTTAACCACGCCGATCTGAAATCAGTTTTGACAAAATTCCACCAACATATCAATCTCGCAACCCGTGGCACAAACACTTTAGATCTTGTTTACACAAACGTTCCTGGTGCCTACAAGGCTGCACCCTGCTCCCATCTCGGCTACTTGGACCACATCACTGTTATGCTAATCCCTGCATACAGACCACTCTTGAAACGTGCCAAACCAGTACTGAAACAGGTGAGAACCTGGTCTGAGGGAGGCATCTCAGAACTTCAGGACTGCTTTGAACACACAGACTGGAAAATGTTCAGAGATGCTGCTATATACCATAACATCACAGACTTGGAGGAATACGCAGAATCAGTGACTGTCTGCATCAGCAAGTGCATAGATGATGTGACTTCCTTCAAGACCATCACCACACGTGCAAACCAGAAACTGTGGATGACTGCTGAGGTGCGCTCACTGCTGAAAACCCAGGACACTGCCTTCGGGTCTGGTGACAAGACAGCGTACCGCACTGCAAGAGCCATTCTGTCCCGGGCTATCAGAGAGGAGAAGCACAACTATGCAAGAAGAATCATTTTCTAACTCCAAGGACACAAAGCGCATGTGGCAAGGCATTTAGGCTATCACAGACTACAAAGCTACATCACTTGTCTGTGATGGCGACGCCTCACTCCCAGATGCGTTGAATGATTTCTATGCATGGTTCAAAGCACAGAACAACATGCCAGCAGGTATGCCACCCCAACTTCCACCAACCAGGTACTTTGTCTATCTGCTGCAGACATCAGGAAGACTCTTTCCAGAGTCAACCCACGGAAAGCTGTGGGTCCTGACAACATTCCTGGCTGGGTACTCAGGGATGGTGCTGTTCAGCTTGTGGATGTCTTCACGGACATCTTCAACATCTCCCTGAGCCAGGCTGTTGTCCCTGTGTGCTTCAAGACAACACAATCATCAGTGTTCTGTCTGAATGACTACCGACCGGTTGCACTCAAGCCTATCACCATGAAGTGCTTCGAGCGGCTAGTTACAAAACACATAAAGAGCAGTCTTCCAACCACACTGGACCCATTCCAGTATGTCTACTGTTCCAAGTGTTCAACAGAAGATGTCAAATCTGCTGCCATCCATCTTTCCCTGACCCATCTGGACAAAAAGGACAACTATGTAAGGATGCTGTTCATTGACTTCAGTTCAGCATTCAATACAATCATCCCCCAGAAACTGATTAGAAAGATGACCCTGCTGGGTCTGACTACCTCCCTTTGCAACTGGATCCTGGACTTCTTGACTGGGAGACCTCAGTCTGTCAGGATCGGCAACAGCACCTCCAGCAGCACCACACTGAACACCGGCGCTCCCCAGGGCTGTGTGCTCAGTCCACTACTGTATACCCTACTGACTCATGATTGTGCTGCAAAGTTCAGTTCAAATCATATCATCAAGTTTGCTGATGACACTAAAGTTGTGGGCCTCATCAGCAACAATGACGAGTTAGCACATAGAGAGGAGGTGACCCAGCTCGCAGAATGGTGTAAAGACAACAATATATCTCTAAATGTTGACAAGACTAAAAAGATAATTATTGATTTCAGGAGGACCCAAGTAGACCACTCACCTCTGCACATCAATGGAACAGCTATGGAGAGAGTCAAAAGCTCCAAGTTTCTTGGTGTGCACATGACAGAGGACCTCTCCTGGACCCCGGACACCCCCTTCCTAGCCAAGAAGGCCCAGCAGCATCTCCATTTCGTATGGAGGCAGAAGAGAGTAAAACTCCCCCCTCCCATACTCACTACGTTCTATAGGGGGATGATAGAGAGCGTCTTGACCAGCTGTCTTACAGTGTGGTACGGGAACTGCACAGTCTCCGACCGCAAGATCCTACAGCGAGTGGTAAGAACAGCTGAAAAGATCATCGGAGTTCTTCTTCCCTCCATCGACTGCATATACAAAAACCGTTGCATCCATAATGCCAACAGCAATTTGGACAACCCCTCTCATGGACTCTTTGACCTGTTGCCACCTGGTAAGAGGTACAGGAGCATCTGCGCCACCACCAGCAGACTCCGCAACAGTTTCTTCCTTGGGGCAGTTAGACTTCTCAACACCCAGCTACCTCCTGACACCAAACTGGCTCAGTTGACCAATTAACTCAGCACTACACTACTCCACAGCTGCCTTTAGCTCACAGCCATAGCCGAGTCCTATCCTGTGGATTTATTTATTTATTTACTTATTCATTGTCTTATGCTATGTTCTGTCTTGTACCATGGTCTACGAAGAAATGACATTTCGTTCCACTGTACACAAGCTGTATGGAGGAATGTCAATAAAAACTACTTGTAAACTTGTAGGTTGCCAACCTGAAAATTGTCCCTTAGTGCTCCTCCCCTCTTTGGCTTGGGTTAAAAGTGGAGACAAAGTTTGCAGCGCACAAGATGATGGTCCATCTGGCACTCTGTGCTGGGCATTACTTGGGTGAGTAAGATGTCTCGAAGGTCTCTCTGGTGCACAAAAATGTAGTTTATGAGGTGCCAATGCTTGGACCGAGGGTGCATCCAGGTTGTCCTCAGACTGTCTTTCTGCTGGAAAATGATGTTGTAATAAGGGGGTGCGGTGGCACAGTGGGTTGGACCGGGTCCTGCTCTCCAGTGGGTCTGGGGTTTGAGTCCCACTTGGGGTGCCTTGCGACGGACTGGCGTCCCATCCTGGGTGTGTCCTCTGGCCTTACGTCCTGTGTTGCCGGGTAGGCTCCGGTTGCCCGCAACCCCGTATGGGACAAGCGGTTCAGAAAGTGTGTGTGTGTGTGAGTGTGAGTGTGAGTGTGTGAGATGTTGTAATAGCGAGTTACTGCTGTGTGCAGATCTCTAATGGAAGATACCCATTGTCATTGCAGATTCCAACACCATGTTTGCAAAGTACTCCTTTCCAGGCTTCTGAGTCTTTGCCTACTCTGACACTGAAGTTGCCAAGGATGATGACCTTGTCATCTGCATGGGCGTTCAGTACAAGGTTGTGTAGATCAGTGTAAAACTTGCCCTTTACTGCGGGGTTTGCTTGGAGAGTTGGGACATACACGCTGAAGAGAGTGGCATGCTGCTTGCTTCAAATTGGGAGGCGAATGGAGATTCTGAGTGACCCATTGGCAGGTTTTCAAGTTCGGAGGCAATGGAGTTCCTGACCATAAAACTAATGCCAGAAAAGCATCACTCATTCTCTGGCCTGCCTGACCAGTAGAGGGTGTAGCCTACAGTATCAAACATGGTTCTGATGTTCCAGCATGTGAGTTTTAGTCCTAGCATCCATTGTGAGGCAGATGTGTACCTTTTCTTCTTTGTTGTTCGACCCTGTTTGCAGAAATTTTTCAAGAATAGAATTGTGTAGAAAATGCAATTAAAAGTAAACTGAGAAATGTTTTAACATCTTGAAAAATAAATAACTTGAATATTTGTAACATGAGGAACAAGATAAATGCTGTTCTTACAGCTACTAAAATATCTTCTCTGTGCCTAGAATTGAATTAACAGTGGTCAGTAAAATAAAAGAAGCTATGAATAATGCACCTGTATTTACTACTAGTTGAATTTGACTTGTCATTATGTTATTTTTTCAGCTAAGCTCAGAAATATATGTGATGGAAAAAAAAAATCATAGGGTAATACAACTTATAAAGGTCATCACTATTTATTTATTCTTTACATTTTTTTTATAATTCAGAAAAAAAGAAAAAAAAGAGTGTATTAATGCATTTCAGTTTAAATCAGAAACCTCCATTTGTTGATGCTAATGTTTCATTTAACTGTTTCATCTTAACACAATCCTTAAATGCCGTGTGTATTCATTCTTTTGCTGCTCATTCTCTACATCTATGTTTTTTTTTTTTTTAATTAGTGTAAAATACCTAAAGCAGTACAAGTCAGAGAAGCCAATACTTCAGAAGTTTAAATATTTTATTTTCTGTCCCAAGTGGGTCTTGATTGGCAGGAGGCGTAAACTTAATTGCCTTGCTTTGCCAGAGAATCTTCTCTAAGCTCCTCTACTATCACATACATTTTTAAACACATTATTTTTCTCTCCCTCTCTCTCACACACTCACAAACACACAAACCTGCATTTATTTATGGCTGGACTGTATCAATGCAAAGCTTTTTGTTAAGGAAATGGTTAAGAGAAATCTAGCAGTATATATACACTCATTTAAGAGGTGATTCAATTAAAAAAAGATCTTAGCAAGAGTTGTTTTATGAAGTGTCTTCAAATCCATAGAAGGAGAATTAATTACTGAAAACAAAAAAAGAAATACAAAAATGTGCCATTGTTTAACTGAGTTTTAGTAGCTGTAAAAGACATCTCTATGGGGTGTGTGAGGGTGGACAGTGGAATTCAGAAACAGAAGAATAAAAAATATAGAAAATCTGCCAACAGAACTAGAGAGAAAGAGTGTAGAAAGAAACATCTGGTTGAAGATAATGAAATGCAGATGTAACAAGACGCATAAAGAGAAATGATATAACTTCAGTGGTTCCAATACAGTACATCAAACTGTATATTTATATTTAGGAAACATTCACCACATTGCCATCCTCATTAAAATGTTTTGTAAGTGAAGAACAATGCAAGTATTGATGTATGTACATGTTCTAGTAGTTCACACACTGATGTATGTACATGTTCTATAGGGAACAAAATGGTTCTGTGAAAACAATCTAGCAATGCTTTGGTAATCATGTTTCTCCCATCCCAAATTAATCAATTTAAATATAAGTGCAATGTATACATATTTTAGAAGCCTCACAGACAGGATGGAGAAGGAGGTTGGGAATGCATCACATTGTTCAACATATGGACTGGGCTGTGGTTAGCGCTTCTTCTTCTTCTTCTTCTTCTTCTTCTTCTTCTTCAGTGTGTGCGTCTGTCATGCAGTTGAGAAAATTCTACACATTTCTCAGATGCACTGAAAGGTTTCCAGCACTTAGAGATAATTGGTTCCAAAAACAAAACCTTAAAAAAAAAAAACACACACACACACACACACACAGTTTGAAACCGCTTGTCCCAAATAGGGTTGCATCGAGCCGGAGCCTAACCCAGCAGCACAGGGTGAAGGGACACACCCAGGACAGAACACCAGTCTATTGCAAGGCACCCCAGACAGGACTCAAACCCCAGACCCACCAGAGAGCAGGCACAGGACAAACCCGCTGCACCACCACATCCCCAACCTTACAATACTAGGAATTAAATCATTTACATTTATTCATTTAGCTGACACTTTTCTGCAAAGCAACTTACAATGTTAGGGTTACAATTATTTACCCATTTGTACAGCTGGGTAATTCTACTGGAGCAATTTAGTGTAAGTGCCTTGCTCAAGGGCACTACAGCTGGAGGTGTGGCTCAAACCTGCAACATTTGGGTCCAGAGACAGCAGCTGTAACCATTACACTTCACAGAGAGCAGGACTGCATATTATGGCTCCTCTTGAAAATGGTCATCTTTCTGAAGATTATCATCTTTTAAAATTTCTTTAATTCTGCGTTCCCCTTTTTAAGCATTTAAATCCACCTTAACAAGGAACCGTACACCAACAAGAACAACAATAATAATAACATTCCGATTCACAAGCACAAATTACGTGGAAAATGTACATTAAATAGACAAAGCATTTATACACACACACATTTTCTGAACTGCTTGTCCCATAGGAGGTCGCAGGGAACCAGAGCCTACCCGGCAACACAAGGTGTAAGGTCGGAGGGGGAGGGGACACCAGGCTGTTGCAAGGCATCCCAAGCGGGACTCGAACCCCAGACTGACTGGAGAGCAGGACCCAGTCCAACCCACTGAGCCACCACACCCTAAAGCATTTATATTTATTTTTAAATTAATATTTATATTTAGCTTACTAAATGTTAATACTACTTACTACTACTGCAACATTAGCCTTGAATATCAACTGTGTTTACGGTCAGAAATTCTGAAGGGAAATACGCATATGTGATATTTGGCATTACACAGCATTCTGTTACACTCTAAAGTTGTTAGTAATAGCTGTTCTGATTCACCTGATCCCTATCTACAGGGTATAGTTGCATGATAATAAGCAATATAGCTTTCCTTCTGGCACCAGAAACAATTCACATCATCGTATTGGATTTGTAAGTCTCTTTTTTTGAATATATACTTACTCATAACAGTTGAGCTAGTTGTAATGTCAATTTTTTTTTTTTTTTGCACAAACTGGCATCATTAAGTTAAACATGTGAGTGAAAGGTTGACAATTCAAGTCCAAGCAGATTCTCTGCTGTTGTGTCCTTGAGAAAGATAAGCTCCATTAAACTTCTAGCCTTATATTATTTAAATATCATTTATATAAAGCTTTATGTGAAGGGTAATGGTTACAACACTGAAAAATTACCTACAATGAAAAAGTTGCCAACTCGGCAACTGTAAATAATGTATAAGTATTATTTTAGGAAAAGCTCATTATATTAGAAAGCAGGATGGTTCCACTGAATGACAATGACATGCTGATGAGATGTGTCTAAAAATCTAAAAGGCACTTATCACATTTTGACATCCAAGTGCCCTCCTTGGAGCATATTTTTAGTGAAAAGACACAGCAACAGCACTCCCCCAGTGAAAGGATTGCTGGAGAAATTAAAGTCCTAGATATAGAGCTGTTTTAATTTTCTTGGGCAGGGGCATGGCCATGACATATTGCTTCCTATAATAAATTACAAAGGTGGTGGGCAGAACAATTAATTCTAGAAGGGAAGCTTATTTACAAGATAGTGTGATTGAAACATATTGTAGGTCAGGTAGGAAAATGCAAATTTTGACAAGTAAATATAGGAAAATTGGGGCAGAGACATGGGAATGGTAAACTGGGAAGAATGTGGATTGCAAGAATGCATAGATGGGGAGGAAGTTGTGGTGACTCTGAGGTCCAAGTTCAAATGGACAGCTGAGATGGATAACCAAGTGATTTGACCGTAGATTACCCAGTGGAGCAATAACCAAGGTGAAATGATCAACAGAATGTGTTTTATTTTTATGACAACATTTAGCCTTTCCCTGCACCCTCTCAGAGCAAATCCATTGTGTTCCAAATGCCCTCAGACAGATTTGTTTCAGGTGATGAGGAATCATTAAGCTCCCTGTAACGAGAGTGAAAAAAGTAGAGTCAGAAAACTTTAGACGAAGATGAGCAGGCTGCCTTAGAACCGCTGTAAAGCTCCAGTGCAACATTTTCAGAATTATCACTGTGTATCCTTCAGAGACCCGGTCTCATGATCTACTTTAAAATTCAGCATTTGTAAAAGCAGTAAATTCTTTTTTTTTTCTCTTTTTATTTTAAGAAAGGAATAACAGATACAGTATATGGGCCAACTTGTTTGTTACAGAAAGAAAGAAAGAAAGAAAGAAAGAAAAATTCATGAAGACATGGAACAATGCTATATGTATGCTCACGTTCCAAAACATTTTTCTTAGTTACTGTATCATGAGTGAGAACAAATTTGAGATCACACAAAGCAAGTCTGAACACACACACACACACACACACACACACACACATTGTTAGAAGCTGCTTGTCCCAAGTGGGATCGTGATGAGCTGGAGCCTAGTCAAGTGCCACAAGGCACAGGACACAGGGCACCAGTCCACCAGAAGGCACCCTAAGCAGGACTTGAACCCCAGACCCACCAGAGAGCAGGACCTGGCCAAATCTGCTATGCCACCATGCCCTCCCCCCCAGTCTGAACATTTTTGTTTTCTTTTTTCAATTATTCTTCAGTTTAACTCTCACATTTTAATTTAAGATGAACTGTAGCATTGCATTTCTAAAATAAGATATGCAATTATATTTCCCATAAATCCAGCAAGGTGAAGTAAATCAGGGTAAGTACCAACTACAGCTGGAAGTGGAATTCATGCCAGAAATCTTTGATTGCAATTGTAACTACAATTTCACATACAAATGTTTGGTCCTGCCTTCTTTAAATATTAAATATATGTTTTGATATCCTCCTGACATCAATCATTGTAAAGATGTTTCACACACACACACACACACACATTTTCAGAACCGCTTGTCCCATGCGGGGTCACGGGGAACCGGAGCCTACCCGGTAACACAGGGCGTAAGGCCGGAGGGGGAGGGAACACACCCAGGACGGGACGCCAGTCCGTCACAAGGCACCCCAAGCAGGACTTGAACCCCAGACCCACCAGAGAGCAGGACCTGGCCAAATCTGCTATGCCACCATGCCCTCCCCCCCAGTCTGAACATTTTTGTTTTCTTTTTTCAATTATTCTTCAGTTTAACTCTCACATTTTAATTTAAGATGAACTGTAGCATTGCATTTCTAAAATAAGATATGCAATTATATTTCCCATAAATCCAGCAAGGTGAAGTAAATCAGGGTAAGTACCAACTACAGCTGGAAGTGGAATTCATGCCAGAAATCTTTGATTGCAATTGTAACTACAATTTCACATACAAATGTTTGGTCCTGCCTTCTTTAAATATTAAATATATGTTTTGATATCCTCCTGACATCAATCATTGTAAAGATGTTTCACTGAATCCTAAATATTCCAGGATGGCCATCACTTCTGCTTTTAAAAAAAAGTTAGAAAGTTTGTACTCTGCCATTTTGACCAGCAGGAGAAAGGAAACTTTGCTATTTGCTGGCTGCAGCTGAGATCCCCAGAGGTTTGCTGGAGGGGGAGGAGGGGATGAAAGGGTTCAGGCATGAGTACCCATTCGTAATCTGGCCCTTAGGAACCCTAGGAATATTGTGCCAGCATGATGACCTGAGCTGTGTAAGAGATTCTCGTATCTTTTTGTTAAAATAGTAAGAACCCGACAGTCTCCACGAAGGTCTTAGGCCAAGACAGAGTGTCTCTGTGAGACAGGTAACACCATTAGTTCAGCTCTGTTAGCATAGAATATAAAGTCCTACGCATACTTCTCCCAAAGTGAGTATATACTGCACTTCTGGGAGGTGTCCAGTAAGCTGAAATATTGCATATCTACTGTCATCTGCATGCATAGCTACTTGCCTCCCTCGCACAAAGCATTTTCTTGGAGAGCACTGGAACATTTTTTGTTCATTATAAAGTAGCTGGAAAGACTTGATTACAATTTCACACAAACATTTTCTAATAAGCCATTCATTATAGAAGTAATTGCAACAAATGTGCGATCCATATGGGCTCCTAGTAAATGGGGCAGATACCATGTTAGTAGTTTGCACAGCAAGGTTCTGCATGACAGATGTCTGCCACTCTGAGAAAGATTCTCATATTTAACCATTGTGTTCCTATGAATAACTTTGTGAAGCAAAAGTGGGGTGAAATACACATGACATCTGATATTATGTTTGAAAGTGCAGAATAATAAATACAATTAGGTCTTATAATAATTAAAATGGAGACATTTCTAATACACTGGGCTTTTGTGTGATGATTAAATACCACAAGAAAAAAGGACACAAATAATTAAGTGTGGATCCCCAAAGAATTATAAAACATTTTGCATACCGTCGGCCGTATGTGGAGTTGTCTTAAGGGAGAAGTGTTCCTAGTGAAAATCTGGGAAAAGAATTCATCTGGCATGATGGATTGTTGCAGTTTGCATCCTCTTAGAAGTTATAATTTAAACACACAAAATAGGCTTTCTCTTTGAAAAGGGATGCATTTATAAGTAACATGCTTTAAGATTCTCCTCCGTGAACCGCCACCTTATCGTGGTGGAGGGGTTTGAGTGCCTGAATGAGTCCAGGAGCTATGTTGTCTGGGGCTACATGCCCCTGGTAGGGTCTCCCATGGCAGACAGGTCCTGGATGACAGACGAGACAAAGCGCGGTTCAAAAACCCCTTATGACGAAAAAATCAAGGCGTCCGTTTACCCCGCCCGGTATGGGGTCACCGGGGCCCCACCCTGGAGCCAGGCCTGGGGGGGGCGCTCGCATGCGAGCGCCTGGTGGCCAGGTCTATGCCCACGGGGCCTGGCCGGGCTCAGCCCGAAGCCACAACGTGGAGCCGCTCTTCGGTGGGCTCACCACCTGCTGGAGAAACCGTAAGGGGCCGGTGCATTGTGATTTGGGCGGTGGTCGGGGCCGAGTGCCCGGCCGACCCAAACCTCGGGCGCCAACTCTGGTTTTTGGGACTTGGAATGTCACCTCACTGGCGGGGAAGGAGCCTGAGCTGGTGGGGGAAGTTGAGAGATACCGTCTAGATATAGTCGGGCTCACTTCCACTCACAGCTTGGGTTCTGGAACCACTCTACTCGATCGAGGGTGGACTCTCCACTATTCTGGCGTTGCCCAAGGTGAGAGGCGGCGGGCTGGTGTGGGCTTATTAATAGCCCCCCAGTTCAGCCGCCATGTGTTGGAGTCTACCCCGGTGAATGAGAGGGTCATCTCCCTACGCCTTCGGGTCAGGGAACGGTCTCTCACTGTCGTTTGTGCTTATGCGCCTAGCGGCAGTGTAGAGTACCCGGCCTTTTTAGAGTCCCTGGGGGGCGTGCTGGAAAGCGCTTCCACTGGGGACTCTGTCTTCTACTGGGGGACTTTAACGCCCACGTGGGCAGCGACAGTGATACCTGGAGGGGCGTGATTGGGAGGAACGGCCTCCCTGATATGAACCCGAGCAGTGAGTTGTTATTGGATTTCTGTGCCAGTCGCGGTTTATCCATAACGAACACCATGTTCATGCATAAGGGTGTCCACCAGTGCACTTGGCACCAGGACACCCTAGGTCGGAGGTCGATGATCGACTTTGTAGTCGTTTCTTCTGACCTTCGGCCATATGTCTTGGACACTCGGGTGAAGAGAGGGGCTGAGCTGTCAACTGATCACCACCTGGTGGTGAGTTGGATTCGATGGCGGGGGAAAAAGCTGGACAGACCTGGCAGGCCCAAACGCATAGTGAGGGTCTGTTGGGAACGTTTGGCGGAGGCCCCTGTCAGAGAGGTCTTCAACTCCCACCTCCGACAGAGTTTCAACCAGGTCCCGAGGGAGGTGGGGGACATTGAGTCTGAATGGACTATGTTCCGCTCCTCCATTGTCGGTGCGGCGGTTTGGAGCTGCGGCCATAAGGTCTCCGGTGCCTGTCGCGGCGGCAATCCCCGAACACGGTGGTGGACACCGGAAGTAAGGGATGCCGTCAAGCTGAAGAAGGAGTTCTATCGGGCCTGGCTGGCTCATGGGACTCCTGAAGCAGCTGACGGGTACCGACGGGCCAAACGGAGCGCGGCTCTGGCAGTCGCCGCAGCAAAAACTCGGGCTTGGGAGGAGTTCGGTGAGGCCATGGAGGAAGACTTTCGGTCGGCCTCAAAGAGATTCTGGCAAACCGTCCGGCGACTCAGAGGGGGGAAGCGGTGTTCCACGAACACTGTTTACAGTGGAAGTGGTGCGCTGCTGACCTCAGCTGAGGATGTTCTCGGGCGGTGGAAGGAGTACTTTGAGGATCTCCTCAATCCCTCCGACACGCCTTCCGTAGAGGAAGCTGAGGCTGGGGACTCGGAGGGGGACTCGTCCATTACCCTGGCTGAAGTTGCTGAGGTAGTCAAAAAACTCCTCGGTGGCAAGGCTCCGGGGGTGGATGAGATCCGCCCCGAGTTTCTCAAGTCTCTGGATGTTGTGGGGCTGTCTTGGCTGACACGCCTCTGCAGCATCGCGTGGAGTTCGGGAACGGTGCCTCTGGACTGGCAGACCGGGGTGGTGGTCCCTCTTTTTAAGAAGGGGGACCGGAGATTGTGTTCCAACTACAGGGGGATCACACTCCTTAGCCTCCCTGGGAAAGTCTATGCCAGGGTACTGGAAAGGAGAATCCGACCGATAGTCGAACCTCGGATTCAGGAGGAGCAATGCGGTTTTCGCCCTGGCCGTGGAACACTGGACCAGCTCTATACCCTCACTAGGGTGCTGGAGGGTTCGTGGGAGTTTGCCCAACCAGTCCATATGTGTTTTGTGGACCTGGAGAAGGCATTCGACCGTGTCCCTCGTGGCATCCTGTGGGGGGTGCTTCGGGATTATGGGGTTCGGGGCTCGTTGCTACGGGCTGTTCGTTCCCTGTATGACCGGAGCAGGAGCTTGGTTCGCATTGCCGGCAGTAAGTCAGACCTGTTCCCGGTGCATGTTGGACTCCGCCAGGGCTGCCCTTTGTCACCGATTCTGTTCATTATTTTTATGGACAGAATTTCTAGGCGCAGTCAGGGAACGGAGGGTGTCTGTTTTGGTGGCCGCGAGATCTCGTCTCTGCTTTTTGCGGACAATGTGGTCCTGTTGGCTTCATCAAGTCAAGACTTGCAGCGTGCACTGGTGAGGTTTGCAGCCGAGTGCGAAGCGGCGGGGATGAGAATCAGCACCTCCAAATCCGAGGCCATGGTTCTCAGTCGGAAAAAGGTGGATTGCTCCCTCCGGGTTAGGGGGGAGTTGCCACCTCAAGTGGAGGAGTTTAAGTATCTTGGGGTCTTGTTCACGAGTGAGGGAAAAATGGAGCGGCAGGTCGACAGACGGATCGGTGCGGCGTCCGCAGTAATGCGGTCATTGTACCGGTCTGTTGTGGTGAAGAGGGAGCTGAGTTGTAAGGCGAAGCTCTCAATTTACCGGTCAATCTACGTTCCTACCCTCACCTATGGTCATGAACTCTGGATCATGACCGAAAGAATGAGATCGCGGATACAAGCGGCAGAAATGAGTTTCCTCCGCAGAGTGGCTGGGCGCACCCTTTGGGATAGGGTGAGGAGCTCAGTCACCCGGGAGGAGCTCGGAGTAGAGCCACTGCTCCTCCGCATCGAGAGGAGCCAGTTGAGGTGGCTCGGGCATCTGTTCCGGATGCCTCCTGGACGCCTCCCTGGGGAGGTGCTCCGGGCTTGTCCCACTGGGAGGAGGCCTCGGGGCAGACCCAGGACACGTTGGAGAGACTATGTCTCCCGGCTGGCCTGGGAACGCCTTGGGGTTCCCTCAGAGGAACTGGAGGAGGTGTGCGGGGAGAGGGAGGTCTGGAGTACTCTGCTCGGACTGCTGCCCCCGCGACCCAGCCCCGGATAAAAGCGGAGGAAGATGGATGGATGGATGGATGCTTTAAGATTATCCCTTGTGGCACACACTGGATTACATGGTTGGCATGCAGTACATGAATGTTTAATGACTGTCACAATTGACTACTGAAGTTAAGATCATCTATCCCTTTATTTGTTAGTTAATTACATTTATTTCTCCAAAGCAACTTCCACTTGAACTCTGTGTAGTGTCAGCAGCCCACACACATCTTATTCACCATGGTGACTTGCACAGCTAGATACACTGCCTCCAATGGGTCACTCATCCATACATCAGTGGAACACAGTCCCTCTGTGCCCCTCACACACTCTAGAGAACCTGAACAGCATGTCTTTGGACTGTGGGAGAAAACCAGAGCACCCACAGGAAACCCACACAGACACAGGGAGCACGTGCAAACCCCCCACGGACTGAGCAGGGATTGAACCCATGTACTGTTGCACCACCCAGGCGCTGTGAGACAGCAGCGCTACTTACTGTGCCACTGTGCCTCCCATAGTTTGTCAGTTTGCTTCATTGTTTGTTTTTTCGTTCATTCGTTTTAATACTCAGTGCTAATAGCTGGTGCTGCCCGCAACCTTTTCCAGGCCAAGCTGACTTGAGGTTTGACAAAATTTGGTTAGTACCAGCTCTAATTTGGAAAGAGTGGCAGGACAGGAAGGTCAGAGACACACTTTTAAAGTGTCTAATCCCTGAAGGCATTAACTGAATGTGTGTGAAGGTCAAAAGCTAAAGCTTTGTTCTTGTTTGCAGTAGATTAAAAACAAGACTAGAGAACAACACGACACATTTCAAAGTGTCTTAAGGGAATTTAACATTGTCCAAAACACTTTCTGAAACCCTAAGTTAATTTACAAAGCTGAAAGGCTAGCATTCACTTGTGAGTGCTGAAATACGTTGGAAATCACAGCTGTTCTTTTCTGTCCTTTGACTTAATGTGTTATACCGTTTTTATTGTTCTCAAAATGAAATTAGCAAAATGAAATTAAGAAAAAAATGTCCTCTGGATTAATTTCTTCTTCACAGAAAAGGTTTTTGAGAATACATATGTGAAAGGAATATTCTAAAGTAAAATACATGGTGTATGACTCATGTATGCCCCAGTCGATTTTTAGTTAGATGACTCAAAGACAGCTTTCAGCGGTAAACTGGATGATCTATATGGGCTCTGTATGGGAACACAGCTCTCAGTTTGTTTGCTGCAGTGCATTTGAACCTCAACAGATACTTCACTCCCTTACTCATAAAGGCAAAACAGCAACACAGTGCAATGTCACCAGTATCTGCAAGCCGCAAATGGCCTCGGGTAATAGAGGGGTATCTTTTCCCAGCGATAAAACTTGGAAAATTTTACAAGGCCATTTGCTGGCTTGTTTGATTGTTTTTAAAGTTTTCAGGACCCAAACATATAGGACAGACACATCTATATCCTCTAAAGGGAAACCACAGGAAGCTGTAAACATTAAAATGTACTCACTCATTGTGGAGTTGACAGGGTTCCGCAATGTTTTCTGCTTTGTGGATTTTACACATGCACATACACTGCCTCCTGCAATCAGTAAATGGGTACCAGATGGCTGATGAGCCAAGTGTGCGGGGTTGTCATTTTTATTCAGCACTGGACAGCTCCCACACAGGTCTTCAGGAAAATTAGCTCTCTGGTTTACTGCTGGACAGACCCCACACACACACACACATTTTCAGAACCGCTTGTCCCATACGGGGTCACGGGGAACCGGAGCCTACCCGGTAACACAGGGCGTAAGGCCGGAGGGGGAGGGGACACACCCAGGACGGGACGCCAGTCCGTCGCAAGGCACCCCAAGCGGGACTCGAACCCCAGACCCACCAAAGAGGAGGACTGCGGTCCAACCCACTGCGCCACCGCACCCCCTAGACCCCACACAGATCTTGAAAAAAGGGATCGCTGCAGTTTAGCACTGGACAGCTCCCACATGGATTTCTAGGGTCACAGGCTTTCTGCTTTACCACCTGACAGATCCCAAATAAATCCCCAGGAAAGGGATCTCTGAGGTTCAGAGGTGGATAGTTTCCAAACACGTAACTCCTTCAGGGGTAGAGAGCTGCTACTGATGAATATGCAGAAACTAGGTGAGCATCAGTGTTATCGCCTCTTTTTTGAGAGATGTTCTAAAAGGCTGTTTTGTGATTGGTAATAGTAACATCTCATGTTTGACTTGACATTTTATAGTTTGTAACCAGTCACCATGTTCATAATATGCACCATGTTTTAAACAGCAGCAGCAATATAGTCACAAAAAAAGTAATTAAAACAAGTAATAATGCATGTAAGAAATTTTGCTCATAATGCAAAACCCATCTTTAATTAACCCTCCTAACATTTACCACCATAATGCTTGAGTTTTGCTTCACTGAATTCCGCTAATATAGCAAAAATGTAAAAAGGGGAAACTCCTTGCTGTAAATGTATGTAAATTGAGGAATTTCAGATTTTTATGGTACATACCTTAAACTCCTTTGTAGACATACTCAATCTTCCACAGATTTTTTTCAATCTTATTCTATCTTAAACTTGATTTGACCACATATTTTTTCATAAACTGAAAGCCACAGAGATGACCGAGTGAATAAACACAGAGCAGATTATACAGAACAATGGTGTTTAGAAGATCACCAAACATATATTTTTAAAACTATAAATACAAGTTGTTCTAATAATAACAAATATTATTATAATTTTTAAAAAATATTATCATTATTTAATTCTTATCCTGTACCAGTTGCAGGTTGTTTTCAAGCAGCATTTTAGTTGCTACATAAATATGTGAGCTATTTTTGCAGGTGAGAGAAAACTGGTTTTACCATTTTGTATATTTTACTCAGGTATTCAAACACATGGCACATGTTATGAAAAAGGTACCCAGATGCAGAACATAGAGCAGTGAAAAGCAATGAAAAGTTTTTTTGTTTGTATTACATTAAATGAAATGCAAACAAAGTAGTATCTGATTAATTGCACTGAACTCATTTTATGGAGTTTTCATGTGATAAAACACCCTGTCATGACTCTGTTCAAAGACAGCCTGCTCGATGATATCAATGTGCGATTATAATCGGAGGCCTGTGAAAATCCTCCTCTTCGGCTGGATGGGTTAGCTGTTAATTGACCTTGTTGTGTGGAGCCATATATCAGCAACAGCACAGCCGCTGCAGCAAGAACATTTGGGATTGTGTCATGTAGACAAATTGTTTATTTTGCTGAATCTCCCTTCACCATTAGTTATGCCGTCGCACAGCTGCAAGCTAGATAAAGCTTGCACAGAAGCCTACTGCAAAAGCCTATGTGGAGAAGGGAATAAAGGAGTATCTGCTGAGTATAATTAACTCAGAAAGGAAGATTGATAATGATAACAGGGTACGTGACCTTACAGATAAATATTTACAAGGAAATATTTATTGCAAATGTGCTCTGATGGCTTAAATTGGAACATGTCAATACTCTCATGTCTTTCTTAGCAATCTTCACATAATTTTCAGAAGAAGATAATCATGTCAGGGTTTTTAAATTAGTCATTGCTAATCTGTGCCAAGGTCTCTGATTCATCAATCCTTAAACACTTTAAATATGACACACCCGCAATGTAAACATTTTCGAAAACAGTCCAAGCTCAGTGTTTCTGTTTTAATTCACTCCACTCCACCACAGACAAAACCTTACCAAACAATCAATTTCTCCCTCAATTTATATTTATTAATATTGTATAGTATAACATAATATAACACAGTATGTAAAATTTCAATATCATCATGTAATTTGTCGGCAAAGTGTTGAGCTGCAATGTTCTTCATAAAAATAAATTAACCTTTTCTCCACAACAAACAAGTGTTCTCCCAGAAACACTATATCAAACTTCAGTCATCAAAGCTGTATGATTTTTTTTTTTTTTTTTGGGTTGTTGGGGGTGGATCCAAGGCATACTTGCCTTGCCTATTGAAACTGAAAAATACAACTTTGGATCAGGACTACATATGTTGCAGAAGTATTGGCTGACTATGAATCCAGATACAAAGCTCGGTATTATTCCTAAGAGATCATTTTAAATTACTCACCAAACTCTTTTGAGGTTACATGGCAAGTCGGAAAGATGATGATTCATGCTGAGGGGGTAATTCATGGCAAATGAATCACCTCAATCTGTTGAATAAAATGTCCAGAGGGGGTGGACACATTGTTTGATACTGTAAATTTGAATAAATCTAAGCTGGGACAAGAAAAGACAGACATTAGAGGAAAAAAAAAAAACTGTTTCCAGTTCATACTGATTGCTAGATGACTGAAATGCAGTAAGCAGCGGTGATCACTTTACAAGCAGAGTTTTCTGTCATTTACTCATCCCTCCATTGCAGGATCAAAAAATCTCATAAAGCCACTTATACAACCTGAAACAGGGAAATTGTACAAAGTCTTCCTGAAAATGTTATGTAGGAAGACATTTAAAAATATATATTCATATTGTTAAGAAAAAAAGAAGTCAGTGAGTAATTGGAGTAGTTGCATTGTATTTGTGGCTAACCCTGACAGATCTCATCTCTGCTGTGTTGTTTACAGCAAAGTGAAAGCTGTCACTACGTTTGACACGTATCCCATGCCTCGGGTGGATGTGCTACTGGACTGTCTTGCCATTGCTCAGTTCTATTCAACACTGGATTTAACCCAGGGCTGCTGGCAGAGTCCCGTGACTCCAGACGCCAAAAATATCTTGGCTTTCTCAGCTCCTTTTGGTTTACGCTAATTTCTCTGTCTTCCATTTGGGTTTCATGAAACACTGGCCACATTTCCGAGACATTGCAGTATGTTTGGATGATGTGATCATTTGCAGAAACAAGTGGTAGAACAATCTCACACATCCGAAGGCAATCTGGAAGTCACCAAGGCAGGTTGAGGTCACAGCAAAGCCTGATAAGTGAACTGCTGGGAGGAGTTTTCTACAGTTTTTGGGTTTACTTTCGCATGAGGAATAAGAATGTCAGTACATTGATAGAACAGCAGCTGCTTATCCCATTCACAAGTTGAAAAAAAAAAAAAAAAACAGATGAGGTATGCTTGTAAGAATCTATTGCCAGTTTGACTCAGACTTCATCCAAGTTACAGAACCTTTCCAAGTGGAGCTTACTGAACTATGATGGCATGTGGTTCCCTAGTTCTTTAACATTCAGGTGATATACGACTGGGGTAGTGCAGGTTGTGTCTAACTGCTTGTCCCCCTGAGTGGAGGACTGTAACACATGCCTCTGCTGGCAGTGCAAAGGGGAGGAAATAAGGTCGTGCAGAACAAAGGATGAAAATCCCCATAACAAGGTAATGAGAATCAGGGAGGCCCCATAGGAACTGCTTTCTTCCTTGAGTTTCATTTCCATGTTCAGGAAAATATTTTCAAAGCAAAACTGCCATTACACAAACTTCAACTTAAACAAAATTCAGCCCGACATGATTCTGTAGTCCAGTCCATTTAAAAAGTAAGGCCTTTAAAATATATGTGCAAAATGAATAAATATAAACGTAAATGTCAAAGTAAACTATGAGAAATGGCAGTCAAAGCTTTTGAAAATGTCGCAGAAGGAAGGGAGTAAATAATTTAAATATTCAAGATATCCCAACAGCATACAAATGGGTGTATCTTTGTTGACTTCCACAGAGAACCCATCCCATAATTTATAAAGTTTATAAGTAAAGTGTTAAATATGTGGCAGCCCCAATGTGCAGTATCCTCTTCCTATCTGCAAAAGTAAACATTCTTGGCACTACAGCTCCCTCCTTGAAAGTGGCCTGTGGGAACTCACAACTGGACAGCCTTGCAACGTGATGCCTAGAAATAAAGTCCATCCCTTAGCCTATGTGTTGCACCACCTATGCATCTGTCAACTGATAGTTTAACAAGCTTGTTAAATGACACAATCCCAGAGGCAAAATGGTCAATTTGTGTACCACTTGCAAGTACTGTGAAAAATTTAAGAGGAATCTCTGTCAGCACTGCCTTCCTAAAATGTCATTATCATACAGTGCTTAGTTTTCTTTAATAATGGGTTAGCTGTACGAAATAAATGCCAATGCGTTATTTAACAATGTCAAAAAAGTAAAAAAAAAAAAAAAAAAAAAAGCTGAATGGCATGGTGAGTGTGCTGTGCACTAAGCATGACTGTAAATATACAGAAATATACTGTATACTTTAGACTGAATTTTAATGGCATGGACAGAAATAGCTGAATGTGAAGCTTTCTCCCGCAGGCACTATGCCATTAAATGGAAGTAAACCTCAAATGGTCACAACAGAATCTGTCATCTATTGTGGAGAGTGAATATAAAAATATATTGAGAGATGTAAAAATTGAAATTAAAAAATTTTAAAATGCAGTTAAAAAAATTCTAATGTGAATGAAACAACCTTTCTGCCGAGCGCTGAAATAACTCTTACATTCCCCCTGTCCAGTTCTAGCAAAAGTCTGACAATGTTATGATACTTGGTCATCTAAACAGGACAAAGGCCATTTTAGTCTCATTCATGGAAAATGCACTCAGTGGTACTTGTATCAATAAGAAGACAGAAAATGCAGGCCTTGTGGAGACCATATGCTGGACCTATGTGATCCCATTCCATTACTCACTGACATTCTTGTAAATCACAGGTAAAATCTTTTCAGTGAATATCTGCTCAGGACACATTGACTAGATGACATTTGTACTGCTGCAATATGTTTCCAATATAAAGCATAACAGAATTAAAGTATTCAGGAACCAGTGCAACCAATATGAAATTTCATAATGGACTTTTTTGCCCAAGTTTTATTATCTGGAGAATTATACAGTTAGCAGAAATTATGTTATTGTTGTATTTTAAAATTCTCAGACATCCTGCAACTTTTATACATTAGGAATGTTAATGAAAAACTAAATCTTTGTCTTAGTAACATGCTAACAGAAGATACCTTGTTTAATGTAGCAATCTGGAGAAAATATTTCAATTGCTGTACCATATAAGAATATGATATTGGAGGAAAATGGCAATAAAAATCAGTTACTTAATGTTTAACATCTTCAACACCGACTTTTTTAATTAAAAGAAGGGTACACTTTTCATCGCATTGTCCACAACCACTTTGCCCCAAGCCGGAGCCTACCCTGCAAAACAGGGCGCAAGGCCAAAGAGGGAGGGGACACACCCTTGATGGGACACCAGTCCACTGCAAGACACCCCAAGTGGGGCTTGAACCCCAGACCTGCCACACAGCAGGCACAGGCCAAACCCACCATACCACTGTGGCCCCCTTACCCTTCTCATTTGAAGAAAAAAAAAAAAAAAAAAAATCAGTTTTATATTAAGTTCCATATATATAAGTAATTCTAAGGTAGAAGGTCCTACCTTAGCTTCTCAGAATCCAGAGAGTTTTACTATCTGCAAAAAAAGAAACAACTGCTGCCTTGACCTTTCATTTATACTGGCTGTTAAACCTCCCATGACTAACCTTGTGGTACTGAAATGGAGGTTCAGGTAGCAAAATGTATTGATCCTTGCCACATGTGGTTAATCCCGAATTTTAAAGAGTGACCCATTATAGAGTTGTTAAAAGTATGCATATGGTCCCTTTGACATATTGCATAATGCACCTCATGTACAAAAATACTTTTCACACACTCAGTGAGCTCCTGGCCTCCACTCAGCAGCAAAAGTCAAAACCCTGACCATATGGCACTGGGCTCTCACTGAGGGACATGTGCAAAGAACAAATTGCAGCAAAATTAAATATTTATAATACATTTGTCATTTCTTTTTTCTAGCAGGATATCTCTTCATATAAAGTCTGGTAGTCAACGTTGCAAACATTTATATCAAAGCAGGAAAGAATCATTGTTCTCTTGATGTTTGACAAGTCTGCAGAAATCCAACAGAAGATTTGAAGAAAACCAAAGCACTATTGTAGTTTACCACGCCTTGAGGAAAACAATGTGAATATATTTTATAACGAAGTCAACAAATGTAATCTGTTATGTAATGTTTAAATAAAATGAAGACGCCGACCTTGGAAGACCTTTTTTTGAACAAGTTTGATACATAAAATGAATTATATACATGTTGAAATGACTGGATAAATAAACCACCAATCTCTAGTTTTAAGGACCCAGTTAGTCTGTGTACCAATCTGATGATCACTGTATAAATATAAAATGCTTACACGAATAACAACTACAGTCGACATCAGCATCATGCTTCCATAAGTACTGCGTAATCATTCATAAAAATGCAGATCTTAGGAAAAGAAAGTAATTAATTAATTGTGATTTTGTATTTTATAATTATCAGCAATGATTAGATTAGTAAGAAAATAATTAGTAGTAAAAAAAGGTAGCCACTTTGTGCAAACAATCCTGTAACTGTGGAATGTATGTTTCTGTTTGGTATTTACCTTAATATGTTCAAATATATGAAAAACTGGTAAACACAATTAGCTGTATCTTATTGTTGACGTATGAGGGTTTCACTCCCACATATTTATTTAAGGATGACATAATCTGAAAATACAGGGGGTGCGGTGGCGCAGTGGGTTGGACCACAGTCCTGCTCTCCGGTGGGTCTGGGGTTTGAGTTCTGCTTGGGGTGCCTTGCGATGGACTGGCGTCCCGTCCTTGGTGTGTCCCCTCCCCCTCCAGCCTTACGCCCTGTGTTGCCGGGTAGGCTCCGGTTCCCTGAGACCCCGTATGGGACAAGCGGTTCTGAAAATGTGTGTGTGTGCTCTGAAAATTAGAAAGTGGGAGTTGATAGAATATTTCCATAGTTTCTTTACAGAATGTTAAAATTAATTTAACACAGTAAACAGTCCTTCTCCAGAGGAGTGTCACAGTCAGTTCCATCACATCAGCAAAAGGGACCACTTCCTGCTAAGACTGATCAATGTGTACAGCACATGAATAGTGAAGGATTTCATGATTCATTAACATTCACTGTAGAAAAATGCTGTAAATATGATTATATTTAGGGATACAGTTTGAAAGTTGCACAGTAGTATTTGCATTTTCAATTAAACTGCTGTATGCTGTACGTTTATAACTTTTTTACATTTAGTATAATATTTTATAATATATTAGTACATTTTAGCACAAAAGAATAACTGTATACTTTACTGTAAAGAATTTATATACACATCAGTATTGGTCACTGCAGCTGCAGTATTTTTTTGAGGCAGAGCTGGGCTGTTAATTAATTTGTGTTATGGGGAGGGGTTACACCTTTTCTGTTAAACAAGGGATGATTTTATTAACAGATTGTTTAACAGAACTGCTGTTTATGTGTTTGCAGTATTCATTACATGTTCAGCTGTTTTCATGTGTAGGGTTTTATATCATATATGTGGTTTTAGAAATCCAAGGTTTCATTCGCTTGTAAGGCATGCATGAACCAGTGCCCGCTGTGTGGCGGGTCCAGGGTTTGAGTCCTGCTTGGGGTGCCTTGTGATGGACTGGAGTCCTGTCCAAGGTGTTTCCCCTCCCCCTTCAGCCTTGCGTCCTGTGTTTCCAGGATAGATTCCGGCTCACCATAACCCTGCTCGGGGCAAGCGGTTGTTGAGATTAGTTGGGTCGTTGGCGTGCACCAGTAGTTTAGGATGCACCAGAGATTAGCGTGATGTAGTAGTATTTGTCTAATAGCAGCTATCAAAGGTTTGAAAAAAAACTGACTTATGATGCATACTCTGATGTGTTAAATTCTCTTCATTACTGTTTTGCTATGAACACAGGGATGCAAACCATCTTATTACAGTCTGTACTACTTGTCCATGGACTTTTACCACATCAAAACTCAACACTTGGAAGGACAGAGGTTTTTTTTTTTTTTTTTAACAGTACACTGGTTCCGTTTTAATTCCACACTGTGTCAGAAATACTTACGGTATCTCCTGACACCATTCAATTACAATCTGTGCCTCCAAGTTAGCAAGGGAACCTGGCCTGTTCCAATTAACCTCTGTCAAGCAGATAATATCCCTAAGCTCAATTTCAAATTAAATCTGTAAAAATATAGGTTACCAGTAAATGCTACAGGGTGCCTTTAACATGTGTCATGGTGTTACTGAAGGGAAATAGGTTTGGCCACCTCTGTTATGCACACTTTAACTGTGGTTGAAAATAAAAAAAAAAAAACAGAATCTTGATATCTTTCATCATGAATATGACAACCTTTGAAATGTGATACTTTTAAAAGGTCTTCATTATAATTCCACTGAAATGTAATGCACACACACGCACATACAGATATGCACACACACACACAAAACTGATTTAAATTATAAGTTCATACATTTTTGGTGGGAGGAGGCTGTGTAAGGATGTGAAGCAGACCACGAGAGACTTCGGCAGCATAGCTTTAATTAAGAAAGAGTGTATTTTTTTTAAAACCCAATGTGATTCGTTCCTCTCACTGGCAGGCAAGTGGCTTTAAAAGCTGTCACTTGTCACCATGCTGGGCTCTTTCCTGCGTCATTGGCAGCTGCTTAAAATAAAATAAATCATCAAGAATCTTTCTTAAAAAAAGGAATTTTGCTTGGCTACGCTGTAGTAAACAATGTAATATTAGTGCTGTTTAAAGTGGAAAGGAGACAGAATACCCTGTGCTGAAATTAATGAAAAAGCACAGCTGACACAGTGTAATCTATCACTTTGTTGAGACCGGCCTGCCATGGTCTAGCGCAGCAGAGAAATTCACAGGCATACCTGTGACACATTCATTATGAGACAGCTGTCATGGGCTCTCTTTGGAACAGAACGGGCTTTCGTTGAGGGCACAGCCTGGTAATGGCAAACATGTCTGTGTGGACCAAAGTCACTGATGCATTCCAGTGCATTTAGCCCACTACCCGTCACTGCCATGCTTTTGTTCTATTTTTTTTTTGTCAGAATGACTGGATGTCACCTCTCAGTACAATGTTCCCTTAGTGGATTATAACTGGTGCTTTCAGCTGAGTCAATGAAGTGCCAACTGAAAATTCCATTTTTTTTTTTTTTTTTTTTTGGTTTCCATTTGCAAAATAATTATAATCAAAGAGGGAAGGTCTTCATTTAAAAATATTTTATTTTTTTAGAAATAGTATTAACTATACAAAAATTTGTACTCTGTTTCATTCTCTGTGATATTTATTTGAACACAAGAACAGCGCTGTGTATTTTATTCATTTATATTGAGGAGTAAAACCATTAAAACTGAAACACTTAACAGCAGTGAATATTTCATTTCTGATGCATAAGTTATTATATACTTAAGGAAACACAGCTTTCTCAAACACATTATAATTTATGTAAAAGTGCATGCTACTCTAATTTTCTTTTACACACAGTGAATTTGAAAAAAAAAAAAAAAAAAAACAAAAAAAGAGAACTTATTTACCTGAACTGCTTGTTCAGTTCAGACATTACTATTTTTAAAGCTAAAAGTGCAATGCTGCCTTGTTGGTTTGCTGTTTATTAAACGTGTTTTTTCTTCCTTTCTTTTCTTCACCCTCCAACTACTATTAATTCTTTGGATGTTATTGGGTGCACCAAGTGCCCCTGGCTGCTAGCTGACAAGCTTCAGACATCCTTGATGAGTGAGTCCAAGGGACAGGATAAAAATATGCCAAAGGAAAAAATCCAGTGTTTACATGAGTTAACTAAGAACATTTTGAGTGAAAAAGCAACTCAAATTGAAATCTTACTGCAAAGAAGTATTAAGTATTATATATTTATATATACTATTAAGTTGTAGGTCAGCATACAGTCATTTTAAAATTAAATACATTTTGAAATTGCAAATTTAATTCAATGTTATATATATATATATATATATATATATAATAGGCCTTCCTGCTGTGTGGAATTGAGAACTGTGAAAGAACTTTATGTCATGGTAAATTAGCAGTGAATTTTAAAATGCATGGTATCTAGCCGCCTTTGCTTCAGGCGAAAAGTTAAATTACTGTTTAGCAATGGGTTAGTCAGACTCTTGGAATTTTCTGACTGGCTAATTAAGTGAACAACTGTAACTACAGAATTTCGGGAACATTTTGAACAAAAATATTTGACAACATAAAATTAAAATGATACATTTACGTGTTCTCCAAATAAAGATTTGCATTAATAGCTTGGATTCCTACCAGGAACTAAAATGTTTGACACAGCTGAATCATTATAGCAGTGTCAGCAAATGCATCTCCAGTGTTCGATTTTTTCGAGTTCACACGGATTGTGCAGTCAACAATATATGGCATGCTCCTGACTGTAAAAATCAGATGTGTGAAATATAGCAAAAGATGCAAAATCCCTGAAAACAGTGAACAACTAAACATTTCTCAGCATTAGTATGAGGTCTTTCGTATATGGTCCAATCTAGGATGACCACAGAACAAAATATTTACTGATAAATACTTGTTGATGACAAAACTGTTGCATAGGCTTTTAATAAGTACACACACACACTTCTGAACCGCTTGTCCCAAATGGGGTCGCGGGGAACCAGAGCCCAACCCGGCAACACAGAATGTAAGGCTGGAGGGGGAGGGGACACACCCAGGACAGGACGCCACTCTGTCACAAGGCACCCCAAGCGGGATTTGAACCCCAGACCCACTGGAGAGCAGAACCCGGTCCAACCCACTGCGCCACCGCACTCCCTATTTTAATAAGTACCATAATCAAAATTAAAAAAAAATTAATTGTCAGGAAGAACACCTGCAAACGCCTGCCCCTGAAGGCCACCTATGATAGCAAAGTTTCACAATATCTTTCCTCAATAGCAGTCATGTTTCTGAAGTGGAAATCATGTATATTCAGCATGAGAAGTGGAAGCCTCATATGAAATAATCAGTGGAATATTGATGCTAAAATGAACAATGCACACAAAATGAAGTATATTACTAAAATTACTTAAAGAATCCTTTTGGTCAAACATTTTATGTATGTATAACAGCTGTCTGAGGAATTAACCTGTATCCTGTTAAAAAACACTGAAATTTACAAAATAATAATAATAATAATAATAATAATAATAATAATAATAATAATAAGAAAGAAATAGATATGTATATGTATATACTTTATTTGTGCATGCTTATGTATCTTTCTGTCTCTACAAATATCTATCAACATGGTTGAAAGGATCTAAGCTACAGGGATTGCCAGCACCAGTTGCTTTGAAAAGGAGGAATGCACGCTTTGCCCTTGGAAAAAGTGAGACTTATTTGTGCTTTTAAATATAAGAACAATACGTCAGGATGCTGACCCTGTTAAGTGAGGGAAGAAAAACTACAGCATTAAATAAATCAATAAAGCAACTCGGAATTCGCCGTGCACTTTCCAATGAATGCATGTGGGTGAGAGAGCAGTCAGCCGACTGGGGTAAACCTACACAAATCCAACCTGTGAGACGCTGGTGAGATTCTACAACTTCACAGCATATGGTAGGGAGAGAGACACAGAGGACCAACTGTTAGGCTCCTCATGAGCTGTGCTATCGTTAACCGCGAGATCAGTGTAATTAAGCACCATTTGGTTTCCCTTCTTTCTTCCTTAATGAGCCTTGGACTTGGAATGGTACACAAACATTCAACAGAATGAAACGAAGCAAACTAGTCCTGGATTACATCATAGAAGAGAAAAAATATTTTCTTTTTATTAGTGTTGCAGAACGGATTAGAAGGGCTTAAATGTTTTAAAAGCATTTCAACTAAATCATTACCAAGGAAGCTACCTAAATACAGTCACATACAAACACAAAATATTCTGTTTATTTATTGATTGATTTTTCAGTTATTTTGGTCAGTACGATCTAAGTGGAAGAGATTATGACGTGTTTACATACAACTGAAAAAAAATTAATATTTTAGAAACACAACAGTACAGGATTACATTTCCTACTATTCATTTGACAAAACAAATGTTGGTAATCCATCCATGCAATTTCAATAACTGCTTTTACTAATAAGAGTCAGGGGGAACCACAACCTATCTCAGAAGCATTGCAAGGCTGAGGGGGGTACACCCTGGACAGGACGCCAGTGCTTCATGAGATAGCCACACATTTCACACACAGTCACCCACCCATTCACACTCTACCAGCTATTTAGTGTCACCAATCCACCTGAACTGCATGCTTTTGGACTGTGGGAGGAAATCAGAATACCCAGAGGAAACCCATGAAGACACAGACAGGTAACATATAAACTCTGCATAGACTGAAGGGAGATGGAACCAATGCTCTTTCTTGCCACCGAAAAGATAGGTAATATTAAGAAAAATATTATGTGACTTACTTTGCAATTGGCTGCATCCCATCCAAAGTGTCCTCTGTTTCACACACTATGCTTTTAGGTTAGGCTACGGACAATGGTGACCCTAAATTTGACAAGCGGTAGCTATTATTTACATTTATTCATTTACATTTATTCATTTAGCAGACACTTTTGTCCAAAGCAATGTACATCTCAGCAAAAGTACAATTTATGCATTACATATAGAGAAGGAGACATAGCTACAGACATGAATGTCTCAAGCATCTAGTTTGTTACCTACCACTTGCTGCACTATTATGTTTTATATCAGTATAATTTTGCACCTCTATAAAAAACAATTAATCTAAACAAGACCAACAATGTGGAGAAATATGTTCCTTGTAATGAACTACCCCAGTGAAAATGCTTCATATCTCTTTGACACTGGTTTAATGCCAGTGTTGAAAGAGAAATCCTTCTAGTATCCAGCTTTCTCCTTGTTGCTTGAGGCAAATAGTCTGCAAAGGCCATGTACTCCTATTGTCTCTTAGATGCAAACTGACTTGGAAACAATTACATGTCTTCACTAGTTCAATTACCCTGTACTGGGGACAACAGGAGACATTTTACTCCTGGCTGTGGTTTGCAAGAAGAGAACTTTTTAGTTTCTCGCTGTTCTGCTTGTTTGTAAGGAGAAAGAGCAAGAGCAAGACAAGAAGGCTGAAAAAGAAAAGAAAAGAAACAAAAAATTGTCCCACTTTTCCCGTCCACTTAAAGCCTTAAATCTTTCTATGTCTGCTGGAGTCAGACACACTAAGCGGGTCACATTACATCTAATGAGAAACCTGACATGATTTTGAAATGAAACACAGCATCATCTGTCCATCCATCCATCCATCCATCCATCCATCCATCCATTTTCTTGGCCGCTTAGTCCTTCCAGCATCATGGTGGCAATAGGAAAAGAAGAAAAGCTCAAACATCCCTGTTCCTCTCAACCTCCTCCAGCTCAACCCAGGGGATCCCCAGCCGTTCCCAGACGAACTGGGAAATATAATCTCTTCAGCGGGTCCTGGGTCGGCCTTAGGGTTTCGTCCCAGTTGGCCGTGCCTGGTATACCACCAATGGGAGGTGCCCAGGGGACATACTTACCAAATGCCCAAACCACCTCAACCTGCTCCTCTCAGTGTGGAGGAGTAGCGGTTCTACTCTGAGTTCCTCCCAGATGGCCGAACTCCCAATAACCTGCAGAGAAAACTTATTTCAGCTGCTTATATCCGTGATCTTTTTCTTTGGTGAGGGTATGGATGTATACTAATAAATAGAGAGCGTTCACTTATGACACAGTCCACTGCTGCCACTGCTCCCAGTCTATAGCTGATCACACGGTCCCTTCTCCCCTCACTTGTGAAAAAGTCCCCAAGATACTTAAACTCCTCCACCTGGGGCAAATTTTCTCCCCTTAGTTGAAGGGGGCATGCCATCCTTTTCCCTGAGACAACCATGGACTCGGACTTTGAGGTGCTGATCCTCATACCAACCACTTCACACTCAGCTGCAAACCATTCCAGTGTGTGCTGAAGGCATGCCATCCTGACCTCAGCTGTGCCTTGATATCCTGCCCAGGAAAACCACAAACAGGAGTGGGGACAAGGCAGAACTTTAGCGAACTCCAACATCCGCATTGAACGGGCTTGACTTAATGCCGAGTTTGTGGACACAGCTTTCACTCGGTGTGTACAGCCACAGAGACCAAATAGCCCACAGTAGTGAGCCCGGCACCCCATACTCCCGAAGCATCTCCCATAGAAGTTCTCGGGGAACATGGTTGTTGGCCTTCTCCAAGTCCACAAAACACATGTAGACTGGATTAGCAAATTCCCATGCCCCTTCAATGATCTGTGAGAGGGTAAAAAGCTGGTCCACACCCGGATGGAATCTGCATTGTTCCTCTTCAATCTGAGGTTGAATTATCGGCCACAGTCTCCTTCCAGCACCCTGGCATAAACTTTCCCAGGGAGGCATGATACCCTGACAGTTGGCACATACTCTCCAGTCCCCTTTCTTAAAGATAGGGACCACCACCCCAGTTTGCTGGTCCAAAGGCACTGTCCCTGAGGTCCAAGCAACATTGCAGAGACATATCAGCCATGACAGCCCTGCAACATTCAGAGCCTTAACCAGTTCTGGGAAAATCTCATCCACCCCCCAGTGCTTTGCCACTGTGGAGTTTTCTAAGTACTTCACTGACTTCAACCAGGGAAATAGACATTGATTACCTGGAAGCCTCTGGCCCTGTAAAGGAGGCATATCTCTTGAGTTCCTCAAAGTGCTCCTTCCAGCTCTTGGCAATATTCTCATTTGAGGTCAGAGTTTCTCTGCCTTTGCTGAGCACAGCTTAAGCGAAGCTCCTCCGACCTCTCCTGAGCCGCTGGATGGTTCTCCAGAACCTCTTTGAGGCAGACCAAAACTCATTTTCCAGAGTATCACCAAACTCTCCCCATACTCTGGATTTTGCTTCTACAACCGCAGCTGCTGCCACCTTTTTTCCCTGCCAGTACCCATCTGCTGAGTCAGGAGTCCTCAGAGCCAACCAGGACCTAAAGACCTCCTTCTTCAGCTTGATGGCTTCCCTCACCACTGGTGTCTACCAGCAGGTTCTTGGGTTGCTGCCATGACTGGCACCAAGAAGCTTTTGGCCACAGCTGTGCCTGGTTCCTTCCACAATAGAGGTTTTGAATAGGGTCCATTCAGACACCATGTCCCCTACCTCCTCTGGTCCTGTCCAGAACCCCACCCACTCTCTCCAAGAAGCTCAAATACTCTGTTGGTGCACCAGCACACACAACAATTAAAGTTTTCCTCTCTTTGACCTTAAGGAGACCCTCTCATCCACCACGACAAACTCCAACTTTATGGCAGCCAGCTGGGGGCTTGTGAGTATCCCCACACTCATCCAGTGCCTCTCACCCTGTGCAACTCCTGAGTAGGACAGAGACCACTCTCTATCAAAGAGTTTGGTTCCAGTGCCAACACTCTGAATGGAGGTGAGCCCAACTACCTGCCGCACCAGTTCCGGCTCCTTCCCCTGCAGTGAGGTTACATTTCACATGCCAGGAGCCAGTTTCTGCTGCAAGGGTCTGTGACATCATGTGGCACCGTTGCCTCTCCTGCCCCCTCCTGCTGCCTGAAAGGTATTGTACCCGGCCCCCATGCTGGACCTTGTGGGTGGTGTGCCCATATGACCCCTCCACCCCCTGGCCACGTTGCCTTTTCGGGTTGATCCCAGCTGGGTTACGTGGGCTGCCCAGCACCCAGGCGCTCGCCTAAGAACATTGCCCCCAGGCCTGGCTCCAAGGGTAGATCCCAGTTACCCTATTACACGCAGGATAAATGTTGACTTGTTGATGTTCGCTATAGGGGTTTTTGGGATTGTGTTAGGCTGGATCTTCACTCCAGAACTGGTTACCATGGGAGACGCTAGCAGGAGCATACTGCTCCCGACAATATAGCTCTGGAGATCCATAGATCACGCATGTCCTTCCACCACTACAAGGCCACAATCCAGGAAGAGTGCAGCAAAAACAGCCCTTTAATAGTCATACCCTAGCTGCACATTAAAAGGTTTTACATTTATTCACTTAGCAGACACTTTTGTCCAAAGTGACTTACACCGGGTACTATGTAGCGTTACTAGTCCACACATCTTATTCACCAAGGTGACTACATCACTAGATACACTACTTACAAGGGGTTACTCATCCATCAGTGAAACGCACTCACGCCATGACACTCACACACTATGGGGGAAACCTGAAAAGTATGTCTTTGGACTATAGGAAGAAACCCACACAGACACAGGGCGAACACACAAACTCCACACAGACTGAGCAGGGATCGAATCCACATTCCCCCCCGCCACCCAGGCACTGTGAGACAGCAGCGCTACTCACTGTGCCACCATGCCACCCGTTTGCTTTAATAGCAACAATACAACAATTCATACAGCATTTCAAATCTACTTTCAAAAATCTATATATCAGCTTGAAAAGGTTGAGCTTGAACTGCCACAGATATATGTATTCAAGTGCTTAAAATCATTTTCTAATTTTTGGAATAGAGTAATCTCATTATATAATAAATTAATCAGTGCTATTATGCATTGATTACATGTTTCACTTGTCTATTGTGAAAGTCAGCCCTCAAGAAAAGCTCTCTTACTACACATAGAATGGTTGAAGGAAAACATCAATGACTTCAAAATGATCTGAATTAAACCTCATGTTTACTAACATAACATCTGAACTAACAGAAATAAGTTATTTTATTACAGGTCAAACACAAAATAAAGTAAGGTCATTAGCTAAATTTTGTACAGACATATCATCTACTAATAAATGTATGTCTGAAAAAAAAAACTAAACTCATTTATTTTTTTTAGTATGGAAATCTAATGCCATTTTACTCTGTTTGATCACTGTAACCTTTTTTTATTTTTTGGCCTAGTCATCCCAGACACAATTTGCAAGTGACCTACTGTTTTCTTTTAACAGAGTAACCTTTAAAATCTTTCAAGTTATCAGAATGGTCACATATCAGTTGATATTTTAATAATATAATTGTTAGCCAACAGTTCATTTGAGGATGCTTTCAAACAAATAAAATACAAACAAAAACTCTCATAGTGAAGAAACTTAAATGTCAATGTGATGAAAACTAGAGACTGCTCAGTCTATCAATAGCTTAAGTCATTACATAGCCTGGCACAAGCCATAGCAATAAAAATGTAAATCGAGTGAAATGAGCAAAAGCAGGTGGTAAATTGTAAAGGACACTGTAATATAATAATCATTAGCCTATACACATCCCACTTGACCACAAGCTATTCTGAACTGTCATATCTAAAGCTGTCCACAGTGAATAGACCATTGAATGCACTTAGCCCGCCTTTGAAGGACAGACTTACTGATAACGGACACTAAACTCAACATTATGATGAAATTTTTCTATGGACAATTAAAAGATCATTACATAAACAAACAGTAGGATATGCTCTCTATCGACATTTATTCATTTAGCAGACACTTTCTCCAAAGCTACTTCCAATGATCTCTATGTAGTGTTATCAGCCCACACACCTTATTCAACAAGGCAACTTACACTGCTAGATACATTACTTACAATGGGTCACTAATCCATACATCAGTGGAATACACTGTCTCTGTCAGTAACACACTATGGGTGAACTTGAACAGCATGCCTTTGGACTGTGGGAGGAAACGCATGCAGGCACGGAGAAAACAAGAAAACTCCACACAGACTGAGTGGGAATAAAACCCATGTCCTCTTGCATCACTCAGGCACTGTGAGACAAGCAGTGCTACTTGCTGTGCCACCGTGACACCTTTCCATCTAGGTATCTAAAAATGTATATGATATTTTAGCTTCTACAATGATATTTTTAATCAACACATTATGGCAAACGCTCATGAACTTGTAGTTTTCATTTAAAAGAACTCTTCCAGAAATCACCAAGATTTAGTTGGTGGATGTATTTATATCATCATTTTCTTACAAAGAAACCTGTAATTTTATAATCTTCTGCCATGGCACTAACATTAGTTGAGAACTGCATTTTGTCTAGTTAACGTTGTGGCCTTGTGAACCAGTTGGTAACAGTCATTAGAGATCAGACCATGGCTGACATCACACTTCTAAGTCTCTGCAACATTTATGTCATTTCTGTGATATTGAGGGGAAGAAAAAGTATTTGCCAGTTTTGCTTGTCTCTTCTCATCATAGCATCTATCAGTCTTTCGCAACACTGATATGCCCACAGCTTTCTTAGTCTCTAGCTGTTTAAAATTTTAAGAACATTTAAGTTGTCATGTTACGCCATAAAGACTTTTAACTGAATACATTTAGAGGGGATGCTTGAAGACATTCACAAACTTTAAATGTCATTAATTTTCACCATAATCCCAAACTTGAAGACATATTCTCTGACCCAGAAACCTGATATTGTAGTATTGTAGTATGACGTCAGTTTGCTTTGCTTATTTCTTTGTCTTCTTGAGATCTGTATCAATCAAACGTAGGTGAAATACAGCAGTTAAGTCATTATCATCATCATAATCATCATCAACAACAACAGCAGCAGCAACAACAACAATAATAATAACAAATTATTTTTATTGTATTGCTTTGCATAACGTATAAGGCTGCATTTCAAAATCAGTTTGAAGTAGGGAGGCATCAAAGTTATGGACCAATGAAATGTAGCAGCCTCAGTAACATTGTTTCCTAAATCGGAAAATCACAACTGTAGAAGGAAGGTAAAGCGAACATGACAGCAGGCAATGTAAATAATTTAGATAGATAGATAGATAGATAGATAGATAGATAGATAGATAGATAGATAGATAGATCATAGGCGGTGTCACATCACATGCAGAGAGTTGAGTACTGAGTGGCCCTTCATCTACAGTTTCAACGTCGATGTTGCATTGTCATGCTTTGGCTGAAACTAGTCATGTCGCTATAAGTAAAATCATAAGGACAATGGAATTCAGTAGTAAGAAATCAGTCAGAAGAAGAATGTTAACAAATCTTCAATATAATGGTTTACAGCATATCCTCTTAGAATCCATATGCATTGTCATATAGCACCAGTATGACCATTGTGTATCTTTATTGTGTTACATATAAATATGTCTGCCTAACAATTTTGTCTTATCTACGTACTGTTATCAATAAATGATAATTTATTGGTAATTAACGATAAATTGCACATTGTGGTCTGCTTTTACACAAATGCCTCTAGTTTTAGACAATCTGTATGAAAAGGTCGTGAATCACTGCTCTGTGTGCTGTTAGCAGTGTTTTGTAAGTGTTTCTAGCAGTTCCCAAGCAACGCTGTTGACCAAATTCATAATAACCAATTGCTTATGAATAGGCTAACAAACTGAAATTGCAGCACTGTTGAAGGTTTGCCTAAACAGCTCTGTGGTCAGCAGCTCCATATCTGCATGTCAGTGCTGGCAGGCATATAGAGGAACCTGCAGTTTAAGTTGCACTGTGGTTAGTGGTGACTTTCAAATGTTACAGAGGGGTTTTAATGGAGTCACATAATTACAAAGGGTCAGAGATAATCTTTTAGTTTCTGATTTGTAACATTGTGAGCACGCAGCATCTCAGGCAGAGACAAAAAAATTTCTTCACTTCGTTACACTGTAGACAAATAAATACACACACACACACACACACACACATCTTCAGAGCCGCTTGTCCCATATGGGGTCACGGGGAACCGGAGCCTACCCGGCAACACAGGGCGTAAGGCCGGAGGGGGAGGGGACACACCCAGGACGGGACGCCAGTCCGTTGCAAGGTACCCCAAGCGGGACTCGAACCCCAGACCCACCGGACAGCAGGACTGTGGTCCAACCCACTGCGCCACCGCACCCCCTCCCAAATAAATATGATTATCATATTATAATCAAGATGTGATCACTTGTTAACATGTATGGGCTCTGTGCAAACACGGTAATCAGATTATAATCATACTGTGACATAGATGGTCTATAGACATGCAATGCAATAAGCACACACGCACATGCACACACACGTTTTCTGAACCACTTGTCCCATACGGGGTCGCGGGGAACCGGAGCCTACCCGGCAACACAGGGCGTAAGGCCGGAGGGGGAGGGGACACACCCAGGACGGGACGCCAGTCTGCCGCAAGGCACCCCAAGCGGGACTCGAACCCCAGACCCACTGGAGAGCAGGACCCAGTCCAATCCACTGCACCACTGCACCACCGCGCCCCCCTATATGCAATAAGCACACACACACACTTTCAGAACCGCTTGTCCCTTACGGGGTCACGGGGAACCGGAGCCTAACCCGGTAACACAGGGCGTAAGGCTGAAGGGGGAGGGGACACACCCAGGACAGGACGCCAGTCCGTCACAAGGCACCCCAAGCGGGATTCGAACCCCAGACCCACCAGAGAGGAGGACTGTGGTCCAACCCACTGCGCCACCGCACCCCCCGCAATAAGCAATAATATGGAAATATGTGCTCTATTATTATTATTATTATTATTATTATTATTATTATTATTATTATTATTATTAAAAAGCCTGCATTTTTTATGTGGTTTCTCAGAATATAATTATACGCCTGGATAAGGAGTAGAAGCATTCCATTCCATTGGTGTGCTGTAGAAGACAGTTGTTAAATAAAGTGGTGAACTGTGCATGCACAGACAACATGACTCTTACTGACTCTGAGTGATGAACTGCGTAGCTTTCCGACAAATCTGATGACACAAAGGAGCTGGATGCTGGGGCTGATTCGTCGCTTTTAGCTGAAAAAAACGAAGGGACGTGTTTGGAATGTCAAAGCAGATGTTTTGCGGAATGCATCGACCTAGTTTGGAAAAAAAAAAGAAGGTGCTGGAAAAATAGACATGAAAGCACTTCCACTGCTCTTGCTCTCCAGGCAATGCACACAAAGGAGATCACACTCGGGCACGGTGGCAACCCAATTAGAGAGTGCTCTCTGGCCTTCAGCGGTCAGCCAGCTGCACCAATGGCCGGCACTCACTTGCCCGTCCATTGACACTGTGGTAAACATGGTAGCTGCTCCTGACACCAAAATACTGATCTTTACCAAGTTAAGGGAAGCAAAAAGAGAGAGAAAAAATTATTTGCTATTGAAAACTATTTACTATATTCTGATCCTCTGAAACATTAATTATTTCTATCTATCTATCTATCTATCTATCATGAACAGTCAGAGTGAGAAAAAAAAAAAAAAACAGTATATAGCTAAAGCTACAAAGCTATACACTTTGGCAGCCACTTCCAAGAGTTACCTCAAATTCCTCTGATATCATTACAACCTGAACTTGCACCATAACGTCTGAATATCATTCAGATTGAAAAAGTATCAGAAATCATTTTTGACGAAGTGTTTTTTACAGTTAAGGCTCAGAAGGAAATTTAACAAATACTGTGACTGCTTAAGAAAAAAATTGTAAAGTTTCAGATGTCCACACACGTACAGATTGTGTTGCATATGAATTCTGGATAGCAGACCCAACAAGATCCAAAAATAAATACATAAAATAATTTGATAAAGAAATAGATTATTTAAAATGATAAATCACAGAGAGAATACTGGCTATTTATATAAACAGAAAAGATTCATTTGTTAGTCTAATCTAATATTTTAAATATCTGGGTTGTTGTTTAGTTCAAGATGCATCCCAAGGGTCTCTAACTCCAACAGTCTCTCTCTCTCTCTGTGCGTTATCCTTTCTGTGAGAGAATCTGCAATCCTTTGTAAGCCAAACAGCTCCCTGTGTTGACGTCACAACGCATGTAGCTTCTCAAACTGAAGGGTGGCATTCACAGCCTCCTCTTGAGCCAAGCTTTAGCACAGGCCAGCAGACCGATTGTGTTTACTTGCTGCCGGGGTAACAGTGCAGGGAATATTTACTGAGGAACTCACCTTTCAAGAGGAAGTGTGCAACCATTCTTTACCAGGTAGACACTCAGGCAGGAATGTCTTTTTCTACCCAAGGGTTTAAGGCTGGTTTGCCTAGTCAAGTCCCTCATATTTTCAGTGCAAGGTTTTTGCATGGCATATGACCATACACAAAAAGGTATTTGTTGATTTTTAAGTATTAATTAAATGTTAATGTTTCTCAGTTAATATGGGGGGCGTGGTGGCGCAGTGGGTTGGACCACAGTCCTGCTCTCCGGTGGGTCTGGGGTTCGAGTCCCGCTTGGGGTGCCTTGCGACGGACTGGCGTCCCGTCCTGGGTGTGTCCCCTCCCTCTCCAGCCTTACGCCCTGTGTTGCTGGGTTAGGCTCCGGTTCCCCGCGACCCCGTATGGGACAAGCGGTTCTGAAAGTGTGTGTGTGTTTCTCAGTTACTGTGTATGTAGCATGTCTCAAAGTCTTGGTTGAGCTCAAAATGTAATTGCAATGTTTTATTGCTTTTCAAAATAAAGAGAAGGATTTTCCATAAAAAAAAAATTAAAAAAAAAAATTCATTTCAACTAAAAATGTCTGAACACACCAGCTTGGCAAGTGAAGTGTTCAATTATGGCAAAGTAGAAGATGAAAAATGAAACTTTATGAATAATATCTATAAATGGTGAGGTTGACAGACAAGATATATAGAATGGTTGGCTTCATGGTGGGCAATTCATGCCAAGATCTAACTCAGCATGAAAAACATGAAGCACCGAATTCCATAGCTAAAGTTCAAATTTATCATTACGGTCCATAGTGCTGACTGACAAGTACTGGAAAAAAATAACTTATGTATATATAAAACTGTTTAGTACAACAATGCATGATGCATCACAAAATCTACATTTTTCACTCTGCCACATCACATTATTTGTACAAAAGCCCTTGAAGCATGATTTTTCTGGTGAGAATTTGTCTGCCCTCTTTTTGGAGTAAAATGTCATAAAAATTTATTTGCTCTTGAACTTTCTGCTCACAGAAGTGTGTGGATGAGAGCCTAGTAAGAAGTACAGTGTATCATAATGTGGGAAGCAATCCTCAAGAGTCAGTCACAAATTCTGATCAACTTTCCAGTGAAATGAATACTGACTTTGTTCTGCTTATAGAGCCAACAAAGTGTGAGAGTTCCCACACTACTGAAAATGCAAACACTTACATAATGATCCACTGCTGTTTTATACAGAAATTGATGTACATGTAAACTCATTAATTTATCATACACACAGAAATGCCTTATGATGCTGAACAGGTGTACTCCTATTGACTCAGTTTCTTTATTCTTGGGTGACTCTTCTGCCCACAGCTACATTCACAGAATACCCTGTGTACAGAGCACCAGAGTTGTATCTCTCTCTCATACACACAAGCTGAACTGTTTGTCCCATACAGGGTCAGTGGGAGCCAGAGCCTAACCCAGCAACTCAGGGCATAAGGCTGGAGGGGGAGGGGACACACCCAGGACAGGATGCCAGTCCAACACAAGACACCTCAAGCGGGACCTGAACCCCAGACCCACTGGAGAGCAGGACCCAGTCCAAGCCACTGCACCACTGCACCACTGCACCCCCTAGTTGTATGTATTCTTGAAATTTTTTTCTGAGACCAAAAACGTTGTTAATTAAATAATACTCACCAGTTGCAATAATAGATACAATCACCATGAGCTTGACAGAGTGGGTATGGGATTTGGTTTGTTTAATTACAAAGACTCATGTTCATTCTCAACATTTTGAGAACATTTAATTTTTAGAAGAGGATTTTCCATTATTATTATTTTCTTATTTGCCTGTGTTTTCCTCATGATTGAATGCAATTTTTAAAACGTAGTCTTTATAGTCAGTTTGTGTGTGTGTGTTCCGGGTATTCTGTTAAGTTTAGTGAAAATATACTTACACTGTTGGTTCTGTGCTTAACCAGTACATTGTGTAAGACATTTTCTTTGACATTTTGAGTGCAAATGTCACATCCATAATGCTGGAACTCTGCTGATACACATGTGGCTACACAAAATACATGGCAGGACTGTACACCTAAAATTTCGTTTTTTTGGAAACTGAAATGATTTTGAAATGATTAAAGAATGATCAAGTCATGCACTTTCACACAATCTAAAGAAAGGATTGATCACAATGATAAATATGCATATATGGCATAAAATGTAAAGATCTAAAATGTGACGGACACTGCAGTAGCAGACAAATTATCCTCCCAAAACAGTAAACAACCTTGTGCAAAAAATGAGCCCGAATGTCTTCTCATCTCTCCTGCAGCAATTCCCAGATATTTAGGACACTTGTGAGTTTCTTTGCTTTCACTTGATTGTTCAGTTTTCCCCAAACAAGCTCAGGTTGCTCAGGTTGCTCAGGTGTACTCAGACAGATATTGTTCATAGGTTCCCCCATACACCATTCTTTTATCTATGGCAATTTATGTGAACTGCATGAGGTTTATCCAAGTAATGAATAAATTCTTCTTCTTCTTCTTCTTCTTCTTATTATTATTATTATTATTATTATTATTATTATTATTATTGCTGATGATGATGATGATGATGATGGTGATGATGCATTTACTGTCATTATTTGGGCAAAGTTTTCACATATTTCTATTTATAAAATCATTGTTTAATTCTGCTATGCATATTTTTGTATTGGGAAGGTAGATGAACAATTTCACACTTCAGTGAGGATAAAAATCTGAGTGTTTAGTGCAGTTACTGGGTGGGAGTTTTGCAATTCAGTGTGGTAAAGTTTTCGGTTTAAAACAAGATGGTGTCAGGAGAGCTTGGGATTCTCCCTCACTTGGAGAGTGGCATTTGAAGCTGCAGCACTGGAAACTTCAAGGAGCGAGTCTGAGCTCTTGGGCTTTCCTTTGACAAACCAGCTTCAAAGCTGTCTCATGGATTGAGACCCCAGGTCTTCTGTGTCCGTGATAAAGTGTTTCATTGATTATGCCCCCAGCCCTTATAAAATATGTGGCCACTGATCCACACTTTATTCATGCCCCCCAACACCACCTTCCCCCCCTCCCAGTGACTCCCTGGTTACAGATAATACCTGTACAAAACCCATGGCTTTAATGGGCAGGTTGTGATCAGTCCCAGTTTTTTCTTAATAATGGGACTTGACCGCAGGCCTGAAATAAAGAACATCCTCATTTTCTGAGGGGAAAAAAAAATAAATGAATAAAAAAAAAGAATTTTCTGCCTGTTATCAAAAACCCAGCATGTTGGACTCCCTGCAGGCTCAGGGTAAACGACTCTGCCAACAGATAGCGCTGATCATTAATAGAGTTCTTGCTTACCCTGATGGTTCCCTGGAGCTTTCTGACATTATTAGAATACATGCTTTTGTTTCAGAGAATCTCTTAGGTTCTGTAATATTGGTTACACCCTGCTAGCATATCTTTTATTGACAGAGGCATCTGCAAGTTGCCAAGTGATGAATAAAGAGTTTCAGGAGAATGACAGGATGTCGGCACTGCATGATTTATAAAGAAGTGTCCTAAGAGCAATTCAGCAAGGAAGACCTTCCAGTACATGATTACTTTTTTCTATTTCTGGGAAAATTTTCATCCATTTTCATTTTCAGCTGGAGGAATAAAAGGATTATAAAGGTCATTCTAATTACAAATTAAATAATTTTAAGGTCACAGTGGTTCATACAAAAAAAAAAAAAAAGGTAGACACTGGGTTGATAATTGGAGTCAGTCTAAGTTTTGCCTAAAAGACTTTCAAAAAAAGTACAGGAGCTCTAATATTATATGTACAAATGATAAATATAACAATTATAAGTAATACATTTATTCATTTAGCTAACCTTTTTTTTTAAAAAAAAAAAAACTCCTTATAACGTTAAGTTACTCACTGATTACTTTAGCTATTTATACAGCAGGGTAAGTTCACTGCAGCAATTTAGGGTAAGTACCTTGGTCAAGGATACTGTAGGTAGGTAGGATTTAAACCTGTAACCTTCAGGTCTAAAGGCAATAGCTTTCTACCAGCTGTCCCATAATAAAAATAAAAATAGCTGAAAAAGAAAACAGTTAATATATTACATAAACAAGTTTTTGAAATGTGCTTTCCCATCTTTGCTCAAAAATCCTACATAAAACAGGGGGTTTTGAGCACCAAAGCTTTTTATTCCATATGGTACTTAGTTGTGCGCCTTTTTGTTTTTCCACATAAATTATGTTTTTATTTTGCTTCAGTGCACACTGACACCAAATATTCACCAATGACATTTTTAAAACACATCAAAACTATTTTCCTTTTAGTTTCATTGTAGTTGTATCCATAAATGCTAAACTCACACTAATCTGATAAATGTGTATATATGACAGAGACCATTGTATGAAGTTTCAAAGTGTCCCAGCAGTTGATCATGTCACTGAATATTTTTTTTCCCCCAAAAAAGTAAAAATATCAAAAACAAGATAAAGTGGAAGTTGTGCTGTTTGGAGTATGTCTGACTTTATTTATATGTTGTCTAGAGCATTTGTGGCTACTCGTGTGATGTTAAAGGAAATATTTGTAACAATTCTGTGATTAGAAATCGTCAATTAATAGGTAAACCTTTAGGTACATTCAAGATACACAGGACAAAATGTTATACCCCATGCGTATATTATAATAGCTGTACACAGAGACCCAGTTCAACGAGCAACATAAAGCCACAGAGAACACCATCCAGCAAAGCCAACATACACTTCCATGACTCGAGACCAAGAAGCTTAACTACTTTCTCCAACCCACCAAGCACCAAACCAACAAACCAAACCTACCCGCGAAACACCAAACCAACTTATTCTCTGCTGACCCCTTCAACTTACTCAAGATACCAACCAAATCATTATTTACAGTATCCATACCCCAGCTTTTCTACCTGCTTGCCACTTAACCTTTGGCTGTTGCCCCCTTGTCTTTTCTTTCCCCAGTTTAACACCTCCTCTCTGCACCACCTCACCTGCCTGTCTTTCACCATCCTTCAGTTCAGTGCCCTGTCCTGCTTCCTCAGTGCCAGGGGTACTGATATCCTGCAGACTTTGGCGTGAAACCTGCTGCTGGACTTCAACCAACTGACTTAAGCTACCTCTCAAGAAGTAGTCATCAATACGGGGCCCCCGCCCTCCCACATTCAGGCACCTTCTCCCTCCCTGGTGAATCCTCAGGCCTCTTACCGATGTAACCTTCCACAGACACAAATCTGCAACTGCCTTTCTTCCCCACCCGAACAGGTTCCCCCTGTGCACAACTCGCTACTTGTAGCCATAACCGTTCCAAGATCAAAAACCTTAAAATCAACCTGTGAGCCATCTTCCATCCCTGCTCTCCTTGACTTGCGGGGTAGCTACTGGTGTGATGTACATTGGTTCATATGGTGTGAAGTAAGAAATTGACTATACTTAAGAATCACATGTCTGCATCTAAGTCTCTCTTTCTGTTGATGTAATGCACTCATTGTACTTTTCTGTGAGATGTATTGTATGGAAAAGGTGTAATGTACAAATTATTTCAGTCAGTTATTTCAGTTGTTTGCATTTTTTTGTGGTATTGAATATTTTTCTGAACTTGTTATGTTAAGGATAGCAACGTAATTATGTAATTCACAGACTGAGGAAGTACCAAATTAGCATAAACTGCTCGTAAATATTCAGAATGGGAAATAACAGGGTGATTAAAGTCTTGCATTTTGTACAAACACACACACACACAGTCTGAAGCCTCTTGTCCCAAGCACACTCACGGCAAGCTGGAGCCTAACCCAGCAACACAGGGCACAGGGCTGGAGTGGGAGAGGACACACCCAGGACAGGATGCCAGTCTGCCACAAGGAGGACTTGAACCCCAGACCCACCTGAGAGGAGGTCCTGGCCAAACCCACTGCACCACTGTACCACCGCACCCTTTGTATTTTCTACGTATGAAGTTTAAATGGCATTTTTTCTATTTGTAGAGTACATGGACATTTTTAGAACATTTACACCAGTGCAATCATTTTTACATATAAATATTCTACTAGAAAGTTGCATGTTACCACAAACTACCAAGAGTAAAGGGAAAATTCTTGTTAAGTTTGTTTTTACCTTCACATTATGACATACACAACACACAAGGTACATAACAACGGACTTCTCATATCTGTGCACTGCTTCCTTTATAACTGAAAAACAATCCCAAAAATAATATTTAAAAAAGACTAAAATGCTATGGAAAGAACCTATTAAATAATTTCAATTGGCATCATATACAGCTTGCATTCCAGAACTATGTAAATAATTCTCAATATTTGATTTTAATGTGCTACTAATACCTTTTCCTATCACACACTGTCAATAACCGCTTGTCCTGCGGCAAGGTGGAGCAACACAGGGCACAAGGCCAAAGAGGGAAGGACCACGCCCAGGACGAGACGCCAGTCCATCGCAAGGCACCCCAGGCAAGGATTGATTCCTAGACCCGCCACACAGCAGACACTGGCCAAACCCGCCGTGCCACCACGTCCCCCCATCTTTTTCTGATCGGCAAAGATTAAATAAGCTCCCCTGAAATGTATATTTTTTGCCCAGTGAATCTTCCTCCTAGACAAACAAACACTAATTTGGAAAATATTGAATGTCACCGTACAAATGGAGACGACACCAGTGCACGTATGAAACACCAACAGATGACGAGATGTAATGAGTCAAGTTGAGCCTATGGCAGATGATTTTCTAAACTCATTGCAGATATGAAATCGTGGGTCCTTTAATAAAACTGGATTTCTGGAATGGTGGTTTAAATTGGTTAGTATGACGATTTCCCCTGTGTCGTTTCACACGGATCTGTCAGTTTACAGCAGAGCAGTATCCAAACAAACATACATCCTCACAACTGCCACTAACATGAAGGCATAGAATGAGTCCTTGAAAGAGAGTGAAGGAAGTTTCATTATGTCAACACATCTTAGTTATTTTTTAACTATATGGACACATGTACTGGAATTCCAGTTGTCAAAAGATGGACATCGTGTTTCTGTTATTGTGTTGGTATAATTAAACTGAGTGTTCATCATAGTGTGTTCATCACAGTGTGTGACTGTACAAATTCCTTCTCAAAGCCACCTCTGTAACTATTTAATGAAAATATCACAACATTATTATTATTAATTTTCTATTTCTGGGAAATTTTCATCTGCCACAGAACAAATAATAATTATAAAGGTTATTGTAGCCACAACATTTAAGCAATGCTTTGATCACAAATTTTATGGTCAGTAAATCTTTTAACTGATTTTTGCTTCTGGCTCTTAAGACATTTCACTTGGAAAAGTAGACATTTTAATATAATTTTCATCCATTACTAGTCTTATATCAAGATGCATTTCCTCTAAAACTAAAACAATCAAAACACACTAGGCACTTATCTCACAATTGTTCACTGCTAGCACACTTTTAGCATGATAAGCCTTTTCTTAGAGCACTCAAATTAATTGTTTAAGGGGCTATTTTAAGACAGCACTGTAACTCACATTTTCTCATTTTTTTCTTTAAACTTTTTTCTTTTTGTGGAGACAAACAACTGGATCTCATAATAAATAATATTTTTTAAATTTTATTTTATTTTCTTATTATAGAAAAAAAAATAAAAGAAAGACGAGAGACAATAAAATTAAAAAAAACTATTTAATGTCTATAATGTTTGACTATTCATTCATGTATGCAGAGCTAATACTCCATAAACCTCTCCTCTCCCTGTTTCGTGCACTTTCCCTTATTTAAGTGTTTTGCTTGCAAAAAGCTATGCTGGAGCCCCCTCGTTTCTCTCCCCAGAGTTTTATTCCAGAAAATGCTGAATATGCTAAACATAAAAATCTCACATAGATGCATAGCATCTCATTGGGTCTAGCAAAATCATAATGACTGTTTCAAGACAGCTCAAGAGAATCTTAAGAGTAAGAAATTGTTACTCTGTTGAGAATCTCTCCTTTATCCTTCCTCTGAAATATAGAAAAAAGTGAACACATGCAATTCATTGTATTATTTCATATTTATAAGTTAATTATTAATTAATTGTTGGAAAAGTTTAAATGTAGCGAATAAGTCGGCTTTGCCAGTATAAATTTGCGCAGATATTCTCTGTAAATTGATGTTTCTAGTGCCACAATTTCACATGACTAGCTTTTTCGTTTCAGTAATAGCCTTGAATAGTATCCTGCTGTTTAAATCTCTGGACAGTTGCAAGTAGCTTAACGTTGTACGCCACTTTGGAAAAAAAAAATCACCAGAGAAATTAATAAATGTAAATGTTAATATTAACATATATTAATACTATTCAAATACTGTGCTTGCGCAAATGCATGGTATTGTGAAAATATTTATGTTATCAACATAACTGTCCATTAATATAATTAATGAGAGAATGTGAGTTACAGTGCTGTCTTAAAATAGTCGCTTAAACAATTAATTTGAAAATGGAAAATATGCTGTGTGTTAAAATATAGCAGTGTTACAACAGCAGAAGTTTTATATGGTCTGTATTAATCTAGAATAAAGCATTGCTCTAAAGATCTAAATATATAAGACAAAATATTCAATGTATCAATGAGTTAAAAATACTTTAATTTTTCTTATTTTTATAATTGAGGTAACAATTAAAAATATTAACTAATTTAAATTTAAGCGAAATTAATTTAACATGAAGTTATTTTAAATAATATATTAACACTGTGTGTTGAGGTGGAGCACAGAGAAATATTGTCTTTGTGTGAGCGTGAGACAGAGACAGAAAGTCTGTATCTGTGTTTCTAGCAGACACACGAAGACCAGGATTGTTTTCTAGTGCACCACACACATCCTTGTGTTTTTCTTCTTTTATACAAGATGGATGACCCTGGTGGAATGTGATTGATGGAGGTCCTTATAACATCAGTAGAGTAGAGGCATGGGCAGATTGGCTTAACAGTGACACAGCAAGTGCCAGCAAGCAATGTGTTCCACTCTCAGCATAGGGCTCAGCTCTACATCTCTAGACTTCTGTCTTTTGAGATTGTATATCCATGAAAGGAGTCACATAAGGTTCTGGGAGACTGAAATTGCAGACCTGCATGCGACATTTATAACTAGTCAACACAACGTACAATGAAGCCCTCAGAGTGTACTCCAAAGTAAATTTTTATGTAACTATTCACTCCACTTCTAATATATAGACAGACATGCTAAATACCATATTATACTTAGTATAAAATATCTAAAAAAGTGTGATTTCCAAAACATAAAAGGGTGCTAGAGTTCATCATACCTACATATTAAATATAAGGTACTACCAAAGGGTGTCAACAAGCCAGAGCAGAAAAGATTCTGATCTGAAGTTAATTAAGAATGCTTGTGAGATTTCAGTCTATGGCAGTACAGTTTCGAAGGGAGTTTTTGGAAAAGGAAATTTTGCAGCATATAGTCCATCAGAACCTTCTTCCCCTTGGGCCAGAATATTTATTGCAATGAAAAATAGTTAAGTATTTCTGCAATTTTCTTCTACATCGTGATGCTTCTACCCTGAAAGGTGTGACACCTGAGAAACCTCAGGTTTGAGCTCAAAGTTTCAAGGCCTGATCTATCTATCTGTCTATCTGTTCGCCTAACGCTCACTCACCTCGAGAGTCAGCCTTCCTTGTCCTTGTCCTTGTCCCGTGTTCCTTCCCCTTCCTGATCCAAGATCCAGTCTTCTAGTGTTCTGACCTTTCGCCTGTCCTTCAACCACACTTTCTGGATTGCCCTGTGTACGACATTTGCCAGTTGAAGACCCTCGCATTGCCCTGACCACGTTTCTTGTGTATTCCCAAAATAAACACCAGTTCGCTCTGCAATTGAATCCAACAGATCATTTCCGGTTTGAGCTCAAAGTTTCAAGGCCTGATCTATCTATCTATCTATCTATCTATCTATCTATCTATCTATCTATCTATCTATTTGTTTTTGTGTTTAATTCTGTCATTACTGCACTCAACCAAAGTATTATTATTATTATTATTATTTTTATTATTATTTTTATTATTATGTAGATACTTCTTATTTTTCTAAAGGGTTCGAAGTCTGAAATATTTTTGAGATATATGTCATCTCATTTTGATGGCCCTGCTGATTTTACATCTGGAACAACTTATTTGGTTTTTGTGAAAAAATGGATTTTAGAATATAAATATTATTTACAGATCAAAAGTACAGACATGGGACCAGAAATGGTCCCAATTTAATGTAACATTTATTTGGACTACCTTGAAGACTTTTACATTCCCAATGAAAATCCTTTTAGTTGCAACTCTTGCTTGTTTATGGGATGTTTACTGTTTTTTTTAATATATTTGTTTCTATATATATATATATATATATATATATATATATATATACACATAGATACATGTAGTGGGGAATTATTATTGGTGCCAGGACAGGTCAGGGGGGAGATATCATCATCATCATCATCATCATCATCCCCACACTCTGAGATTGGGTACCAAGCCCCAAAACCAATGAGCCCTTGTAAGCTGAATGCAAGAGCAGCTGACCTAAGAGATAAGATCATGGCTAAGAAGGACACCTGGAGCCCCCGTGGCCGATTACTAAGACCAAGTGAAGTACCTACTGAAAGTCTACTAGAAGATGTGAATGCAGCACTACGAACAATCCCTACTGTGACCATCGCTGAGACCAACCAGCCGATGTACAACACAGCAACAGTGATCTTTGAGATGCTTGGATACAAGATGAATACCAAGCATAAGAAGCAGTATCCTCCATGGAAAAGGCAGCACGAAGGGAAGTTAGCCAGCTATCGGAACTGCAGAAAGGCGTGATGAAGACCCTGCCTAAGAAGTACAGCAAGCTGTCTATACCTGAGGCCTTAGAAACTGCCAAGCAAAGACTCACAGCCTTGGCTAACCGCCTGAAGAGGTACACAAGAGAGATAGAGGGCAGAAGAATAAACCAGGTGTTCTCCACAGAACCATCCAAAGTGTACTCTCAGTGGCAGGGTAATAACATGAGAGCGGACCCACCAAGGTTGGAGACTGAGCAATACTGGAAAAACATATGGGAGAAGGAGGCATCACATAACAAGAAAGCCCAGTGGCTAGTGGATCTAAGACCAGACCACAGCAACCTCCCTGAACAGGATTCAGTAACCATCACAGTGGCAGACATCCAAGAAAGAGTCTCAAGTATGAAGAACTGAACAGCACCAGGCCCTGACATGATCCATGCCTTCTGGCTAAAGAAGCTAACTGCACCCCATGAGTGCCTGGCAACACAAATGAACCAGCTGTTAATGGATGGGACCCACCCTGAATGGTTAACAGAAGGCAGGAGAATCCTGATCCTGAAGGGCCCCCAGAAAGGAGCAGTCCCATCCAACTATCGCCCGATAACCTGCCTCTGCACAACATGGAAGCTGCTCTCAGGTATCATAGCGGCTAAGATGAACAGGCATATGGCTCAATACATGAGCAGGGCCCAGAAAGGAATTGGTAGAAACACCAGAGGAGCAAAACACCAGCTACTGGTAGACAGAACAGTCACTCGAGACTGCAAGACCAGACAGACCAACCTGTGCACCGCCTGGATTGACTACAAGAAAGCCTATGACTCGATGCCTCACTCATGGATCCTGGAATGCTTAGAGCTATATAAGATCAACAGGACACTAAGAGCCTTCATCAGGAACTCAATGGGGCAGTGGAAAAAAACCCTAGAGGCCAACTCCAAGCAAATTGCACAAGTCACCATCAAGTGCAGCATCTACCAAGGAGATGCATTGTCCCCACTGCTGTTCTGCATAGGCCTGAACCCCCTCAGCCAGATCATCACCAAGACTGGCTAAGGATACCGACTACGGAATGGAGTAAACATCAGTCACCTCCTCTACATGCATGGCATCAAGCTGTATGCCAAGAGTGAACGAGACATCGATTCCCTGATCCACACCGCCAGGCATACATGGAACGCCATAACCAAGTGGCTGGCATAGTGTACAGGAACATCTGTGCCAAGTATGGGCTGGAAGTCCCAAGATCAAAGTGGGATACACCCCTAAGTGTGGTCGAGAATGACCGAGCTAAGATCCTGTGGGACTTCCAGATCCAGACTGACAAACTGGTAATGGCTAACCAACCGGACATAGTAGTGGTGGACAAACAGAGGAAGAAAGCCGTAGTGATAGATGTCGCCATCCCAAGCGATGGCAACATCAGAAAGAAAGAACATGAGAAGCTTGAGAAATACCAAGGACTGAGAGAGGAGCTAAAAAAGATGTGGAAGGTGAAGGCAACAGTGGTCTCCGTGGTAATCGGAACACTTGGGGCTGTGACCCCTAAGCTGGGAGAGGGGCTCCAGCAGATCCCGGGAACAACATCCAAGATCTCTGTCCAGAAGAGCGCGGTCCTAGGAACAGCTAAGATACTGCGCAGAACCCTCAAGCTCCTAGGCTTCTGGTAGAGGACCCGAGCTTGAAAGAATAAGACCGCCAGCAAAAAGGGGGTGAGTGGGGAATTATTATTACTGTATGGAGGGTGCAGTGGGTTGGACTGGGTCCTGCTCTCCGGTGGGTCTGGGGTTCAAGTCCCGCTTAGGGTGCCTTGTGACAGACTGGTGTCCTGTCCTGGGTGTGTCCCTTATGCCCTGAGTTGCCTGGTTTGACTCCAGTTCCCCATGATCCCTTATGGGATGAGCAGTTCAGAAATGTGTGTGTGTGTGTATATGCTGTATATACACACACACACACACACATTTTCAGAACCGCTTGTCCCAGACAGGGTCGCGGGGAACCAGAGCCAACCCGGTAACACAGGGCATAAGGATGGAGGGGGAGGGGACACACCCAGGACGGGACGCCAGTCTGTCGCAAGGCACCCCAAGCAGGACTCGAACCCCAGACCTACTGGAGAGCAGAACCTGGTCCAACCCACTGCGCCACCGCACCCCCTTATACTGTATATATATATATATATGTATATCTAGTCTATGCACATAGTAGCTAGGGGGATGCGGTGGCGCAGCGGGTTTGGCCAGGTCATTCCACCGCAATGGAGTAAGAACCAAAAAATCTTTCTGCTTTTAATTTTGGACCTGTTGTGTGTGATCCCACCAAGAGGATAAAGGCAGAGAATACATAACAGTCCAGCTGAGGTATACTGAGAGATCAGGTATTGTAGACATTGGGGAGCAGATCCATCAATGGTTTTGTAAGCCATTACTGGAGTCTTGAATTCGGAGCAGGAAACTACAGCAAGCCACTGGAGATAAATGAGGAGGGTCGATATGTGGGAGTGCTTTAGCAGACCATACATTGCTACAGAAGTTCACGTAACTTTCTTTGATTTCTAGAGAAAGACATATGGCCATATACACAAACTGTATACAATGATTTCTGTGTCTGTATTTATCCTCAGAAAAGACAATGCACATTTACATTTACATTGATTTAACAGACACTTTCTCCAAAGCAGCATATGACTGTAAACAATTATGCATTTTGCAATGAGTTTCAAAAACAGTTTTAAATGCAAACATGTGATTCTTGAAGCAGTTTGTAAAAGAGTACAATTTTGATCAGTGCTCATTACACAAATACCTGCCTATGGATTTCATAGAAATTACAAAGGTGATTGTGGCAGATCATACAAGTTTATGGCACAATAAGGAGATCTGGAGGGAAGTGAGTAAGAAAGCAATACATTTTGAAAGGGAGTTGTAGTTCCAAGGGTGAAATAGACCTTATTCCATTGAATCTGTACTAAAACTGTGAACACTGTGGACTTTTGATTTTGGACCTCTGAAGTGTGGGTCCACCAAGCAAGGTGGCAGAACATAGCAATGTTGCTAGGATGTAGCAACTGAGCCTGTCCTGAAGGTATTAGGATGGAGATCCATTGACTGTGTTGTAGGCCACAAGGAAAGCCTTGAACTTGGTAGAGGTAGCTATAAGAAATCGATGGAGGGAAGGGAAGATACATGCTTTTGGCAGGTCAAGCACAACTCACATCACAGAATTTTGGATAAATTGGCATCTTGATGGCAGAGGCTGGAAGACCAGATAGTAGGGAGTTGTGGTGATCAAAGTGAGATACTGTGCCCTGGACAACAGCAGTGAAGATCGTATTGTGAGATATGAGCAGATACTGTAGGACTCTGGCATGGCTTTATTGTATTGGGAGAAAGATGCTTTAGTCTCTTGATAAATGAAACAGATGAAATTAGTGAATTATCCAATTTGATAGATAATTCCCAGCAGTTGGATGGACCTGCTCAGAGATGGAAGATCTTGGTTTTGTAAAGATTGTGCTGTAGATCTTGGTATAATCAGTGCAACCATGGTAGGAGAATCCACAGAAGGTAATGACAAAGCCAAGGTAAGCTGTGTAGAGTTAGTAAAACAGGGGACATAGCACTGAGCCTTGTGGAACACCAGTTAAGACAGACAGAAGGGAAGACAATGAGTCACTCCACAACACCTAGGAGGATCTATCCAACTGACAATATTTGACACATTGCAGTGCTGATCATTTGATTCTAAGCTTCCTAGAGAAGAAACAGGAACTGGAAGTTCACTGAGTTTATGAAGCAGAATGAAAACCGAAGAAAGAGAAGCAGCTCTAGATGACTCAAGAGCTTCCAGTATAGCAAGGAAGGAAGGAAGTCTCTGTAGAATGGCCAATTCTGAATTCTCTCAGATCTAAAAGAGGTCGCTTTGGGCAAGGAATATAAATAACTGATCACAGGCTGCATGCTCCAGAGTTGTTGACAGAAAAGGGATAATTAGACTGAAATTCTAGACTGAGTTTGGATCCAGAGAAGCTTATTTATTTATTTATTTGTTCTTGTTGACCTCTTTATGCTAAATTCAGCTTAGAAGCAACCAGAGAAGAGTGAATAATTATAGATAGAAGAGATAAAAGAAGAGATAAAAGAAATGCACTGTAACAGAGGACAAAAATGGGACTGAGGGAGCAGGTGGTGGCTCAGTATGAGAGCACAAGATTGAAGAGTTCACTTTATGAGAAAGGTTGAAGTTGAGGGAATGTCCCTGCATGGATTAAGCAGCTGAATGATGATAACCTGTTCTTAATGAGATCGACTTTGTTTTTGCTTAACAACAGAGTTGAAGCAAGGATCTCCTTACAAACAACTAACTCTGTGACACTTTTAGATTCCTGCCATTTTTATTCAGTAGCACTGAGTTTAGATCTCTTTCCAAGAAAAGTATTTGATAAATATATGCTAGAGGTAGGACATAGTGGTCTAGCATCTGGAAGCAGAGCTAAAGTTGCCTTCTTATAAAGCATGGAAATCATATTCTTACATGTTCAAGGCCACTTTTAATTATTTAAGGTTCTTCAGTAAAAACTTGCTTATTACTCAGAGCAATGATAAATTACAGAATAATTTCTTCTAATAAGCTTCAATTTATTCACATTAAGATATTTACTCTTACACTTTTTGATTCCACATTTCTTGGTACATAAGAAAATTCTCCTTCACAGCAGAGTTCTGTGTCCTCAATATCTTCTGTGTGATTAATTTACAGACTGTTATTTCACAAATTTAGAAAATTAAACTCATTACTAGGTCTGCTTATGTCATTCATGCTTTTTATTATATCCCTGCCCGTGATCATATCTTGATAAAAGCTACATTCAAGAATTTTATAAGATGAGTCTGATGCAAACATGAGATAACATTTTCTTTTTCTATTTTTCATTTTTTGTCAGTTTATCATTTTTATATAATACAGAATGACTTTGGGTTTTTAAGGACTTATTTCAGATAAACATCTGTGGTTTGCAATGACCCACATGTTTTTTTAATAAATTATTTACAAGATTATATGTAATCATTTTAACATTAACCATTGCTTAGCTGTTGAGTACTCTGGATCTCTGAAAGCTATAAAGGTCTTCTGCTCTTCCTTCCATGATTACATTGCTGCTGTTTGTTTACCCCATCCATGGGCATTCAGCAAGAGTGTAGTTGCTCCACAGAGGTGGAAGACAAATGAAGGGATGGAATGTAAAGTGGCAGTCACAGATGTGTGCCATTTCCCAAGTAAACAGCAGGTCTTTCAAAGGTTTGGTGACACCCACCACATGTGCTCCAGTGCCTCCTGAATAACTCAAGTCGTGAAAGTCAATGGTTGTCCATTGGTTATTTATGGTACTACAAGCGGTTGAAAACAGATAAACATAACTAGACAGCAAATAACATTGACATACGATCCAGTCTGGGTGCAACAGTATGGTTAGCAAAGAAAAAAGAAATAAAAGTTTTGATTTAAAGCTTATGTATACAAATTGCATGTTTTTGCTTGAAGACTATTCATGAGTTAAGATCAAATGCTGTTTTGAACAATTTGCTATATCCTGTATATTATAGACATTCAAAACCAACTTGCAGATGACATGGTTTTGATCTGCTTTAACATACATATAAGAAGTCATTTGTACATCTTGATTTTTTTTTTACATTTATGTATGTTGCAGGGGGCAACCAACCCATTTAAAATTTGAAATTTAACTCTTCAGGACAAGTAAACATCTTTCTGTTTATTTAATGAATTATTCTTATTTAAATGTATTAAAAAGAATTAAAAAAGTTTTGACAGCTTTGAGTTATTGAAACATTCGTAAAAAATAATAATTCTTTCAAAACATACCTTATAAGAAAGTCGTTGAACGATGCATTTGATAGACAAAGACAACTATGGCTTCCATTCCACAGTAATATTTGTACATACTCCGTCAAGTGTATTATAAATTTTATAAAAATAATTCATAATTTGTCCAGAATGCCTAATGAACATTTTAAAATGTTTGAGTATTTATTTTGAACCTCACAGGCATAACTTTCAAACTGAAGTCTTGCAGGTTGATTCCCCCAGTGAAAATGATGTAATGTACCTTAGGCTGTAAATTAATTGCTAATGACTAAAATGATTAAACTGGTTTTAAATTAGAACTGATAATCAGATTAATACATCAAATCGCAAAACAACAAAATATTTCCTAAATAAATCCAAGGTGACATCTTAATCCATAAGCTTTGGAAATATTTTGCAACGCCCAAAAAGTGCATATTTCTGTGTGTGTGTGTATCTGTCTGTGTGTATGTGTGTGTTTCATATTTTCATTTCCTCTTGTTCTTCAGTGGATTATGAATTGCCAGTTGCACCATCAAGGACAAGTGCTAAAGATAAAATTATGTGACTGCTATAATAACAATGTTACTGTTAAAACAACATCTGTGTTAAGTTAATGAACAATCAAAGTATGAAAGGAAATGACAGAATGCATTGAAACTTGAGTGAAGTACAACATTTTGTCTCCAATAAAGAAATGTTAAACATATGTTTTTATGTATATGTGTGGTTTTATAATCTGACTGATTTCAGTGAATCAGAAGAAAATTAATGTAACTTTAAAGACCTTATTTGTTCACTTTGATGATTGTATGTCTCATTTTAACAGACAAGTTACATATTTCTCGGTGAAAAAAAAAAAAAAACATTTATGAGCACTAAAAATGTTCAAGACATAAATCAAATAAACAGCAATGATTAAATTCAATGAACATAAAAAATGACAATGATTTGATTACATGACTAGCTTAAAACATTAATCTCAAAAACAGCTAAAGCTGCTGTACTGAAAAAGCTATGCACCCACATTCTTAAGGATATTTATGGAGAGAGCACAAATAATAGATGCATAGATGTTAAGTTGTTCACATAGTAAAATCTTTAGTATCAAAATCACAATTTTCTAACTATGAAAATTTTGCATTATGCTTTGTCACACAGTTCAAAAACTGGTGTATAGTTTGTGGAAGCACAGATATTTCTCTTTTTCTTAAAGTTACATAAGAACATTATTGTTAACACTGCAGCCGATGCTTTTTTCAAAGCAAATTACAATGTTAGATTTGAACACTGAGCTACTTTGTCTTCATTTATTTTTCTTTGTACATATGGATAATTTTTACTGGAACAGTTCGATGCTGAAGGTTGCCCCGGTGGGAGCAGGATTCAAACCTGGGTCCTTCAGCTGGGAGGTAATAACTTTAACCATTACACTACCTGATTTAAGAATGGACCATGGAGTGGGTGAAAATATTGAAGGTTGCCATAAAAGCATTTACTATGTCTTTTATACCCACATTGTGTCTTGATAAATAATCAGCATGATAACACTAATTCACTTGCAAAACCGAGAGCTGCTTTTAATTGCCTTGTCCAGTCACCCTGGTGCTTCTGATCCATGCTTTTCATACTTCAAACGGACACTCTTCCTTTTTATATTATTTCCCAAAAGTGTTACCCACATAATTGGTCAGATACTTGTAGTAGCTCTTCCAATACACCATCCCTTTGTTGTTCAGAAGGAAAGCATACTCCACTCTATCCCTTGCACTGCCTTCCCATCTGCCTTGATTTTTTTTTTTTCACTTCATGGCACACATTCATGAGATTCTTATAGGCCGGTCCTGATATTTCCACTCTGGTAGCTGCACTGGGATATATGAATATCATGTGATGTAATCCAGCAAGATTGTTTCTCAGCATTACTCTATTCTGAAAATAAAATTATCCCTAGTCTTAGTCAAAGACATATTGGTATTTGTTTGAAATACATCACCAAAGGAAAAAAAAAAAACAAGAAAATTTAAAAAAATATAATGTTTCAGACATTAAGGCAACCCACAATGCCCAAGAATCACGTAGCTGAATGGATCTAACTAAAATGAGTTCAGTTTTTAACTTCACCTAGCCCTGTCATCCATTCATTTCAAGATGAAAACTATTATTGGACCTTCTTGAAAATTAATTTCACACATTTCACACAATCTGTCATCTGTCTTTTTAATCTGTTTTGCTCAGACCATGCCCAGTCTATAATTTAGTTATCCAGCTATGGTTTTTTCTGCTTTAGGCAGAAAGAATGAAAGTATATATGCACCATGTTCCTGAAAATGGAGAGATAATTAAAAAAGTACGCTTTCCAGGTAATGTGGTGTATTAACTGGGTAATTAGTACAGAAGGTCTCCATTTGGGAGATTTGCTCTCCAGCAGATGGTGATTACATTAAAGCAGGTAGACCGCTGAGAAAAACAACAGTTAGCTGCATGGCTGTCAAGATGCCAGCAAGCTTGAAAGCCATTAACCATCAGATTGTCACATGTTCCATAAGTGAACACAAGGCAGAAGTGCTGCGATAGGTCATTTCAGGGCATTGCCGCAGGATGGCCCTGCATGCATAAGTGGAAGGACACTGCAGAGACAGAGTCATGCTCGGGTCATCAAATACTGAATGACAAAGACACATTCAGCACATGTCAGGTGGAAATGAATGGTACAGTCTTCCCTCCTTAGCTCTGATTTTAAGAAAGTTCATCTGGAAAAATAATAAATGCACTGGGGAAGAGGAATCCCTATCCTGGGATTTTAACTTGCGATGTTGTAACAATTCCAGTTCCACAATTAATTGCTTGCAGTTCTTTTTCCTGTTTAATGCATTTATCAAATTCCATAAACACTGGTTTTACTGTTTCCAACCATTACACTAGCATTGTTCATCTTGTCTGTACATGGACAACAGGAGGAAGAGTTATGCTATTTTCATGAAAGGGGAAATATAATGATTGGAGTTTTAATGGAATGACTACTTACCCACTTGCACATTGTTTAATTAATTACATGTTCTAACAATCATCTATTGATCTCTGGTTAATTACTTTTGAAATCATGGATAGTTGGGAAGTGCACAATTAAGTGTGACAGGTGACAGTGCAGAGTCATATCACAATGAGAGGCTTTTTCTCTGTTAATTTGACTACATTTGCTTTTTCCCCAGTAGCAATTTGAAGCAAGGGGATAAAGAAATCAATTTTCTTTTCTTTCTTCTTCTTATTAATTTTCTCTCACCAATCTTTATTCTTTTTTTTTTTAACTTCCTTTCCTGAAACTACACAATTGAATACTTTTTTTTTTAATGAAAATGAAAGAAAAAGTTGTACAACAATAATTCCAGTCACAATAGCACAGCACATAGCAGTGTATCCAAACGTTAGGACAAAATGTTGATTCTGATCACAGGAAGGGTATAGCTACTAAGAAAAATATATTCACTGCCTTACTATACATACAGTAGCTATTTGTAGAAGTTGCTCAAGAAGTGTATGCTTTATGTACATTAAATAACCTTCGGCATATCTATTCAAAGCTGATTGTAAATGTTATTTCAAAAACATTCAACATTTATTTGGATGTTGTCTTTTTCGGAGGAATGTATGAATGTGGGTTAGAGTTACAACAATCACGGTTCCGATAAATGAAACTGCAATTCAGTAACTCGCAAAGCTGCCCAGCAAAATAGTAAATGTATTCAATGATAATTGATTTACAGAAACATTGTGTTCACAACCCCTTCAAGGAAATGTAGAATAGATTTTAGAATAAGGTACTGCAGTGCGTGAAATTTACACGGACACCAGAACAGGAAGTGATTGATTTGAGTTGCTCATTATCTGCTGTCGTTCCGTTCCTCCCAAAATCTGCTTTTAAAAAAATCTTCAAAAGAAAACAGCACAGCCTCACTCCTTTTCTCTTATCCTTTTACCGTGTGCTCTTCAAGGTTGCCTAGCAAGAGATCTGCAAGATGAGACAGAGACCCCGGTACACTTCTGAAGGCACACCAAGATAAGAACCTGAGTGATTCACATTGGCCATGGTAATCTACCGCAGCTCCCGCAAAGATCACAGTGACATGCCTTATTTTCTGACGCAGTTTAAAATAATTGGCACAACAAATCATCACCTTGCATATCTCAAGAAACACGATTAAACATAAATGTTGAGAACAATTAGTTTATGTGTGTGTTTGTATATATACACACACATTTGCCTGTACAAAAAATGTTAGTCATTCAACCTCAAACCCTCACCGGTATCAACCACTTTACAAGAGATAATAATAATAATAATAATAATGAGTCTATACAGATCTACTACAATCTATGAAACAATATGTGGATTTTTATGTTCTGCTATACAAAAAAAAAAAAAATATATATATATATACACACACACACATTTTATGAACTGCTTGTCCCCTACGGGGTCGCGGGGAACCAGAGCCTACCCGGCAACACAGGGCGTAAGGCCAGAGGGGTAGGGAACACACCCAGGATGGGACGCCAGTCCGCCACAAGGCACCCCAAGCAGGACTCGAACCCCAGACCCACTGGAGAGTAGGACCCGGTCCAACCCACTGTGCCACCGCACCCCCTATATATATATATATATACATTACAAATATCTTAAGGCTAGAATATATAACTTGGATATTCAGTAATTTGCTTGTCTTGTCACTGAATTACAAGTCAGTCAGTCAAATGTTCTGTTATTTTATAGAGTTTGAAAAAGTGAGTATAACAAGCACACTGCCAGTATACCAGAAGAAAAAAAAATCCAAAAAATGCTACAAGCTATGTCCAAACCTCTGGGCAGTGACACTGTCAAAAAAAATCAGTATGATTGCTTTCATGTGCATCACTGATTTTGAACCTTTGGTACTGTAAGAAACTGCAGGTTTTGGCCCACACTAAACCATTGTACATTCTTTGATTTTTTTTTTTTTTGTGCGCAAAAAATACAATGAATGTATTTACAGCTTTGTTGTTAGTGCTTTTTTCAAAAAAAAATCCATTTGTATTCACTTTCATTCCTTTGTTGTTTCTGCACAGTTATTTAATCAGCTTTACCAATGAGCCTGTCTCCATTCAGCTGGAATCAAGAAGATCCGAGCGATTAATCAGACGCCCAAAAGACTTGAAAAATTATAATAGGAACTAGGAAAAAACCAATCAATGCAGCATATTGACTGGGATAAATATCAAAGTGGATAGATAGTTACATAACATTTGGGTTCTGACTGGTTCAGAAACCCAGAGAGCAAAGAGGACAAGAAGGAGAAAGTGAAATTTTCCTCCCCCGGAAGAGAGGGATCATAGCTGGGTGCTTGCACCATCAGACCAGTTCAATCCAGAACATGATATGGTAATGAGATACGTGTCAGGAAAGCTTCCACAATGTCATTTCAAGAAACCAGACTCGGTAGTCAGGGTCCCTTCCCATGTCACAGTGTATTTGCAACGTGTACTATGTGCAATTTTCATAGCAGGAAGAAGCATGGCAGTCAGTTCAAAACACTTCAAAGAGCCTCCTAATAAGTAAGTAAATAAGTATGTAAGCTAAGTGTTAATTAGGCCATATGAGGCCATGGTGAAAGGCTAAGGGAGAGATAACCTTATGCAAGATTCTTATGGCTTTCTGGAAGGATTGACGTTAAGAGGTGTTAGAGATTCAGTCCCTGGTTAACCTGCAATGGGCCTGCTGAAGGAAGGTCTGCAAAATGTGCCAAAAAAAGGACCTAGCATTTAAATGAGTCTTTGGGAGAGTGTATGAAGTGTCATGTTCAAAGAGGAAACCATTTCAGAAACTTCCAGAACACTCTCAAGCTTTACTGGCTTTAATTGGTTTTTCAATGCTTCCTGAGGTCCTGTGTTTCATGTATTTTCTCCCCTGCCTGCTGCCTGTTTATAAAATTAATCTCAGCACATGAGTCATAAATCACAATGCAACAAAAGGACAGGAGATTATGGATTACACCTTTTTTCGAGAAATTGACAGCCAGCTCAAACTTTGTTCTGAAATAAAGTCACCTAAGGCTCCTTTAACCCAGCCATCCATAACTACCTTTATATACCTGAAAGGAGTCCTCTTTTTTTTTTTTTTTTTGTTACTCTTCTGACAATCTCCATGCCTCAGTGCATTAGTTAATTCTATTTAAATGTTTCGTTAATGGACGTCAATAGAAAAAAAAAAAAAATATATATATATATATATATATATATATATATGTGCAGTCCAAAGGTGACTTCATATGTCAAAGAATGAAAGGTATAAGGAAAATCATCTCAAAGAAATACATGAATCAGCACCATTTAGGTAAAACCACATCTAAAGCATAAACATATCAGAAATCAACAGCTCAATGTAAACAATGAGAGTGAAAAGGAGAAAGAAAACAATATATATCCATCTATGGATAGCTTAGTTCTCACTACAGTCAAGAATATTCTGGTTTGTTACAGTCTGATTCACCATTGATCTGGGACACTTTCTGCCTGTTATACTGTTACCTATTCTTTTGAAAGAGGTCCCCACTGGTTGTTTTCTGGCGAGTTTTGTGGACAGCCTTGCGAAAAGGTGGTGGTGGGGGGGGACTGTCAATCAGCTGTGACTGAGACAATTATAGCCAATTCTAGAAAAATCATTTCCATCTTTGTAATTGTTCAGCAGGAGATACTTAACCTAATCCAGTTTTTTTTTTTTTTTTTTCTTGAAATAGACATATGCTGTCTATACAAAACAGTTTACAGATTAACCAGATATGTGCTCATTTGGTTTTTGCAAAAAAAAAAAAAAGAAACAGCAGTTTATCCATTTCACCTTTGAAAGTCATGTTGCTTTTGTAGCAGTTCAAATCAAATGTGAATCTTCTAGTAACAATGAAACTTCTTTAAATATAGATAGGCTGTGTAAATGAAGGTTCAATATATTTAATTTTATACATGGCCTCAAATGATATGGATATGGGGTATATAGAGAGGTAAGTCAAAAGCCATTTGCAATAATGTTTTAAATTATGTGTGTGTGTATGTATGTATGTATGTGGGTATATATATATATATATATATATATATATATATATATACATACACACACACACACACACATATATATATATATATATATACCTACATACATACATACATAGAAATTTTATACCTACATATAAACACAGAAATTTTTTTTTTTTTTTTAGATTTTCCCTAAACACTTTTTGACTTATCCACCTCTCTTTCTCCGTGTGTGTGTGTGTGTGTGTGTGTGTGTGTGTGTGTGTGTGTGTGTGTGTGTGTGTGTGTACTTGAAGAGATGCAACAGCGACCCCCTGAGTTTTAAAAAAAAAAAAATCCACCTTGGTCATTCCTTGCAATTGCCAGTGAATCAGACCTGTAAATATTTTTAACTCAGTGCAGCTTGCAAGTGTCCTTCACTTCCCCTTCTTTCAATAAGTTCAGACAGCTTTAAAATACTTTCCAAAATCCAGCAGCTGCCAGTCTGATTATGATTATTAATAATCATACATTTCTCATATTCAAAATATCAGTTTCACATATGAAAAAAAAAGTGATCTAATTTAAAGATGTTTATTTTGAAAAAATATGGCATTATAAAACCCTCAGATATGTTGGTAAGCATTTGCCCCCAAATTACACCTTTTACACATTGCAACAATTCCTTCTGTAACAATTGCTGCAGCAGCATAAGCATAAGGGTTAATTGGACATGCTTATCTGCACCCTTTTCTCTCCATCTTCACTAACAGCACACAGTAAGGATTACACATTTAACATTCAGGAGATGACTGGGCAGATACCTAATATCTGCTGAAAATATAAATAATCCTGACATCGTTTAACAATAACTGATAAAACTAAAATTTAAAAAAAAAAAAAAAAAAAAAAAAACATGCATAAACACCTAATGTTCATATTTTTTTCTTGTTTTGCAACTGTTTAAAACAACAAATACAAATAGTTACTGCATATTCACAAAAAAAAAAGAGAAATGGCACTTTGAATATGTTTATGTATTTATATATTTATAATATTAAAGAAAGGGGGTCAAATATGCTTCTGCTGTTATTGTTGTAGATCTCCTTTCTGTGTGTGGAGACCCTTGCAAATCATGCATGTATGATACAGTCATGTATGTACATTACATTCATGCGCTCGTGCAGCTCTCGGACCCGAGTCCTCTTGAGACCTCCAGTCTTAATTGCGGGACAATATCTGCGTTGTGCAATTGTCAGTACATACATATATTACAGCTGGTTCACTGGCAGATATCCGCAGACACCACACTCTGTGGATGCAATCATAAATAGTGCATGTCTCATAAAAAGAGAATGATAAGCTTAGGATATTCGCCTTTGAAAGACTAAGGAGTGCGATTTGTGTTTGATTATTATTATTATTATTCTTATTATTATGATTTTTAATCTTTAATGCATTCTGAGCATACTAGTCAGAAAGGGAGTGGGTTGCACAGTCGAAGGCCCTGTGGGGTCCGTCTGTGCGGTAAGGCCCGTTATGCCAGTATGACGAGTCGCAAACCGTCTGCAAGGAGTTTATCTCGGATGCAGAGGAGTTGCCCTCTCTTCTCTTTGATCTCTTGCGATTCCTCAGGATAAACACGAGCATCCCAACGACGGTGAAAGCAGACGTGACAAAAACCAGCAGCAATCCGGGTACCAAGACAGAGATGGAGACCCTGCTGGGCTCCAGGTAGGAGTTGGACCTGGTGGCTGTGTCTGCAGTGAAGGTGATGTTCTTAGACAGAGAAGTTGTGAGTGTTTTTTCGTAAAGCTGCGGGCACAGCAGGTCATTCGGTAGGAGTCTGAAGTCTTTCTTCCAAAACTCTTCTGGGGACTCACATTTTAGGTCACTCACAATGACATCTGGGCCAATCTTCTCTGTCCATTGCTTAAAGGGTACGATGTTGCATGAACATTCCCAGGGATTTCCATGGAGATCGATCTGGATGATCGAGGTGAGCTGGTCCAGCACCCCCGCCACGGGGAGAAACGTGAAGTAGTTGTTGTGCAGACTTATCCTTGAGAGCGAGACCCCATTAAAAGCATCAACGGGCAAAGACTTGAGCAAATTATTATTGAGGAACAAAACCCTCAGGTTGGGCATTGGATTGAATGTCCCCGCCATCACCATCTGTATATCATTATATTCCAAACTGAGATATTCCAGGTTCTGCAATCCAACAAACATTTCCACGCCTAGGGTATCCAGGTAGTTCTTATCCATGTACAGCCATCTTAAAGCTGACAGATTCTGAAAAGTGCAATTTTCAATCGTCCTTATATTGTTGCCCCCTAAATCAAGGAGGATCAGGGTTTGGTAATCTCTGAAGTAGCTCTTCTTCACCGAATGGATATTGTTGTCCCTCAGGTTCAGCTCGAGCACGTTCTGCGGTCTGGGTTTCAGGTTCGTCACGCTCTCGATCTTCTTGCCCTCGCAATTGACGCGCACGCCGCGCCGGGGCTCGAGCAGCTTGCAGACGCACGAGCGCGGGCAGGTGGCGTTGAGGACCTGCTCCATCCTCGCGTTCACGGTCGCCGTGGCCGTGGGTCTGGCTTTCAGCTGCCAGTTTTCCCGCGACTTGTAGCGCCCCTTTTGTTTCTTGGGCGCAGCGCTCGGGGAGCCGTCGCCAGCTCTCACTTTGTGCGGCGTGGAAACGGAGCCGGAGTCCGTCTCGTCCTGCGTGGGGGGAGCCGCCAGACTGGAGTCCACGCCGATCGCGGAGGGGCAGAGGTCCATCTCGGAGGTCTCGTTCAGGTCGTTGCCCTGCAGTCGCGTCGGCGCTTCGCAAACGACCCTTCCGATGAGAGCGTTGCGTGGGATGCTGTCCAGCCATTCCTTCAGGGGAAGGAGGTCGCAGTCGCAGTCCCACGGGTTGTCCTCCAGCAAAACCTCCGCGATGCCCGGCAAGTGTTCCAGCATTCCCTCGTAAGGCAACGTTTTAATGCGGTTTCCACGCAGGTCCAGGTGCGTGATGGGCACATTCTGGAACAGATTGCCGGGCAGCTTGCTGATGAGGTTGTCGTTCAAAATCAAAACCTCGAGTTTGTTCAAGTCCCTGAACACAGCCGGGTCGATATCTCTTAGCAGATTGAAATCAGCCTGTAGATATTCCAAGTCGTCCAAGCCCAGGAAGGTGTTTTTTTTGAAAGAGCGAATCTTGTTGTTGTTTATGTGCAGCCGCTTCACGAGCTGCAGTCCCAGGAAAGCTCCGGGAACGATGTCGTGCAAGCCATTGTTTTCCAAATGCAAGCTGACGGCGTTGTAGAAGTTGGCAAACTCGTTCGGGAATAGTCTCGATAAAGAATTCCCATGCAGCAGTAAGTGGTAGAACTGAGAGCTGGGGCCGCTCAGATGGTGCAGGTTAGTGAAGCTCCGCTTTTCGCAGTCAACGTGCAGATCCCCCTCGATATCATTACACGAGCAGATCTGCTCTTTGCAAATGTCCCTTGTAACATTTCCAGTAGCAACACAGAGAGCCGCCTTCAACAGCACAATCCAAAGCAGCATTTTTCAACGCACGCGATTCATCCCCGACTCCAAGACGTGAACGCGATCAGCGGGAGAAGAAAGTCTTCGTGCGGGATTTCAGGAGCATCCCTGTAAGGCGCGGAGACAGCGCTCAGTGATTCCTCCCGTTCCCCCTTCTCCCTTCTCCCTTCTCCCCTTCTCCTCCTCCAGCTCCCCGTTTCCAGACACGCACTCCCTACTGCCCACCGCACCGATCAAACTGAACCAATGTTTTTCGTCAGGGACTCCGATGAAACGAGTGAAACGCAATAGAGCCCAGCGCAAGCCAGCGCATCGTGGTTTTTACTTCGTTGAAGACTGACCTTGCATTTTTTTTTTTTTTTTTTTTTCACAAATCCATGGCTGCGTGAGGCGCGGAGCCTTTTCGGGGGTGCTATTCCCTCTCCGCGGTGCTGAAATCACGCCCCGGCGCAGAGATTTTCACAGCCGATCACGGAGCGCAGAAGAATTTACGCAATTCACACCGACCTTCCATCCCTTCCTCCGCTTCCCCCCTCTTGTGCCTCTTCTTTTTTTTTTGAATCACAAAATAGGGGGGTTACCGAGAGGTTCCGCTCGTTCCAGCCGGGTGCTCAGTAGAAGATCTAACACCCTCTGCTGAGCTGCAATGGCAAAAATCCATCTGCTGAGGGACTGCTGGAGAGAGAGAGTGTGAGAGAGAGCGAGAGAGAGAAAATCCATACAGAGGGCAAGCATTAAAAATGATCGCATTAAAATGTGCCTACCTGTTCAGACACTCATTTCAGACAGACTGATATGAGTTTGGGTGTTTTCTCTGATCGAGCTGATGCCCTCTTTAGTAGTAACTACTACTGCTTCTATTATTATTATTATTATTATTATTATTATTATTATTATTATTATTATTACTGTTGTTGTTGTTATTGTTTTTTTCTGATTTGAAATGTGCACTCTGTTGCCCAGAGTATGGCTGGTATCAGAGTGGGAGTACAGCTACAGCTGGAGCTTGTTATTTTGCTCTGTATCAAAATGAATGACTGCCATACAGTAGAACTGTGGATGTTGATTGCGTCAGGCGAGGGATACAGGTGTTGCTTATGATGTGGCTCTTACTTTTGAGAGAAAAGAACGGCAGCTGGATGTGATAACAATAATCTACAGTGCAACACTATTAACCGGGAGAAAAAAGTCAAAATTGCATTGAAATCAGACATACATTTTCTATTTAACTGCCTTCCAGTTTTTGATAACTGAATGTAATTAAACATATTGAGCAGGAAAAGGTGCACTATGTAGACCAAATTCTTTCTATTACTTGTAAAAAAAATATATATAAACTGAAAAGAGTTAAATTTTTATCTTTGTCAATGTGCTGTGTTGTGACTGCTTATATTTTTCCATTGTACATAGTGCAGTAGTCTATTGGTATAAGTTAAAAAATGACATGCTGTACATATCTAAGTATTGCATTTTTTTGGCTGTTGCACGTTTCTGCTCTGACTCAGTTTAAGTTGTGAAAAGAAAACTACTGTCCTGATTGGAATGGGCAAAAAAGCACTTCTCTTAAGGTGCACTGAGTGGCAAGGTATAAGGTGGTTCCATTAAATCAATCTACATGATAAACAATAGCCACAACTGTCTAATTTAAAAGCCAACTGGTGGTTTGCAGATAATGTTTTGTGAGCCGATGGGCTGGATCGTAATCATTACATTTTGACACCTGCATTGTCGTAAGAATGAATTAGTTGAAGCTGAAGTCCTCCTCCTCATAATAGTTGATGAGTTTTACAGTTGTCTATTTTTAAATGCTTTTATTAGCATAACCATCCAAAGAGTATTTTCCAGTTCTTGCAGTTTCACAGATGTTTAAAAGGGGGGCATCGAAAAAAAAAAAAAAAAAAAAAACTGATATTCTACTTTTTAAAGATTTTTTTTTTTTTTTTTCCAAATCACACACACATACGTTGCAATATACATTATGGCCAACTGCTTGAATAACCATTTCAGTGACTTCTGAGATGTGCAACCTCTGTGCACAGATACTCTCTCAGTTTGTTTTAATATCAAGATGTGAAGCACAAAAGAAACATTCAGCAAAATTAAATGATAAACACTTTATTTTGTAGTTGTTCATATTAAAGGACTAAGCAATTTGAGGGAAGAAAAAAGCTGTAAACGCAGGAAATGTGTATATTCAGTATTGTAATAAATAAGCAGTTTTATTGACATTGCTTTCTCCTGAACATCTCGTTTTCTGACAGGCCCTGCATATGACTGCCAAAACTGATGAATTTCTGCCCAGCCACCCGCGGTGTATTTCGCAGGTGTTCCAATCATTAAAATGACCGACTGACCTGTCATTAAACAACTGCAAATGATCAAGCTGTGGGACACGTGTTAAGCTGGCACCTCATCTGGAGCAGTCTATGAAATGTGGCAAAAATTGGTATGGTGGATAAGGCAGGTAAGCATGTACCTGAATTACTGTACATCTTTGATGGGCGATACATACACATGGACAAACATGAACATATGTAACAATGCGCATGTTATGGCACACAGGAATTATACAGGTGATTACACAGTGTGAATTCTTCCTATCTATCTCAGTCCATTTACATAGCATTACTGCTCTTGAGCCTTGTGTCTTACTCAGGTGTAGCCGATCACCCTGGAGCTGGGCATGGTCCGCACTCCTGCGTGCCACAACAATTATTGCAGTAGTTGTGAATTCCATAAGAACTGCAGTGTCTACATGTTTTGAGGTATCTTTTTCATTAGCAATGGTTTTACATCTGGAACCCCGGGTGATGCTAGTATTAGGGAAGCAATAAATCCAATTTAAAGCAATAAAGAAAAGTTAATAATCAACACACTCTGCAGCCTTTCAGCTCGTCATCACTCCTTGTGTTTTATGTGTTTTTTTATCCATTTGTTCCTCTTGTGTACTACATAAGTATGCTGAAAGTTAGTTCCTATAGCTAACACTATTGTGTACTTTGATAGTGTTCCTACTCCCATCCAGGTGGTAAAATGAAGCTTTTATAAAAGGTATACTTTTGACGCTGTGTGCCATTTCATTGAATGAGAAACAAGCAAATGTTTCTCACACATCGAGTCACTTCTATTTTGAACAATATATATTGATCAGGGAGGGGAGTGCGGTGGCGCAGTGGGTTGGCCCACAGTCCTCCTCTCCAGTGGGTCTGGGGTTTGAATCCCGCTTGGGGTGCCTTGCGGCGGACTGGCGTCCCGTCCTGGGTGTGTCCCCTTCCCCCTCCGGCCTTATACCCTGTGTTGCTGGGTAGGCTCCGGTTCCCCGTGGCCCTGTAAGGGACAAGCGGTTCTGAAAATGTGTGTGTATATTGATCAGGTTCAGCAGAATCAGCACCCATCAAACTGGCCTAGTGTAACATTAACTATCCATTAGACAGGAAAAGATGAACATGAAAAGCAAATTTTAATAAAATTGGCAATTTAAAATTTGTCATGTGAGGTTGGCTAAATTTAGTCAACTTCATGAAATACTAAACGCATAATATCAGACATGTTGGGCAAGTAATTTATTTTCAGTTTTCCTTTTTCATTAATTCAACCATTTTCTCCTGCACTTGCTTGAGTTCACCCATTGTGTTGAACAAAAAGATCACTTCCCCGGATAATTGCATGCCATTCTGAAAACATCAACATGCACCCACACCACTGACTCTGCTTTGACTATGCTATGTTTCTTAATTAGGAGTAGATTTAACAATATATGTGTGCCAGAATCATCCCATTTAGTAATCGTAAAGAATAATAAATCATGTTTAAGTGGAGGCTCCATCACGGGAGGAGATAACACATAGTTTCTTTGTTACATTGGTTCTATAATAATATAGCACAAATTAATCTCATTAATTTAGCATTAAGAGTGAATTCAGATGCATATCTCAAAGTATATTACCACTGAAAACACACGAAAAACATAATTATTTTGAAAACATGTTCTCGAACTTGTAATCTGCTCCTAGAAATCCTTTTTAAGAGCAGATGTGTTCATTGCAAATTTATCACAAAAATTAAGTCTGCGATTTAGACACAATAAAAAAGAAATAGATACAAGATTAAATAGCCTTTTGAATATATTATCCCCTTAAACCATCAGTACTACCAAAAAAATCCAGCCAAACTATCAGAGAAAATAAATACATTATACATAGAAAAGAAATGTACGTTTCTTGGCAACATGTGCCATCCTTGCTCTTTTAAATTCACAGATGCTGAGTTCAGTCCAAACCCTGGAGCACAAATGGTTTTATAACAGAAAATTAACACAGTGTGCAATGTATCCACATGAATACAGATGCTGGAGGTTAACTAACTGTTACTTTTATCGGCAGACGTATATGTCCATTGTACCGTTGATCAGTTCCACAATATTGGCCTACAACATGTGAAACCACCCAGTGGAAAGTAAAGCAGGCTTAAAGCAACGACATTACTATCTCTAAAGAAGAACCAGTAGCACTTTGTGTGACAGCAGCTGTGCCACAGGCTGACATTTTACTGTCCGATGGCTACTCGAACATGTGACATATTCTGCTGAACAGGAATCCCCGGTGGAACAGAAGGATTTCTTGGGACCCACGTCTTTTGTTCATTTGTGAAATGGATTCCATCCAGAAACAGGATGATGCACCGACATCCAGCCTTTTTGTCAACATTTTACAATCAGAAAGCTTCTAGAATCCAGAGTGTAGTGTCCTAGTGTCGTGTCCCAGTTTTTTCCAGTTTCTGTGGCTTCTCCTTAAGGATCTGACCAGCTGGTCCCTAACTCGCTGTGGCAGTGACTGGGCTAGGAGCGCAGCCAGTGCGACACATTTGCTGTTGTTGATATTACTCTGTGCCCTGTATCACAGAAACTCCTCATCTAGTGCAGTGGTGATCATGCCCGCATCTCTCTGATGAATGATGGTGTTTTTTTGGAGTTCATGGCTTCCAAACACCCTTCTGTACTAGACTAGATGGTACAGAACTAAACAACTCAACTCGGTGGTGCAGTGGGTTGGACCACAGTCCTGCTCTCCGGTGGGTCTGGGGTTCAAGTCCTGCTTGGGGTGCCTTGCGACGGACTGGTGTCCCGTCCTGGGTGTGTCCCCTCCCCCTCTGGCCTTATGCCCTGTGTTACCGGGTAGGCTCCAGTTCTCTGTGACCCTGTATGGGGCAAGTGGTTCTGAAAATGTGTCTGTGCACTGGTATAATATTTGGTGTGTATCCTGCCTATCCTAGGACATTATGCTTCCAGGATAGGCTCTGAATAACTGTGACCCTGTAAGAGGGCAAATTGTGATCAATAGTTATTGAGTGAATTATGAGACTTCACAAAGTATTTCCAGTTCTGCCCTTCACCCTAGGATGGTGCAACCTTTGTCCTGTCTTATTTTTGATGTATTGGTCTGGCAGGCAGATGGTGATCTCTGCTGTTGTGCTCTAGGTTTCTCTGTCAGTCATGATTAAGCTCAGCTGGCTCTACCACTCAAACAGGTTGTTAAAATTGCGCAAGACGACCTGGGCAGTCATGCTGTTTAATGGTGCAGCTCGGGGCTAGTTTGAACAGATCATTTGTAGGCAGCTTAGGTGAGCCGGTGCCCCTTGCAGTCTACTGTCAGCCTTGAGTTTTTGCTCTTTCTGATCTTTTCTCCAGAGATAGTAATGATCATCACCATTTGCTTTCGACTATGCGTGTTCCCAGCAATTTCTTTAAATCTACTTTCATGGTTTGAGATGTCAGGGTTTGTCCTAGTAAAGCATGACAGTCCATCATAGCAGTTGCCTGTCCATCACATGTGCAATGTTCAAAAGTATGTTTATTTAATTATAAGGCACTGAATCAAGAGTGTACATTAACATTTAACTATTACTGGACTGGTTCTTTTTGGCATGGTTAAGTGTTTGTGGAACAGTGCAAAGCTGTACGTATATGTTTAATCCATTTATAGGTTGTTTCTGTTCAAGGTGAATTCCAGAGTAACAAATAAATAGTTCCAGTGCATGAAGCAATCAGTGCAACCAGAGAAACTATAAATCCATGGGTTGCATGACCATGTCTCTCATTGCCCCATATATAGTTTAATCCTCACCAGCCCAGATAGTTCAGATGCAGATTGCTATAAGGGTGTCGCTCAGACCGGACACCTTCATTGCAACACCAATTGCGTCACAGTTCATGAATATGAGCACAGAATGCCAGTTTCAATTTCACATTTAATGTCAAGATAATGCATAAATTCCATATTATCCACCATGGACACACACACACACACACACACACACACTTTCAGAACCGCTTGTCCCTTACGGGGTCACGGGGAACCGGAGCCCACCCGGTAACACAGGGCGTAAGGCCAGAGGGGGAGGGGACACACCCAGGACGGGACGCCAGTCCGCCGCAAGGCACCCCAAGCGGGACTCGAACCCCAGACCCACTGGAGAGCAGGACTGCGGTCCAACCCACTGCGCCACCGCACCCCCACACACACACACATACACACACACACACACACACACACATTTTCAGAACCGCTTGTCCCATACGGGGTCACGGGGAACCGGAGCCTACCCGGGAACACAGGGGCGTAAGGCCGGAGGGGGAGGGGACACACCCAGGACGGGACGCCAGTCCGTCGCAAGGCACCCCAAGCGGGACTCGAACCCCAGACCCACTGGAGAGCAGGACTGCGGTCCAACCCACTGCGCCACCGCACCCCCACACACACACACATACAGTAAAAAAAAAAAAAAAAAAAAAAAAAAAAACAGAAGGTAGTATTCAAGTAGAAACACATTTCAGTGCCGTGGGAGCCTGATTCAATAGAGGTCTGCTGGTGATTTTCTGCGGGTCATGTATTCTGAGTGGTGAATCGACCGAAGTGGCCATGGCTGGACAGAAGGCTTGTAGGTCTCATCCAGGTGAAATTACACTTGAGCTTAACAGCATCTGGGGAATACAGAGAGAAAAGAAAATGGTGGTTTCTACACAATTACAATAATTACCTGGATGTGTTAAAATAGTGTAAAGAGAAGAAAAGCATGGGCTACAGACCCAAAAGTTAAAATCTGACTATACTTTAGTTAAGATATGGGCCTAAAGTCTACACGTGAATATTTTGAATGATGACGCAAAAGCAGCAGACCTAACATTGTCTAGTATATTTCACATTGTATGGGAGCATAGGACTGAAGGCTTTACCACCTACATTTGATTTATTTAATCGTAGAATTATAAAAGAGCCAGAATTCAATGATGGGTGAATGCCGTCTAGTTTGTACATGCTAATGAGTTCAGATAAATAAGTAGGGGCTAAACCCTTTAGGGGCTTATAAGGTTACAATTCAGAACCTTAACGTCTGTCATAAAGTTCTCAGGGAGCCTGTAGTGGGTTGTGGGAAGAGGCATAATGGGATCATATTTTCTACTATAGTTCTGGCTGTAATCCCTTCTGTAGCATTTGTTTTAATTTTTGTAAGCAATTTAGCAGACATTTTATCAAGCAGAGGAGCAGCAGGTTTTGTTTCAGCAATTGATTTTTCCACTTTCTGTTTGTTACCTACCAAAACTGCAGAGACCTTCCCCTCTCAGATGGAACAGTGTCGCACAGCCTCTTTAGAAATAGTAGCTTGCGGCTGAATCTGAATCCTTAGTGTGCTAATTATAGAATTCCATAAAGTTCAATTTCATGCCGATTCTTCTGGAATGTATATGAATTATTTGGGAAGCAACAGTATCCACAAGGAAACCATGAACACACAAGCTATACAAAGAGATGTAGACTGCAGATACATACATATCTGAAGCTGTGATGCAACATCGCAATCCTTTTTCATGGCATCTCGTCTCATTACAGCAGTCTAGGTTATGCCTTTTTTGAGCTTTTATGTAGGGTTTGGTTTTTCTAAGCTAAGGTCATACCCCCTGGGTCTACGTCCATTAAAAAGAGTGCAAAATGACCTGACCTCACAAATCTCTGAGCAACCACCTGTTATCTAGCCCAACAGCCAAACCATGCTGTTGTCATTCCTGATAATGTCCATTTTCTGTGAATAGTGGGACTAGGGAAGGCAATTTTTCATAATATAGGAAAGAACATGGCCTTTCCATGCCCTCAATTGCAACACATAACAAAGAACTTTGCTGAAGAACTTGGCTGATAGAATTTACCATTTTACCTTTAGATAATCCTGTTATTCATGGCTTCCTGTGGAATTTGGGTTTTGCTTAGGGGATATGCAAATGCACTCACAGAAGGGACAATGCATTTCCTGTGCCGTTCACCAAAAATTCGCCCTTATTTCCCCCTATGTCTTTAATTTGATATTCTCAATAGATTTTCTCTCCCTTGTGTGCTCTGAGGCTTCTTGCCTGAACAAATGCCTTCAAAGTGGTTTGCCTGCTTCTCAGCCTCATCATTACGCAGTGTGTATTCAGACTAAATCACTCAGAATCAATACTATTATTAAATCACTGCAGGTGGAATTGCAGTCAGATGACAACCACAGCACAGAGTAACACTGATGAGCCCTGACGGTGTTTCTTAGAGAGGAAAACATGCCATTAAAACGATAGCTTCCTGTTTGCATGACAGAGGCACAATACAAAATGGACACCATATCACTGTGCGCACGCTACTGCAGTGCATAGATGCCCTTGTTAAAGTGCACAGATGTATGAGTTCAATAGCCAATGACTACATTTTAAGGCAAGTTTTGACCAGCACTGCATAATGAAATAATTTGTTCCTCATATACTGTGTCTTGGCATTTGGATCTTGGATGTTAGATGGCACTTTGTCATACAACTGACAGTGACTGCTGTGCTATCGCCATGTTATCCCTCTTCATTATGCCTTAATAAGATTCTGAGGGACAGAATAGACTGTTTTCTAAATGTCCCAATATAGGAATGCTGTTTTAATAAGAACTTGCCCCCAGTGGTGGGTGGGTAAATTGCCAAGTGCTATGGCTGGGTCCCTAGCTTGGATCCCCACTGTGCCTTACTAACTCTCTGTGTCATGGCAGTCCAGGAAAGACAAATTGGCTTGATTTACCTTGGGTGGGTTAGATGGCTGGGGGATTTCTCCCCCTCATTGCTCACAGGGGCACCTCCGGTTCGCCAGGCCCCTGCAGTGCTGTGTTTGGAACTGGCCAAGCAGCACTCTTCTACAAGCATGTTGAACAGCCTGACATCTAAAATCTCTGGAGTACACAACAATTATATATATAATTGGATCCCCTAACTGTTGTGTACTCTAGAATTGTGTACTCTATATAATTTCACACATGTAAGCATACATATATGTAAAACATACATTGTTGAAATGGAAGATCTGGGAAAACACATCATTCATGCAATTAAGATGACAATTTTTGACAGTCTAAGCATAATAGACAGGAAAAACATTACAGTCCTGGTTCACAAAAGATTACATGGTGTCCACATTCATTATAATCCATTAATCAGTGAAATGCTTCTATCACTGAATTAAAAAGCTCAGATGACAGTGTCAGCAGAACCCTAGAGATTTTTTTCTTTGCAAACATGTATGTAATTTATTATAACCTTTACTGATGTCAGCTTTTTAAAGAGATATGTAACCTGATTATGCTAATAAAATCAATTTATAGAAAGTAGAAGAAAGAAGATGAAAAATTTCCACGAAACACAGTGATAAAAAGACCAAGTCCTGCTGAGTACAATCTTTTAGACTAGCAGTCTCCCATTGAAACGGTATAAATAATATTTAAGTCTCTTATAAATATTGTTAAAATAAAAATAAGAATAAAGTTCAGATAATTACTTGGATGTAACTGTAGATATATAGAGAATATTTATATAATATGTGCTCATGGTACTCTGAGAAAACACCTACTGAGCCACAGTGGTGACCGAATATATAAGTCAAGGCTGGGTCAGGTTGAGCCCAACTCTGTGCATGTCTGGGGGAAGACACAGGGAGAAACATGCAAACTCCACATACCCCAAGCAGATCTCAAACCACACACCTACTGAGTTACTATGTCTCCTTAAAAATCAAAACTAACTCAGAAAAATTTTATGTATACATTTCTAAAAATTGGGGGGGGCGCGGGTCCTGCTCTCCGGTGGGTCTGGGGTTCGAGTCATGTCTAGGGTGCCTAGTGACGGACTGGCGTCCCGTCCTGGGTGTGTCCCCTCCCCTTCCAGCCCTTCGCCCTGTGCTATCAGGTTAGGCTCCGGCTCCCCGTGAGCCCGCATGGGATAAGTGGTTTCAGATGATGTGTGTGTGTATTTATAAAAATAAACTAAATAATCCAGGTTTTGGTTAATTCATTTCCATTGCTTTTCAAGCTGTCCAATAAAGCATCTCATTAAAATATTTTCAATTTGTAATCCTCAGTTTATACCTGTAAAAATAAGCATTCATTTTGTGTACTATTAAAATCAAGCCAACTGTGCAGTCATTCCCAACACTTTTAAAGGAAATCATTAATGATTAATTAACTAATGTATTTATTAAATTGTACTTTAATTCCAACACTAAAAACTAGCTCTGAGTACCATAAGTTATCAGATGATAATCGTTATCCTTTGTCCTTATGTTTTGAACTTATGTATATTTGTGGTTCTCTTTCTGATCCCTACCATGAAAGTCTAAGTCCATTGCTGTTGAAATATGCCAGCTAATGTCAACAAGAGGATGGGAGTGATTTAAAATTCAGTTATATTCAATAAAATGTTCCTCATAAAGAATCTTCAAAAATGAAAAATTTCAGATGAAATACATTTTTAGATTTTTGGTCAAGTTCGGTAGTTTTTCGCTTTCCAAAACACCAGTGATTCATAACACAGAATTAAATTTAAGTCCACACATCTACCATAGATGTATTATTTATATTTCTCAGAAAAAATCCATTTTTTTTTTTTGTAACATATTACAAATTCATTAAATAAATACAAGCATGGAGAAGTTCACTGAAGTCAGATGAAATGCTTTGTCAAAAGTCCATTGTGACTAAATATGTCATTTAGTTTTCCACTGAGACTCCAAGTATTTAACAAAGCTGTAATTAATTAGTACTTGCATTTTCAGATATACTGTATCAGATTTCTTCCTAATAGATATTCTTCATCCTTTTTTATATTTGTGTATATGAGTACATGTTGTCCTTGGAGAAAAATTCCACCTGTTCCACCTGATAGGCTTATACACACTTTCAGACCATAAAAATGTACAACCCTGAGATTTTCCACTAAATAAAACATCTAGAGAAAGTTAGTGAGCAAAGTAAAAGGTCCTATTTTTTTTTTCATGTTTCATATGTATGGGTTTTGTCAAAATGAAATGCATACAGGAACAGGAAAATAAACTTATATAAACCAAGTCGTGCCAATAAATAAATAAATAAAGAAAGAAATAAAGGGCTTAACACAGCGGAGGATAGAAAGCCATTTATGAAGCAGATACCTGTTTTGGATGTGGAGAAATAAGCATGCAGTGGAACTGTGTGTGATGTCTGCCACATTTGGTGATTCTACACTCACATTTCCTGTTCTCATTTTCACTCATATATGAAAGGCCTCAGGGAATCATCCAGGCTCATTCTTTTGCGGAAGAAGTACCGGTCACTGGCACAAATCTTGGCACGCATCTTGGCAAATTATGAAGAACAGAAAAGATGTAAAAATAATACAGAATGATGCCATGCAGTCTGCTTTAAGTCACATGGTTTCAATTAAAACTTTTCTGTTTGTAAAATATGAAATGAGACTTCAGGGCAAGAACAAAAGTACAAAACCCAGGATACAAAGATTCTGTTTCCATCCAATTTTTCTGACACTGCCAATGTATAAGTTCCATTGATTTCATGTCCTTTTAGTAAATATATTTACTGGCAAAAAATAGATTTAATGGTGTTTAATATTGTCCTTAAAACTTGAAAAACTTAAAAACCCACTCTTTCACATCAATGTTAACAGGTGTAAACAAACATGCACTTCAGATAATCTTAATTTCCATGCAATTAAAATAATTATTATATTTAAATAAGGACATAATTTGAATAATATGAATATTATATAAAAATGTCCTCTTTGTTATGAAGAAAACATGCTGTTTCTGGAAAGATTAATAAGTAATCTGCTGTGGATGTCAGTTACAAGCAAGCCTACCAGAAACAAGATGACAGTACTGTATGTACTGTATCTAATAAATTTTTAAACATATCTCTAGGTAAGCTGTACAATATGTACATAAATGCTTTTCCTAGATAGATTATTTTGACAACATCACATGGTGATGAAACATTTGATTAAATATGCATATATAAAGCAGAAGTTGTCTTAAATTTCTCCACACCTGGAATAGAGAAACTCTGATGTTAGTAATTATTAAAGATTCTCAGGTTTTGGAAAAAACTGATACTCTTCAACGTATCTTTGAATCACATGCACATTTCTAATCATGGTATAAGTTGTGTATTACATGATAATGAATATGATTTAAGTATGTCATATTCAGAATTGATCTGCTTTTCTATACTGTGTCAATTGTACTATTATTTTATTATGGTCTGTCATTTCATTGACAATGTAAATGAAGTTGAAAAAATAATAACCAGATTATATTCCACTGAAGAAATATAAGGGAAAAAAAAAAAAAATTCTCATCCTAAACCAAGGTTTTCCAATATGTGTAAGAAGCTTACTGGGGGGATTTATCCATAAAATAGTCAAACAACTTTAACAGCACTGTGTGTTCATTTTGTAATCCACATTTACTTAATCCAAAACATGAATTCAAGGCTGGAATAGACTGATATCTGAAGTCTATAATAATATGAAAGATAAAAGAGAATAAAGTGTGTCGTATAGTTAGAACGGTGACGGTACACTTTTTATTCTATTGTGTGTGTTATTATTGCTGTCTACCCAAGGTGCATATGAGGCAAATCTTTTAAAACAACGTCAGTTCACCTTGGATGTTTCTTCGTAGTTATAGCAACCTGCAGGTATATTTCTTGCTTCTTTTTCTGTTACATAAATAAGATATATATATGCACACATCATCCAAATATATATATATATATATATATATATATATGTATCGTCATTATGATAGATTTAATTTCTTAATGTATTTTTCTGTTTCTATGGCAATAGGCCCTTTAACACATATACATAAACATGTAGTACTCCACATAACACAAAATTTCACATTATGTATTGTGTGACTATAAGCACCTTAAGTCTTATCAGCAAACAAACCTGAAGGTCCAGTCAATTCTGATGTCTGGAATGCTGAAGAACAGATGTACCCACCTCTGGAAAAGACTCTTGAATCCCCTTATTTTCTTTAAGACATGCTGTGCATTGAAGTTCTCATCGTTCGATGAACTCTAACATTCAAAACAGGTGAATATCGTTTGGTATTTTAAAAAATACACAAAAAGCCAAATTTTAAATGGAATTGATCCAGTTTATTGTGAAAGTTTTTAATTTGCTTCATTCAGTTTGAGTGTCAAAGGCCACAGAATATTCTATTGTTTTAACCCTGTTGTCTAATAAAGACTAATAAAAAAACCATAAAATTGCACATGGATATACAACTCTCGAGAGAATTATTATTTTGCGGCATATATTAAATCCGAAGATCTAAATTCATACAGTGTATTTTTTCATCTGAGTGATTTAGGATAATTATCTTTTTCAAGGGTATACCTGTAGCACCTTTTCTTGGACTAAAACCATTCACATTCAGTATGTAAATTTTTAACAAGCTCCAAAAATAACACAGCTATAGAATAGAATACATAATGCATTTGCACACGCACACACGTTGTCTGAGCCGCTTGTCCCATACGGGCTCACGGGGAGCCAGAGCTTTACCTGGCAGCACAGGGCGTGGGGCTGGAGGGGGAGGGGACACACCCAGGACAGGACGCCAGTCCGTCGCAAGGCACCGCAAGCGGGACTCGAGCCCCAGACCCACCGGAGAGCAGGACCCGGTCCAACCCACTGCGCCACAGCTCCACCGCCCCCCCGTTATGCATTTATAAAGTCGTAATATTTTACAATGAATTTTAAATTTGATGTTTTATTTCTTTTGTCCCTCCTCTTTCTATTAGTTCAGTCATATTCAGTACAGCTGATGCCCATTTTATCAGTTTAGCTAGGACTAAGAGATGGTTCATTACTTGAGTAGTTTGTAAGTCGTGGAATGGCCTGGGGCTCATGATCAATTCTCTATGCAGCTACTGGACTAACGGACTGATCCAAATGTGTGTGTCTCATTGGAGAAAAACATCTGCTAAATTAATAAATGCACTTCAAAATGTCAGCAACCTGGTCTTGGAGGGCTGCACTAGACATGGATTCCCTTATTAACAAAGTACAAAAATGGCTCGGAGAGAGCCAAGACAGTTTTTTTCAGACATGAGCTGAGCAGCACAGCAGATTTCTTTCATTCTTTGAGCAAATCACAGACAGCAACAAGGAAGACATCTTTGCCTCTGGTGATCCAGGATAGCTCGTGCACACACCTTGGTCAATGAGAATGCCAATAGCTGGCACATTTGGGACTGAGATAGGAGTAGTTTTGTTTTTGGCTTGAGGTGATTGGAAGAATATTATGACATGTTACAAATAAAAAAGCCTAATAAAATCTGAGCTGGACCGAGGTGTTTGCGCTTATCTTTGGTTTCTCGATCCCTTCTTTTACCTCACAGATCCCACGAAAATTATTAAAACCCAGTACAAGCATAGTGTTAGAAATTTAAAAAAGTAAGCTGTATGACAACTGCACATCAGTTCATAGCCGGAAGAATTACATGGAGATGCAGAATGATGGAGAGGTGGCTTTTCATTTATGGGCTCAAAGCTGGCAGATCTAGAATGCAGATGGGCATCCATGAATTGTTCACCTTCCCTTTGCTTTTTTCTACATTCCACACAATTCTGAAAAACTTAAGGCAACTCATAGTTTGTGATCGCCGTCTGTCGGTGCATCGGGTGAAGCTTTGGCACACCATTTGGACTGGTATGCCAACCATCTTTCTCTAAAAAATATTAAATAGAAGAAGTTTCTATAAGTGAAATTTTGTTACTTGAAAGTTCAAAAGTGGGGAAGCAAGCGATCTTTATTTCTTGTACCGAATGCACACCCAACATTCTAGGTGTATCAGAGGCAGAGTCATTTCAACTCATTTATCACCTAAATCTACACGATGGAGAAATGTTCACTTTTTTAGGATTACAGTAACAAAAAAATGTGGAAAAGGGCTTTTTCAGAAGAGCGTGTACTTGGAAAACATCTTTCCACAGTTTTCCAGAGAACAAAAGAGAAACTTCTAAAATCCAGTAATCCAAAATAATGCATTTAAATGAGAGCTCAATGCATTGTGAAGGATTATTGCAATGCTCAAATTATCTGCTTTATTCCTCTCATATTAGGCTTTAACCTAAAGGCTTGTGGTAATGAAGAGAAGTTCATAAATATTTCATTCCCTTTATTCTATCACAAACTATAGATTATGTCTGTGTGTTACATTATGACTGATTATACCAGATATTTTGTCCATGAGCAAAATGATGTAAGAGAGGGAAAAGGAATAAATAGAAAACAGAAAAGCAATTAAAAATGACCATATGAGTTTGAATAAAACTAGCTGGACCTCAACATGTGGACATGTGTGCCGAGTAAAATTCTAGTAGTTACTGTGCTTATAAAAGGAGCCAGTCATCACAACAGTCGTGATTTTTGCTGCATTAAAATAAATTGAAAATAAATAAATAAATAAATAAAAACAGTTTCTTATGATTTTTCCAACAATCTGATACTCTCTCGCTGTTCAATTCTTTTACGCCTTTAAACTCCTTTGCATTGGTTTATGTAGTTTTGTCCTATCTGAACTAAACACTATCCACACTGTCCTACAGCTGGGATGTTACTGATTTAGAAAACCAAAGCTCAGCTGAAATAGAGTACAAATGGTGACAGCCACTCACAGAAAAAAAAAATGGACAGCGTAAAGATCGTACCGTCCATCAGTAAGCTAATATTTAGCTGTTAAAATACTGTAGCCATCTAGATGCCTTGCTACTGTAACAGTCCTTGGTGTAATGGTGATTCAGTTAAGGTTGCTGCTCTTTGCCATTTCAGTCAGCACTAATGCAACATAAGGCCAAAGATGGCAATGACTGTATGTAGAGATCTTTAGTAAGTTAGGAGGCCTTGGCTTATAGGTTTACAGTTAGGCTTGCTCCTGCTGTGATGGATAATGGGGTTCAAACCTAGCATTGCCTGTCTCCAGAAAACACTGCTTTAATGTCAGAAATAGTAATATATTTGCTTTAATACAGAAAAGACTTTTGTGAAGCTGTTTGCAATAAACATTTCAGGAAAGACATGACAATGCATAGTTTTGTCAAAAAAAAAAAAAAAAAAAAAAGAAAAACCTTTCAGGACAACTAGTATCCTGGACATGTTAATTTGTACTTGAATATCTCCACTGTGTTCATCTATTATCCTAAGCAGTCTTGCAGTTCTCTTATTTTAGTTTCTGTGCCACCCAGTACCTCAGTGCCTATGTTATTAAATGGAAGTACTTATGTGAAGATTTTCATGTAAATTATGTAGCCTGACTCACACACTGTAGCTCACAACTGGCATATTACCCATACCGTTTCTGAGCGCTTACTGAAGCTACGATTTATACATTGCTTGAGGGAACCACTCAGGATTTGAACCAAGACTGCAGTTTCATGTCTTGTTACATCACACTAGTACATATATAAAAGTCAGATATACATGCTGCAAGATGGACAAAATGTACTAAATAAAAAAGGTAGACTTTTTATCGTTTTTTGTAAGGAGGGAGTCTAAATTTCATAAATACACCTGGCTGTGATAGAAAGCTGATATTTTACAGCTAAATTTATTTATAGAAAATCCAAAGCAGTATTAAAAGGTCATTGGTTGCTGGATCGACATACAGTAGAACACATTTGATTTATGAATCATACAGGTTTCCTTCATAATGCATGTTGTGACAGGAGTTTGAAACCTAACAAAGTGTAAAATTTTTGCAATTGCTGCAGGAGGTTTTTTTTTTTTTCCAGTGGTGATTGGAAAGACTTTTCAGCATAATTCTTTCAGCTCACTTCCATGAAATGTCAAATCAGACAAGGATTAAACTTCAGATATTGACGTTTCAGAGCAGTAGGAATACCAGTGAGGTGTGTCTTAGGATAAAATTACGTTTATAAATGCTGAATAAAGCTAAGTAAAACTTGACGAAAAAGGTGAACATCACACATACTTTTTCAGAACCGCTTGTCCCATACAGGGTCACAGGGAACCGGAGCCTACCCAGTAATACAGGGTGTAAGGCCGGAGGGGGAGAGGACACACCCAGGACGGGATGCTAGTCCGTCGCAAGGCACCCCACGCGGGACTCAAACCCCAGACCCACAGGAGAGCAGGACTGTGGTCCAACCCACTGCGCCACCACACCCCTTTTCAGCTGAACATCAAAGAAGTGTTATTCTACTGTTGGCAAACCTAGTTAAGAATAACAATAACAATATAATAACAAATAACAGGGTATATTAAGGGCAAACATCTACACTTTTGACACTTCAACTTAAAGTTTTAATAAGATGTGAAGTGTAGGAATATGAATGAAAAGGAATATTTTAAATGTAATCACACACACACACACACACACACACACGCAAAATCATTTACAAAGCATGTATTTACTGTTGCTCTTCTTCCTTTTATCCTTGTTTATTATTGTGTGCCATTATTACATCCTTGAGGGCCATTCAAATAATATGTGTAACAGTTACCTTTAAAAAAGTGATATATATATATATATATATATATATATGACTTTTTTAAAGGTAACTGTTACACATATTATTTGAATTAATTTTTAATTAATTATTTAAAAAAAGTCATATATATATGGGGGGCACGGTGGCACAGTGGATTGGACTGGGTCCTGCTCTCCAGTGGGTCTGGGGTTCGAGTCCCGCTTGGGGTGCCTTGCGGCGGACTGGTGTCTTGTCCTGGGTGTGTCCCCTCCCCCTCCGGCCTTTCGCCCTGTGTTGCCGCGTTAGGCTCTGGCTCCCCGCGACCCCGTATGGGACAATCAGTTTCAGATGATGGGTGTGTGGGTGTGTGTGAGTGTGTGTGTTTATTTATAATTGCATTGTACAATAGAGACATGTGATGTCAAGTAAAAATGTTGTCATAGGATTGCCAGAACTCAAAATCATAGCAGTGTGTTTGTGACTGATGTCATAGTGTCATTGACAGTTGTCTGAGGTGGAGTACATAACCCTGTAATAAAGTGTACGAACATGAATCATAACGAAAACATGAGTCATTAACTGCTATCATTGTCAAAAGTATAATGACTTATGCTTCTTCATAATACATGATCTTAGACACAATCCTCAGAACTCCCCACGCAATCTTTTAATTATTTACTGGTTTGTTCATTTATCACTAATGTGAGAAGCCAACATTTGGATATCCAAGCTGTCTTTCAAGAGCATTGAATTCAATTCTTCAATTTAATTAAGCTAATCTAAACAATTATCTATTAACTGGACTAACTGTATAAACAGAAAATAATATGTAGCATAGGAGTGAAGAAGCTGACAACTGACTTCTCTAGGTGTATTAATTACAAATTATTTATAATTAATGAAACACTCTTTAGATGACTTACATGTGGATTCTGCAATAGACTCTGATAAATGAGGCTGTAAAGAATTATACTCACCTTTTACTCTGATTAGACTAATTGACCCAGCAGGAATCAGTGATGAAAACAGATGTTTTGTATTGTGAATTTGTCCTGAAAAAGGAAGTCAAAAATATCTGGTTTGTAGTTAGAACAGTATGGCTTCTTACTATTGCTGTTCTCAGGAGTCTGAGTCATGTCCCTAGTATTAATGTTCAAGGTTCAGATGAAGAGTATGATTTCATATTAGTTTTGTATTCTGTTTTATATAAAGTACATGCAGGGAGTGGAAAATACAAGTGAAACACCACATGAAAAAAAGAGCATAACATTGATGGAAATAAATCAGAACTACAAACACAGCTAGAAAGGTTAGTAGCTTGCAAATTAGCTGTATGTATCATTTATGAAAGGGGTTTCAAGATTCACCATTTGAATGTGAGTTTTCAGAGATCAGAAGACAAATTGTCTGTGCCTGAAGTGCATTGGTCACAAGAACTGCTAAATGATTTAATGTGTTAAGGGGAATAGTGTCAAAAAGTATCGTAGATAAACTGCATTAGCAGAGGGCAATAGTAGTTGGCCATCCAAGCTCAGTGAGAGGGATCGAGGGACACTCCACAGGATGGCTGCTGAATTCACAAAATTACAGCCTCAAAAATGACCAGATAGTTGAACTGGAAACTCCGTGCCCCAGTATCAACAAAAACTGCATGTAAGTAAGATTTGCAGGGCTGGAATTTATGGCAGAGTTATCATTTGCAAACTGCTTGTGTTCGAGGCCAATGCACAGAGTAGCATTATTTGGTGTAAGTAGCACAAGCCTGGACCCCAGAGCAATGGAAAAAAAAGTAATATGATGTATTTACTATAATCGGACAGGGTTACATTTGGAAGAAGACAATGGGTGTCTTAAACCCACAGCTGTGAAAAGTGGGGGATCAGCAACTATCTTGTGGGACTCATTAGGTCCAAAGACTGTGTAATGGACATAGAATATAAACCCATTTTACAAGGCCAGATGCACCTTGTGGTGAAAACACTGTACCCCTATCATGTCCTTATATTTCAGGATGGTAATGCCTCCACAGACATTGTTAAAGAAATTCAGGAGTAGCTTCATGAACACCAGGATGAAGACAAATGTCTTCCATGGTCTCCCAATCACTAGATGTTAACATCACTGAATCTTCATCAGATGTTCTGGAGTGTAAACTATATTTTCACCAGATAAACTCCTGCAATGTGTGTAGTGGGATATTGCACTATTGGTCAAGAAGAAAAGCCTCAGAGTTCATGCTTCAAAGAATAGAAGACTTTTCTTCTTGAGAAAAAGCGTGATAGCCCACAATACACAGTTTGGGACATATATGACAGCATTCCAAGGAAGGCTGAAGCTGTTTTGAAGGCAAGAGTAGGGCCTACTAATTAATTCCTTAATATTAACATTTTGTTAGGTATTTCCTTTATTTTGTGTATCCCCTGCACATTGTGGTGCTGGTAATCTTTGACAAAAAGGCCAGATTTCACATATAGACAGAGACAAACACACATGTTCCAGTGCAGTTGTTTTACTTCTTTCCTAGAATCCCTGAAGTTTACAAGCATAACTGTGGAGAGGGGGACTCATTTGCTAAATGGTTTGGAAGAGAATGCAGCAGCTCTTTTGCTCTTGAAAACCTGAATGGGTTTCCTCTGTGCCCCCACTCCCACACTCCCAGCCTGAGCTCAGTATAAAAAGTCATTGGAAAGACAACACCTACTCACTCCTTTAATAATTCTTAATTGTAAACAGCCCTGTTTCTTGCATTTATGTTAATTCATTTACCAAACAGTTTTCTGCATAGTCACATACTATATACCAGAACAATGCAAGAAGTTTATTATAGTACACACATTGTTTTTTTTTTTTTAGTCCTAAGAGACAAAAAATGCCACTTCTTGAAAGAATGTGGACCAAACATTCAGTGCAAAAATGTATCTTTACTCAATGAAAGAGCAAGGGCATTAGGACTGAGACATGCAAGATTATCATTGACACAATTAACAATTTACTGTGTCTTTCTTTGCACTTACTGCTTAACTGAATTTTTTTTTTTTTTAATGAAAGATCAACTTGGGTTGGGGAAAAATTGTTTTTGAAGTTGAATAAAGGCACAACAGCTTCATGAAAACATGCAAAAAAAGCTCTCCCAGACTTCACTTCTAACACAGGAATAAATATGAGCATCCTGCTGGGGGACATGGTTAAACTGCACCAAAGCATCACCAGTTGTAACCAGCCAATGAAAGCAACGGCTCACATGAAAACTCACCCAGATGGCTTGGCTCCCTACTGTTTTATGCATTTCTTTGTTTTCAAAAAATAGAAATGAATACATTTGATCTGTGTCTACATGTTCATTTATTTTAATACATTTTGTTTCTTTGAAATGTATTGGTTTACTTAGCTGTATATGTTTTATGTTTGTTTTAAAAATATACTGAAACACTGACCTGGGTGAAGGTTGACTAGCAGGGGTGTAGCATTCCCTCCAGATTCAAATTCTATTCTCCTCTCTTAGTCAACTTGGGATCAAAGGAACAGCACTAAAATGGTTTGAGTCCTACCTATCTGACAGATCCTATCAAGTGGTCTGGCGGGGCTCCCGTTCTTCTCTTCTGCCTCTCTCAACTGGTGTCCCGCAGGGCTTGGTGCTGGGTCCCCTGCTCCACCTGGAGCATCAGGCATTTCCGCTTGCATCGCTGCCTGCTGGTCGGACATCTCTGCATGGATGTCTGATCACCACCTACAGCTCCACCTCTCCAAAACAGAGATCCTACACCTCCCAGCTTGCCTGTCTTCCTGTCACAATCTACTGATTAAACTGGACAGCTCACTCATTTTGCCTACTTTCTCAGCTAAGAGTCGGGGACTGATGATTGACCCAAGTCTTTCTCTCAGCGCATCGAAGCCACAACCCAGAGCTGCACATACATCCTGCGTAACATCGGTGGGATCTGTCCTTACCTCACAACTGACTCTGTGCAACTACTTGTCCAGGCCATGGTGACATCCTGTCTGGACTACTGTAACACTCTCCTGTGTGTCCTTCCCACTACTGCCCTCAAACCTCTACAGCTAATGCAGGATGCTGCTGCACGAGTGGTTTGACTTGCTGAGGGGTTTGCATGCATCTCCTCCACTTGTTTCACTGCACTGGCCTTCTATGGCTGCCTGGATCAAATTTAAAACCCTGGTTACGGCCTACAAATGCATTAGTAGAACTGCCCCAAGCCATTTACAAGACTTGACAATTTGCTAGCCAGACTGCTACGCTCTTCCACATCTGCCTGCTTGGTCCCTCACACAAACAGCAAAGCACGGAGGTTCTCGGTTCTGCCTTCCTCTCTTGATCAGAACTGCTGAATCATTGTCCACATTTAAAAAGGGTCTTAAAACTCATCTCTTCCAGACTCACTTCACCCATCATCTCTTAAGTTCATGTAAGGTATAACTGTTCATGCCCGGACGGTATATATGTTCATGATCATGCTTGGATCAATCCTTAACAGAGCCACTCCCCCAATGCAACGTGAATGCATATTAAATGTATCTCAAAAGGGGGGAGAGGAGGGAAAAGGGGGGGGGGAGAGGAGGGAAAAGGGGGGGGGGGGGGGGGGGCGGAAAAGGGGGGGGGGGGGGGGGAAAGAAACAAACTTCTAGGAAGGTGATTAGGATTCTGTGATATTCTGGTAAGTTTTATTCAGCTACTTGTGAGATGAATGTCAGTCTGTAGGATGAAGGAAACTATTTTGAAGAATCACGCATCTGCAGCTATGTCTCTTTTTCCTAAGGTAATGCACAAATTCTATTTTCTATGAGATGTACTGTATGTCTCTTTGGAGAAAAGTGTCTGCTAAATGAATAAATGTAAATGAGCAACTTTATCAGTTCTTTTGTAGTTCCACTAAAGCACCAGAGAGATTATATACCCATAGCAGGATAGAACCAATCTATTTTGAAACAGAAAAATTTCCACCATGTTCACGTGCCGTACCCTTCATGACAGTTTTCCTGGAAAAGCAAAGAAAGCTCAGAGTTTAGGGGAGGGCTTACATGGGATAGCTGGTAGTGCAGTGGTTAGCAATGCTTCCTTTGGAGCCAGTGAGTGTAGGTTTGAAACTCACTTCTGGCTGTTGTCTCCTTGACCAACCCACTTACCCAAAATTGCCCTGCTGTATAAATGAGCAAATAATTATAAACTGCTTTGGGTTAATATAATCCAAATATTTAGTGGAGATGGATACTAAAATATGATGAAAGTGCACACACGCAGACTGAAATCTTTTGTCCCATGGCAAGCTGGAGCCTAACCCAGCAACACAGGGCGCAAGTCTGGATGAGGAGGAGGGGACACACCCAGGATGGGAAGATGGGATGCCAGTCCGCCACAAAGCACCCCAAGCAGCACTCGAACCCCAGACCCACCAGAAAGCAGGCAGAGGCCAAACCTGCTGCACCCCACCCCCACCCGCCATGGTGGAAGTAAATTTAATTACCTTTGGAGGGCTATTTAAAATACAGATGCTCATAGCAAGGTTGAAAGGAGTAAAACTGTAAAAACGCTAAGCCCAAGGTATGGGCTAGACTTTTTGGGCTAGAATGAACCCAAAGAACAAAAAAATGGTATGGTATGGTATGGGCACAGACAGCTGTTCTCCAGAAATGCTAAGCAGTTTCACCAATCTCTGGCACTACCTTCAAGGATTTAAATATTTAATAACTTCTTTTTGTACATCCTAAACCTAAACCCCAGTTTTACTCTGGTGATCCTTACATATCAATAACCTTCCTTTTGGACAACATCAACTTCCAAAATCACATATGGTCTTACGTATATACACAGTACATGTAAACATACATACTGCACCCATACAATCAAAGCAAAACACATTTTAAAAACAACTGCCACCAGGCATACAATCCATTGGCATATGAACCATACAAAGTGGACCTGGTACCTCGCAGCACATAGGCGGTGCGTTTAGAAACGGATTTGAATCTGGCCCAATGAGTTCAGTGTTTGCACGGGTCTCTCTTGGGTGCTCCAGCTTTCTTCCAAAGACATGCATTTCATGTGAATTGCAGAACCTAAGGGGGTGTGTGGTGGTGCAGTGGCGCAGTGGCGCAGTGGGTTGGACTGGGTCCTGTTCTGCGGTGGGTCTGGGGTTTGAATGCCGCTTGGGGTGCCTTGAAACGGACTGGCGTCCTGTTTTGGGTGTGTCCCCTGCCTCTCCAGCCTTATGCCCTCTGCTGCCAGGTTAGGCTCCGGTTCCCTGTGACCCCGTATGGGACAAGCCATTCAGACAATGTGAATATGCAGAACCTAACCTGTCCTTAGTGTGTGTGTGTGTGTGTGTTCTACATTGCTCTGCACTATAAATGAGCAAATGATTATATAAATAAATTTTTCTACTGTTGTAAAAATCATTCTGGAGAAAAGTGGCTGTTGAATGAATACATGCTTTAAAGAAGTTGCAAAAGAGAACAATATTTAAGGCAAGAAATTTTACATTTACATATATTTAGGAGGCACTTTTCTCCAATGCGAATTCCAATGAACTCTATGTAGTGTTAGGAGCCCACACACCTTATTCACCAAGGTGACTTACACTGCTAGATACACTACTTACACTGGGTCACTCATCCATACATCAGTAGAACACACTTTCTCTGTCACACACACTATGGATGAACCTGAACAGCATGTCTTTGGACTTTGAAGTAAAACTGTATGAACTGTGTAAATTGCATTTATGTCTGACCAGATGTGTTACAACTTGTGAGAGTTCTGGGATTCCCTGCCTTTTGCATTATTGCATGAGTTAATCAATGACTCCTAGTGCTACAAGTAGGGTTTGGCATTGTAAGCAGGGTGCTGCTCTGTATACTGGTTGCTGTGTTACCATATTCTCTTTTGTTCTGTTTTGTCCTGCCTTTTGTCTTGCTCTGCTCTGTTTTTTTTTTTTTTTTTTGCTGTTTTGTTTTATTGTTAAGGGGGCGGGGTGGGCCTGGCCATGTCCTGCTCTCTGGCGGGTCTGGGGTTCAAGTCCTGGTTGGGGTGCCTTGTGACGGACTCACATCCCTTTCTTGCTACCCTGGATTTGTGATGGTGTTGTTTGACTTCATCTGTTATACTGTGTCCTTACTTGGACCAGGTACGCCCCAGACAAGACTCAGATTTTCACCTTGCTGCAGCTGTGACCACTGATGGCCAGCATGAAGTTTCACATTTGGAGTCCCAAGCAGGTACTGAGCTCTGTGGAGTGTGGTTACAGACTTCATTCAAATTGTTCTCTCATGCCTTGGGACAACTTCACTCTTGACAATTAACTTTTTTTTTTTTTTAATTGCCAGCTGTGACATACCTTTGTTGCTGGATACACTGAGTTATTATTTTATACTGTGTTTGTTGTAATAGACTTCAGTGTTTTTGTTGTGATTTAATAAATTGGACACTTGTTTGTAGGACTCATCTCTGCTTTTTTATCCAGTAAAAAACCCATGAGGAACACATTTATTGTGGTCTCAGTGTGTCAGCTTAAGCTCTAACAATTTCCTTTGACACAATTCTCATGGTGTCATCGTCGGCTCAGGTGTGCGCACCTGTTTTCCTTGATTTTATGTTTGCTCATAATTATTTTCCAATCCAAATCTTCTGGTACTCAGAGGTGCGCAGCCACACATTGCTACAAAGAACCATAGTGTAAAAGCAGTGTGGAAAAATTATGTAACTTTTAGCTCTACCAATATGGCCCAACACTATTCTGTACATATGGTATTACTTTGGGATAGCTTAGAATGTCTGATTAGGCCTGTTGGTAGAAATACTTTTTGTGTAGAACTATGGTTTGCGGTTTCCAGGGAAAATTCAAATTATTGCTGTGCACCTCACTTCACTACAGCTGATGTAATGGAACTCTTCTTACATTTCTTCAGCAATATAGAAAAAAATGATAGTGGGGTGGTTGGAGGTGTTGTCTATAGAGCCGAAGGTCACAGGTTTCAGTTTCGCTTATTGCTGTGGGGAGGTGCAGTGGCGCAGTGGGTTTGACTGCGTCCTGGTCTCCGGTGGGCCTGGGGTTTGAGTCCCACTTGGGGTGCCTTACGACAGACTGGAGTCCTGTCCTGGGTGTGTCCTCTCCTCCAGCCTTGCGCGTGTTGCCGGGTTAGGCTCCAGCTCCCCCTGACCCTGCTTGGGACAAGTGGCTTCAGACTGTGTGCTACTGCTCTAATACCCTTCATCAAGGTACTTACTCTAGAATTACCCTGCTGTACAAATGAGTAAATATCTCCAGGTAGCTTAATATTATATGTCGATCTGAAGAAAAGCTGCAGCTAAATGAATGTATATAGTATATTAAAATGACATTCATTACTAAGTATTATTTGCCATTTTTTTCAATGTGACTGAATTCATCCGTCCATCTCTGTGCCTTTGGTGCGTATCCATGTGAACCGTTTCTGCTCCTGGGCAAATGCCGTAGTGTGTCTCTTCTCATATTGCTGCCACGCTCTGTTCACCGTTTTGTTTCGCCATCCCTTCAACCCAGCAGTCACACTGCTGCCAAACTGAATAGCATCCTGTCCGTTTCGCTCTTGAAGGTCACTAATTGGCACTCCAGATGTGTACCACATTTCTCCTGTGTCATGCAGAGGATGCAGGTCCCGTCGTGTTCCAGAACTCACATCTTGGAGGTGCAGAGACATTTTTTAACAGAAAGCCTC